>NC_072478.1:58032948-58674993 GCF_027574615.1 Eptesicus fuscus | reverse complement strand
TCATTTAGTAGGTAGAAGGTGTCAATAAAAATTTAGAATATTGGAAGTTAAAAAACTGATGCACTCATCAGCTTTGGTTTGGTAAACAAATTTTAGGTTATTGTATTAGACAGATAGTATTATTCTAAAATACTTGGTATTTACAAAATAAAAACATACTCACAAAAGTTTCTCCTGGGTTACACATCTTCACCTTAAAAATGTCCCCCAACAGCCAGTCTATAGGTTTATCTTTGTAGAACATTAAAAAAAACTGTATGAAGTCAGTTAAGTTCTCAGATTTAAATAGCTTTCCTATGGAGAAAAAGTAACCAAAGCAAGTGATTTACTGATGGAAATGTTGATTTAATATTCATGTTTGCCCTATCTTTGTTAGTATATTGTAAAATCCTATTTAGCAAGCTCATATTTTTGGTAAATATCAGCTAAAGAACTGTAATAACTTTAAAAAGACTTTGTAAAGTTAATCTTAAAGAAGACTTCAGCATCACATACAGCATGCTCCTTGTTCAATGTTCCCTTGTGGTGAACAGAAAGTGAATATTCTCTATCATTCTCATACCTGACTTTGCTGAGAAAGATAAAAAGAATTTAAACTTCTCAGAATAATATGTCAACAAAATTATTTTCTCTGCAAGCTTCTCATCAGGTATTATAGTTACCCAATTTTCTTCTTATTTTAACCAAAGCTGAGCAAAAACCTTCAGGGCCTTAAGATTGGATTCCATACCACTCTATAGAAACTTTGGGAAAGAAAGTGAGTGGTCAAGTAAGTATATGAAGAACAGATGGATTTGACTAGCAACCCAAGAAATGCTTTATACTCTGCCCAACATAAAAAAAAATTTTTTTTGCTGGGGAAAATCAAATGCTATCAAGCATATGGGGAAGCAGGCGCTCACCTCACGGCTTATGGGCATATACACTGTTCAGCCAATGTGCGAGGCAACCTGGTGGTACTTAGCGACCCAGCTAATTTGCCCTCAGTGATCCCACTCCAGGGGACACATATGTCACTTCATTTCTTTGTGGTGGCAGAGTTGCAGACCATCAAGGTCCACCACTCTGGGAATGGATGAGCCAAATGGAGTGTTAGGTAGCACTTATCCAGCAGTAAGAAGCAATGAACTAAACGAACGTAAAGCAACATGCTGACAGTTTTAACATCTGGTTTCGAGGACAAAAATGTAAGGAACAGGGAGAGGTTTATCACTTCGCCACTTATGTCAATTTTAAACAGGTACAAACATGATCAACACCAAATATTTTACATGGATATATGTATGCCTATATGATATTTTGCACATATTAGAGTGAAAATCTATTGGAGGGGTAGGAGGAAGTGGGAGTAGGAATCGGGCATAAAACAAAAGAATAAAATAAGAGAGGGCCCCTGCCTGAGCAATGAAAACACGCACCACAAAGAGAGCGTGGTACTTCAACCTGCTGCCGTCAGAGCCAAATTTAAAAAAAGAATGGAAGGGAGGAAAGAAAGGAAAAGTCCACAGAAAATTCTAAAATTAAAAAATCTCATCATGAGCACAATTTTAGGAACTTTTCTTGGTGAATATAACTCATATACCTCTTTTTTTTATAGTATGTCACTTTTGGAATACGGGAATTACAGGAACTTCACAGTACAATAGTCCTAAGTTAAAATTCTTTTCTCTGCAACTGCTTTTTGCATGTCTTTTTCTATGTAAAATCGAGAGAAGTTCATCTTAGTCACTGAGCTAACCTGAGTGCCAGACACACAGCAAGCATTTAACAAGGGGTGCTATCTTAACGTTTTTGTATAACGTTTTTGACATATGCATGTATGTCAATCAGCTTATTTACATTTCCCATCCAGAAAAAAAATTGGTTTAAAAATACATTTTCTGAAATTCAGATCCTTGAATCTGATTTTACTAGTAAAGTAATTGTATTTTTGTAGAAATCATGCTATTCCTTTTCATTTAGTAACAAACTTTTTGATAAGTTCTTAAGAACTATTAAGGTTATCATGCTAAAAAGCTGGACCCCACAAAATTGACTCATTGCTTACCTATGAATCCAAGAACTGAAAACTCAATATAAAACCAATTATTTGAAGTGATACTATGTACAAAATCTGTGATTTTTGTAAAGTACATCTTTTTAGCTATGATGTCATCTTCTAGCTGGGAAAAAAAAAAACACAAAAAGGCATTAGTACCTTTGGTGCTTCTATTGAATAATTTATATTAACTTATTATAGACTACTATTATAAATACTTTCAATAGACTACACTGAAAAATGTTTTTATGAGGTAATAATTTTATTTATAGTTCAGTTCACTGAGGATATTTACTGTTAGTCAATTTTCATTTTCTGATTCTAAGACCAGGGATTATCTCTTTCTTTCCTGAATGCTAACATGTAACATTCATTCACTCTAAATTTTCTTTGGAAGATTGACAGTAAACCTCAAAATAGTTCTCAATGGGGAGGATAGAAACTAGATTTTTCTTTTTAAATTTAATATATTTTTATTGATTTCAAAGAGGAAGAGATAGAGAGATAGAAATATCAATGATGAGAATCCTTGATCAGCCTCCTGCACACCTCCTACTGGAGATTGAGCCAAAACCTGGGCATGTGCCCTGACCAAAATCGAACCATAACCTCCTAGTTCATAAGTTGACGGTCAACCACCGAGTCATACCAGCCAGGCTCTTTTTAAATTTAATACATATTATGCATAATCTCCAGACTCAGAGGGCCTCCTAAATGACTTAGCAGAAGAATGTGGAAGTCCTCAGGCACATTACCAGAGCACAAAATAGAGTTATGTTGTTTCTAAGGGTACACTGGCTGGATGTCATGTTTCAATTCCATTGTTACTAACTAGGAATCAAAAAGGATTTTTTATTTCTTCCCATAAAAGAGAAAACCTTTCTTCAGGCCTTTTTCTAACTCTGTTCTTTAATGACATTCTTCAAACTCTTCTCACAACTGCACAGTGTCTCATGTAGTGAGGATATACTTACTGGAGGGAAACATAACATTACTATTTAACAATATGCAGGAACTCAGGGGGTACAAACTATAGGTAATTGATTTACTTCATAAATACAACATAGGCACTATATAACTATCCTATATAATAAAAGCCTAATATGCTAAGTTTCTGACCATTTGACCATTCTACCAATCACTGACCAGTGCACTGACCACCAGGGGGCAGACACTCAAACCAGTAGGTTAGATTGCTGCTGGGGGTCTGGCCGATCGGGACTGGGCAAGTCAGGCAGGACATGCCCTAGAGCCCTCCATGGTCCCTCCCCATGGATCATGCACCAGTGGGGTCCCTTGGCCTGGCCTGCACCCTCTCACAATCCAGGACCCCTCGGGGGATGTTAGAGAGCAGTTTGAGCCCGATCCCCACAGGCCAGGCCGAGGGACCCCACCTGTGCATGAATCCATGCACTGGGCCTCTAGTCCTATATAATAAAGAGGGAATATGCAAATTGACTGTCACTCTTCCACAAAGATGGCAGCGCCCACGTGAAGGTGGGGGTTTCCATAACACAAGATGGCTGCACCCACAGCAGAGGCCGAGTTTCCGTAAAGAGCTTTAACGAGCAATCAGCAGGGACCTGAGGCTGCACCCCAACCCCGCCCCCATAGGGCTTGACAGAGGATCTGAGGCTGCACTCCCCTCCTGGCACCGGGCCAGGGAACCTGAGGCTGCGTCCCCCGTCCGGTGGGGTTTGACGGGGGACCTCAAGGCATGCCCCCCACCCCGCCTGCCAGGGGACCTGAGGTTGCGCCGCCCCCCCCCCCCCCAACTGGCGGCGCTTGATAAGGGTGGGACCAGCCAGGTCTGGATCTAGCCCAATGGTGGGGGCCTGGCCGGGTCTGGGTCTCGTGTGATTTTGAGGCGCACATGGGTGGGCGAGAACTTGAATCTGGGTCCCATGGTGTACTCCAGACTCTGACAGGAGGACGATTTTCATATACATTTTACTAATTTTCTTTCATCTCTGACACTTCTGTTATAGAGAAAGGGCAAATAGCATTATTAAAATATTTCCTCGCCAAAACCAGTTCGGCTCAGTGGATAGAGCATCGGCCTACAGACTGAAGGGTCCCAGGTTCGATTCCGGTCAAGGGCATGTATCTTTGTTGCGGGTACATCCCCAGTAAGGGGTGTGCAGGAGGCAGCAGGTCGATGTTTCTAGCTTTCTATCCCTCTCCCTTCCTCTCTGTAAAAAATCAATAAAATATATTAAATTAAAAAAAATATTTCCTCTAATTAATCCCCTTTTAATGTGCACAAATTTCATGCACTGGGCCACTAGTATTACTCATAAAATCTGAAGCTATGTAGGATAGCAGGGATAAGCATATACACTGTCCAACATATAACAAGTACTCAAATTATGTTTATTTAAACCAATAAATTTGTAGGCAGACAAATGTAGGCAGTACAATTTCTTTTCTTTTTTTCTAGATAAATTATTTTCATTTTGCTTCAGGTAACTATATTTTCTGCTGTTAATAGTGACCCCAGAAAGAAGACTAATATATAATCAATTTTAAGCTTCCTTGTGGTATTTTAATATAATGAGTATTTTCTATTTTATGAGTATAAAGAAAGGTGGAGGAATACAATGAAGAAGGAAGGAATCAAAAGAGAGAGAGAGAACTTCCACTTTATATTTATATCAAGGTCATACCTGTAGATAATACATGGCCTTGGGTTGGGCATACAGCATCAAAAAACAAAAATCCAAAACTTGTTTCATTCGCCAACTAAAGATAAGTAATAAAATCTGTTAATATTTGTCATTATTTAATTTTGCTTATAGGCACACTTAGGAAATTAAAACATAAAACAACTGTCTCTGTGTGGGACAGGGGATCAGCCCTGATTTGTAGCTTTTGCCCATTTCTGTGGTGGAAATGCTCCTGATTTCATGTTACCAACTGATGTCACTGAATACAGAGTTGGGAAGTGATCTACATAGCTCTTGAAAGTCAATAGGAGCTGGCTGCATTTGAAATAGGATCTATTAGATGCTGATTCCAACATTTCATCAAATGAAGTTAGTTACTTAAGGCTACAATTTTCTAAATTTCATACCTCTCTAGTTTTTGTAAATCCTCAGTTGATTGCATGGCATGGAACATATCTGGATAAAAAAAGGCAGGTATTGAAATGACCTCTAAGGATCCAGACTTCACTTGCCTTTTGAATCTATCAATAGAAGTAAATGGAGGTTTGTAATTGAATATTTGATATATCAAAATAACAAATACTTAAGAGGAATTTTCTTATACATGTCCACATAATATTTTTATTTGAATTATTTCACAGGTTGGTACATATCAATATCATAAAACTAATACTCTTTAGCCAAAGTATTTCTTTTATAAATCAAAGAGAGGCATATCAAAAAAATTAAAATACACAAAATGCACGTTCCAGGATGTATTTATATTTCCAAAAATCTACATGCTCCCCTTTTGGCCTTTCTGCCTCCCAGGCAATTCTATTCGCCAGGCATTCCCTTCCTCCTTTTGTCTGCTTGAAGAATATCTACTTACACCCTTAGACTTAGCCCAATTGTTACCTTCTCAAGAAAGTGGTCCTTGATATTTTCGGATAATGTAAAATACTCTCTACTCTATATATTTTCATATTGCCCTCCCCAAACACCATAATAATAGTAGCCTCTTGTGATTTGGTTTTTGCCAGTTTCATCACCCACTGGAATATAGAGATTTGGAAGGCTGGGTCCATTCTACAGCATCTTGCTTGATAGTTTCATATTGGTTCATCAGTGTTTTCATCTCCTGGGCTGCATACAGCAGGAGATTGTAAGCAGAAGCAATGAAAGTAGCTTCATACAGTAAAGAACACAAGAATGTTTTTTAAAGATAAGCCAGTAGGCTTCTCACAGAGACAATGGATTTCATGGAGAATAGATATTATAACAATAATAACATGAAAAATATGGAATTTAATAGGTAGATAACCTACACAATGGAGGAAAATTATAAGCTATACTTCATCACAGCTGAGATAGAACTATAGAGCACAGATACACATTAAAACGAATATGACCTTAATATATAAAAAGCCAGGTGCCATCACGACCAAAACAACCAGACGGACGACCAAACAGCAGGCTGCGTGGGGCAACAAGGCTGGCAGGGGGGTTAGTGAGGGACAACCAAACAACCGAACAGCAGGCTGTGTGGGGCGACCAGGCCAGAAGGGGGGTTAGTGAGGGACGACCAAACAACCGAACAACAGGCTGCGTGGGGCGACCAGGCCGGCAGGGGGGTTAGTGAGGGACGACCAAATGAATGAACAGCAGGCTGCATGGGGCAGTTGGGGATGACCAAGCCAGTGTGTGTGTGGAGGGGGCAGTTGGGGGTGACCAGGTGGCAGGAGGGAAGTTGGGGGTGATCAGGCTGGCGGGGGGGGCGGGGGAGGCAGTAAGGGGCAACCAGGCCAGTGGTGGGGGAGGGCAGTTGGGGGCAACCAGGCTGACAGGGGGCAGTTAGGGGCAATCAGGCAGGCAGGCAACTGAGCAGTTAGGAGCCAGCAGTCCCCGATTGTGAGAGGGATGTCCTCGGGATCAGGCTTTAACCTGCAGTTGGACATTCCCTGAGGGCTCCCAGATTGGAGAGGGTGCAGGCTGGGCTGAGGGGACCCCCCCTCCCATGCACAAATTTCATGCACTGGGCCTCTAGTCACTAGTAAAATGATTGGACAGAAAAAACAGGATAGAAAAATGAAAGAACAGCCAGTTTAAAATGTATCCAACAGTACTTACTTTTTTGTAATCATGTCAACAACAGATTTTGAATACTCTTCATTACTCTAAAAATGAGAAAAATATTTTAATGAAACTAAGGATGCCCCATACTTCTATTAATACATGTTTGCTACATATAAACCTAGTTTATGTGTGGAATGCTATTGTTTCCTAATCATCTCTAGTGTTTTCACTTTCTATAAAAGAATTTAAAATATCCATGAGACTAAAAGATCTGACTTGAATATGAAAATATGTCATTCTCCTTTTGTCACAATATGAAATATCACTACTGTTATTTACACTTAAAAATTTGTGGTATACAAAAGCTATGCATCTAAGCCAGTTTTGCCATAAATGTCAGATGGCTTATTTCAAAGAATTGCTCTTTTTTGAAAATATCTTCATTTTATAAATATTATATGACAATAAGCTTACTTGGAAATTATTTCACTTTTTTCCAGACAGTATTACTCATCTAAACTCTCAAATTTTCTTCTGTTGACAAACTTTGTGTACCTACTCTTCATTGAGTATTGTGCTTAGATTAGATGACAGACTCATTTGTAAATAGTTTTTGGTGGTTTATTCCCCCAAATGATTTTTTTTACATAATAAATGGCATTTACAAGATGTAGCCGCAGGGTCTACAAGCATTCCCAATATAAAATTCTGAAAATATTCTGAATAATGACCATTCCATTGTCAAATCTGAATTCTCTGAAAGGCAATTCTGAATGTATATAGTTAGGGTGTTCGTTAAAAATATATGTCATGATGCAAATAACTCTATTATAGTACTTAAGGTTCTTAAGACAGCCATAAATTGCATCTCTAGTTATTGTTACACACTGAAACATATTTTGCTTTAAACATAGTGCTAAAGTTGTAATTCTTAAGCATTATATATTCCATTTTAAAATTTGTCCCCCATATTTTATTGGTCAATATATTTTAGGCAGATGAACATTGTGTCAGCAGCAAATGAACAAAGCTTGTAATATGTAACACAAAAAAAGTGACAAAACACTTCAGAGATTAAGTATATGCTTCCAATATTAAGAAATTAAATTTGGAGAGAAAGATTGTTTAATCTTTTATTTATATTTCCCCAATAGTTCTTCTGTTGCTTGTTTTGTTTAGAGTTTTTCTGCCTTCAAAGACACATTTATTATAGGAAATGCAAACAATAGAGAAAAGAATAAAGGACAACAACTCCCAACATCCAGAGATAACCATTATTATATTTGATACTTATATGTAAATATAAACTGATATTTATAAATAGTTTTTGTATACGACTACTAATTTTTAAATATAAACCATTATTTATATCATTCTAAGATTTGCTCATTCTTTTTCTCTTTATACATTTCATCAATCTGTATTATCTTCCTTCCTTCTTTCTATCACATTTTGCACAGAGGGTATGTTAAACAGGATGCTTTACAACTTTTTTTACTCAACAATATGATTTAGACATGGTTTTATGTCAGGGAATATGATATTCATTCTTTCAATGGTTACAGATCACTGCAGTGTAGACATGAATATTCAACCAGTCTCTTATTGACATTTTGATTGTTTACAATATTTTGGTGTTTAGCACTAAAAATCCTTGAAATAATTACTTATTGAACACTTACTACATGCCACACAGCATTTGAAATACTTTGAATATTTTAGCTAATTTAATTGCCAAAACAATTATGTGTGATTAAGGTAACATTATCATCACTATTTTACAGACAAGAAAAGTGAAGCACAGAGAAGTAACTGGTTCAAGTTCACCAGCCAGGAAGTGGAGAAGCTGGCATTTGAAGCTGGCAATCTAGATCCAGAGTCTGTGTTCTCAACTACGATACTAGTGTGTCATATTTTATCATTTTGAAATTCTTGCCTGGCTATTTCCTTAGGATAACTTCCCAGAATTGAGATTTCTGAGACAAAAGATATACACATTTTAAATCTGATACATGTTGCTAAATTCCCCTCCCAAAGGCAGGGGAATTAGTGTTAACATTTATACAGTACTTATATAGCACTACAAGATAGAAAATTTTGGGCCATTAGAAAGATGAATCTGCTCTATTAATAACTAGGCAAATTACTTTCATAAACTTCTTTCTTCATCTGTACAATTATGATAGTACTACCTCCTTTACAGAGATGTATGCAGGTTATAAATAATGTATATAAAGATTGTCTACAATCCTTCAGATATAGAAAGGAGTCCCCCAATTAGTGGTAGTTATTATTTAATATAAATTATCTCTTGATTCCTATACTAACCTTTTACTGGGCAGGTTTTATTACTATAACATCACTTTTAATGTTCTGTTTGTAAATACAATTCTGTACCATATAGTATGTAAGGCCCCTAGTTACATTTTTTTAAATGTATTTTTATTGATTTCAGGGAGGAAGGGAGAGGAGGGAGGGAAAGAGAGATGAAATATCAACAATGAGAGAGAGTCATCAATCTGCTGTCTCCTACACACCCCACACTGGGGATCAAGCCCACATCCTAGGCATGTGCCCTGACTGGGAATCAAACCTTGACTTCCTCGTTCATAGGTCGATGCTCAATCACTGAGCCATGCCGGCCAGGCCTAGTTACATATATAATAATGTAATCCTATTTCTCCACATGGAAATGTGATATTTAAATAAACTTTTTAGATTGACATATTTAATTCTTTCTTGGTGGTGTCAAAAAAGTATTAAATACATTGTCTGCTATGTAAAAAAGGCATCTGTGAATTGCTTTTTGAAATTTGAGGGGAAAATTTGAAATGATACAGTGATTAGCATGGAGACTACAGGCTGGGAGCAAGGAGCTGGTTGGCCTTCATACGTACATCTGCAATAGAGACGATCACTACAGAGTCCTTCTCCTCCGAAAGCGTCATCCTGGAAACAAGCGAGGTCAGCGTTTGCTTCAGGTAACTATGATTTCGTCTCTTAACAGTGGAAATGCCAAGTGCAAAAGACACTGCAGACACCCGAGCATGGCATCACCATTTCAAACCACAGAGAAAAATATAATTTAGCATTAATGTCTATGCTTACTTCTATGTTTGGGTTAATTGTGTGGTCATAAAAATAGTGCTTGAAATTTTATTACAGAAGTAATCCCAACCAAAAGCCGTTAGTTTTTATAATATACTAGAGGCCCGGTGCACAAATTCGTGCACCAGTGGGGTCCCTCGGCCTGGCCTGCAGGATCGGCCAAAAACGACATCCCCTAAGGGGTTCCAGATTGCAAGAGGGTGCAGGCCAGGCCGAGGGACCCCACTGGTGCACAATCAGGGCCGGGGAGGGATGCAGGAGGTTGGCCAGCCTGGAAGGGGCCGTGGGAGGGCTCCAGGGCATGCCTGGCCCATCTCGCTCAGTCCCAATTGGCTGGACCCCAGCAGCAAGCTAACCTACCAACTAGAGCGCCTACCCCCTGGAGGTCAGTGCACGTCATAGCAAGCAGTTGAGCGGCTTTAGCATATCATTAGCCTATTACACTTTGGTTGAACAGACAACTGGACACTTAGCATATTAGGCTTTTATTATATAGGATTTCATTTTCTGCTTAAGGAAATTCCAATTTGCAGTGGATGGTTAGGAAATGTGTAAATAGACACCAAGATAATTTCAGTACAGTGGAAAAGAAAACTATTCACTCTCCATTTATTATAGTGTCCTCTAACTGGGTATGAAAGGCATTGGCTGGGTCTCTACTCTTCTTCCTAAGGAGACACTAGAACCCCAAACAGCAAAAACACTCTGAAATAATGTCATCTGTGAAAACAGTACATGAGGTAATTTCCAACTGATCTGATGGGATAAATCCATGTCTCTACGTGACTTTTATTGCCCAATAATGGCCAAAGCACTGGCAGAACAGACCCATGCCATCCTAAATAGATACCAAGATTCTATGCTCAAAGCAGCTACAGACAGCAAGTAAGTGATGAACATGCCTACGGTCCAGCAAAACCATTCTTAAAATGGGTAGGGTCAGCCTTGGGGCTGTGTTTGCTGACCCCTGGCACAGAGGGACGCACTCATTGGAATGAATGAGGTTTGTGAGAAAGGCAAGTTTCTGAGTGTTAGTCTAACGTCCCTTTTCTCCACTTCTGTTATCTGGTGAGCTTGAACTCAATCTTCAAGGTTTAGCTCAAGGGTCACTGCTGTAAAGCCTTTCAGACCTCGGTCCCCATAAAGATGGGGAAATGTGGAGATAATCAGATGGGAATAGATTTATCAAACAAAGGGAGAAAAAGAGTTATCAAGTGCTGAGCAGGTAATTAACTATACTTGAGTTATATTCAAAGCATCTGTATTAAACCTGAATTTAAGTTCAAGTCTCCAAATATTTATTAAACTTTTTTTTTCTGCCAGACAATATACTGATTTCTGGTTATCCAAATTAATGCCATATAGGCTGGTGATCTAAGTATCAAACTGAGCATCATTTCAATGGATTACATTTTAAAACTTAAAGGCATGTTCCCAAAGATCAGAATATCTGTATTTGATTTTCCCATTCTAATTTTCTTACCGCCTTCTTTCTTTTTGCTGATGATTACATCAGGATAAATTCTGTCTACTTTCCTCAGATGAGGGAGAAAGAACTTTAAGACTTCAAATGTATTAGCCACTGTTTTATTCTTATCCAATGTATTCACTCCCTTCTCACCTAAAAGAGAGAAAAAATAGGGCTTCTGAGTTCATGGTTTCCTTAGATATCATCTACCTTGCAGCTGCAGAACCTATAGATGATGTTAAGTAAGGGCTTCCTGTATTTAAGTTAAATCTATCACTATGAGCTACAATGACCATTCATTTGAATTTGCCTCTACAATTCTGAAAAAGAAGAACAAAGCTGGAGGACTCACACTACCTAATTTTAATTCATAATATATATGTTAATTAAGGCATTGTGGTATTACAGGGGGAAAAAAATAGATACACAGACCAATACAAATTCTCTATTGTATCTATAGAGATACAGAAAGAGACCCACATACATATGGTAGACTGGCTTTTTTTAAAGATATGAAGGTAGTTCAGTGCAGAATGGACACCTTTTGACAAATGGTGCCAGGACACTTGGACATCCACAGAAAAAAGACTGAACTTTAACCTATTCTTCACACCATTTATAAAAATAAACTCTAAGGTTTTATAGACCTAAAATGTAAAATCTGAAACTATAAAATAAAAAAAACACACATAAAATAAAATTCCCATGACTCTTAAAGAGTTCTTAGATACATAAATGCATAATACATAAAAAATTGATAAACTGAATTTCATCTAAATTGAAAATGGTTGCTTTCTGAAGGACACATTAGGAGAATGAAAAGACAAGCCACAGACTGGGAAAAAATATTTCTTAATCACATATTCATTTGATATGTATCCAGGATATATTAAAAATACCTCTTGCCTAACCGGTTTGGCTCAGTGGACAGAGCGTCGGCCTGCAGACTGAGGGTCCCAGGTTCGATTCTGGTCAAGGGCATGTACCTCGGTTGCGGGCACGTCCCCAGTGGGGAGTATGCAAGAGGCAGCTGATTGATGTTTCTCTCTCATCGATGTTTCTGACTCTCTATGCCTCTCCCTTCCTCTCTGTAAAAAAAATCAATAAAATGTATTTTAAAAAAACAACAAAACAACAACAACAAAAAATACCTTTCAGCTCTAGCTGGTTTGGCTCAATGGATAGAGTGTGTCAGACTGTGGACTGAAGGGTCCCAGGTTCGATTCTGGTCAAGGGCACATTCCCAGGTTGCGGGTTCGATCCCCAGTTGGGGATGTGCAGGAGGCAATCAATCAATGATTCTCTCTCATCATTGATATTTCTATCTCTCTCTCTCTCCCTCTCCCTTCCTCTATGAAATCAATAAATATATATTTTTTAAAAAAACTCTCAAAACTCAACAACAAGAAAACAAACCACCCATTTTTTTAATGTGGAAAAGATTTGATCAGACATATTACAAAGAAGATGGAAGGAAAATAAGCACATAAAAATGTTCAACATCATCACACTAGACAGAAATGCAACTTAAAACTATGAGATGCCATGATATTGGAATGGCCATAATAAATGGGAGGAACTGGAACTCTCATATAATTGCTGCAGGGAATGCAAAATGGTACAGCCACTTTTATTTTTTTTTAATTTATTTATTTATTATTTTTTTTAATGAATCTTTATTGTTCAGATTACAATTGTTTCTCCTTTTTCCCCACATATCTCCCCACCACCCAGTTCCTACCCCACCCCTCTTCCCTTACCTCCCCCGCCCCGCTGTCCTTATCCATAGGTGTATGATTTTTGTCCAGTCTCTTCCCATACTCCCCACACAGACACCCCTTTCCCCCTGAGAATTATCAATCCACTCCCATTCTATGCCTGATTCTATTAAGTTCACCAGTTTATTCTGTTCCTCAGATTTTTAATTCACTTGACTTTTAGATTCACTTGTTGATAGATATGTATTTGTTGTTCATAATTTTTATCTTTCTTCTTCTTTTTCCTCTTTTTAAAGAATACCTTTCAGCATTTCATATAATGCTGGTTTGGTGGTGATGAACTCCTTTAGCTTTTTCTTATCTGTGAAGCTCTTTATCTGCCCTTCAATTCTGAATGATAACTTTGCTGGGTAGAGTAGTCTTGGTTGTAGGTTCCTGCTATTCATCACTTTGAATATTTCTTGCCACTCCCGTCTGGCCTGCATGGTTTCTGTTGAGAAATTAGCTGATAATCGTATGGGAGCTCCCTTGTAGGTAACTAACTGTTTTTCTCTTGCTGCTTGTAAGATTCTCTCTTTGTCTTTTGCTCTTGGCATTTTAATTATGATGTGTCTTGGTGTGGTCCTCTTTGGATTCCTTTTGTTTGGGGTTCTGTGTGCTTCCTGGACTTGTAAGTCTATTTCTTTCATCAGGTGGGGGAAGTTTTCGTTCATTATTTCTTCAAATAGGTTTTCAGCATCTTGCTCTCTCTCTTCTTCTGGTACCCCCATAATTCTGATGTTGGTTCGCTTCAAGTTGTCCCAGAGGCTTCTTACACTATCTTCAACTTTCTGAATTCTCTTCTCTTCATGCTTCTCTGGAAGAGTGTCCTTGGCCTCTTTGTATTCCAAATCTTTGAGTTGATTCTTGCAATCCTCTAGTCTGCTTTTGGGTCTCTGTATAATATTTTTTATCTCAGTCAGTGTATGTTTAATTTCTAGTTGGTCCTCATTGAATTTATCGGCCTTTTCCATGACATTCTTGAAAAACCTTATAACCGTGGTTTTGAACTCTATGTCCAGTCGCTTGTTCTCCTCCATTTCTTTGGTTTGTGATCTGTTTCCTTGCCTTCTCATATTCTCTGCTTCCCTAAGTTGGTAGGGTAGTTTTGTGTACTAGGTGTCCTATTGGTTCAACGGGTCAGCCTCCCAGTTACTTGAGGTGGACACTCTTGGTGTACCCTTGTGTACTGTGTGTCCCCCAGCAGGAGCTACAGCAAGGGCTAGTTTTCTCCTCCTTTGCTTGGGCGGTTTTGGAGCAGTCTGACTGGAGCTGCAGTTGGTTAAGCTGCTCCAGAACAGGCCATTTATATGCAAAAGCCGCTGTGTGGAGCCTGGGAGGGTTTGTAGAATGTGCGGGCCGGGGCCTCAGGGCGGGGCCTCAGGGCTGGGTGGGATCTCAGGGCGTCACTAGGCGTACAGCCACTTTTAAAACAGTTTGGCAGTTTCTTACAAAGTTACTCATGTACTTACCATATGCCCACGAATTCTAGATATTTATCCTAAAGAAATGAAAATTCAAACAAAACACCTGTACATGAGTGCTTATAGCAATAGGTATTTGTAATTACCCCAAAACCTGAAACCAACCAAAATGCCCCTCAGCTGGTGAAACAAACTATCCATTGTGCATCCATACAATGGAATGCTACTCAGCAATAACAAAGCAGCAAACAACTGGTCACAGAACACTTGGATGAATCTACACTAAGTGATAACCAGTCTCAGAGGGTTATCTGTGTGATTCCATTTGCATGGCATTCGGGAAAATGGAAAACTACAGGAACAGAGAACCAATCAGTGGTTTCCAGGCGTTAAGAGTGGGGCATGGTGGGGGGGGGGTGTGGGGAGGGAGTATTTGACTACAACGAGGGAGGCATGTGGCAGGACTTTATATCCTGAAGAAAAGGGGAACCACTGAAGAGTGATATACAAGACAGTGCAGTCTTCACTTTGGCTGCAGTGAGGATAGGTAGATTGGGACAAGACTAGAGAGAGAGAGAAAAAATAAGAGTATGTTAGCAGACATTTAGATGAAGCACGAAGGTGGCCTGACTAGGATAGTAGAGACGGTGATGGAAAGATATGGACAGATTTGTGAGGTATATGGGATTATGAATCAATGGGGTTGCTCACTGACTGACATGAAAGTAAGTATGCAGGAGGGAGAGGCAGGAGTCAGAGATGATGCTCAGGTTTCTGGCTGCGTCTACTGGATGCATCATGGATGCTGGTGCAATTCACAGAGATGGAAAACACAGAAAGACCACCTTCCAGAAAGAGATGAGAGGCAGTGATGTCTCTTACGTGATTTTCCCATGTCTGACAATAAAAGAGCAAGAACTGATTTAATTATATTTATTGGAGAGAAATGTCCTAAAATCAAAAAGCATAAAATGTAAATTTCCAAACACAAAACATAAAACAAACAAACCACCATGCACAAAAACAAAAGCAACACAAACCTAAGTTTACGGATACATCTCCACTCTGTCTGTTGTCATACTTCATTTTACTCAAGGCTTCTATCAGCTCTTGGCGATTGCTTTCAGTTTTGTTTTGTAAACGTAGAAAATTTTCCTTAAACTCCAAAATATGGTTTCTACAATTTATTAATTGATTACCTGCATAGAAAACACATATGTATATGTTTATATATGTAGCACTTGTATCATATAATTTTCATAATATATAACAAAAATATAAAATATATGCTTCTCTATAGCTATATATCTAGCACTAAATGTGTGTATATGTGTATATATAGTGCTATATACATATGGTATATATACGTACATAAAAGACCGAAAAAGAGAATGAAATGTTAAACACAGCACTATCTGGAAGGTGCCTGTATCAGATTGTAATTAAGAGGGAAAAAAAAACACACAATTGAGCCAGAAAATTCACTTCTATGAATTTATCTAAAGAAAATGACCAGGAATAATGTACAGATTTGGCTCTAAGGATGTTCAACATGGGCAGCATTATTTATCATTGTAAGAAAATCAGAAACAACCTAAGTACCTAACAATGGAAATATGCTAAATAAATTACCAAATATCCTTTTAATAGTCTGATGGCTCTTAAATCACATAAGATTGAATCTCAGTTTTGCCACTTAATATTTGTGTGGCTTGAGCAAGCTGTTTACTTTTTGCTAGCCTCTGTTCTTCACATGTAAATGGATATAAAAGAATCCCTGCCTCACAGTTGTTGTGAAAATGAAATTCAATAATGCATGCAGACCACGTGGCTAAGCACATTAAAAAACATGCTTTGACAAATGTCTAATAATCACTTTTGGTGGACTATTCTTTATTCATTTATCAATTGAATACCATGCAGCTATGAAAAAGAATATTTAATGTAATTAAAGCCATTGTGATGCTTATGAGGCTTCCAAACACAAGGCAAACATTTGGCTGTATGATTTTGATGTTCAAGGGAAAGATTAAGGCTGGTATTATAGGTTTGAGAGCAAAAATCTTGAGGCACTTATAAAACTGAGCAAGACAATATAGTGAAAGAATACAGCCCAGGAGAAACCAAGATGGCGGCATAGGTAAACACCTGAAATTGCTGCCTTGCACAACAACTTCAAAACTACAACTAAAATACAAAACGAACATCATCCAGAACCACAGGAAGGCTGGCTAAGTGGAAATTCTACAACTAGAAGGGAAGAGAAAAGCACACTGAGACTCAGAGGAGCTGCAGAAATAAAGAGCAGAGGTACGGAGGCGCGCGCACAGAGAGGGCTGGCAATTGAGTACGCAGCTGGCTTTTTCAATCTGGAGGGAGACACAAGCTTCCGACTGCCCTGAACTCCAGTTCCGGGTGAGACTCTGGGGACCCAGACTCATGCGGGGGGGAGTGGGGAGAATTGGATTGTCTGGCAGCGGGCAGAACTCGAGGGCGGCTTTCTCTCAGAGGTGCTTGCAGCGATTACCAAGGGACACTGAGACCTGGGGGCCTCTTAGGGCCAGGCTGATGGGAAGCCATTGCTGTTTGCTCCACCCTGAGACTCTGCCCCATTCAAGCTGTGCGCAGAGGTTTTTGCATATGAATGGCCTGGTCCTTTGAAATCTAAATTTACCTAACAAACTGCTGATTCAGAGAAACCCAGAACATCCAAAAGAAGGCCCAAGGCCCCACAGCAGCTGGCATTGCTTCACAGCTGGGCCTCATCTGGGCACCTCCAAAACCCAAACAAAGAAGAGGAATCTGCAGATCTCTCTGTAGCTCCTGCTGGATAGCCTCAGGCAGAGGCTAAATTAGCACGTCCTTGGAGATCCAAGAGCCAGTGTACCCAGGGGTCAGAGTAGGGCCATCCAGATATCCATAAGGGACAAACTCAGGGGGCAGACTCAGTGAGCACCAAAGCCCCACTGAAGCAAGTCTTGTCTCATAAGGGTGTCTCTAGCACAGAAGTTCTCCCATCATAGACACAACTGATCCTCACAGCCAATTGGCCTGGAGGTCAATTCCTCCCAGTGATACCAACAACAATCAAGGCTTAACTACAACAAGACAATGCATACAGCCCACAAAGGGGTGCACCAAGAGTGTCCACCTCAGGTAACTTGGGAGGCTGAGCCACTGGGCCCTATAGGACACCTAGCACACAAAGCCACTCTATCAACTCAGGGAGGCAGCCAAAATGCAGAGACAAAGAAACAGATCACAAATGAGAGAAATGGAGGAAAGCAAATGACTGGATATAGAGTTTAAAACCACGGTTATAAGGTTTTTCAAGAATTTTCTATAAACCACCGATAAATTTAGTGAAACCCTCAAGGATATGAAAAAGGACCAACTAGAAATTAAGCATACACTGACTGAAATAAGAAATAATATACAGAGATCCAACAGCAGACTAGAGGATCGCAAGAATCAAGTCAAAGATTTGAAATACAAAGAAGCAAAAACACCCAACTGGAAAAGCAAAAAGAAAAAAGAATTCAAAAAGTTAAAGATAGTGTAAGGAGCCTCTGGGACAACTTTAAGCGTACCAACATACAAATTATGGGGGTGCCAGAAGAAGAAAGAGAGCAAGATACTGAAAACCTATTTGAAGAAATAATGACAGAAAACTTCCCCCACCTGGTGAAAGAAATAGACTTACAAGTCCAGGAAGAGCACAGAACCCCAAACAAAAGGAATCCAAAGAGGACCACACCAAGACACATCCTATCTAATAAAAGAGTAATATGCAAATTGACCATCACTCCAACACATAAGATGGCTGCCCCCATGTGGTCAAAGATGGCTGCCCCCATGTGGACACAAGATGGCCACCACAAGATGGCCAACAGGAGAGGGCAGTTGGGAGGGATCAGGCCAGCAGGGAAGGGCAGTTGTGGGCAATCAAGCCTGCAGGGGAGGGCAATTAGGGGTGACCAGGCCTGCAGGGGAGGGCAGTTAGGGGCAATCAGGCTGGCAGGTGAGCAGTTAGGCATCAATCAGGCTGGCAGGGGAGTGGTTAGGGGGTGATCAGGCTGGCAGGCAAAAGTGGTTAGGGGCAATCAGGAATGCAGGCACGCGAGCAGTTGGGAGCCAGCAGTCCTGGATTGTTAGAGGGATGTCTGACTGCCCGTTAAGGCTCGATCCTCCGGGGATTGGGCCTAAACGGGCAGTCAGACATCCCTCGAGGGGTCGCAGATTGGAGAGGGTGCAGCCTGGGAGTGGACCGGGCCTCTAGTCATAAATAAAATGCCAAGAGCAAAAGACAAAGAGAGAATATTAAAAGCAGCAAGAGAAAAACAGTTAGTTACCTACAAGGGAACACCCATATGACTGTCAGCTGATTTCTCAACAGAAACTATGCAGGCCAGACGGGAGTGGCAAGAAATATTCAAAGTGAAGAATAGCAAGAACCTACAACCAAAATTACTCTACCCAGCAAAGCTATCATTCAGAATTGAAGGTCAGATAAAGAGCTTCACAGATAAGAAAAAGCTAAAGGAGTTCATCACCGCCCAACCAGTATTATATGAAATGCTGAAAGGTATTCTTTAAGAAAAGGAAGAAGAAGAAAAAGGTAAAGATAAAAATTATGAACAACAAATACATATCTATCAACAAGTGAATCTAAAAACCAAGTGAATAAAAAATCTGATGAACAGAATAAACTGGTGAATATAATAGAATCAGGGGCATAGAAAGAGAGTGGACTGACAATTCTCGGGGGAAAGTGATGTCGGGGTGCAGGAAGAGACTGGACAAAAATCGTACACCTATGGATGAGGACAGTGGGGTGGGGGGATAAGGGCAAAGGGTGGGGGTGGAAACTGGGTGGAGGGGAACTATGGGGGGAAAAAAGAGGAACGATTGTAATAATCTGAACAATAAAGATTAAGAAAAAATAAAATAAAAATGTGCTCTGAGTGGAAAGTTAAAAAAAAAAAAAAGAACACTGCCAATCTTATTTCATTCCTGCCTTGGCTCACACTAGCCTTAGCCTTGGGCAGAGAATTCAGTCTTTGAAATCCAGCAGGGAGCATTATCTAAAGAACTAGAGGCCCGGTACATGAAATTCATGCACAGCGGGGTGGGGGGGGGATGGGGGAGGTGTCCCTCAACCCAGCCTGCACCCTCTCCAATCTGGGCCCAGTGGGATTGGGCCTAAACAAGCAGTTGGACATCCCTCTCACAATCCAGGACTGCTGGCTCCCAACTGCTCGCCTGCCTGCCTTCCTGATTGCCCCTAACCACTTCTGCCTGTCAGCCTGATAACCCCCTAACCACTCCCCTGCCAGCCTGTTTGCCCCTAACTTCCCTCCCTTGCAGGCCTGGTCCTCCCCAACTGCTCTCCCCTGAAGGCCTGGGTCCCCCCAAACTGCCCTTCCCTGCAGGCCCAGTCAGCCCCAACTTCCCTCCTCTGCCAGCCTGGTCACCCCTAACTGCCCTCCCCTGCTGGCCTGATCACCCACAACTGCCCTCCCTTGCAGGCCGGGTCCCTCCCAACTGCCATCCCCTCCTGGCCATCTTGGGGTGGCCATCTTGTGTCCACATGGGAGCAGGATCTTTGACCACATGGGGGCAGCCATCTTGTGAGTTGGAGTGATGGTCAATCTGCATATTACTCTTTTATTAGATAGGATAGAGGCCTGGTACAGGGGTGGGGACCAGCTGGTTTTCCCTGAAGGGTGTCCCGGATCAGGGTGGGGATTCCTTTGGGGCATAGGGCGGCCTGGGCTAGGGGCCTGTAGTGGTTTTCAGGCTGGCCATGCCCCCCAGCGACCCAAGCAGAGGCCCTGCTATCTGGGATTTATTTATCTTCTACAATTGAAACTTTGTAGCCTGGAGCAGAGCCAAGCCTTCTGCTCGCTCCTTGGCGGCAGCTATTTTTGTTGGGATTTATCTATCTTCTATAATTGAAACTTTGTAGCCTGGAGTGGAGGCCTAGGTCAGCCAGGGCTGCAGAAGCTTGGCTTCCTCCATCACTCGGGGCAACCCTAGCCTCCTGCTCTCTCCAGCTTGGTGGCTGCCACCATTTTTGTTGGGATATATTTATCTTCTATCATTGAAACTTTGTAGCATTGAGTGGAGGCCTAGGTGGGCAAGGGCAGGTGGAAAGCTTGGCTTCCTCCATTGCCGGGGAAACCCAAGCCTCAATCCTGCTCTCTGTGGCCGCAGCCATCTTGGTTGGGTTAGTTTGCATATTCACACCTGATTGGCTTGTGGGTGTGGCTTGAGGACATGGTTTGTGGGTGTAGTGGAGGTATGGTCGATTTGCATATTACTCTTTTATTAGATAGGATGAACTTGCCGACATTGAAATTGATTTAAGAGGTTCTAAAACAGAACCATGCTTCATCAAAAGAACTGCAACTACCCCAATAAATCTTGCATATCCATATAGTGGATACTACTTGGGGATGCTCACAAGTTTAAACAGGGATGTAGTGTAACCAGTATAACCCTGTTACTGGGGCTCCCAGGTAATATTCTCTTTGTAAAAGGGATCATGTGTTTGGAGTTGATATAACACAGGTGATGCAACATATCTGGGCCAAGGTGAGTCAGTCCCTGAGGGATCAATTTAGTAAACATGAAAAGAAAGCGTTTTCTCTGGAGGAGTAGTATTTGCAGAAACATACAGAGATGTTAAAGGACACAATCTCTAGGCTTGGATCTGCTTCTCGTTCATTCTGACCTGATAATTGAACTCATCAGTATTCTATTTAAAATATTTATAGTACTTGCATATTCACTGAAGTACTTTGTGAGGATGGACTGTTACAAAACTACCTTTCCTGCAAAGTTTGAAATAAATGATAATTTGATGTTTTGAGTCAATTGTGGTAAAATTGTGAAAAGAAACATCAGCCCACATGTGCAATGGGCCGATGTGACTTCCACCCATAAACCAGGTGAGGTCCTGAGAACCACTGACCTTCGCGTCTCACAGCAAGGGGCCAGAAGAAATAAAGAGGAGCTACCAGACTGCACAGCACAGATTGGTGATACCAGCTGTGAGCCTGTTAGACATGTATCTCAGGCCTCACCCAGGACCTCCTGAGTCAGAAGCTGCATTTTAATGATTCACAGGAGACTGAGATTTGTGCTAAAATTTAAGAAGTACTGTTAATAGACCTTTAATAGTTTCATCTTTCTCATCATTGACTTTACTATAGAGTTCAGGTCTTTATTGCCTCTCCCTGCACAATTATTATAATTGCCTTTTAATTGGTCTCTCACCTCCAATCCACAGTTAATCTTCTGGAAACCATGCCCAAAGACTTTAAAAGGTTCCCTAAATGCTAGTCGAATAAAATCCAAATGAATTTGCCTTAGTATACAAAGTTCTATACAATGTGGCTATGACCTAACTTTTCCACCTTATTTCATTCACTAAATACCTCCAGTAAGGAGAAGCATGCTGAGCTATTCATTCTTTCTCCCATTGAATAGGTATCATGTGCCACTCACTGTGCTGTGATAGGTAAACAAAACATGGATAAAGTCAGGTTCCTACTCTAAATTAACTAACAATCAGGCTTGCAAGGAACATATCATTGGGAAAGAAGCATATATTTGAACAACTAAGTATAATGGAATTGTCAAAATGGAATTATCCTCGAGGTGCACAGGCCAATGGAGGAAGGAATAGTGAAGAGCCCACTAGCCCTTGGATCCTGGACTCTGCTGACCACACCAGGGAGCTCTCACCTCACCAGTCCTGCTGCAGGGTATGTTGTAGGCACATAGGTACATTCCCACAAAGTCAGATACCTTGGTGATTATATATGGTCCCCCACTTAGATGGGGAGGAGGCAACTGATCAATGTTTCTCTTGTTACATTGATGTTTCTCTCTCTCTCACCTCACTCTCTCTCTTCCTCTCTCTAAAATTAATAAACAAATCCTCAGGTGAGGTTTAAAAAAAAAAAGTGTATTCTCAAGATCTCATTTTCTGAAGTTGGACATATGAATGATGGGAATATAAACACTTTGAGGAACCAAATTTGTTTTTCCTGGTCATAACTAGAAAACACACCAAAATGGTTGTGTTTTCAAAAACACTACATATCTCAAAAAGTCTACATTTTCAGTAAAAGAATGTTAATTGTATTGAAGTGTCCTATGAGGTTGCCAATCTCTTCCAAAATTACTATCAAAAGAAGTTTACATTTTGCTTTCTAATTATGAGTAATGACTTATTTTTTTTGTTAATAAAATAACTCATTGTGTATTGTTCCAAAATAAATAAAAGACACATTTGGATAATGGTCTTTATAGAAAATAAAGAGGGAAAGAGTATAAAATGATTAAAGATTAGTAGTATAAATCATATAAATTAATATACATTTTTAATCTTTACACAAATGGCATACAATGTTGGTATTGTGGGAACATGACAAAATTTAGTAATAATTAAGGGACTAAAACCTAATTTTAACATTAGAGGACATAAACATTAATTAGAGGACTAAAGCCACTTCCCAACTTTATCCTTGACTCCACTATCAAGATTACTTAGTGTGCACCCTGAGTCGTAAATGAGTATAAAAAGAAGAATGAAAATTTAACCTAAAACAACCCAAGGACAGTCTTGGAAGGCTGGGTTGACATGTTTGCAGAATCCCTAAGTCTTCAGTTCAAAATTTAACTGTATAAATGTTAAAATGTTACACTATGGCCTAGAGTTGAAAGATAAAATACAGGAAACCAGAGTTAAATTTGAACTGCAGATAAACAATTTTTTAGTATCAATGTATTCCATGCAATTTTTATATTAACAAGTTATTCATTGTTTATCTGAAATTCAAAGTTAACTGGGCAACCTCCATTTTTATTTGCTACATTGGGAACTCCATAGACGACAATAAATTAAAACCTTGGCGTGTTTCAACGTGGTAATGTGAGCCAGATTAGTCAGATTCCAAACCAGTACTCTCTATTGTTGGTGGTGTCTCTCTCTACCATCTCACCCCGTCTCAGCTTCCCAGAATATACTGAGGGAGCCCTGAAGTGTGGCTCAAAAACGTCGGACACGAAAGAGGAAAGATGCTGGCTGTGTGAGTGGAGTTCTTGGAGTCAGGCATTCACGTTTCTGGAAATAATGGGATGGGGGTGGGAGCAGGTGGACACAGATCGGGTCCTTGAACCTACGTGGGAGAAGGCACACGCAGAGGCCAGAGCCCGAGGCCCTGCAGGCCAATGCGTTAGCGCGTGCCCAGCGGCGGCCAAAGCCACGCGGATAGACCTGGGTGTCCGTTACAGCTCAACCGCGGGCAGGACCAGGGCGTGGGGGCTACATCTGTGAAGCCCCTATTAGGGGAGCAGGTGAACCCGCCAGGTCCCTAGGTCACCCCACCCCCTTCTCTCTGACCCAGCAATCCAGGAGCCCCGAAGGAAGACAGTTGGCGGGAGACGCCACCCTCCGCTTACTGGTCTGAGTCATCCTGGAGATGCAGAAACAGGAGAAGCTGAAGAGCATGACCGCGATGAGCGCCATCAGCAAGTTCACTTGCTTGGCCCTCATGGGGCTGGCAGGGTCGGGCAGCGGGCAGCACAGCAGGCAGCGCAGCGGAGGAGGCGGGGAGCAGGGCCCACACCACCGAGGACGCACGACGAGGACGCATGAGAGCGCCTGCGCCCCTGGACGCGCGCCCCTGCGCACCCTCCCCACGGAGTCCGTGGGACCCCGGCACACCCGCCCCTTGGGAGCGCCCTTCCCTAAGAGAACTCTGCACCCTTCGCCTCCCGAGTATGGCTCAGCGCTTAGAATCGGAAGGTTGTAGGGCTGCGGTTAGTTAAATGACTTAAACTATGAGACTGACAAATGGTGAGGGCTCAGGAACTACTTTATCTTCCTGTGGTAGTGAGTGACTTTTGTGCCAGACTCCGGGCTAAACAGTTTCCATATAGGATCTCAGGTTATACAGCTGCAAATGGTTCCTCAAATCTTACACATGGATTTCAAAAATTCCTACAGAAAATATGTATCTTTACTTTCAGATGATTTAGCCTTAAATGGTAACCATCACATGTCCAAATGACTTCAATGGCTTAAATGTTCATGTGGGATGTGATCAACCCCAGACCTTTAGTTTAATCCCCTTACCTTTATTTTTTGTCTGTTGGTACCCCCACCCCAGGAAAGGAGCAGGGAGTCAACTTTTATGAAAGAAAAAGTTATGTATACGATGAGCAGCAGCCCTAGGGAGATTTGCTGAGCTTTCCCAAGTTGAAGGTAGGAGTTCCTCAGACCCTCAACCAAGGCTGGGAAACACTAGGTGAGCTTCAGAAGGGTGAGACTCTCTCTGGTCTCCTTAAACGTGTTTTTTAATTTGGGTTCTCCACTCTGATCACTCTACTCCTGTGTGGGACTCACTGGCAGTGCCTGGTAAAACGGACTCTACTTCAAACTAGCCTTGCACCACTGGGCTGGTTTCTGGCCCTTTGAGGAACAAACATTCGAACACAGGCCAGCCTGTCATTATAAGCCATTTTCTCGTGAGCTAGTGGCCAGGAGTTGTGGCCTTCAGTTAAGCAATGACCCAGCCAGCTCCCCAAATAGGGAACTCGGAGAAATAAATACATCCACTTTATCCTCCTGCATCCCGTCAGACTCTTGCCAGTCTTCACTTTGGCTAAGCTCTCTGGGAAGCCAGAAAGCAAGGAAGTCCAGCTTGATGTCCTAGACTAGAGCATACAAGCCTGCCTCCTGGGCTATGGAGCAGAGGAGAGAAAGTTGTAGGCTAGAGTGAGATGGGGGAAGGAAGCTATTCAGCACAAAGATATCTCCAAAATCAATAATGTCTTGTTCTCTAACTTGAACTCCAGGTTCACATTTTCAGCTGCCTTTAAGATTCAAAAAAGCACTTTGTATGTACACACATAATACCTTAATTTAAAAAAATTGGGAAAAAAAAAAGCACTTTGCTCTCACACCTTAATGTATCTGAAATCAGTATATATTCGAGTTGATTTTTACATTTTGTAAAATTATATCTTCTTCTTTTGTCTTTTTCCAAAGAAAGGAAAAAACAAAATCTTCTCGTCAGCCAATGGTCTGTCTATGAGTCAGACAGAACACATGATATTTATTGAGCACCTACTGAGTGTCAGTCACTGAGATACAAATAGTCACCTGCTGGTTCTTGACTCCAGCTTCTTCCTCATGCTCAGACATGAACTGCACTCCCCACACGCTCATATTCCTACCTACCAAAGATTCAGCTGAAATGCCACTTCCTCCACGAAGCCTTCATTGGTCTCCATCCACCAAGGGATCACTATCTTCTTTGAACTCCTGTAACACTCAAATCCTCTCTCCAGGGCACTCAATCTGCATCATACTTAATTGTTATGCACGTATTTTATTTCCTCTGCCATGTGATAAACTCCTAGAAGAGAAAGACATTTCTTATATGATACGTTTTTATATCATACTAGAGGCCCAGTGCACAAAATTCATGCATGGGTAGGGTCCCTAGTGGCTGCGGGCCGCCGGCTGGGGTCTCCCTTCCCACGATTGGCCGGACAGTCCCGTCCCCTGGTTGAACTCCTGGTTGAGGGGACAATTTGCATATTAGGCTTTTATTATATAGGATTCCCCACTGCACATTTCAGGGCATGTTACAGATCAAAGGTACTGACTGAAAAACAAGCCTGTGGTACAACTGAGCTATAGTCAAAACCAATCACTGTACTCACTGCCCAGTACCACTGAGGCCAATCCTACCTAATAAAAGAGTAATATGCAAATTTACCCTAACTCTGCTACACCCACAAGCCACGCCCACCAGCCATGCCCACCAGCCAATCAGAGCGATTATGCAAATTAACCCAACCAAGATGGCTACAGCCACAGAGAAAGTAGGAGGGAGGCTTGGGTTTCCAAGGCAATAGAAGAAGCCAAGCTTTCCCCTGCCTTGGCCGGCCTAAGCCTCCACTCAAGGCTACAAAGTTTCAATTACAGAAGGTAAACAAATCCAAACAGAAATGGCTGCTGGCCACAGAGCAAGCAGGAGGCTTGGCTCCGCTCCAGGATACAAAGTTTCAATTGTAGAAGATAAATAAATTCCAGATACCAGGGCCTCCGCTTGGGTCGCCAGGGGGCGTGGCTAGTCTGCAAACCACCACAGGCCCCTCGCTCAGGCCGCCCCACGCCCCAAGGGAACCCCCACCCTGATCCGGGACACCCTTCAGGGCAAACCAGCTGGCCCCCACCCGTGCACCAGGCCTCTATCCTATCTAATAAAAGAGTAATATGCAGATTGACCTAAACGGGCAGTCGGACATCCCTAGAGGGGTCCCAGATTGGAGAGGGTGCAGGCTGGGCTGAGGGACACCCCCCCGCCCCCATGCACGAATTTCATGCACTGGGCCTCTAGTAATAAATATCACTCCAGGCAATCCAGAAGCTAGACAACAGTAGCATTCTCAAAGACCCTCAGACTTCCCTTTTGTGATTTGCTCTTTTAGTGTCACATTCAGACCAGGGAAAGTAGAGAATTACCAGGCTAAAGATAAATATTTGCTCAAATAATAGAAATGGGAAGAGTGGCCTCTGGGGATACTACCAGCATCACAGCCCTTAAGCCTTCTTTAGTTAACCCGGATCTAAACACTGGTCTCATAACTGTTAGTAGCTCAGAAAAGTAAGCAATGAGGACAGATTTTTCTAGTCTCCTATGTAGGCAGGATCCTGAAGGAGAAAACAATCTGAAAGATAATGACTGTCGATAAAATGTCGGTTGTCTTGGCCCCTATTTCTGTTTCAAATTACTTAGAAATAAGCCATCTGTACCATGTGAGTGCCATTTGTTAAGCACAATTCAGGAAAATGACAGTATCTAAAGGGATTTTTATGGACCATCTACAACTGCTGTCACTAAACTTTAGTATGCACAATCATCTGGAAACCTTGTTAAACACAGATGACTGGGCCCATCCTCAGAGTTTCTGATTTGGAAGGTTAAGGCTGAGACCCCAAATTTTGCATTTCTGACAAGCCCCAATGATACTGATGCCTTGGGCCCAAGGAACTACGCTTTGTTTTTGTTTGTTTGTTTTTAGTTTATCTTTATTGCTTAAAGTATTACAGATGTCTCCTTTTTTCTCTCATTGATTCCTTCCACCCCTGCTCCCACCCCGGGAACTACATTTGAGAATCACTGCATGATAGCACTCCATAGAAGCATAGGTTATACTTAGAAAAATGCCCAAACCATCCCAAGATACTTATTTAATAAAGACACCACATCTTCCACCACCAGTGTAGGGGGAATCTATTATATCCCCTTGGCCTTTATATTCCAGAGGTTAACAACAGGTACAAAATTTGTCTCTTATTTTTTCCATCACCATTTATCCCCCCTATACCCTCTAAGTAAAATTTAAAAAAAATCAATGAAAAAAGTTGTCTCTTATATTCATGAATGTACCAAGACTAGCCTGATTAGTGGAAAGAGCTAACAAGTGTCTAGGATTTTCCCCTACATGAAAAGGCCTAGAGAAGACAAATTGAGGATGTCCCTTCCAGCAAGCAGAGCTTGCAACCCAACAACTAGATGAACAGACACAGGAATGTGGTTCAGACAAGTAGTTGAACACGGATCAACAAGGGCTGAATGGTTTTGTGTGTTTTTTTAATTGTCCTTCCCATGGTAACAGCACTTAAATTTTCCTTAGGGACACTGTGGTACTTCAACAATTCTTTCATCTGTGCATGCTGCTTCTCACGAGTAGAGTGGAGCCTGTCACCCACCTTATCACTCGTGATCAATAGAAAATAGCAGAGGAATGTTCTGGGACTCTATAGCCAGGTTTTCAGAGGACTGGCATCTTTTACCTTTTCCTCTTTGAAGTCCAACTGCCATGCTGTCAGGAAGTCCAATCTAAATTACCAAATGCTTAGTGACTCCATGGAGAGGGACACAAGGATGAGAGGCCATCTTGGACATTCCAGCACTAGCAGAGCTCTAAATGAACACAGCTATGTGGGGATCCCACATAAAACTAGCAGAACTGCCTAGCTGAAGCCAGACAACCCACAGAATCACAAGAAATAAGTTACTGTTTTAAGCCACAAAATTGGGAATGATTGGTTCATGTCTTTTTTTAAAACCATTCCCCCTTTAGTTCCTCTCATATTTGAACAAAACACTTTCACCTAAGTGATCCAGTCAGCCCTCCATATCTTCACACTGTATTTTCAATAATGTTTCAGTTACCAGTTTTAGTATCAAGTTAATAACTACTTTATAGATAGTATGGAATACACTATGTTCATGTCACGTTGGGATTTGGGGAGCCTATTTCTGCACACTGGAGTGTGGAAAGCATTCTTTGGTCCAGAGATATGTATATGACTAGGAACCAGAGAGCCTTGGCAGGGTTTGGACTTTAGCCCAAGATAGAATAAATGTCAAACCCATCTGACTCCTCTAGGGACTGAAAACAGTAATCCTATCTAATAAAAGAGTAATATGCAAATTAACCATCACTCTGCTATATCCACAAGCCACGCCCACCAGCCAATCAGGAGCGAGTATGCAAATTAACCCCAACCAGGATGGCTGCAGCAATGGAGCGAGGAGGAGGCTTGGGTTTCCACGGCAATGGAGGAAGCCAAGCTTTCCACACACCCTGGGGGTCCCAGACCTCCATTCAAGGCTACAAAGTTTCAATTATAAAAGATAAATAAATCCCAGATACCAGGGCCTCCGCTTGGGTCACTGGGGGGCATGGCCGGCCTGCAAACCATCACAGGCCCCTCGCCCAGGCCATCTCACGCCCCAAGGGATTCCCCCACCCTGATTTGGGACACCCTTCAGGGCAAACCAGCCGGCCCCCACCCGTGCACCAGGCCTCTATCCTATCTAATAAAAGAGTAATATGTGAATTGACTGTCACTCCAACACACAAGATGGCTGCCCTTATGTGGTCAAAGATCCTGCCCCTATGTGGACACAAGATGGCCACCACAAGATGGCCAGCAGCGTAGGGCAGTTGGGAGGGACCAGGCCGGCAAGGGAGGGCAGTTGGGGGCAATCAAGCCTGCAGGGTAGGGCAGTTAGGGGTGACCAGGCTGGCAGAGGAGGGAAGTTGGGGGCGACTGGGCCTGCAGGGAAGGGCAGTTTGGGGGGACCCAGGCCTGCAGCGGAGAGCAGTTGGGGGGGGGGACCAGGCCTGCAGAGGAGAGCAGTTGGGGGGGACCAGGCCTGCAGGGGAGGGCAGTTAGGGGCAAACAGGCTGGCAGGGGAGCAGTTAGGCATCAATCAGGATGGCAGGGGAGTGGTTAGGGGGTGATCAGGCTGGCAGGCAGAAGTGGTTAGGGGCTATTAGGATCCTACCTGGCCTAAACAGGCAGTCAGACATCCCTCGAGGGGTCCCAGATTGGAGAGGGTGCAGGCTGGGCTGAGGGACACCTCCCCTCACCCCCACCCCCGTGCACGAATTTCGTGCATCGGGCCTCTAGTCCTATATAGTTCACTGGTTTATAGGCTTGGATCCCTGTGCCCAGGAGACTATTCCAAATGTCATCTTTAAATGGCTAGTTTTTTAGTGTTGTTATTAGCATTCAACAGTCTCTTACCACATTAGTGACTTAAGAAACAAGTGATATACATCATTATTCTACCACTACCACATGATTTTGGCACCACTGTCTTCACTAAAATTACTGAAGTGGTTACTTCTAGGGAATGGCAGGCCATCAGCTTGACATTTCACTGCCCTTCTTGAACCAACTCAATCCTTGATGTGGGCATCTCTGTGACCCACTATAACCCTCCCTTGGAAGTTCCTTAAGGCTTCCCACAATTGCATCCCCTACACTGGGGCCATTCTTAATGCTTACTCACCAATATTCTCATATTGGTTACTGCCTGTGACTCTTTAAATGTTGAAACCTTGCCCCGAGGCACAGAACTAAGTTATTCTTTCACTGCCATGTATATTGCTCTCAACTTGGCCCATTGCATTGACTTATTTACTGCCCACGGAACAAAGAGTAGGTGACTTTTAATGGAGATTCTACTGTACACCAGCTCTCATGGATAAACCAAGAAATGTGCTTTATTTTAGTGGAGAGTCATGAGGCTTAGACTGTTCAGCAACAGAAGTCAACTGCGAATTAGCTCTAAAGTAGAGATGCTACCTGCTCATGTGTGTGTTATAACACTTCAGAGATACTGCTCAAGAAACAAATTCCATTTTATTTGAGAGTTTTGTTGTGCAGCTTCCTCTTTATAACGATCTCCTTCTGATATTTTCCATATCGTATCATAGGTAGTCCAGATCTTAATATACTTTGCCATTCTTAAGTTACGAGAAATGTTTTTATGCTGGCAAACTAGCTCTCTAGCACCATCATCAGGAACTTTTTGAGTCTACACATCCCAGTGGTAGCCACAAGGTGGCAGTGTTATGTTTTGTTCAAAGCCTCCCATTTGTGGGTATTCTGGTGTCAGAAACTTCTAAAATTATGCGTGAATGTGTTCAAATGGTAGGGTCTCGGAAGCATATGTGGGCCATTATATATATTTTATAGCTTGCCAAATAGTCCTTTAAAATGTGGTGCCTCTGCCACTCAACACGGACTATATCATACAATCTTATACCTCTTACCTGGGGTCAAATAAAGATTTCTTGACCCTCAAGTTGATTGCCCTTTTCTCCCACAACACTAATAGTTGAATTAAAATCACTACCCTGAGTTAAACATACCTATTTCCCTTCAACATCACTGGCTTTAAACTCATGCAGGCTGGGATAACTGGAGCAGATCTGATAGGTAAACTTAGGTGAGGTGGATGCAGAAGCTAGAGTGGGCTTCCCTCACCTCAGCTCTAATTAATGTGCCACCAACTCTTTGTAGGGGTCCTGTTAATTTTCCTGCTTCTCTATTCCCCTTTATCCTCTGACTTAAAAGAAACAACACCACCAATCATATAAATAGTTCTACCTGATTCAATGTTTATTTTCTTTGTTCTGGTTACCATTTCCACCCCAACCCATTACTTAATTCTGAATAGCTTAAACTTTTCATTTGTAAAGCCCATTACCAGGGGCTGTGAGAACAAGTCTGCCTTGGCATTCTGTATATTTCACCGTTCTCCCATTGAAAGAATCACACCTAAACATGAGGCGTTCCCCCTAATCAGTGCTTAACATAGTTTCAGGGAAGTGCAACGCAAATCAGCATAAATTAATCAGGGCTGCCACTGTCCTTAATATTTTTAATGCTTCCACAGAGGAAACCCATTTCTCAGTATAAATTCACTGCACTCCAGACTTTACAAACTCCAAAGGGGGGCATTAATATTTAACTTGGGTTCTCTGTGGATCAAGTGCTGAACACTGCAAGAAGTTGTTGATTAACAGCCATACTAATAACCCTTTCTACTAAGCAGCTTCTAAAATCAACAGTGTCTTAATTTGTTTACTAATCCAAGAAAGCAGGGACTCTTCAGTACTACTCAAAAATATTACCAAGCTCCAGTATGCTGCAGCCTTTGTTTTCCATGATAAGACCAGGTAACCGCACACAGCTTAGTTAGAGACCTAAGTAGGTCCCACCTTTTTCTTGACGCCAGAATTCTAAGCTTAGGACTTAACCACCATTAAGCCAAGCTACATAGAAGAAGGAAATCTGAGAAAAAAGAGAGAAAGAGAGAAAGTCAATCTTCCCAGAGGGACAGATCTGTTCTAATATATTTGCCAGTTACATGCAAATTAGGCAGTCACATGCACGTGACAATTTAATGTACAGGGGCCCTGCTTCCAATAAGTGCAGTTCAATTCACTTCTCGGGTTCTGACCAAACAGGCTAGCATTCTCTTCTCTTGGAGAAAAACATGATTGAAGTGGGCCATCAGGCAGCATGAAGACAAGAAGAGCTCTCTGCACTCCCTACCTTCAGTACAGCACACTGAAAAGGCAAAAGGATTCCATCACTTTACGACAGGTTTATCTCACTTTCTATTTCACAAAGGTCTTGTGAACAAATACAGAGACCCCTGAAACAGAAGTTTGTTTCCACTTCTTAGTTTGCCAAATTGGCTGTATACTTTGCCTTTCTGAATCTTCTTATGTGCAATAAAAATATTCAATGAGGTGATCTTCAAGCTCCTTTCAAGACCTAAGATTCTATGATTTTATTATTATTATATGTCCAGATTTCATTACCAAGTTGACCATCAGTTGCTTCTATGGGGTGGGGATAACTGGCTTACGCAAGCTTCACAAGTCTAGTGTTTTACAATTAGTACCTTTTAAAAAATGTTGGTTGAGGTGTGGAAAAGTGTGTTTTGCTGCTTCAATTAGTGTTAACAAGGGGATGAAGGGGATATACATATACACACTTACATAGAATATTCCTGGAGGTTCAAACCAGAAACTAATACTGGTTGTTTTCGAGCAAGGGGGCTCAAGGACCAGGAGTCTTGGGGGGGGGGGGTGTAGGTGGGGAGTTATTTTTCAATATAAATTGTCCTTTGTACTTACATTCTGCGTTTCCCTTGTTCTTTCTCCTCCAGCCACACTGGCCGGCCTTCTTGCTATTCCTCCAATTTACGAAGTATGTTCCTGGTTCAAGGCCCTTGAACTTGCCGTTCTAGTGCCTAGAATACTCTTTTTTCCACGCACTCATAAAGTTCACTGCCTTACTTCATCTGGACACTGCTCAAATGTCACCTTAACACAGAGACTCCCCTGACTACCTGTATGTAAAAACTCCCTTCCCCATACGCCTTATTTTAGGACCACCTGGCAATACATATTTGTATTTATTTACTGTAAGACTACCTTTTGGAACCCTGACTGGTACATACCAGGCAAACAACAAATGCTTAAATTAAGAGATGAGACTTTTAAAAAGCAGTACATACATTTCTTTGTTAAGAAAAACAACCAGTTAAGGAATAAATCTTTGATGAATTATCTGTTACGATGCTTATTATTATAGTACTAAGTCCAAACTTCTTTCCTCAACATATAGGACTCTCCTTATCTGCCACTGATTAGCCACGAACAAGTTACTAAACTTTCTGTTTCCTCATCCGTAAAGTGGGACCATAAATAATTACCGCTGACCTTTGAACCTGGGGTTGGGGTCCAACATACAGTAGAAAATCCACGTAGAATTTAAGTCGGCCCTCCGTATATGTGAACGGCAGGTGGGAAATACACGGAATTAAGATTAAATGTAGGCGAAAGCGCAATGATAGCTATCAAAAGCACCCTGCTTCCTCCGCGCCTGGAGTGTAGAAGCCGCACACGGCGTCAACTTGCTCCAAAGACCGCGAGAGCAGGCTCCAGAGCAGCCCCAGGTGAGACCAACCTTTGGGGCGGGGCGGGGCGGGGCGGGGCGTGCCTCCAGGTAGCCGTTGCTAGGGAAACCGTCTAGCGTCCCTTCAATACTTTCACGCGCGCGCCCAAGCAACTCTGCTCGACCTTCTTGCTGCGTTGGCAATTGGTGGAGCAGGGACCAATCAGAGGGGGCCCGAGGGCGGGGCGGGGCGGGCAGTGTCTCGGGAAAGGCGTTCCCGTTGCCTCGCTCCCCGACTTCCGGGTCACCGTGCTAGTGGGGAACGCAGAGCGAGTAGCGTCGTTTCCGTTGCCGGCTGTTTGCAGTTGGGGAAACCGAGGCAGACTCCAGCTTCCCCTAGTTCTTCCGCTCCTGTGAGGTGGCTGCTCTTTCTTTTCTCTCGCCCCTTGCTGCTTCCGTGCGGGGGCGCGAGCCCCGCGGTGTCCCACAGCAGATCCGCGGGGCGCCGGGCCGGCGGGGCTTTGTGCGAGCCGTTCCCTCCCACTCGCGGGCAGAGATGGAGCCGGGCTCCTCCGGGCTCCGAAACGGGCACTCGGCTCAGCAACTCCCCAGGTCTGGGGAGCCCGGGTGCCGCGAGGCTTGCTCTCCCTCCGCTTGGCAGTTCTTTTGTCTCGATGAGCGCGGACTGGATGGGTTCACGTTCACGTTCCAGTTCAGCCCCTCTCCTGTTGAGCTCCGTTCCTGCTCTGACCTGCGGGGATTTCGAAATTGACAGTCTCACAGGCCCTGCTCTAGAGATGATGTTTAAGTGGGAATGTCTAAGATAGGGAGGAGATGAGCATTTTTGTTGATTTTTAAGTAATGACTCACTTGCATTGCCCCCATCGCGCTTCATTTAGGAGCCGAAGGTTTTTCTTATGACATAAAGATTCCGTTTTATTGAGGGTGTAGTTCATTCCCCTCTCTAGTATTTGGTCCTGCACCTGTTGGAAGGAAAATCAAGACTTAGCCAGGATTTGATCTACTCAGTGTTCGACTTGTGTACTTAAATTTGTAAGCCAAGTGTAGTGTTTTTATTTGCTGGCATCAACTGACAGGAATAGATGCAACCGGAATCATCCACAAGGGATTAAGAAAAGCTTATTCCTTATAATAACAGTTCTGATACATGGGGTATTTTATTTAGTTGTTGTTTAGTTGGGGTTTTGTTGTTTTTTTTTTGTTCGTGAACTGTTGAGCCCCAATTCTCAATGAATGAAAAATTAAAATAGGGAACTGAGAGCTTGAAGTAAGTAGTTTTGATTTGACAGTTAATTTTTTAAAAAGTGATAAATTGGCCATTTGACCAGCCATCATTTACTCTAAATAGTATATATTACACCTGTCATTGTTTCCTTAGATTTCTAAAACACTTCTACAGTGGACTACCATAATAGATATTATAATTTGAGATTTGGTAAGTGGGATAAGCTAATTTTTTCCATTTTAAAATCCAGTTCAAGGTAATTAAATCTGTCATATATTTCTTTCTCCAGGAAAAAAAATGTTTATTTCTTTGTGGGACTTCTTCTATGGGCACTTTTTTCGATTTTGGATGAAATGGCTCTTACGACAGATGACTGGAAAGTGTGAATTGCAGCGAATTTTTGATACCTATGTAGGTGCACAAAGGACACACAGGATAGGTAATGTTATTTGAAAAAGAATAATTAAAACTAATGAAATTTACTCTGAATGAATATTTTTTTTTTCTCAATATTCAGTGACAGATGTACTCATTGTGTGTCTTGATCAAGTCACCTAAACTCAGTTTTATAATCATTGGAATCTAGTATTGAATCCTTTCAGCTCTAAAACTGTATGGCCTTGTAGAAAAAGAAAAGGATTATTATTTAATTTTCCATCTCTGCGAATAATTATTTTCTCTGGCTTCTGAAATTCATTAGTTGTGCCTTAGATTATAGTTATAACCTATATTCTAGAGAAAAATCTCTAGACTTTTATAAGCCCTTAGAAATTTTCATCCAAGTGATGAGAAAGAGTGAATATCTCTATCTAGATTCATTTTTATACTCAGCATCCTTCATCAATCGTTTAATCTCTTATGTAATTCATGAAAGGACAGTACTAGGTATACAGTGATCCCTAGGAATCATTATTAGACTCATAATATGCACTGCTTAGTACTCTAGCTAGCCAGTAGCCACAGGCCTCGATTGGGCTCCTGAAATGTGATTTGAGCGGATGTATAAACTAGGCATTGTGTTTGAAAGAATTCATATACAAAGGTTGTAAAAATATCTCATTAGTAATTGTTCATATTCTTTATATGTGGAAATACTTCGGGTATATTGGTTTAATATATTTTGGATATGTTGGTTTAAAATAGTAAAATTTATTTTATCTGTTTCTTTTACTCTAATGTGGCTACTCGAGAAGATTTTAAAGTACACATGTGGCTCACATTTTGGCTTGCATTATATTTCTATTGAACAAGACTGCTCTAGTACCTTTTGAAGTTCATCAGCTTTCAATGCATAATTGAAAATATTACTTTAAATTAGGACACAGATGAGTGAGAAATATGGTGAAGGTCATTTCTCTTTGGCCAGGCTAAAGAAGGCCAGGGATCAGCCGCAGTTGATGCTCACTGTGTTGAATGGAAAACCATGACTTAACCAGGCTTTCTTTGAATTGAACAAGGGTGCTTCAACTAAGACAGTGGTCGGCAAACTCCTTAGTCAACAGAGCCAAATATCAACAGTACAACGATTGAAATTACTTTTGAGAGCCGAAAACCGACTTCTGCGTATGGGCCACGAAGTTTTAATCGCACTGTACGTGTGCACCCGTATGTGGTATTTTGTGGAAGAGCCACACTCAAAGGGCCAAAGAGCCGCATGTGGCTCACGAGCCGCAGTTTGCCGGCCACTGAACTAAGAAATCCACCCCTGTAAGATCTGGGGAGTGGGTGTTGGTATCCAAGGCAACATGAAAGGATGACAGACATAAAGAGAGTAATAAGCCTCAGGGCAGCTGGATGATTGAAGTTTGTTTACTTCCTGACTTTTCTCACAACTTTGTGGCTGACTTAAAAATTACTGCCTGCTCTTTTGATTTGCCCTTTTAACTGTTCTGAGAAGAACAAAGTACCTCTTGATAAGAAATCTTGGCAGCATTGGTGTTTTATAGTGTGTGTGTGTGTGTGTGTGTGTGTGTGTGTGTGTGTGTAGGGGGGAAGATACATTAATGCTTTACTTTGTGGCAAAAGCATTTTTCTGGAATTTTTCAAATTGCTAAGAAAAAAACTAAGCAAATATGCCAGAAAAAATTGTTTAATAAACCAATAAAGATGTTACTCATTCTTATTGAAATAGAAAACAAGAATGAAGAAGCTGTTTTGCTATTTGTCTCGTTTGAGGATGGGTAAATAATCTAAAGTCTTTTCATTTTTGCCACTGTGTTGTTGTTTGATTCAGTTGCTAGCTCCTGAAATTGAAATGCTTGCTCCTTAAGGCTAACAAATGAAGAAAATGTAGTAGAGAGCACTCTTACTTTAGTCTTACCACGAGTTTCTGGGACACGAGCTATTCCGAGGTAGCCATGTGTGAATTTGCAGTGGTTAGTACACTTGGAGGTCTGCACAGAAACAGATGATGGGGAAATTAGGTGGACCTCACCTCTTTGGCTTTGTTATGTTGTGTTGGGTTGAGGATTTTGGAATCCTTTAGTTGTCTATAAGGATACTGTAAGGATGAAATTTTTAAATGTTTGCTATGTTATTCAAGTAAAAGTAATATCTTCTAGAACTATGAAAGTAATGTATTATTGGCTTGATATTTATACTCTTTGACTATGGAGTAATTTACAAACAGTATTTAAGTGATAATGTACTTTTTTTTCATTTCAGAAAATTCCTTGATGTACTCCAAGAATAAGGTAGGATCATATCAAGGTGATAATTCCAGAAAATTTAACTGCAAGATAACTTTTCCTTTAAGAGGATGCTTCAATTTTAGAATTAATTCTTAATGTCCTACCAGAAGAGTCTTTGCTATATAAAGTATTGAGTAAAATTTTCCCACTTTAGAAGTAATTTTTAATTTTTAAAATATTTCCTCTGCGTGTGTATGTGTGTGTGCTATTCATGCACAAAGAAGGTATTTGAATAATTTGTCCTGTTCTTAAGTTTTGCTTGTTTATTTTGTCTCAAGACTCGATCATTTTGGGGGAAGCAGGTCTTGGGGGAAAACATTCTTTTAGACTGTGTCCTTAGGATAGGTTCTTATACACTTGCTTGTTTCATGGAAGGAAGGATCCAATGGACATTTATAGGTTGTATTATTTAAGAAATCTGTTTTGTATGCATAGAACAAAGACCAGAGGCATATATGCTAATCCGTTACTGGTGGCTATCACTGGTGGTAAGATTACAAGATTATTTGCGTTTTCTATTTTGTGTTCTTATGCATTTAAAAATTTTCTGACTTCTGCCTTTAAAATTTTTGTGCATATATTTTTATGTAATTTTGAATTTTATAAAAAGTGTCTACTTCATAAGCACACTATGGTGGTTGCTCATTCGATAAGAGAACCTGTTCCTTTTCAGTTAAGGAAGTCTTCATCTGAAACATGTTACTTCTCTTTCAATTAATTAATTGCTTGAGTGATTTAAGCCCTACTGAAAATTTGAAACAAATTTGGTTTTGGTTTGCATTTAAAATCTGCATTGTAGAGTTGACTAAATACCTCAAAATTTACTGTTCTTTTTCAGTTGGGGATTTTTCTCAATCAGCTCTTTATCACATCTATAGGTTTTACAGAAAGCAACACTTGTTGTTGAGAGTGAAGTGGACAAGTGCATAGAAGATATAATGAGAGAAAAGAATATCAACCCTGAGAAGGATGTCAGGTATGCTGTGTGACAGGTTCTTTTTTATTTTGTGCCCACATCCTGTGAGTTGTGGTGATCACACACAATTGGAAAGCGTTAGAGCTGAAGGGGTTGTGTAGAGCATCTGATTCCATGGTTTCAGGGGGTCCAGAGAGGAGAGTGACAGAAACAGATCTAAAGTCAGTATCTTTTAGTTCCCTGCCCAGTGCTGTTGCTTTTTTACCATCTGCCTTCTTTAAGGTAACTTACCATTGCTTTCCCAAAGTTAAATAACTGCAGCTACTATATGTCCTTCTTGTCCTTCAAAATTCAGTTGCTCTGTCCTTCTCCAGGAAGACCCTCCCTGGCCCCTCCAGTCTGTGTTAGGGCCTCTGCTCTGTCCTGTCACAGAGCTCTCCCATCATAGCATAACCCATTGTACTGTAATCATTGATTTACTCTTGTTCTTCCCAAATAAATTTTAAGTTCCATAAGAGACGGACTTGACTTACTCCATTTTTGAGTTTTCAGGACCAGTACTTGACTTGTAAGTATTCAGCAATTTGTTCTTTAGTCAGCATTTTTTGTGTAAATATAGAGGAAGGAGCAATTTATTTTGGCTGGAACAGGGAAGGGTACAGGAAAGAATTGTGAGGATAGTGTCACAGAAGAAGTGACATTTGAGCTGGACCTTGTTGAATGGGTAGGGAGGACATGCCTTGCAGAGGAAGAATGCCAACTGGGCACAAGTGCTGCAGTATCTGGGAATGATCGGGAGTCTTTGTAGCTGGGGCATTGAACTCGTACAGAGTGGTGGTTGGAGGAATGGAGTGCTGGACTACATCTCACACTGAGGGACAGATGTTGTTCTCTGGGTTTCTTTTTTCTTTTTTTAAGCTAACAAGTCATATTATCAGATACGTATTTTGAAGAAAATAGACTAGAAAATTTGGGGATGTGGGAGGCTGGCAGAAGGGATAAGAGAGAACAGTTAGGAAACTTGAGTCCTTCAGGTAAGAGATGACAAAGCTATAACTACATCAGCATAAATGAATAGATGATGATTGCTGTGAGGGACATTTCAGAGACAGAAAGGATGAGGGTTGGGGATCTTTTGATGTATTGGTGCAGAGAGGAAAGTCAGAGCTCGGAGGGTTCTAGCTTGGTGAACTAATGATTAGTGAGGTCATTAATAAGGTTAGCGACTTGTTAAGAAAAAGCATGTTTCCTCCAGGAGGACAAGCTGTTGTATTTGGGAGAACTGAGATCACCTGTCCTGGACTTGTTTGTTGTAAACGTACTAGAGGCCCAATACATGAAGATTCGTGCAAAAATAGGCCTTCCTTACCCTGGCTGCCAGCACCGGTTTCCCTCTGGCACCCAGGACCCGGGTCTTCGCTCTGGCCACTGCCTCCCGCCTTCGCTACGAGTCGGCCATCGCCATCTTTTCCACATTAATTTGCATATTCCCTCCTTATTGGCTGTGGGCGCCGCCATCTTTGTTGTGAAGTGACGGTCAATTTGCATATTCCATCTTTATTAGATAGGATTTTTGGAAAATTTGGTCTGTTGGTGATAATTGGCTGTAAAGATTTGGGAATGTATGAGATTGCCCAGGAAAAGCATGAAAAGAAGACACAGTTGCCAAGCTTGCCCTTCCTACCATGTCTTGTCCTCTTTCTAGATACTGATTTATTATATGCTTCCTGATACTTTATATAAAGTTTTGTGTTTAAGGAGACTATTGATGCCTATTGTATTAAACTGAAAGCTAGGAAATGGTTTCTAAATAGACTTAGGATCCACAAGCTATGGAATACTTTATTATGAAGGAATGATTTTTTTAATAATAATTTTGTTATTTTCAGTTTTAAAGTCTGCATGAAGGCATGCTTACTGCAGATATCCGGTTACAGACAGCTCTATTTGGATGTCGAAAGTGTGAGAAAAAAACCATATGATTCTGATAACCTGCAACATGAAAAACTGCTTCTCAAGGTAAGTTTTGTTTTCTGCATTTGGAGTTAGTGAACACTGCAAAAATAAATCAGGCTTGAGCTAGTAAGGTCTGTGTGCAAGTTCTTGAGGCTTGTACAGCCATCCAGTGTTATTGCCCTTAGAGAATTTTGTTCCGTCAGTGAAAGATTTTTAGTTAACTCTTTTTGTAATTTTCTGATAAGCATCATTAAAATATATTCAAATAAATGTTATTTTAAATGCTTTTAATTCTGAAATAGATTATAAATATATAAAAGGAAATCTGTTAGTAATTTAAAGAAGGAGGACCAGATAAAACCCAATCTAATCACTGATTTAGCTTCAGAGCCAGCAAAGTCTTGCCCTGTTTTAAAGCAGGGTCACAGGTCTTTGCACTTTATTTTGGGTAGCAGGATACTTTTATTAGGAGCCCTTTATTCAACAATGCCTGAAGTGGTAGTGAAACAAAAAACAAACAAACACGTATTTTTGTTCTTCTGATTTTCATAAACTTATCCATTTTTTGAGTCTGTTTTGTTTGATGATGTGTGGTGTCAAATTTAGAAAATGATTAAGTATTTTATACTTTATGTTGCTATCTAACACTTGAAAGCTGTCTTATGTCATAATAGCTGCCTGATATTTTATCTCAGTCTTAAGGAATATATTCAGTTAAAACCAAATCATATTATTTTCTTTTTTTAAAGCAAAAAACCCTCATAGACACAGACAACAGTATGGTGATTACCAGAGGGTAAAGGGGCATGCAGGGGATAGAAGAGGGTTTAGGGGCGATCAATGGAGATGGAAGTACACTTGAGTTGGGATGGTGAACACACAGCACAATAGACAGATGATGTATTATGGAATTGTACACTTGAAACCATTATAATTTTATTAACCAATGTCACCCCAATAAATTCAATTTAAAAAAGAAAAAGAAAAACCAAGGCGAGGAAACACAGTAGTTCACATGCAACTAACTAGTAAACTGCTCCCCATTTTGGGAGCAGGGTAGTTGATTAAGGAGTTCCTAATCTCATTAATTAAACAAATCATATAAACTAACCAAAAAGTATTTTGATATTAAATATTGCACCTTTGTTTTTTGTTTAAATGGTTCAGATATTCAAGTCAAGTAGTTCTACTGGAAAAGTCCTAGAGTATTCAAGTTTCTATTCCTTAACTAGGAAAACCTTCAGTGAGATTATTGAGAGAATAAAATTAAGATACTGGCCATTAAGAAATAGGATTAGAGGAAAGACCATAGACAATTCCATTTAACTGAACCAAGAAAGGCCAAAGGGAAGATAGAATAAATGAAACAGTTAACAATTATGATTGCCTAGATAAAGATCTTAAAGTAAAAAACATGAGAGTACAGATCTGGCACTAAAAATGCTAAAGAAAATTATTAGCAATCTTTAGAAGAAGGAAGAGATCCCACAAAAAATTAAAGCTATGAACAGTTTTAAAATAGTAATCATATGGGTTGGAATACTTTGTATTATTTCTTCATAATCCCACTGTTAGATAGAGCCTACTTAAATATATAGTATCAGAGGAAAGGGCCAAGTACATAACACTATTCTCATGGAAGTAGTTTACCAATTCTGTTATGTAATATATATGTACTAGAGGCCCGGTGTACAGATTCATGCACCAGTGAGGTCCCTTGGCCTGGCCTGCAGGGATCAGGGGATCAGTGGACCACCGCGTTGCCACAGCCCTGCCTTACCCGCCAGCTCGTCAGGCTCCAGCCTGCTGTCCACTTCGATCCCTCACAGCACGAAGTAGTATGCGAAGCAACAGGTGGACAGGGAGGAGCTGGAGCCCGGGTTGGGCACCGCTTCTGCTCATCTTGGCCCCGCTGTGTCTGGCACACACATGGGCGCTCAGGGGGAGTGTCCCTGGGAGCCCTGGGAGAGGCTCTTGGCACCACAGCTGTGCTCGCCAGCCATGAGCCAGGCATCTGGCGCCTGTTGGTCAGCTGAGCAGCGCTCCCACTGTGAGAGCACACTGACCCGTTGAGTGTCTGCCCCCTGGTGGTCAGTGCACATCATAGCTACCGGCCGGTCGTCTGGTCATCCAGTCACTTAGGCTATATATGTAGATTACTTAGTAAATAAAGACATCTCATTGTTTTATATTTCTGTGTATGTGTTCCAAAATTTTTACGTCTTTTAAGTTGGAATAAATATACTACATTTTTTATGATAATTGAAAAGTTCTCTAAACACAGTCTTTGTCAAACCTATAATTTGTCTACAAAAGTTGTTTAATTGAAAGCATTTAACATACTAGTTATATCAGCTATGAGAAGGAAAAAATCTTGGTAACTTAAGAATATCACTATTATTTGTAATATGGAAGCATGTTTGTACAGCTTTGGAATCTTTTAATGCCCACGAAAAAATTGAAGGCTAGAATCTCCAAGCAATGGGCTGACATTGGTTTCCAGGGTGATGATCCCAAAACGGACTTCAGAGGCATGGGCATACTTGGATTAATCAACCTTGTGTAAGTGAAAATAAACTTTCTTTTCTTCTCTAAATGAAATTACATGTAATCTCCAATTTAGTTTCCTACTATCTCTAAACTTTAATAGCTGCAGTGCTAAAAGTATTTACTAATGTGTTGACAACAATAGGAAGACATTGGAAATGTACTCGTGTATGTGTGTGTGATTTCTTTACTTACCAATACCTTTCTTCTTCTGTTCTCTTCCTGGCCTCCCTTCTGATACCTCCTACGGAATTATTTACACTCTTTTATTACTTTTAAAAAAATATATATATATATTTTTTTGGTTATATATATATATATATATATATATATATATATATATATATTGATTTTAGAGAGAGGAAGGGAGATGGATAGAGAGATAGAAACATGGATGGATGGGAGAGAAACATTGATTGGCTGCCTCCGGGAAGCCCCACACTGGGGATCGAGCCTGCAACCCCGAGCATGTGCCCTGACCAGGAATCAAACAATGACCTGGTTCAAGGACTAACGCTCAACAACTGAGCCACACTGATTGGGTTTTTATTATTTTTTTTTTACCCTCTCGCCTCTCTCGTTTTGGCTGTCTGATTCCATTTTGGGAAATGTAACCAGATAAAATGATAATGAAGTCTCTTCATGCTTATTCTTACCATATGTGGCAGGTGATCTAAATCCCAGGCTTTCAGAGTCTGTATGGAGTCTCTCTCCTTTTCTTCTTTAATACTTTTGCTTGTGCACATTATATATGAAATTGCAAAATATGTAACTAAAATCACAATTGGTAGCCAGAAATATTCTAGAAAATAGACTGGAATATTATTTTTCTCCTATAAGGTATGCAAATGAAGAGATTCTGGTGTGTGGGTCTATCCTTGAATTGTGATTTATAGACTGCAAAATACCTGGAATGGGAACCCTAATGATTAACAAGGTTCATATAGTTACTATAAAGAAATTAGTCCTGAAATTGAGCTACATTGTGTTACAATTGAGAAAAAGTAGAGAAGGGAAAATCTGGTTAGAAATTTGTATGCTTTATGAAAACTTCAGTGATTGTGCTCTAAAATTTAAATAAAATATGTAAATATTCATCAACATCCAGTCAGTCATCATATATGTCCATGTGTATGACTCCCAGTGTACTGTGTGGTGATTTAAAAGTTGCACAGGCTCTGGCTGGTTTGGCTCAGTGGATAGAGCATTGGCCTGCGGACTGAAGGGTCCCGGGTTTGATTCCCGTCAAGGGCACATGCCCAGGTTGTGGGCTTGATCCCCAGTAGGGGGCATGCAGGAGGCAGCCGATCGATGATTTTCTCTCATCATTGATTTTCCTATCTCTCTGTCTTCCTTTCTGAAACCAATAAAAATATTTTTTTAAAAAAAAAGTTGAACAGATTTGGTCTCTACCTTTAAGAACTCAGAGGTTGCAAGAGTTCAAGTCAACAGGATGGATGAGCCTACAAAGAAATAGCTTTATCTGTTTCTCCTAATATTTCTGTTTTATGGTCAGAATTTTAGTTATACCACAGATCAGGGGTGGATTTTTGAGTGCAAAATGGAGTTTATTGACATTCTTCTAATTGCACTGAAAGTAGTATTAAACAATACAGACTTAAGTTGCCATAGAACGAATAAGCCCACGTGAAAGGACGAATGTCCTAACAGGTACGCATTGACTATTTTATAGAAAATTTAGAACAAACAAATAAAAAGAACTCTAGACTTTTTTAAAGGTAAGTATAAAGTCTTTTGTTAGTTCACTTATTTGTTAAAAAATATATATTAAAGCTTTGTCAAGGTTCTGTGGCCTGTACTAGAGAGACCTGATAGTTCAGAATTAAATTTTGATTGATTCAAAAGCATTCTGAGTCACTGAAATAATTTTGGATGGAGATTGATTGGGATGATTGTGGCACTACTAGGACCATCATTTCGACAGTAACTTTTAAAAATTGCTTCTGGACAGCTCCTGTTTGAATTACTTCTGTTAATTTCATTATGTTTCTTAAAACTTTTTTAGGTATTTCAGTGAAAATTATACCAGGGAAGCTCATCAGATTCTTTCCCGATCAAACCATCCAAAATTAGGGTAAGCCAGATGTATTAAAGAAACTGTAAGTTCTTGAATTTAAGTTGGTTAGATCATCTGATTTGAAAGTATTTTGAATTATTTTTAAAAAGAGATTATTTTAATTGATAAGAACTTTAAAGGATATTTCATGATACATTATTTTTAAGGCTGCATATGATCATATACCATTTTTGTATGTGTTTAAATATTTTTCATCACCAGATTTAGTTTATAAATGAGGATAAAGGACCTTTATAAAGATTTTTTGAGAAATAGATTTGAAAATAGAAGTAGGAAATAATTTTGAAATAGGAATATGAGAAATAGCTTTGAAATTTGTGCCATGAAATGCAAATTGAGGTCATATTAGCTTTATCATATAATGTTATTTAATTTTTATATTCCAGTGATACCTATTTTTGAAAAAACATTATAACAATATTACATCATAAAAATAAATACCCTGATAATAAAAGAGAAAAGTCAGATTACCCAGTGTATTTTAGAAATCAATGAGAAATATACACTGAGTGGCCAGATTATTATGATCTCTGAACGCACAATAATCTGGCCACTCAGTGTGCATATATATATATATATATATATATATATATATTTTTTTTTTTTTTTTTGAGGCCCAGTGCATGAATTTGTGCATTGGTGGGGTCCGGCCAGCCTGGCCATGGGGAGGGGACATGGGTGGTTGGCCGGCCTGCCTGCTGGTCGAACTCCTGGTTGAGGGGACAATTTGCATATTAGCCTTTTATTATATAGGATATACAATGAGTGGCCAGATTATTATGCATTCAGAAATCATAATAATCTGGCCACTCAGTGTGTATATATATATATAGTACTCCTTTTAGTTTTTAAAGAATTTTGGTTTTAGACATTCATATGACCAGAGCTTTATTTTTATTTCTTCAGGTATATCCAGAACAGCAACAGCCTCTAAAGAACAAATTTTTAAAATCTATTCTGGTTATTTTTCTTAATATGTAGAGATTATTGTAAAGTCAGTATTGTGTTAGAAATGAATCAAAGCAACTAATTCCTTGCATAATTTCAAATTTATTTTGTGAGCTATTTGGCTAGCTAGTGTAACTAATAATGTTTCTGACATAGGTATTCTTATGCAATAGTTGGAATCAATCTGACAGAGATGGCTTATAGCTTACTGAAGAGTGAAGCTTTGAAATTTCATCTCTACAATTTTGTTCCTGGTGTACCAACAATGGAACACTTTCATCAGTTTTATTGTGAGTATTAAAAGGAGTTAATTCTAAGGACATTTTTAAATCTTTAGGAAGACATAATGTATAATTCCTCTATCATTTTGTTATTTAGGGTTTTTGGAAAAATGGAAAATAATGGAAGATGAGTTCCCTGAAGTATTTTGTATTTCAGTTTCTTTATTTGCTGATTAAAAATATTCAGTGAGGCAATGTTTTCACATGTATGCAAATGTAGTATTTATGCAGTTTTCTGTAGGTATCCATCTTTTAACTATAAAATGAACTTTCCCTCTTGAATACTGTTTAATGAATGCTATTGACTATTTGCAGATTATGTTGTTACTCTTGTAAGGAAATTCAATTTAAAAACATACATACACACACACACACACACACACACACACACACACACTTATTTCAAGTCCAGGTTGTCTTGTTTTGTTGGTGCTACTTAATAGATTTTCCTCAAGCAGTCATATTACCACTATTCCATTAGCTTTTATTCTGATGACATTTGAATGTTGATAATTTAATTGCATGAACTACATCTTCAGAAGATATTTCTGAGAAGCAAAGAATTCAGATCCAGCTTAGTTTTTATGCTCTACTTTTTTTTTATCTTTTTATGTCTTTAGAATGTCACTTACATGTTGGCAGAAAACTACTTCAGTATAAACGGCCAGATTATAATTTCAACTCCATGCTTGAAGGTTTCATCCAGGTCTCTTTTTCCCACAATCTCCCCATCTTTATTTAATCCTTAATTCCAGGATTGTAACTGCGTGACCTCAGGCCTTTGTTACTAAGTCCCTGAAGTCACCTTTTCACCAGTCTTTCTGTGATGACCTCTGGTTCTTCTCCACATTGAGGGTGCAGTTACTTAAAATGGAAATCTAGTCATTCTACTCCACTGCCCAAAATTTTCCAAAAGGACCCATGACAAAGCCCCGCATAATCCATGCCTGATCACCTCTCGGGACTCATCTTCTGCCACACACCAACTCCCCGCAGACTAAAGTTTAAGCACACGTCCTCTGTTATTTGCACAAATATGTCATGCTCTCTCATGACTCTGGACCTTTCACCCAGCCTGGAACAGTTCCTGCTCCCTCCATTCTTCCCACGTTTCTCATAGGCATCTCGTCAATGTCAGTTTAGATGTGACCTTCTGTGGGAAGTCTTACCAGAGACTCTGTTCCTTCAGTTATCATTTCTTTCTCCGTTATTCATCTTCCCATGAACAGGGGTAACTGGAGCATCTTTGGCTACTATGGACCCCAGTGCCCTCAACACCAGCATCTTGTTTGGCTCTGGTCTAGGATGAGCATCAAAGTAGTATCTGGAGTAAAAAAGTCATTATAGGTTCAATTTAAATAGGGTTTATGAGTGATTTTAAATTCATGCTTTTTGTTATAAATATATCTATTTTAATATTTATTTGCATTAAATACTTTTAACATGTTCAGGGTTAAATTAGCTACTATAATGAGGACAGAAAATAAAAATATTAAGCATATTTAGAGCTTATGTATTCTTTTGTTTTTAATATATTTTTATTGATTTCAGAGAGGAAGCGAGAGGGAGAGAGAGAGAGAAACATCAATGATGAGAGAGAATCATGGATTGGCCGCCTCCTGCACGCCCCACACTGGGGATTGAGCCTGCAACCCCAGGCATGTGCCTTGACCGAGAATCAAACTGTGACCTCCTGGCTCATAGATGGAAGCTCAATCACTGAGCCATGCTTGGTGGGCATATAGTTTATGTATTCTTTTTAAAAAGAGGATTTGCTGATAATTCATTAGAAAAAGTGGAAATATCTCTAAATTTTAGAAATCAAATAGAAAACAGCTTTCTTGTAATTTATCCTTGTCCAACATTTTCTTGTTACTTCCATTTTTGTGTTTCAGGGGTCTCTGGGAATAATATTTTTTTCCTATTCTCGGTATCTTTTGACAGTATTATATCTTTTAAGTGAGGGATTTTGTTGAAATTGCTGCTTATTTTGACCATTCTTTTAAAATGCTTCAAGTTTCTAGTAGTTTCCGATGATGTATGATTATTATAGAATGTGGAATTCAATGGATGTTTATATACTTTTAAAATGAGATGGTTTGGATGGCACTATTGAGCACTATGTGTTTTGTTTTTGTTTTTGTTTTTTAACTACAGGTTATCTTGTATATGAATTTGACAAGTTTTGGTTTGAAGAAAAGCCAGAAAGCATTATGTATTTCAACATATATAGAGAGAAGTTTCATGAAAAGATTAAAGGACTCTTACTGGATTATAATGTATCACTTACTTTAAAAATATGAATCATTCTTAGTATCTTCTATTTCTACCACATTTTGCACACACAACAGAATTTATATGTTGTAATAGAAATTATCTGATCAATTACACTACGTATATATAATTTCCTACAGAAATATTTCAGAAGTTCTATTTAAGAAAGCTAGTGGACAATCAGTGTATGTTTACAGTTGTTTATACACTGTCCTCCAAAGGTACCTTATCCTTCCAAAGATCCCCTTTGTGGAGTCATAGGAACTACAGTTTGGAACTTGGGACTTAACCCATTTAGTATGAAAGTACAAATCAGGTATTTGTATTGAATTGGTTGATTAAAATGTATAAATATCAGTTTTCACTTTTATGTGTTGTAGTTCTCAAGTTGGTATCTTTGCAAAGCTCTTAACATGTTTTGTTTTTGAATTTGGAAATAATTGTTCTTTATTTCCTTTCTCTTATTTTATTTGTAGGTTAATTAGGGGGGAAGGTGGTTCTTCGTGTTTTTTTCATTTGACTCTCAGTCACATGTCAGTGTTGCTTCATTAGTAGCAACATGTCAGAGAGGAGGAAGAACCTTTTTGGTTTGCCTGACTATTTAGCATAATAGATAAGAGAACAACAGTATTGGTGACTAGCTTTTTTGTTTTTAAACACCACACTTTGAAATATTGCAATGTTATTTTAAAGCTTAAAGACATTTTCTCATATTCAGTCTTTGCTTTTTGTCAGTTGTAGAAAAGAACCTTAGTTAATGCTTGGTATGAGAACCTTTTATGGGGTTTCTCTACCTGTCTGTGTTTATGAAAAGAGATGTATTTGCTCAGAATATCTTGATTGTATTCAAAGGACAGTTGCTGTTTCAATAAAGCTGTCTTTGAACTTAAACAAAAAGAAAACTTAAAGCTTTATAAAAATCTCAGTTAAACGTCATTGGTTTATTTTGCTTACTGTTAATTCTTGCTTCTCTGCTTTACTTCATAGTGTTTCCAGATGATGATGTATGAACTATATGGATATTATCTGAGTTAGCAATTCGTGGGATTCTAAAGTAGCCTGAGGATGATGATTGTGCATTTTGTACAGTTTTATCCTCCTAAAGTAGCAAGTGTGTTAAGGATTACATAGTGATGAGATTCTAATGGGAGTAGTTTGTTCTGCATATGTTTTAGCAGAACCAAAAGAGTTTGAAGATGGGTTCATATGATGATAAGTTCTCCTTAAGTCCTACAGAAACCTGCCTGTTAAAGACATAATTTAATCTAAAGCATGACAACAGTTGGTACATCCTTTAATATGGTCTATATTAAGTGTTGGAGGACTAGCTCTTAGGTGATTTATCAAGACCTGAGACTTTTAAGTATTGTTCATGCTTATTAACAACCCTCTCTTCAAACTTGCCAAAGAGAAGAGTGGTAAAATATTTGATTGGAAAATAACAGATGTGGTGTTGTAAGGAAACCTTTGGAGCAGTGGTCACCGACCGGTGGTCCGCGGACCACTGGTGGTCCATGAGGTCTGAAAGGTTGGCAACCTCTGGTTTAAGGAAACTTTTGGAGTAGTGGTTGCCAACCGTTGGTCCGTGGACCACTGGTGGTCTGTGAGGTCCAAAAGGTTGGCGATGGTATAGCACATTAAAAGTACATGCATTAAAATTATGATAAAGCATTTTAAAATTGCAATCATTTTAATACAATCATGGCAGTTTAGCTATTCAGTATTACAGGAGTATTACAGGAGTTTAAAAGTATCTTAACTTGATTTTTTAAATGTTTTTAATGCTTTATCATCCAACTAGAGTTCTAGTTGTAGCAAAATCCTGATGAGGATCAAGTGTTAACCATTCAAGTTCCTTTTATCACAGGGTTTACTATTACATGGAAAGCAATTCTGTTAGTCTTTGAATTTCATGTTGAAAATACTTAACCTTTATATTTTAATCTTTCAACAGCTGAGATCTTGAACTGATTTAAATCTTTGTCGGTATCTTAATAAAAGAATGACTCAAGAATGAAAGGAGAAACTTTTTAAGTAATTTAAGTTTTTCCTTTCTAGGGAGAAAGAAATATTTTTCATAATATTTTTTTAAATGTCATTAGCAAGTTTCCTTAATATTATGTTCTTTAAATCCACCTCTATTTGTATAGCATAGATATTGTTCTTTTTTTTTTCTTTTTCTTTTTTTTTTTTTTTTTTTTGCTTAAACTAATCAGTAACCATTTCAGATAGCTCTATATTGAGCTGGTCTAAGCCACCCATAGATTCTTAGCTTTGACAGTCTGGAAGCCAAGCTGAGTGTCATTGGTTGTAAATTAGAGTGTGACATGTGCCTTCTGGCTTTTAGGTAAGAGCGACATAGATGAAAAGAGAAATGGGATAATTGTGTCTGCCTTCCTCCTTTTCCTTGCTGTCCACATATGTTACGTTAGAATTTTATGTAGTCTTAAAATCCATGTTGAGAACCTTTCCCATTTCTATAATCATAACTACCAAGGTAGTTATAGAACTGAAGTAGCAGGAAAATTATGATTGTTTTAGCATGAGTAAAGTGAATCAATGTTGAAATGAACTGTTGTATGTGCTAGATTGAAGAGAGTGTGCCAGTGACAAGATAGTCTAAAAAAAATAATTAAGTGGTTGTAGTTCAGATATGTTCTGAAAGACAATCTTTAAAAAATGGGAGAAATCAGGAGATATCAGTGAACCAAGACCAACCTTTTTTTGTATTAAATGTGATAGATAGAAAAATTAGTGTCTTACTGGTACCATTTACAGTTTTAAAAACCATCCTTTTATTGAGAATGTCCATCCTGATTTTTTCTGTTTTAAGATCTACTTGAATTTGTATGTGTTTTTCTATGTGAAAACATATGTATTCTTCATTCTTGCTCCAGTGTTCACAGGGATTTATGTACATTTCTTTCCTTGGTGTTCAGTGAGGTAGAACTTGCTCAAAGATTTGCCCATTACATGAGTGTGAAAAGTGAACACTCATGGCCAGAACAGGAAAGATTACATATTTTCATGGCACAGAAGAGAAGAGGTTTGGCTTGAAGAGCAATAATGCTTGTTATCCTTTTTGAATTAGTGAAGCAACGATTTCCTCGGGATAAATGGTCCACCCACCTTCTCTATGAACAAGGCTGGGGAGGCTTAATTTCCATTTTCATATTTATGAACCTCTCCACATCTGCTTTTTTTTTTTTCATGAAAATTAATGGAGTCGTTAAAAATCTTGGAGGAAAAAAAATCATGCGTGAACTTTTTTTTTTCTGGCTTCAGCTTTTGACAAGAGAAATTTAAAATGTAGTACAGGTAAGACCCAAGTACTACAATATTATGATAAGGCGATTCCATAATTCTGTTAAAGTATCCAACAAATATTTAAGCAGTAGCTTTCCCTGAAGGAAAAAGCTAGTTGCCAACTTAAAGAAATAGATTTTTGTTTACTTTGGATAAAGCAACTAATTTCTATGTAAAAGCAATAGTTGAAATATGATGTTATTGTGTTTGGAATGTTGTGAGCAAATAAAAAAACATGTTGAAACTATTGTAAACCTTGATGTTAATACTTCTGCTCTCTTCCCATCCTCCCATCTCTTATTGAAGTCATTTGTGTTGCTGCAACATAAATGAAACATGGTTATTTAATCCTTTAACCATATTTCTGTAGAGTAAATCAGAATACACAGAATTCTTTTTTGTGACTTTAACTCATCTGCTAATTACCTGTTTAAGAAGTTATTGGATAAGAACAATTTGGGCTTCCTGGCTTTTCTGCCATTCCTTGTTTTACCACCATTCACATCATGGGGGTGCCGGAAGGAGAAGAGAGAGATCAAGAAATTGAAAACCTGTTTGAAAAAAATGATAGAAAACTTCCCTAACTTGGTGAAGAAAGTAGACATACAATTCCAGGAAGCACAAAGATTCCCAAACAAGATGAACCCAAAGAGGCCCACGCCAAGACTCATCATAATTAAAATCCCAAGGATTAAAGACAGATAGAATCTTAAAACCAGCGAGAGAAAAGTGGTTAGTTACCTCCATGGGAGCTCCCATAAGACTGTCAGCTGATTTCTCAACAGAAATTTTGCAGGCCAGAAGGGATTGGCAAGAAATATTCAAAATGTTGAAAAGCAAGGTTATTCTGTCTAGCAAAGCTATCATTTAGAATCAAAGGACAGATAAAGAGCTTCCCAGACAAGAAAAAGCTAAGGGAGTTGGCTCTCATACTTCTTTTAATCTCATTTATTCTTTCCCTACTTCTTTTGCACTCAGTGAGTAGGCATGAAAAAGGTTACTACAGGTTTTAATGACAAACTTGGCTTTGCTGGAAAGAGGCCCTGAAGATTCATTTTTGCCTGAGTCTGCTGCTCTGTCTAACCAAAGGTACCTCGTAGATCTAAAATTCTGTGATTCTAAGAAAGATGCCATGATTCTAATACAACAATGCCCAAATGGATATGTCTTAGCATAGAACTTGTTATAGATGTCATAAAACATAGACAGAATTTTAACTCTACTAATAATAAGGTAAGTTTGTGCCTCTTGATTCTAAAGACCTTTGTATGGAATGTTGCTCTACACAAATATTGTAGGTGAACTTCAACTCTTACATTCACTATAGACCCAAAAAGACAAATTTTAAAAGGTATTAGCAATACTTTATTGAATATATTCACTGACAACTGGGTTAGTATATAAAAAGAAAACAGTAATATTTTCTTTTATAACTGCTCATTTTTAAGTATTTATAAACATAAAGGACACTTCACTCAATGTTCCTTTTTCATCGGTTTGAGTTATAATTAAGATGTTCAAGTTTCTCATATTCAATCATAAACCACCTCCCCTCTCCACACACACACACACACACACACACACACACACACACACTGGTAAATCAAATGCAGTAACTTATCCAGACATTACATTTGCCAGAGTGAGTACTGAATGTCCTGCTTTCCCCTCCTTAAAACACAGAATAAAAGTCACAAGAAATAAAAGGTATTAGTTTTCCTTTTGGGGGAGGGGGGGAATAGTTGATAATTTTCTACTCTACCAGAATTCCTTTATCTTTTTAGGTTGAAATAAAGGGAATAGTTTTTTGTTTGTTTTTTTAATCATCCAGTTGGCAAAGGCTCCCACTGGTATGTCCCAGCCTTTTCCTGAAGATGCTCATGTGGCGCTGTCTGCAGGCTGCCCTGACTTCATCAACTCTCGTTTCAGCCGCTCAAAGCACACGAACATAATGACGTTCCAGGATGCCAGTCGCAAGAAGGAAGGTAGTAACCTGGAAAAGTGCACGGCACTGGTATATTAGTTTGCTTGACATTCTCAAAGCCATTAAAACACAGGCAGCTTTTGCTTTTCATGTTGCCACTCTTCTCAAATGAAGATGCTTAAAAGTACCTGTTCTTTATCTTCTGCCTAAAATAAAGTTTCATCTATTTTTTCACCTATACTGCTTCAAAACAGCTATACAAATACATTCCCACCAAACCAAAGCTTGTCTCCTCCTTTTTCATAGCCTTGCCTTTTTGGAGGGGAGAGGAAATTTTTGTTTTGTTATTAGGAAACGATTAAAAGATGAAGTAAGAGGAGGAATCAAAGACCATTTTCCAGAGTCGAGAAATTAGTGCTGTGTAAATTTTGGCAAATCTTGTCCTTAGGGAGACTGCCCAGTGTCTAGGTGTGTGTTTTTTGTTTGTTTGTTTTTCTTTTTTGGTTGTTGCTATTTTTTAAAGAATTCTGCCAAACTGCAGAACAAATCATTGATTTTGAATGCCTGTTTGCAGCAATGAAATATTCCAAGAGAAGATGTCATCAGTTAAATCTGCCTTGAATAAATTTTTTAAAAAGTGATCTGGCCACCTGGCCGGTGTGGCTTAGTGGTTGAGCACTGACCTATGAACCAGAAGGTCATGGGTTTGATTCCTGGTCAGGGCACATGCCCGGGTTGCAGGTTTCAATCCCAAGTAGGGGATGTGCAGGAGGTAGCCAATCAATGATTCTCTCTCTTCATTGATTTTTCTCTCCCTTCCTCTCTGAAATCAATAAAAACAAACAAAACTAACCCAAACAAAGAGCTAGAATATTTTTTTAAAGGTGATCTGGCATACAGATATCATCCCCAAAGATTTTTGGAGGGGTCTCTTAACATATTTCTCCTGACTCTTGGATGTGTGTATAGTATGTGTTTTAATGAAGGTATAAAGTATGCCTAACTAATTTACTATATTAACCATTTTAAGTGTATAATTCAGTAGCATTAAATGCATTCACTTTGTATGCAACCTTCATCATTATCCATCTCCACAACCTTTTTATCAACCCAAACAGAAATTCTGTACCCATTGAAAAGTAGCTTATTGCCCTGGCCAGTGTGGCTCAGTTGGAGCATCATCCTGTGCACTAAAGGTTCGCAAGTTCCACTCTAGGCCAGGGTACATACCTAGGCTGTGAGTTCAACCCCCAGCCAGGGAGCATATGAGAGGAAACTGTTCTCGGGTGAGGAAAAAAAAAAAAAAATAGCTCCCCACCATATCTTCCTCTCAACTCCAGGTAACTATATTCCACTTTCTGTCTCTATAAATTTGACTACTGTAGGTATATCAGATAAGTAGAATCATATAATATTTGTCTTTCTGTATCTAACTCATTTTATTTAGCATTACATTTTCAGGGTTCATCCTTGTTGTGACATGTAGTCCCCCAAAAGGTTTTAAATTTGAAAAAATTATTGTTTAATGGCTGATGTGAATAACTGGCATATCCATTTAAAGTTAATTTTATAATGTATTTCATTTGTATTAATGTATCATAAACAGATTATGGTGAAGTCAAACCTTTTGTATAGTGTGTATAGTGAATTTATGTTTATCTTACTAGGTTTGAGACATTGCCTTACAATATTTAAGGGTTATAGAATGTTGTTATTTTACCACTGGTATAATCCTTGTTGAACATATCCATAAATTAGTTGATAATATATTTTCTTAGGAAGGTCATTTCCAATATAATATAATATTGCTTTATGGAAATGTGATCCACTGTACAATACGTCCCTATGTGAGTGTTTCTGTATCACTTTTCTAGATCAATAACAGTGATTTTTCTCTAGTTTTGCTTTAATACAATCTAAACTACAGTCCATTAAATTTAAAAAAGCAAATTCTGTTTTCTCAAAGTCCTCTATTATGCTTTTCCTTTGCTTTGTAGTTCTTCCCAGAGAAGGCAAAATACTGTCTACATTTCTAATAGATTGGAACCAATTACTTATGTCGAATAAACCTCCAATCAAGGTTGAGAAAATTAATTTTCATTTTCCTGCACAGTGAAATTGATAGGTGAGAGAAATCTATGGCAAGGAAAAGGAAACACTAATTATATTGCATAGTAGACTATGACTGCTCAGCTACATCAATTGTTTAGCTGAGACAGGGTCCCGAAGTGTGTAGATAGTCTAAGCACATCATTATAGATATGGAAGATCATAGCCTACCCTTTGAAAAAAGCTGACGGTCCTTCCTTAACAAACATTGTCATTGCGCAATTGTGTGCACTCTTGTATTGTCCTGGTGTGGAATTTATAAATCTGGTTTTCACTACATCCATTGGCGAAGACATAAGCGTTGCGCAAAACCCAGCGATAACAGCCGACACAAAGTGGCAGGGTAGTTCATCTAAAATGGATCAATGGAACAGGTCAACATCAGACTTTAGTGAGGGGCTACTAGTATTTATCATATCACTGTAAACCTGGAAGTCAACATGGGATGCCTTATAAATAGATATAATAAAGATTATACTTATAATGGAAAACAGTGGCAAATAGTACATGCATAGCATAGTGGGTTGTGTTTTAGGAAAATATCCTGTCAGTTTTCTCTGTGCCTTTAGGGTCTGGCATAATGCCTGGTACACAGGCATCAGATACTTGTTTATTAAGGTCATTGTCCAAGGAGAATCTCAATGTCTTGAGAACCTATTAGAATATTAACTTTAGGAACCTATTTGATGGCTCTACATTTGGATGAAACTGCTGATGAACTCATGTAACTAGCTCATTTGGATACAGTGCAGAATGAACTCACCGCCCAAGTCCTGCTATCCTATATAATAAAGATGTAATATGAAAATTAACCCTCACGCCCTCACAAGATGGCTGCCTACAACCAGGCCGGCAGGGGGGTTAGTGAGGGATAACCAAACGACTGAACAGCAGGGGCGACCAGGCCAGCAGGGAGGGGGGGCGTGAGGGGCAACCAGGCCAGCGGGAGGAGGGGGGTGCTGTTGGGGGTGACCAGGCTGGCAGAGCAGGGCAGTTGGGGTGACCAGGCTAGGAGGGGGGAAGGGCAGTAAGAGGCAACCAGGCCAGTGGGGGCAGCAGTTAGGGGTGACCAGGCTGGTGGGGGGTGCTGTTGGGAGTGATCAGACCAGCAGGGGGGCAGTTGGGGGCAACCAGGCTGGCGGGGGTGGCAGTTAGGGGGTCCCGGATTGGAGAGGGTGCAGGGTGGGCTGAGGGGGAACCCCCCCCCCCCGCATGAATTTTGTGCACCGGGCCTCTGGTATAAAGAATAAGATGCTAACAAACGCCCCATTGGTATTAAATGAGAGTAATGCTGACATAAGAATGTAGTTGCATTTTGTTTTCTTTGCAAAATTTGTTGCAATGAAACTTCTATAACTTTTGAGGAGAAAAAAACTTTAGTCTTTTTCTCCTCAAAAGTTATATTTATATGTTCAAAAGTACTTCAAACTATTACAACTAAGGGATTCAGTAGAATGTGGCAAGAGAAGCGCCAAGATGAAATTGTAAATGTGCAGTCCTGTTTGTTACGTCACATGGGAGGTTACCTGCCATGATTTCATTTTTCACAAGGGTGTCCTTCATTAGGTCGTATGCTACTAGCTCTGTACAATTGATGGTGACATTTCTTGCCAAATTAGGAGTAGTCCCTGAGGAGATAAAAAAAAAAATGTTTAATAGCTCCCTTATAGGATAAGGTGCTCATTGGATATGTGTGTTTTAATGATTTTAAAATCTACCTCAGAATTAGTTACCTTTCCAAAGTCCAGAGAAGCCTTCCGTTGTTACTATAATTCTGTAAGCGTTGTAAGTCCCAGTGTAGCGAGGTTTCGGACCGTAGAGATGGCTCTGCGCCTGAAGTCTGACCTTCGCGACCTCTGTGGGTTGCCCAATGAACACGGACATTCCTCCAGTCGTCACCCCAGCTAAGATCCTGCCTCCTAAACTAGCTGTTGAAATCCACAAGGAAAAAAAAAAAAAATCAAGCAAAATGAAAAAACCATCAAGACCCAGAATGCAACTACATGCTTTTTAATTTTATGGTTAGTATTATTGTATCTTTATATCTTTTCTACTTCCCTAATACCTATGCATGTGTGGATCGTGCACTAAATACATGCTAAATCGTAGTGGGGCAAGAAGACTTCAAAGCAGAAATTTAAAAAAAAAATGAGGATTCTCAAGGAAAACACAATGCCTATTTAAACAGTGGCTTAGTTATTTCCTATATTTAGTGTTGTTTTTTTTTTTTTTCAGTCTTTCCTAACTGGGGGGAGGCACTGGTTCAGATACGGAGGTTTGCTTGCCAATTTGTTCTGAAGCCCCCCACCCTGTGGGAGACAGTTTTGAACAGAGCTGGGCACAGCGCATGTCTCTGGCTGAGGGCCCAGGAATGCTGGTCGCTTACTTTCTCTGCCCTCGGTGAAGTACTCCTGGGCGGTCTCATAGAGCCCGATCCTGAGAGAGGCAGAACTTATTTGTCTCTGGAGGCCAGCAGGCAGTCCGTTATAGAGCTTCAGTGGCCCTTCCGTTTTTGCCAGAGTGATGACTGTTCTCAGGACGCCTTTATACTTAGGGGCACCGGAGTTGGGGCATTCACCTTGAATCTGGGAATGAGAAAGGTACAGGTCAAAAAGAAGGGAAGTTGAATAGGGGATCCTTCCTGGTGAGAAAATGGCAAAGGCTGTTATCAGGCTGTCCTCTGTGGAGAGACCTCAAGCCAAGATTTTTCTCCAGTGTTCCTATTTGCAATTCCTTTTCCCTTCCCAGCAACATCTCCCCTGTCTATCCCTTTTTCTGTCTTTCTATTTATCTGTTCATCTATCTAACAGCTATCACTACATACCTATGGAGCATGACCGGCTACAATGTACTTTTGAACATTCACTGCCTCCCCATCCACACCCCCTCCCCCCCATGAACTCTCCAGAAGGCAGGATGGGAAGTGCCCCGATGAATCAAAAACGGAAGAAGGGCCCGGCCAGTGTGGCTCAGTGTTGAGCGTCCACCCATGACCCAGGAGGTCACGGTTGGATTCCTAGTCAGGGCACCTGCCCGGCTTGCGGCTGGATCCCCAGTGCGGGGCGTGCAGGAGGCAGCTGATCAATGATTCTCCCTCATCACTGATGTCTCTCTCTCTCCCCTCTCCCTTCCTCTCTGAAATATATAAAAGGATGGAAGAAGAAAGAGCTTGGCTTGTCTACTCCAGAAGGCTGAGAACACGTAGTGCCCCCCCCTAACATTCGGGGTTAGATAATAATCATTCTCCGTGGCCCTTGTGATTTTGCAGTTAATCTTGGAAAAGTTCCGGTTTCACTCCCTAAAGCGCCCAGTCCCGAGGCAAACTGGTGCTGAAGGTGGCCACCTGCCCTACCTACCTTTGCTCAGGTAAATCAACGCGGGAATCAGAGCTCTCTGAGATGCACCCCCTCCCCATCCTGCTCCCTACCTGTTGCCGGACTTTGGCCGTGTCCAGCGGGAAGGTGATCACATCCGCCACGCAGGCCGCCAATCCGGCTGAGAAGATCTTGACCCCCATGGTGGGATGCGCCTCCGCGGCTGTGGCGCCCTCCATCCTCGCTCAGATTGCGGAGCGAGGCGCTGGCGCCGAGGAGAAGGGCTGCAGTGCCGAAGGTGGAAGTGCAGGCTCTCTGCCCCTTTACTGCCGTCAGCTCGGGCAGCAACCCGCTCTCTCACCCTGGGGAGCTGGGCGGCTGGCAGCCTGGTGGCCCGCGGCGGGCACAGGGGGGAGGAGGAGCGCGGGAGTGCGGCCGAGTCGGGCAGTGCCTCCCTCCCCACCCTCTCCCCAGGAACGCCGGCTGGCAGCGCCGCGCGCCCTGCCCTCGGTGGGGGACTTATGTAGTCCGCAGCTCCGGGCTGAGCCATGCCAGATCTCGAAAGACCCGGGCTTGGGACCTGCGGGGCGGGCCCTGGGGCGCTGAGTCCCTCCCACCCGCAGGCACCGTCGGAGTCCGGGGAGCCTCCCTTCACCCGGAGAGCACTCAAAGCGCACCTGAGCGCGACTCTTGAGTAAGGCGCACCCTTAGCTGGCACCCTCCGCGGCTTCTGTCCCCTTTGACTGCGCCCCGGGGCTGGGCGGGGAGCAGCTGTCCCTCCACCCCCGAAATAAGCGCAATCTCAGTGATTCTGGTACAAGGTCTCGAAGATCTGGGGCTGTCCGAGGCAAGATGGGGGTCCCCAGGAACTTTGCAGGCACCATCTAGGCTTCCCTTTTAACGCATCCTCCTTTCTCCTCTCTAACCACCAAATCCAGACCTGGAAAAATCCCAGGCAGAAACCAAGAACTTTTCAAATAAATTTTTGTTTGAGCTTTTTTTTTTTTTTTTTTTTTTTTGTAGGAGGGTGTCCAATGAGATAATAGATATATAGAAAGCAACTGGTAAACTGCTAAAGTGCTACATGAAGTGAGGTGTCACTTGCTCCTTTTCATTTCTTAGGAAGGTGCGTGTAAAGGTCCACGCAGGCCGCTTGGCTCCAGGTGCAGCTCTGCTGCCTGGTCACCCCCCTGCGACCCCGGGACAGTCACCTGCACTCCCAGGATGTGGTTCCAGAGCCGCCCCAGGTGACAAGTCCTGCTGCTAACTCACCTGGAGTGACGAGTTAAACATTGTAACTGTGTTGTCATGCGGGGAGGAGCTTTACCTACTTCTGTCCTTGTGCACAGATCTATTTGAGCGTGCATTTATTCTTCTGGTCCTGGAGCAGGACCAGGAGGAGCATAAGATGCTGCCCCAGAGTACACACACACACACACACACACACACACACACACACACACACACACACACACACACCCGTCCTCTCTAAGAGCAGGTTGTGTCCTGTGCGAGGAGCCAGTCCTCAGGGGCTTCCACCTGAGGTCAGGCTGGAGGGACTGAGGAGGAGGAGACTGGAGTTTCTCCTCCGAATACACCTGTTGAAATGAAGAGCCCTGGAGGCAAGTAAGTGGAATTTTTGGATTTGGACTACAAAAAAGAAGGCTCGGCACATTTTGAAGGAGAAGCAGGGTGAATTAAAAGTTGTTTTATTGCCGGGCCAGCATGGCTCAGTGGTGAGCATCAACCTATGGACCAAGAGGCACGCAATTCCCGGTCCCAGGGTGGGGCGTGCAGGAGGCAGCCGATCAATGATTCTCTCTCCCTCTCCCTTCCTCTCTGAAATATATAATATATATATATATATATATATATATATATATATATATATATTAAGAAGTTGTTTTGTTTCCATAGGCACATGTTTGCATGTTTTAAAAAGGCGGAGTATGACAAATTAGAGGAGAGGGTGAAATGGAAGCTATTAGAAGGGGAGGGAATATGAGGAATATATCTGCTAGAAAGTAGGAAATGTTGTAGTCCAAAGCAGGTAAGGACAAATTAGGAGAGGGGACGGATATATTTGAGACCGTGAGGAAGAGAGCCAGCCAGAGCCGCTGGGTTATTAACAGGTGCGGTCGGTTAGAGACTTCTCCAGGAGACAGTGTAGGTCGGTGGTGACTGAGCACCTGAGAGGCGGGGCACGAGGCCCATTCTCGGGGTCCAAGAAGAAGCAGAAGTCAGAAGCCTCATGAGAGTTCTCAGGATTTAAGACTCTGAACATGGTCCTGGTTCTCAGGGGCCTGCCAGCTCTGCGAGAGGCGCTGGGAAGTAGGCGAAAGTTTGCCTCAGGTTGGAGAGAACAGTAGGGGAGAGGGTGGCGTCCCCAGAGGGTCAGACTTCTGCTCTCCTGGCACAAAGACGGGAGGAGGTAAAGATAGGTCAGTGTGGGAAAGGGTAGCGGGCCTTTCATGACGTAGCTAAGGAAGGGCAGCCAGTTCCTAACACACTAAATTCCTATTTTCCTCTTTTAAAATTGAGAACATTTACAACTGTCCTTGCTCCAACTGTGATCGATCAGGATGAACAAATGACTTGACTTCACAGTAAATAAAAAAGATAACAATGCTGTACATTTGAATCATGGTCTATATGCTCCCATAATTCTCTCAGCCAGCAGTAGGAAATATCAAGTTGTAATATTATATATAAATCTACAAATGGCAGAAAAGACAATTTATACAAGAAGAAATACAAACTCTACAAGTAGGGGGGATATATTTCATATCAATAATAAAGAAATGTGCTTCTTTTACCCTATAAATCAATCCCTTGTCCCTACCAAAATTGTAATTATTAAAATGTTTGCATATACATTTTAAATTAAATACTATAAATATAAGTAAATAATGACTGTTAGAATTATAGGTTATGAATATTAAAACAGAATTGTAATACTAATGCTGTATTAAGAATGGCATTTTACATTCACATGATTCTTTTAGAAAACAATTTGGCATTGAGCCAAGAAAATTGTCCATAACCTTTGATCCAATAATTCCATATCTGACTATCTACTCTAAAATAATTAGCCAGAATATGGAAAAGTCATATATAGGATGATTCTTATTACAGCTTAATATTTAAAACAGCAATTAGTGAGAATGGCAACCTCAGTTGAGATCTAGATGGGAACTAGATGGTTTTGTCTGAAAGCCATGCATCTGAGTGGTGCGCAGGTGCCTACATATATGAATTGTTATGTAAGTGGGCAGGGAGGCTGCCCTCTGGAACAGGGAGACAGTGGGGAGAGGACAGAATGGGGTTTTCTTGGCCCGGCCCAGCCAATAGAATAAGACAGGACTGATGCCCAAAGAGAGAGACTAGCAAGTTCTATGTTAAGGAGAAAACATTCGTTTCCATTCTGATTAAGGAGCTATATAGTGTAGCCGTGGTTGGCAAACTGCGGCTCACGAGCCACATGCGGCTCTTTGGCCCCTTGACTGTGGCTCTTCCACAAAATACCACGGCCTGGGCGAGTCTATTTTGAAGAAGTGGCGTTAGAAGAAGTTTAAGTTTAAAAAATGTGGCTCTCAAAAGAAATTTTAGTCGTTGTACTGTTGATATTTGGCTCTGTTGACTAATGAGTTTGCCGACCACTGGTGTAGTGATTAGGGTACTAGCTGTGTGAGTATGAACAAATTAACTTTTCTGAACCTCAAATTCTTCACTTTCCCAATGAATATTCTACATCTTTAGGTTATTCTTAATAATAGATCACTCTTGTGCTTAGCACTGATGAATGTAATCCTCATAACCCTATGAAAAATTTATCCACTGCATGTATTTAATACTTACACCGTGTTTAACAAGTGCTAGACTCTGCTCTAAGCACTTGACAAAATTTAATGCATTTCATCCTGATTGCAGCCCCCTGAGGTTTGTACTCCTGTTATCTCACGTCACGGATGAGGAAACTTCTGAGGCCTAGAGGAGTTAAGTAACTTCTTCTGGGTCCCATAACCACTGAATGGTGCTCTTAGGACCTGTCTGACCCCACACTCTCAATCACCACAGGGCACCCAACTTCCTTCCCCAGAGATTTATGACATGATACTTCCCAATGCTTTGAAGGTGTACAATGGCTAGATATGCTCATATATTTTTTCTATAAGTCACATCAAAAGTTATCCAAAAAAATCACATGAAATGTATATCCTTTACTTGGTTTATATACATTACTAGGGGACTTACAAAGAGAAGATTAAACATTACTACATGTTCACTTTAAAAAGTACTTTATTTCATTTCATCCTCAGTAGAACCTGGTGGTAGAGGTGAGGAAGGTAATACAGGGGATCTAGGGAAATGAGATTGAGAGGAATTAAGGCCCAATGGGGACCAGCAAATGAAGAGGAAGAGATGGCTTAGCAGGACATCCCTGTCCTCAGACACTTGAAGTCAGGGCCAGTGCACAGGCTAGATTCATTCTGTACAATTAAGGAAAAGAACTAGTGCTGAGAGGTGCAATGTGTAAGCTGACAGATTTTAGATAAGGGTAAGACATGTTCTTCCAGTCACTGTGATCTGAGATGAAATGTGATGCTATTTGGGTAATGAGTTCTCTATCTCTTTAGGTATTACTATTACTATTTCAGGTAATTTGGTGTAATATTAATTCAGAGCAGCAGATTTAATATCACAAGGACCTGGGTTTGAATGTGTCATTTGCCACCTATGTGACCTAAGGCAACGTATTTAATTTCTTTACATTTTTTTCCTGTCTCTAAAATGGAGACATAATCAGAATTATAGTGCTGTTGTCAGGATCTAAGTAAATACCAATAGTAAATATCTTAGCACAATAACTACAGCATGGCACGTAGAAAGGGCATAGGAAGTGATTATTGCAATTGCATGTTTTATTAATGAAGTTTGAATGACCACACTGCAGGTTGTTGCAGGGAACCAAAGCATTGACCTTTATAAAGGTTTTACTGAAAGATGTGCAGGGTCCCTTACACTCCGAGATCCTGAGGCCCTGACTTAGTGGCCCACCCTGGGACACAGTTATCACATAGGAGAAGCAGGACTGGATGCCAGGTCTCTCTATTTGGAGCAGCCAGGAGGGCACAGGGGTGAAATGGAGACATTCCAGCTGAGAAAAAACCTCAAGGCTCCTGGTTCTCAGGCGCTGCTGAGATGAAGTGAGTTGGATGAAGATACAGTTGCCGGGTCAGAGGTCACAGCCCAAGTCCAGGACCCTCTCCTTCCATCATCCCTCCTCTTTCCAATCTCCCAGACAAGTGGAAATTTCAGAGTCGTGCGTCGTGCCTGGCAGAGAGGCTTTGGCTAAAGGTCCAGGATTGCAGCGTAAGTGTGAATGTGACCCAGACACCAGGGGAAGGAGCAAAGACTAACTGAGGTCACCTTGGTGCGGTCTTGTCTGTGATCATTGCTTCAAACACTGTTGGAATATGTCCAACAGGACGTGGAAGTTGGATGCACCAGAAGGCCTCGGAGTGCGCTGACTGCGAGCAGCCCTGCGGCAGCCTGTGGGATGAACTGTTGGTCCTGGGTCTGGGAAAGATGAAGCCCGGACATTAAGAATAAGATGGATTCACTCCTATGTGGGGTATTAAACTGAAAGCAACAAATGAACAAACAAGACAATAAAAATGGAAAGGAGAGGGAAGAAAAACACCTGGGCTATGTGCACTTTAAAAAAAAAAAGTATATATTTTTATTGATTTCAAAGAGGAAGGGAAAGGGAGAGAAAGATAGAAATTCCAATGATGAAAGAGAATCATTGATGGGCTGCTTCTTGCACGCCCCCTACTGGGGATTGAGCCTGCAACCCAGGGACCCTTCAGTCTGCAGGCCGATGCTCTATCCACTGAGCCAAACCAGCTAGGGCTATGCACCCTTTATAATGTGCAAATTTATCTGTGTGCTTAAAATTCCATAGAAGCTCTCTCTTTTACATTTTACTTGTGTGGTTAATATGATTGCTGCAAACACATACGTGACAGATTTTAAAATGCCTGAGTCTCACACAAGAGATTAAGCTTTATCTCCATTATTTTCCTATGACCTGCAGGATGACCTGTTGCTCACTCTCCCGGAGGGTTTGCCCAGCTGAATTTCACAATGAAGCAGCTCTTGGGAGTCTGGTTTGCTTCAGGCTGCCCTGTGGCTCTGTGCTCTGCTCCAGGTTCCTGGGCCTTTCCTTGACCTTGTGAGGTGTACCCTCTTTGGATAGATCCTTGGCTAAACTTTCTTGTTCAGTATTGCTTGGTAGGGTATGAAGGGGAATTTGTGGTGGAGCTGTTCTAACATTCTTGGAGTAATGGTTGATTCAATGAATGCCTGATTCCACATGCCTTTATTGAACACCCACTGCATACACTGTGTGAAGGTCTGAGGAGACGGACACATGAAGAGATTGTGATACAATATGCTAAGGCAGTGTTAGAGATGTACCCAGGTGATTGGGGAGCAGGGGAGAAGGCCACCTCACTCTGACTGTGGGCATTTGGGAGCTTCCTGGAAAAGGTGCACACAGATCCAAGTCTTGAAGAGTGAGTAGGAGTTACCCAGGCAAGGGACGGGGACAGGGAAGTGACAAAGATAATTCTGTTTTAAATAGATTTATGCAGCTCGGGGAAGGAAATCTTGAGGGCAATGAGGGGGAATCTGTTCCATGGCTCTCCCCTGATTTCTGGTGGTTTTGGGTAATCATCACCCTGATGATCTCTGCCTTTTTTCACAGGGTGAGTGTGTGTGTGTGTGTGTGTGTGTGTCCGCACGCGTGCGAGCGTCCATGTGTCCCTTTTTATAAGGACACCAGTCATTGGATTAGGGCCCACCCTAATCTCATTTTTTTTTCATCCAATAAAAATTAAACATATTTGAGGGGTATAACATGATGATTTGATATTCATATACATAGTGAAATGATTATAATACAGTCAAGCCAATTGACATGTTCTTTTCACATAGTTTTTTTTGTATTTAGAGCACCCAAAATCTCTTAGCAAATGTCCTGTATTCAATACAGTATTATAAACTATAGTCATCATTGGTACCAACTGAGCAATTTTTACTGTCACTTAAAGACAAAGGGGATTCTTTTTACTGTAAATAGTGAGAAGCAGCAGAGAAGTTTAAATTTCCATGGTAACGTGATTCTGATGTTTCCTGAGGTGAGGTGGCCTGTGGGCAGAGAGGGAGTATAAGGGACACCAGCCCCATCGTCCAGCTCGTACTAAGACCAAGCGGGACATAGACACCCCGAGGGAAGACTGCCTGAGGCCAGGCTCCCCTCAGGGCAATGGAGAAAAGCACTGTGAAATGCTAGCAATTCTCAAAGACAAAACTTGAATGCTGATATTTGTGCCTAACAAAGGTTTTGAGGAATTCCAGCATCCAAAGCTCAGTTTCTTTAAATGTCTGGAAATGAGCTACGTTTGAAACTGAAGAGTTGCCAGATTCACTTTTATTCCATCAAACTGAGTGCAACATTCCGAGGCACAGTTTCCTCCTCTGCCAGATTGGGGCATTTGGGCTGAGATCTTTGCGATTCTTTTCTGTAGTAAAATCTTATTCTGTAAATATGGGTTTTGCCATACTGTGTGGGTAGAACATTTGGCTGCTGTTACAACCAGAGTTTAGCACTCTCACTTCAGTTAATTGGGCTGAAGTCAGTCAACTTGGAATTAGGAAGTTCATTGGTGTCCACCAATACTCCTCCAGTGCCTAAGGCTCATACAGGCAAAACGACACGATTGCAGCTTTCAAAAGAGCAACTGAGGTTGCCTCCATCGCAGAGAAAAGAAAAAGTGTGCCATAGGATAAAATGTCCTTGGAGAGGTCAATCTTTCTGAGGTTGAAGGGTGACCTTACTTAGGTCATACTTTTGGACATCCTGTAGAGGGAGCAGAGGAAACTGGCCTTCGTGGGAGGTGCCAGATGTGTGTTAGCCATGGAAGACGGCGCTCTGTGCCCCATGAGACTGGCTGGTGGAAATGTGTTATTGGCAGGGCTGGGGAGGGAAATGTTGCCACCTTAAGGTCATGAACCCTGGGGAAATTACATTTTAAGCATAAAGAAATCCTGGGGAAATACACTGAGTGGCCAGATTATTATGATCTCTGAATGCATAATAATCTGGCCACTCAATAATATATATATATATATATATATATATATATATATATATATATATATATATATATATTAGAGGCCTGGTGCATGAATTCGTGCATGGGTGGGGTCCGGCCAGCCTGGCCAGGGGGAGGGGACATGGGCGGTTGGCCGGCCTGCCTGCTGGTCGAACTCCTGGTCGAGGGGACAATTTGCATATTAGCCTTTTATTATATAGGATATACAATGAGTGGCCAGATTATTATGCGTTCAGAGGTCATAATAATCTGGCCACTCAATGTATTTAATGTTAGGCAATGTTTGCATCATGAAGGACATCATCTCTCTTCCACTTAACCTTTTCTGTCTTGATCCTTGGCTTTTGGTGTTTGCAATAGAATCAAGTGCAGTTTCTGCTGAGTGCTGCCTGAGCAGAGGTTCTGTTAAGCTCTACATTTCAGTTACCCTTGAATTCAAAGCTCTGCCCCCCTTGCTGCTCTAGTTGTCTGGAGCATTATGGAGGAATTGATCTTTTTAGTTTTGAATGAAGAAACAAAACTTTACCCAGAATCTATTGAATGTCACAGGGAAGGGTCTTTAGCTCAACATCACCCCCTAGTGGGACACAGTAGATTAGCTATTAATTCAGATGCAACTTACAGGTCTAACTGGAGGCTTTGCAGCAGGTCTGCTCAGTGGGCAACTACAAATGGCTATTAAGAACCACTTAACCATTTACCTTCCATTTGAAAAGTCACTAATCTTCAGTGAGGGTGGAGCAACTTATGCTTTATAACCTCCTCATCCTCTTTCATTTTATTCTCTCATTGTTGCCATAGTGAATGGCACTGAAGAAGTAGGAAAACAAACAAAAAACAGAAGCCATATCTACCTAAAAAGATCTCATGAAAATTGCACACTATTGTAGAACACAAGACATCAAAAGTTAGAAGACAAATCCAAAAGAAATCTAAAGGACCAGGAAACATTTCAAAAATCATTCACCCTCCCTGCTATGAGAGAAGTTCCAAGGAAAACAAATAATGTCTTTCATTGATCAGATTAGTAACGATGAAGAGTGCTGTCTTCACATGTCAGGGAAGGTGTGTGAGAAGAGAGCGCTGGTCTTGATGGGAGTGTGGCCAGCAGCCCAGATGTGACTGAAGAAGGCAGATTGCCCGACTGGAGTGGCTCAGTGGTTGAGTGTCGACCTATGAACCAGGAGGTCACAGGGCACATGCCTGGGTTGCGGGCTCGATCCCCAGTGGGGGCTGTGCAGGAGGTAGCCCATCAATGATTCTCTTTCATCATCGATGTTTCTCTCTCTCTCTCCCTCTCTGAAATAATAAAAAAAAAAAATTAAGAAATGAAAAGACCAAGTGGCTCTAGGTTTAGGCAAAGCTGTAGTCAGCTACTAGGCCTAGGCCAGCCCAAGACAGGCTAGCTAAGTCTCCGGGGACAGCAAAGGGAGGAGAAACCTAGCCTGCTCCCTACTTGCTGTGATGAGATCGGACCGTGGGAGCTGCCCTCTGCCGGCTGCCAGGTTCCCCGCCTGTGTACCCAGGTGGGGCAAGGGCATCGATGGCACACAAGCCTTCTCACTGCCTGTGGCTGCCTTGCGGCACTTCCTGTGGCGTATGGTCCTCCTGCCCAGACCAGACCAGAGTCATGCTGGATGGGAGGGTGTGGTGGATCTGCAGTTTTTTCTGCGCACTCACTGTCCCTGCCGCGCTCACTGCCCCTGCACACTCACTGTCCCTGCCGCGCTCACTGTTCCTGCTCACTCACTTGCCCAGCACTCTGGCTCCAGGTTTCCTCCCTGCTCCCCCCCCCCTCTGCCCGTGTTCTCTTTCATGGTTCCTCTCTGAAAGCTGCTCCACTGGGGCCAGGCCCAGTGCTCTGCAGCGGGAGCTGACTGGGACGCCAGGTCGTCTCTCTGGACGGAGACATTGAGCCCACCAGCCGTGGGGGTGAAGCGATCATGAGCACGGGAAACAAATCCTAAGAGCTAGATGGAAAGTGACCACTCAGAGAAGGTAAATCACAAGACATTGAAATCGAAGAGAATAACCCACGGAGATGCTAAAAAGACATAACCCAACCGTTAAAAGCTAGACAGAAACTGTGATCTTTTTTTTTTTTTAAGAAAATGCTCTGAAACGCACTGCCTGACTTAGGAATGAGCTGACAAGCCTACTTGTCTCAGAGACCAAGCTGGACAGTCACGTCTGAGGCTCAGGGCTCCTCCATTCGCATCCCATAGAAGCAAACAGACTAACACGAGCCCCGAGAGGGTAAGCTGCTGCCGCGCTGGAAGAACCATGACGTGCTGGCACAAATGACAGTTATCACAGGAGACACATGCTTTCAGGGTTAGAGTGCCTTTCTCCGTGACAACGGGAAGTTCCGGCTCCTCTCACTCATCTAGGGCTACCCATTTATCATTTATTTCGTTTTCTCTTAATCCTCACCGGGGGATATTTTTTTCCATTGCTTTTCAGAGAGTGCAAGGGAGGGAGGAGAGAGAGAAACAATATGAAGAGACACATGGATTGGCTGCCTCCCGCTCGTGTCCCAACGGTGCCGGGGATCAAACCTGCAACCCAGGTACGTGCCCTTGACCGGGTAGAACCTGAATCCTTCCATGGGTGGGCTGAGGCTCTGACCACTCAGCAACACCAGCCAGGACAGGGCTACACATTTAAACACATGCTTATCCCCACCCTCAACCTCAAAGTATCGGATTTTAAAGAGTTATTTCCTGAGGTATCTTTCAAGTGACTTTAAAGATAGAAACGCATGATGGAGGAATGTGTAACGATCTTAGAGTCAAGTCAAACAAATGGCTAGTCACTCGCTTAAATGCGTAACAAATGGTATTACAGTGGCTAGTGATAACGAAACAAGGGTGGCATTACAGTGCACTAATAATGACACAAGGGCGGTGAAGGCCTGGGGCGGGAGGCGGGGGAGGGCTACAAGGGGTCAATGGGGAGGGGAAGGGGACATAAGAAATACTTTCAACAATAAAGATTTAAAACACTGAAAAAAAAAGAATGGAACATGAATTTTCACCCTTTACTCACTTCTGCAGTTTAAGTTATGTAACCAGATAACTAATAAAATGCCTTTCCTTATTTTAAATGAATGCCTTCATATGCACATCACTACACACTATATTTCTTATCTCAAAACACTTGCTTATAAAAATGTTTACTTAGTCAAAATGGTTGCCTAACATAATTTCCCCTGCCATGTTGTTAAAAGAAGAATGTCATTACCTTAAGCAGGAACTCAAACACCCATAGAAGCCACGTCTGAGTATCTGATGTATTTTATTTGTTCACATTTATCTTATTTGAGGTTAACACTACTTCATTGGACAGTTTAAAAATCATTCTGTAAACAAAATTGAAGAAAAAGAAAACGGCGACAGCTGAAATAAGGACACAATGTACAGTAACATAAAGGAATGTGTTGAAGGGAATATCCTGAAGCAGCAAAGGAAATGTGACCATGGTGATGAAGTCCACAAGAAGGGAAGAACCTCCAACCTCTGAAGTGAGAACAGGAACAAGAAAGAAGCATGACTCCAAAGTGCAGGTGTGCTAGTTTCATTTCCACATCCATTCAGGAAATAGACAGCGCATACTATGCTTTATATAAAGTGACAAATTCTGCTTTAAAACATTCAGTTACGTTATCTTGCAGGGTTTTTTTCCCCCCGTTTACGTGATCTCTACATTGATTTAATCGCAAAGATGATCGTATGTGATACATGGTATAAATTTCTGGAATCTACGGAGAGTATGGAAATGGTAAAGTTTATTTATTTATTTATTTATTTTTTTGCTTTATTTGTAATGAGTAACAAGAAGCTGAAAATCCAGGATCAGAAGCATCAGTCCTTTTATTCTATTTCCCCTCCCGTTGCAAAAAAAATCCTGAGCCCTCAGTCATCTTCGTTGCCACTTTGATTCTCTGTAACAAAAGGCTGTTCCTTTTCTCTGAATTCTGGCAGCCGACACAAATAATAGCTGGTTTCTTAAATGCAAAATTTGTCCGAATTGACCAAATAGAACCATTAATCTGGCACCATATAAAAAAAAATCACACTTTCATCACTGTTTAGAACCTCAAATGTTTTCCCCTTGAGGGGAATATCTGTGGAATATAATTTTTGAATAGAGGACTTTTTATGAAATATATTTCAAATCTTAAAAAATAGTTTTAATGCTCCCCAAAGTGGTCTAGGATTTACCCCAGCTGACAATGCCCATTCCATTTAAGAACATTTCCTTTTCCTTCCAGCTCTGGTTTTATTTAAAAAGCCCAACTACACAAATGGCTGCCGCCTGATTTAGCATTAAGCAGCACTATTTTTTTTTTTAAAACCATGTATACAGCTCAACAGCAAGACTAAGAAGTTATAATACACACATATCACGGACAGATTCATCTTTTTTTTGGAATTCACTGAATATACTGTATTCTGGTAAATCCCCCTTCCCCCACCAAGAGAGAGTCCTATACCTACAGCAAGGTGTTAAATATTTCTCCAACAGTTTGCATTGTATTATATTATGAAAACACGAGGTTTCGAGCCGGGTACTAATAAATATTTAATTTAAAAGAAAGAAAGAAACCTCAAGACAGAAGAACATAAAAAAAGACCCTTTCCTGGCCCCTCCTCCCCCGCCCCCTCCCAGGGAAGGCCGGTCAGCCGGACAAGGCCGAGATCTCGTAGTCACTGGCCGAGGGGAGCGCCTTGCCCATCATCCTGATGTTCTTGGCACTGGTGATTCTGGCCATCATGCACACGGGCTTGTCAAAGTACTTCACCAGGGCGGGCTCCGTGAGGAGGGAGGCCAGGAACTGCTCGAAGGTGATGGCCCAGTCGCGGTCCAGGCAGGTGCTGCCGGGCAGCGCCGCGGTGCCCTGGCCGCTGCGCACCAGCACCGTGTCCTCCCCGATGTCCTCGCAGTGCAGCTTGTCCTCCTCGTGGGAGCCGGCACTCAGCACCGAGTACGAGGACATGGAGCTGTCGTCCTTGGTGTCGTCGTCGGAGATGAGCATGGAGGAGGAGGCCCCGTTGTCCCGGGGCGAGGAGTCCTCCAGCTTTATGTCCTCCATCTGCCCACCCAGGGAGTGCTCCTCGCTGTCGCCCGCCAAGCTGGCCGGGTGGGGCTCCGCGGGCTCCACCCCGTAAGGCTGGCCGGGCCCTTTCCTGGAGAAGGGCACGCCCAGGATGCCCTGGGCACTGGCCCCGCTGCCGGCCTCCTTCGCCGGCTGGGCGATGAAGAGCTTGCCCACCTCCCCGATCTCCAGCAGGAGGCTGGTCACCGCCGCCGTGGCGTGGTACAGCTCCTGCTCGTTGGGGTCCTCGCTGAACATGTTGTACATCGTCTTACACAGCTCGATGAACTGCCCCTGGGGGGGATTTGGGAAAGCACAGAGGATGTCAGCATCTCCTGGGGAGCACGGACAGGACGGGAGTGGCCTGCCAAGCCATCTGGCATTAGGACTCCTGAAAGACCCCCGAAAAGTCCTGTGCGGGGGGGGGGGGGGGGGGGGGGGTGGGTGCGCTCTCTAAAGTCTCTTACGGAGGGTACCATTTTTTACAATTTGAAAAACTTGCAACATCGGTGACAGCGGGAAGAATGAAATGAACCTTCACATACCCGTCCCCTAGAGTTAAGACTGACTGTTACGCAGTTGCTCCGTTAACGTTTTCATCCTTTGTTGAAGTATCTCAGGGAAATCCCAGATCTCATCTAACACCTATACCCTTGGGTAGGCATGTCAGTTTTTCCAAGGTTAGCTCAGGTCCCCTCTCCCCCGACACCTCTGCTGGGGGCCCTGGACAGAGAAATGCCTTCCCACCCCACCCAGATGGCTTATCTGTTTTCCGTTAGGAAAGTCAGCCCGTCCATGCTGTGTTCTAATTACCTGTGTTGTTTCATCTCCCTTATTATACATCAGCTTTTGAAGAAAAAAAATGTCAGATGTCTTCATAGCTGAGCAGAGATCTGAAAATAGCTCAGCCTGGTCCTTTGAGTATCTGAGGGTATTTCTAATGACTGGGATGAGGTGTGGACTCTCAAAATTGGATATTTCGTGATTCACATTTTCTCTGAGAGGTCATTTTTTCACAACTGAGCATATTTTTGATGCATAAAGTAGGTGTAAACAGATACTACCTAAGTGCCCAAGCTACCATTGCCTTTGAGGGGTATTTATTCTATATATACCTACGATCAGGAAACAGAGTTGTCAGGTTTACTATGAATGGACTGAACTGTCGAGAGCTTACCTGATTCAATTTGGGTAAATCCTTTGCATTCTTTGATTTTGACTTATTTTCTGTAGTCCAGAGCCTCAGATAAATACGATTTTCTTGAGAATTTGACCTCTTCCCTAAAACCCAGATATCGAGAAATAAGTGTTCCAACGCCAAGAAACAGTGTCCAACCCGCAGCAAGGTGAATGTATATAAGAGCGTCTGTACCTCTGTCTGGCTTCAGACTCACAGTAACGAAGCCATCGTCTGCGCTGTGCTTGCTTCTGCTATCCAAGCCAACCACTGCCAAGGAATAGTCAGAAGAAAAAGTAGACTGTTATGTAATAAACCCATACATTTAGCATTTGTAGTAGGAAACAGAGAAACCACTAGGTAGGGTTGCCTGGCTTAGCAAAAAACAAAACAAAATAAAAGCCCAGCACACCGAGTTAAATTTGAATGTAAGATCAACAACAAATCACTTTTTAGTAAAGTGTGTCCCAAACAGCGCCTGGGACACACAGGCTAAACAAACTGCTGACTGCTTATTTGAAATCAAATTTTACGCGCTGTCCCTGTAATTTATCTGACAACCCTATTTCTAGGTGAAGAAATACCCACCTCAGGATTCTTTATCACAACTGGGGTTTAACATACAACCAGCAAATAAAGGGATGACATCATGTCATCTTCAGTACAGAAAAAGGGGTGGCGCTTGCCCCATGAATCTTGATTTCCCTCCCCGCCGTTACACTGCCATGCCCAACTTTGCATACAGGGGACGGATTTTCTGTCAGGCCCCACAAAAGACCAAAAACTCACTTTCTAAAAAGAAATGAAAACCCACGTTGATAAAACAAAAACAAAAACAAATGTTATATGTTCCAAAATTCCTTCAGATTTATAATCTGGCATTTTGAAAAAATGACTTTCAGGGAAAACACTTTTAACTTTTTATTTTCCTTCTTAAAGCAGGAATATTACAAAGCACATGAGCACTTTGAAAGAGAGAGGTGGACAGCACCCAGCTTCCCATCAGCGTCAGCGGTGGGAGGGCCTGCAGCGCTTCAACCACCCACAAGGCGCCTGTCTGCCCGACATATGACCTTGACTGCATTTAGTGTCAAAGTAATCCCAGTTGCTTTGAAGACAGAGTGAGGACAACGTACTATGTGTCACTGAGAAAGTCCTCTCCTCTTCCAGTTGAAATGATTTAGCAAACAAGTACAGATATTCAAAACTAATGTATGGTAAGCCCATGCAATGGATAGTATACAACCATTTAAAACCACATTTTTAGAGAATGCTTAATGATGTGGTAACATGCTTACTGGATTTGAAGTGGAAAAAAAAAAAAAACAGGATATAAAACTGCATAGGCAATTTGATCCCAAATTAGAGTTAATTGACTATAATTACATATATGAGTAAAAAGGACTGAAAAGAAATGTTTCAAGATATTATCAGTTACCTTTGTATTACAATATTTAAAGATATCTTTAGCTTATTTTATATATCAATTTTTTAAATTTTCAACACAAAGCAATAGTATCTTTGGAGTTGGATGCCTGAGGTCACCTAGGTAATAGTATACAGATTCTGTCCAAAGCGCTAACAGATTCTGTCCACCGATTCTGTGCCAATAATAGTGAGTCTGGGTCTGGCTCACTCCTCTGCTCAGTGACTTAGGGCTCACAGTTAAAAGCGGGTTTAAGCTGTGCTTATTCTGGGATGGCAAGATTTAAGAGGCAAAAGGACTCAGGAGCAACCCACGTTTACTGTCAGACTTGGGCAAGCCATAAAGCTGCCCTCACGATGAATTAGAAGGCAGATAACCCGCTGCAGTGGCAAGCTGAGAGACGCTGCTTAATCCTGCAAGACAAAGCAGTACGGGACTTAATACAGTAAGTTGGGGATATACACAACGAGATGGATCATGTCTCTGTAGACCTAATAACCACATAGGCAGCACTCAGCAAACTTTTTCTGTAAAGGGCCAGATAGTAAATGCAGGGTGAGGTAGTTGTTCGTGTGAAAAATAGTACAATAATTAACAACTAATAACACAAAGATAAACTCTGTGTTTCGCGTACTCAGAAGTATAAACCTACTTTTGCCCACCCTCTATCTTAGGCCCTGCAGGCGGGGTGTCTCCGCCCCAGCTCCCAAGTCCACCCCTGTAGCATGAAAGCAGTCATGGACAACATACAAATGAATTAATAGCTCAGCAGTGTTCCAATAAAACTTTATTTATAGGCACTAAAGTTTAAATTTGATGTAACTTTCCCATGTCATGAAAGATTACTTGTGATTTCTTAAAAACATTTAAAAATGTCAGAATCATTCTGAGTGAGATTTGGCCCCACGGGCTGGAGTTTGCAGACACCTGTCACAGAGCAAAGGCAGATCTGAGAGAACGCTTTCTGATACAAATGCTTGTCCGGATTGGGGATAGCAGCATAGTAACAGCATGGCTTTCTTGCTGAGCCTGACCGGCAGGGAGAGGGGAGCAGAGTGCACAGCTCGGCGGACGTGTCTTCTCTAAGCTAGTGGACACAAGGCCCATGGTCCCTTCAGTGGGCTGCAGTACCTGCCCCCGATAGTTGCCCCAATTCAAAAACTTGAAAAGAAAGTAACATGTCATAGAAAGACAAATACCACATGATTTCCCTCCTATGTGGAATCGAAAGAAAAATGTAAATGAACAAACAAAACAGAAACAGACTCATAGACACAGAGAACAGACTGAAGGTGCCAGATGGGAGGTAGAGGTGGGAGGACTGGGTGAGAAGGGTGAAGGACTGAGAAGTAGATTGGCAGTTACAGAACGGTCATGCAGTGCAAAGTACAGCATGGGGAAGATGGTCAGTAATATTGTCATAGCTCTGTACGGTACTGGTAATATCAGGGGAACACTTTGTAAAGTATATGATTGTCTAACCACTATGCTATACACCCGGAACTAATACAAAGTACTATTTAATATAAAGTAATTAAAAAATTGTAAAGTAACCTATCAAGCAATATGCTAGTGCTTCTCTGACTGACTAGCTTTGGAGGTCACTTTTCCCAGTGGCAGAGGGCTCTGTGGAAGAGAAATCTAGTACCCTGGTGAAAAGAGCCACTTACCATGTGTGCATTCTGGGGTGATATCTTCAAAGAAATACTGAGTTGCTTCAAAAGCAGAATCTGGCTCGTCTTGATCAGAGGACGGCTCTGGAGAGGGCAAGAAAGGTCATTCTCACACAGGCAGGGCCACGCTGCTGACCCTGCGCTGTACTCGTTAAAGACGTGACCCAGGGCAGGAGGAGGCGCTGAAGGTACACAGGTGGGGGAGCGTCACGATCTAAACTTTTACCCTACCTCTATCCTAATGCCAACTCTCGCTCTAATTATTTTGTTAGCTAGATCCCAGCTGGAGGCCAAGCTTGGTTAAAACTTACGTTCTCATCCATCTTTCCTACTTGTTTCTGTCAGGGCTACAACTACTGCCCCTAGACTCAACATCGCAGAGCGCCTGGAATTCCACGTGGTGCTAAATGCTAGTTATTCTTTCTCTTGCAGAGAGTACTCTTAGCTGTCAACACAGCTCCTACTCTGACAGGTAAATGACTGCAGACTCAAGGAGCCGACTCAGGAAGTTAGGTAGAGCGTCATTATTGTTCATTCTTAGGGACCAGGGAGTGATTTTGTATTTCGAAAAGAGGCAAGCAGGTCATGGTTACGTGCGTGTGCTGCTGTGTATGGCTCACTTACCAGGCAAGACATGCATTTTGTACAGGAGTTTGAGTTTCTCTGTGAGGTCCCCATGGCAGGCAGCACCTAGAATTCCAAAAACACCAACATGAAATGCACCGTGTGTTAGAAACTCCTCCAGGCTTAGCATTCCCCAGAGAAGTCTACTTTTTTAAAAAAATATATTTTATTGATTTTTTTACAGAGGAAGGGAGAGGGATAGAGAGTTAGAAACATCGATGAGAGAGAAAAATCGATCAGCTGCCTCCTGCACACCTCCTACTGGGGATGTGCCTGCAACCAAGGTACATGCCCTTGACCGGAATCAAACCTGGGACCTTTCAGTCCGCAGGCCGACGCTCTATCCACTGAGCCAAACTGGTTAGGGCGAGAGGTCTACCTTTTACAAGTTGAAACCAAGACTCTAGGTGACAGAAAGTCTGGCCAGGGCATGTTTGGGTTAAGAGCTCTGGAACCAGGATTCCTGGTTTCAAATCCTCTGTACTTACTCTGTGACCTTGGGAGAGTCAGTTAGGAAACAATCACAGAGGTTCATACCAAGCCCATGGTACTAGAGAACTCTCAGTTGAAACTGACGCATTAAACATTGCACTTTGGGGCCAGTGTTCAGATAGTCACGCAATCACCGACTTCCAGATGCTTCCACCTTCTCCATTCACCATGAGTTATCTGACCAATGACCAGCTGCATCATGGCATCTGTGATGTGTTTAGATACTCTTACCTTTCGGCAACACAACTGGAGAAGGAGATACAGCTAATTCATGGCTACTGATAGCAATGCCTTATTTCTAATTCCATTATAGACCATTTATTTGTTCAGATTTCTAGAGGAATCTTTCTGGGGATTGATATTAAAGTTACAGATCCATCTTCACCAAAATTCATGTTTTTATTTTTAAAAACTTGAACAGAATTTTGCTTTTATGGCCAACTTGTCTGTCTCCATCACTGTACCTGACCCATTACCCAACAGCAGCTCAGAATTCTCCCAGTCATCTGGGCGGCGGCTTGCTCTGCTCAAGAACTCCCTGCATTTTAAGAAGCGTGTGTATTCTTTTTCTGTGTTTTCTCTCTTTTGGACTCTCTTTCCTTTCTTGAAGATTTTGGAAAGTATTTTTCTTATTGGAATTGACTGCACTAAGTAAATTAAATATTTATATTTATTTTTATCAAGTTCTATATGCAGAACCTCTCTTTTTCCTCTTCCTTGTTCTTGTTCAAAGATAATTTTAAAAAGAACAACCCTTTTTCACAGACACCAATAAAAAAGTAAGTTAGGGTAGGGTCAAAGGGGTCCTTAGCCTTCTCTGGATTGTCTCACTTTTTTAAAAAGACGAATGCACTTGTATTCTATGTGTATTTAAAAAATAATACCTCCTTTTTCCCTAAAAACAAAACAACACTGTGTTTGCTGTCTTTGGCATGGAGTAATTAGGAAAAAATGAGCTTTTGAGACAGCACTCATACAAACTCTGAGCCCAGCGTGTGCTAACTGTGTGTCCAGTTCAGTTCAATAACAGATAAATGTCCCAGCAAGTTGCTTAACTTTTCGGAGCTTCCATTTCTTTAACTGAAAATGAGAAATCTAGTAATAAGCACGTAGGTAGTAATAGTAACAGCACACACTGTGCCTCTAGGAGGCCTGGGTTTGAACTACTGCTTTGCCGTGTCCTTTAGGCACATGAAATGCACACGAAGCATGAGGGCAATGCCTGGCTCAGAGTCAATGCTGTGTAAATGTTAGACATCGTTACTGCTATGTCCTCAAAGGGCTGTTGTCTGGATGCAGTGATTAAGGACAAAGTCCACAGCATCAGAACCGTGCCTGCCCTTCACCAAGGCTAGTTCCTCCATGTCCCCATATTTATGAGTACTTTACACAAGTAATTTTTTCTTACCTAAGAGGACCTCATCTACACCTCTCTGCCTGTTTAAAGACCATCAGCTTTCTCTGGCCTTTCAGCCTTCCAGTCACTATTCTGAAAGGTTCAGGGCACTTTTGGAACCATCAGTGGCTCTGTGCCTGCCACCTTCATCCTTCTCGGGCATGTCCTTTTAAAGTATGTGGCCCAAGGTCACCGAGTGGCACAATTAGAAAAAAACAAACATTTTTCCTTCTTATCTCATTCTGGCAGCCTGACAATGCCTGCTACACCCACAACTCATATCTGTCGGCCAAGCTCAACTACGAGGTGGCCTTTCCCCTCAATGCCAAGTGAAGGAGAGTCCACTAGGATAGAGGGCAGTGAGCAGGTCAGACAGCGAGGCTGCCAGGCGGAAACCACACGCTGCTGGTGAGGGGTGGGTGTGCGTTCTCTTGAGCCATGGTCCTTCCTCCCTGCTAATGAGAGAAAAGGCTGCCCTGCAGACTGCGGAGCTGTGTGGTTTTCTCAGGCCTTTATTAAAAACATCATGAAATGCTTCTATGAAATTTAATGAAACATCTACACTAATAAAAGAGTAACATGCTAATTGACCATACCTTCACGAAGCCCACCAGCCAATCAGAAGTGAGTATGCAAATTAACCCAACAAAGATGGCGGGTTATTTTGCATATGCAGGCACTGAGTGGCCAGGAGCAGGGTGGGACGCAGGCATTCCACACCACCCCAGCCTCTCTGGGTCTCTGGGCAGCATGGGAAGGCAGAAAGGCGGCTCCAGCCAGAGAGAAGGCGGTGCCAGCAGCCAGGGGAAGGAAGGCCCATTCTTGCATGAATCTTCATGCATCGGGTCTCTAGTTTTATATATAATAAAAATATAATTTTTTTGGTCAAAGAAAAGCAATCTGCCCAAACATTTTTTTCTCCTGTAAAGTTATCATGGTCTGTGGTTTCAGTGTTTAGGTTGGCATTTTATTGTCTTGTGAATTCTCTGATTTATTTTTTTTTTAACTAGCAGTGGGGTCTATCTAATGTCGAAGACAATGATTTAATAATATAGTATATCCATGAGCTCAAAATGAATTTTACAATCAGTTTGCAAGCCCTAAAATGTGCCACTCCGCCCTCTAACCCCAATCTTCTGAGGCAATGCGGGCTGTGGCCCTGGAGCCAGCCAGCACTGTGCACCACAGGCGTTACTACCCATCATGCCCTCCCAGATCATGCAGCCACATCACATCCTTACTTAGCCCAGAGACAAACTCTCGGAAGTTAATCAGAGAGTCTCCGTTTTCGTCTAGTAACTGGAACAAGCGGGAGGCCAGCACGTCGGAGTGAGCTCCACAGGCCCAGGGAAAGAGAAGAGCAAACATCCCCTTGAACTGCTCGAAGTCAATGCGGTACTGTTCGAGGTAAGGCAGGCTGGGGTCGTGCCGGTCCAGCGCGTTGCTGCTCCCGCCCCAGTAGCAGCTGGTGAGATGTTCTGCCTGGAAACACAAAGGACAGGACGGTTCGGAGGACTGCGTCTCAGAGCAGGTTCCAGGAAGAAAAGGCCGGCCCGCACGTTTGGAAACAGGGTTCTGGCCAATCCGTGTGCACCTCCTGGGGCACTGCTCTGGTCTCAGGGCACCTCTGTCTTCTCCTTCTGTTCTAGCTCCACCTGAACCCCCCGCAACCGCCCCAGCTCCATGGCAACCATTTCTGCAGTTAACATCGGGCATGAAAGATCCGGTTCAGTTACTGGAGTAGGTGAAGAAAGAAAGGGAACCCCCACCCCAATCTTCTTCCTCTTATACACACCCTCTAATGAACACTATTTTTATTTAAAAGAAATAAAGAGAATGTTAACCTGAAAAGCATCCGTCATTTAGGCCACGTGACCACTTTGTTTTCTGGGTGAGAATGACAAAGTCCAGGGCTCAGGTCATCCAACCCGTTAGCCAAAGCCGACCATAATGACATTTTGTGTCCCAGTTCATACTTTACTGTCCCATAAACCCTCTGCCTCCTGGTCACCAAAATCACACAAATATCATCCTAGCCATGCAGCATTCAAGCTGCGAAAGGGTGGCCCTCCTCTCTCACTCATCTGAAAGAGCTTAGAGCAGGTATGGGAGGAGCCACTGTGGGGAGGAGAGGAGAGCTTCCTGTTTCCGCCCTTGGAAGAGAGGCAGCCTCTCTCCTCCTGAGGGCATATTGATTGTGGAAGAAATAGATGCCTGTTCTAGGAAGACCACAAAGATAAAACATACAGAAAGGACCAGAAGAATCCGCCCTCCTCACTCCCTGCTCCCCCACCACACACACACATACACATACACACACACACACACACACACACACACACACACACACACACACACGTGTTAGTGCTGGGTGGTAGGTGGGGGAGGAGATGGCCATGAAAATGGGGCTGCATTTTTATTTAATTCCCTGTTTTACTATTTCGCTATAAGCATGTATAAATATTACCACAGAACAAAGCACTTTCAGAACAGTTCCTTCCTCCTCGCCCAGAGGTTCTGAAAAGGTGGGGAGGGAGTCTGTTGTGAATGTGTAGCAATTCCATTTTGCTCTCACTTACAAAGGAGCAAAGAAGAGCAATGTCTTTATCGCAGTGGTGTACTGGGAATTGCAGCTAACACCTAGAAAAGAGGGGAGTAGGAGTAGGAATGAGAGGAGGAAGGAGAGGTGAAGAAAAGAGGCAAAACCAGGTTTCCTGCAATGTAGTCCTGGGAGAATACTGGAGGCTGTGGTAGTTCACCGGGGCGTGGGGACACGTTCCTGGCTACAGGCAGAGGCAGGGGTGATGCCAGAGGGAAGGAGGTGGAGGCTGAAGTCCCAGGGGCTGCCCTGTACTCTGATCTATCACCAGTGATGCCCGTCTCTCGGTGGCACGTGTTGGTGACACATCCCTGGGAGGGGTCCCCTTTACCTGAATGATGTCAGTGGATAAAGGTTACCCAGGGCATCCTATATAATAAAAGGCTAATATGCAAATTGTCCCCTCAACCGGGAGTTCGACCAGGGGGTGGGGTCGGCCAGCCAACCTCCCACATCCCCTCTCCGCCCCCTCCCCCCCCCCGCAGGCCCTGCCCCCGATAGGCCCCAATGGGGGCAGGCCGGCCGGACCCCACCTGTGCACGAATTCGAGCACCAGGCCTCTGGTTTCCTCCTAACTAAGGCACCCAAGGGACTTTGTAACCAGCCTGAATGTGGTAGAGACACTTTCACGGCGGTTAAAACCCTCAGGAAAGACAAGCCGTGAAGATCATCATCGCCCTGCTCTGGGCTGAGATCCCATGGCCCATCATCTGAGGACGGGGCGCAGAGACTGAAAAAGAACCGAAGTGATGAATTTGGAAAGCGTTCAAAAGAAACTAGGGCAAAGGGGTTCTGGACCACATTTTCCACCAAATCTGTGTCAGGGTGGCAGCCTTTCACCTTTTCTACCAAGTTTTAGCCCAGAGCCCAACAGTACGTGCCTTGGAGAGGACGGCATCTTACCTTTGCAGCTGTAGGGATCCCCCTCCCCGCCCCGACCAGAAGAGCTGAAAGGTCTGGTAGGGTGGGTGTCTGACACATAGTCATGTCTCCATAAGTGTTTAATAAATTAACGCCAGTTAGTGTTCCAAGACTCAAGACAGAGTCCATAACTGAAGTTTTTATCTTGGTTCCACAGTACCAGAGACTCCTTCCCATCCCTGCCACCAATGAGGGTCTCGGATTCTTTCTCGGGGTGGGGAACTCGTGTTTGTCAACACACCCTGAGGGCAGGGTTACTGATCGGAAGAAAAGCTGGCTTTCCTCAGGCACAACCTAAGGGCACAGATGACACCCTTGTACCTGCAGGCGCACAGACAGGAGTGAAGGGTGCTCGGGTAAGAAGACGTGGCTCCACCGATCTCTGGAGCTGGGACTTCTCACCGCCAGCCCTGTCCCTCCTTTTCTGGGTGTCCCCCTGCGTCGGCCTCCTCTTTCTAATTCATATCCCTTTCCATTATCTGTCCATGGTCTTGATGCCTCCAGCTGCTACTCCCAATTCTGTTTAGTTACCCCAAATCCTGGCCCTCTCTCCCCACTCCCCTGTGAAGTAGATCTCTTCCCGGTCCTCAGAATCCCTTTAAAATCGGATCTCAATTGGATCATTATATTTTTTCGTTTTGCTACAACTTGGATCATTATCTTTTTCCTTTAAGCTCAAAGAGGGACCCTTTTCTTACGGATAACCACTTACACCAAGCGATTAGCTGCAGGGCTTTAGCGATATGGATAAATGGCACACTATGGAGACTTCACTCTCAAGTGCTGAATGGAGGCTGGTGGGGGCGCTGTTGTCCACTCTGAGGGTCATAGGGCTGGGTGGACAGAGCACACCACTAACCAACTATGAAGCCTCAATCTCTCTGTGCCCACATCCAAAGCCTGTAGAGTGTGTACCAGATTGACAACTAATCACAATTTACTTCTGTACTCAACATACATGTTTGGAGCACCTACCGGGGTCAGACATCAGTGAAACTAAAATAAACAGAACATCCCAATACAGCTATCACATTCTGATTCTAAATTAGTCATGTTCAACTCGGACCTTTATGTCTGTGCCTTTATGGTTTGTTCTCATACTACCTTTGGGCCGGGAATCAAACCTGCAACCCAGGTACATGCCCTTGCCTGGGAATTGAACCTGCAACTCCTTGGTGGGTGGGCCGACATTCCAAACACTAAATCACACTGGCCAGGGCTGTTCCTGTACTAACTTTACAGTCATCAATACAGCCAAGTTTATTTCTGGCTGTAAAAGACACCGGTTACAAGCTACCCAGTTAGAGAGCGTGATAAAGTTGGTACCTGCATAAAAGGCATCTTTTAAATTTTTTTTCCCCTGTCAATTGCACATTTTCACCTAAGATGTTGATAATGATGGCTATGACTAAACTATTTTTTTCTAAAGAAAAAAAATCTGCATTACTTTACTTCAATAACATAATATTTTCTGGTCTGGGCTGAATTATGAAATGGAAATCACAAAAATGTAGGTTTGAATGGAAAAAGACATGCAGGTTATGACTAGAATAATACAAGAATAAACTTTTGTGTACTCACAGCTGTAAACCTACTTTTGTGCACCCCTATAAAGTAGTAAGTCCAAGGAAATTGATAAAATGTTATATGGAGTAGAAGAAAGCTAACACATCAACTTAAATGCGTTAGAAGAATATGTTTATTTTTCATATTAGTATTCCATTTTTATGCTCTCAGCTCTATCTTCCTATTTATGCACACTGTAACTCACGCTTTCCCTTAAAAATGTAACAGAAAAATCTAGAATTTAATTATTAAAGTGAATTTTTTTATCCCCTGAATGCACACAAATTTATTTTGAAACTCACCTTGAAAAGAGCATAAAGTTCTTCTAGTTCATCGATGGTAAAGGACGTTTCTGTCACAATGGTTCGCACCTACACAAAGAACAAACACAACGAGTTCCATAAACTCCAAAATGTCACGTTGGGCAAGTTCCTGACTGTCTTCTAAGCCAGCGCCAGTGTGTCAGCAGGGATTTCTGAGCCGGAAGGATGTGAGGAAGGTGGGGGGAACTGGCCCCAGGCTGGTTCTCCGAGGACTCACCACATTCCGCTTGGTGGTGTCCTCCAGCGTCTGGATCACTTTCAGTCTCTGTTTGAATCTCATCTGCTCAATCAAGTCTGCCCGGATCGTTCCAAATTTCTGGAAGAGAGCATGATTGGCATCTCTGAGAAACCTGCTGAAGCACCCAGGGGGGTGTCTGCAGGACTGATGGGGACACAATCCTGATACATATGAGCCGTCTGGAACATTAGGAAGCTCTGTTTTTTTCAACGTCATATAAATGAAATTGTACAGAATGTTTTCTTTTGGTTCTGGTTAATTTCACTCAGTATTATGATTGCGAGGTTTATCCAAATTGTTCATTTTCATTGCTGCGGAGTAATTCACTGTGTCCTGGGCCCTCCAGAAAGGTCACCTCGGTGTCTGAGTCCACCTGAGGCTGGGACTTCGTCTTTTCCTTCTGGATAACTCTACAGAACTGCAGAGCATCACCCATAGCTCCCACCCAAAGGGAAACTGTTTGTCCAACTGTCACTACAATCCCTCCCAGTGGGGGCCGGGGAGGGTACACCATAAGTGAGATTCTCCCCCTCAAGGCATTTATGAATAAAGCTATCATCTCTCCTCACCAGAAATTGATGAGAAATTAGATCAACATATCAGAGCAACCTCCCGACAAGGGGGGAGGGTGCTTGACTAGGTCTCAGAGCTGAATGTGCTCCAGTATCTCCCCTACTTTTCTATTCTCCAGGCTGATTATCCCGAAGCACAGAAATAAATGTGTGGCGAGACTCTGGTGTCATGCGTCCATCCAAACCAGGTTATCATCGGCTCTGTGATGAGTGGCCCCATTCTGCAACTAGGGCAGTGACTCTCAGCACCCCCCGGGCACTGGAAGCAGCTGGGGAACTTTTAAAAAATGCTTATTCTTGGCCTCATGCCAGAGATTCAGACGGAATTGGTCTGCAATGGAGCCTGTGAATTTATGTATTTTTTAAAATTGGCTTAAAATTTTTTTAAGTGATTTGAAAGGATTGAAAGCCACCAAGTCAAAGGTTAAGTAGGGGAAAAAGATAAACCATGAAGAGTTATGGGCACTGAGTCCTAGGAGCCACATAAACCACCAGATGCTATGAGACACATGACACTCTGGTTCCTTCACCCTGAGCAGCTCCACTTTGTGATTCAAGACCAGATCGAGGGTCACGGTGGGCCAGAGGGCAGCTTCCCAACTAGGCCCAGCAATCCTAGAGGATTCACAGGGGTGGTTCTTCTCTAGGATGGTGCAGGGCATTCTATGTGCGCTGGACTGAAGAGGATTGGCTTAGCTACTTCAGAGAAGACCTAGTACTTGGCATGAGAATAGGAAGCCAACTGGTGTGTGCAGGTCAACCTCCCCAGGCCTGCTCTCAACAGCCCCATCTCAGTCCACCCAGAGTTGAATCTGAGCTGCCACTCAACCAGGTTTCAGGGTGGGCATAAGAACTGGAGGGTGAGAACCTGTCATGCCATCTGCTCCATGGTATTACAGCCAGGAGAAGTCATGGACCCCATTCTCTGCAGCTCAAAGCTGTTAGCTGGAAGGTAGCTACTTGCTCCAGCAACTAGTTCTCAGCAGGTAAAAGGGAGCAGGTACACCCAGGGGTCAGCAATGGAAGTGACACTCTCAGAGCGCTGTGACACTGAGCCAGGAAGCAAGTCTTACCTCGTAGGAGGTTCGGATGAGTCTGAAGATGTCCACCTCGGGGTAAGGCTCTATGTCATCACTCAGCAGGGAGTGGAGGTGAGGAATGGGAGGCAGTGTGCTGTCTTTATTGGTCACACTGTCCAAGTACCTGGAAGAAGAAACAAATCAGGAGGCTAAGTCACTAGGAGGCTAAGCTGGAATTCTCTCATTACAGTTCACACATTTTCTGCAAACTCTGCACTTGGAAACAAAAGACTGCAATTTCCTTAATTAAGTGAAATTCCCTTAACTTCTAAAAACCAAGCATATGAAAATGAATACTCAGCCGACCAAGAGAAGTGGGCAGGATGATTACCACCCAGCCAATTAAGACTCAGGAAACCCGGGAGGAAACAAAAGTACAGGGAAGATCCAGACGGGGTGTTCCAGGAGCCTTGGTACACTACCTTCCCAAAACGGTCATGGCCTCCCCGTCGTCCTTACAGTTCAACAGCTTGTCCACATTTGCATCCAGCACAGCCAGGGCCAGCTGGAATATCACCTTGATTCCTTCGTAGAAGAAACAGTCAACCACCACCACTGCACTCTCAAAGGGCATCACGCTGAGAAACAGGGTGAGGAACCAAGACAGGGAGATGGTGGAAATCACGCCCAGGTCCTGCATGCAGTCGTAGAGCTGGGGGACGTAGTCTCGCGCCAGCTCCTCAAAGACGCCCTGGTCCACCAGTGCACCTGCAGCAGAGGACACGAGGGCACCTTCTTACTAACGCACCCAAGCAAATGGCTCACCAGGGTGCGGAGGCAGACCCTGTCTGACTGTCTACAATCTATCTCGAATTAAGCCCGCTCGTGCCCATTGTGGAAAACTGGGGTAGTCTGAAACTTCCTTGCCTAATGGGTGGCTGGAAATTGTGTGGTAGCCGGTATCAGGGCCGTAGGAACAAACACCTTCTGGATGAGATGTGGAGGAAAACGTAAGGACGTCCCCACCTACCAACCACTCTGGTGTTGTAGTAGTCGGGAAGCATGCGCTCACACAGAGCCACCAGGAGCCAGAAAGCCTCCTCCTCTTTGGCATAAAGCAGCAGCACTGAGGTGACGATATTCATGGCCTACAAGCACGGAGAGATGTCATCAAACACATTCTAACAAGTAAGCAATTGCTAACCTAAACAACGACTGAATTAGTCTCACAGGGGCCAGCAAACTTCTTCTGTAAAAAGCCAGATGAAATATTTAAAGGCTTTGCAAGCTCCACACACATATTCTTTGGAGTTTTATGTTGTCTACAATCCTTTAAAAATGTAAAGCCACCCAGCCAGAGTAGCTCAGTCATTGAGTGTCGACCTACGAACCAGGAGGCCACAGTTGGATTCCAGGTCAGGACACATGCCCCGGGTTGCTTGCTTGATTCCCAGTGTAGAGCGTGCAGCCGATCAATGATTCTCTCTTATCATTGATGTTTTCTCTCTCTCTCCCCCTCTCTCTCATACACACACACTCTCTCTTCCTCTCTGAAATCAATAAAAATTTACATTTTTTAAAATATGTAAAACCACTTAAGTCCTTGGCCTGTAAGTATTAACCTTTTGCACTCGGATGTCGAGTGTGACTCGACACGGTTAGCATCGAGATTAAAATTACTCTTTGAATGTATCAATAATTTGAAATATAAAAAAAATCCAAATAAATAAGTTCCTATGAAAAGAAACTCGTTTTTTATTCTACTGCTGCGCTTTGTAAAATCTGGGGTATTTAAAAAATTAAATCCTGAGTAGAATAAAGGAATCGAGAAAAAAGCAAGCGAGTGCAAAGGGTTAAGGGTCTTCAGGAACACCAATATTCACTGAGAGAGAAAGGCAAACCCTCATTCAAAAACTTTGCCCGGAGGCTATTTGACAAAGCTTCTGAATCTATCCTAATGGTTCCCATAACCAGGTACACATGGCTTAAGGCTCTCCTCTGAGAACAATGAAACCATTTAAACTTAAGAGTCCTGGCCTATTATTTCCATCTGGATAAGGAAGGTCCTGAGTACCAGTGACTTACATTCTAGAGTAACCTGCTTTATTAAAAGATATTATCAGATAGCTCTTAAGGAGACAATCTCAACTAGTTTAATAGTCCTCTTAATTAAAAAGAGAACGATCAAAAGACAGATATGAACTCCATTCTATCAGAAGCCAACTAATTCCTGTACTTCTTTGATCTTCTAGAAACCAGTAATTGTTCATCAGATTTCTATAATATAAATGCCAAAAAAGGAATTCTGGTCTAATAGGCTCTTTATTGTAGGAAGTCTTACTCAGTATTTTCCCAAGTGAAATCATTACTAAAATTCCACTTGAGAATTAACCAGACAATTCTAGGTCATGACATGACTGGCCTAGCCAGTTATCAGTCAAGGTAAGTATTTTTAAGGGTCTACTTTGTAGCCGGCTCTGGACTAGGTATTGGGGGGTGAAGGGTGAGAGGTGACAGGGAGGACACAGTGGTAACAAGTTACACAGGACTTAAGTGTTAGTGTCAGAGAGACAGAATAAAGATGTGAAGATTAATTAATCAATTTTGGGGGTATATTTAAATTCTGCTATCAAATAAAATGCGGTACAAGGAGACCTGTATTGTGTATGTGTGTGTGTGTAGGAATTAAGCCTTTAGCTTTTAGGTGGATGGCCAGAGAAGGCCTCTCTAAATATGTGGCCTTTAAAACTTAAAGGTCACATTATCTTAGACCTTTCTCGATTGTGGTTTGTGTACTAGTACAAGAGATCATTTTAGCTGGTATGTGGAGCAACACTTTTTCAATCAAATTTAGCATTTATTATAATATGTACTGTAATTATAACCATAGCATACAAAAGTTATATTCTCAAGGTCATGATTGCTTAGGAGGATGCAAAAGTAGGAGCACTGTGGGACCCAGAATGCAGGAGTAGAGGCCTGGTGCTCAGGCATGCTCTCTGCTACCCCAGGATGAGGGTGGATCAGAGTGGCCCCAGGGACTTTCTGAGGTCACCCGCTAGACGGTGGTGACTAGTCAGGGCATTCTTGTCTCCTGGCTCCTCTGCTCAGTGCAGTGGTCCTCAACCAGGGAGATTTTGCTCTGCAGGGGAAATTTGGCAAAGTCTAGAGACATTTCGATTGCTGCGACTGGAAGATTCTACTGGCATTTAGCAGCCAGATGCTGTCAAACCTGTCATTAAACAGGAGTGTTATGGAACATCCTACAAAGCACAGGACAGCCCCACAAAAAGAAGTACCCAGTCCGCCATGCCAACAGTGCCAAGGTCAAGAAACCCCGGTGCAGTGAAGTGATAGCGCGGATGACCATAAAGTCCTTTTTCTTCTTACTTACTAGCTGGTAACACCATTAGTACAAACCATCTGTGACGTGTACCTGGCAGTACCCTATGTTAGGGTTTCGAAAAGCATAAGCCGTTAAGACCCTCCTCAGAGCCGCAATGCCCATCTCATTCTGGAAGGCTGGGTGCTCTGGCAGGGAGCGGTGCAGATCTCTCTCGATCTCCTCCGTGGCGAGATTGTACTTCCCCATGGACTTCTCCACGAGGTCTTCGTAGTACCCAGGGTGCGTGGCCTTCTCATTGATGGCACCTGGGAAATACCAACAGGCACCACGTCAAAAGTGGAAGCCCTGCCCTTGGTCTGCAGCCACGACTCACCCACCGAACCTCTTCACTCCCCCAGCCATTCAAAGGGCACCTGTGAAATAACAGTAAGTCCCCGAGGTAGTTGTGCTGCCTTCATGGCTAGCCGAGGACATTCAGAGGGGTCTCCTGTCTAAGCTCCACAGGAAGCTGGCTGTGTACAAGCCCCATCACGTGGAGGGAGGTCTACAAGCCTAAAAACTGTGTTCCGAGCAGCTTCCACAGACCGCCCTGCGGGGTCGCTAATGAGCAGAGGAGGGAGGCAATCAGAGCAAGCCAGGCTGGGGCCTCCGCCCTCCCTTCAAACACAGCAGCTCTGCTTTTACTTGATGGGGGTTTTCCTGAAGATTGCACTTGAAAAAAACAGGTTTTTGCCTCTCAAAACAAGTGGAACACTTTACTGAAATGGCAGCTCTGAGGGGCTTAAATAGCCATACTGAAGAGTAAGAAGCCATATGGAGAGGAGGTAATAAAATATGTGGAGGGATTTTTTAAATTGCTGGGGTGGTGGGGGAATTCCCAGCAGTGGGGAATGGCGGCTATGGATGGGAGCCCTCAGAGGCTGGGCAGGGGGTGCAGAGGTGGGCTGAGAGACTTCCATTTAAAAATTTCTGAAGACAGAAAAACCCTGTATACAAATATCTAAACTTAAACATAATTATATGTAATTTATGTAAGTATAAACTATACTTTCCTATATGTTACATAAATATAATTTATATATAAGTATAAAATATATATGATATAAATATATGCAAACTACACACATATACATTATATAATGTGTATATATGTATATATGAATATAGACATATATATGCATGTATATTCATTTGTATTTTACTATTCAGAAATTAGAGCCCTGTGCTGACCCAGTCCTTGCCCCTGAAGGTCACCCAGAGAGCCCAGCCTTACCCTCACACTTGCCCTGGAAAAGTCTGTCAGACAGCTAGTTAACATTGGCTTTAGCTCTGTTCTCAAGGGTGATGTGCAAGGCTGACTTGCCATTTGGCCTGCACTTCCCTTCACAGTGGGGACACTGAGCCAGGTCCTTGTGCAGAGTCCCTAAGGGTCATGGGAAGCAGGTGCGGCTCCCCTGCTAGGAGCTGGACTCTCTCCCGATGGGCAAGCTGGCTTCCACATGAACCCCACCCCTGGCGGACAGGCTGGAAATGGGGGCTGTTTTATTCCCAATCGAGGTGGCCTTTAGGCCACTCACCCTCTGCCTCCTGGAGCTCATCCCAGTTAGAGGAAATACTGTGCCTAAATGTCTCCGCAACAGAGTGCTGCGTACACTGGTCCCTGGTGCTCCTCTCGAGTTTCATTTTCATCTGAACCGTGCTATAAATAGCTCCCAATCTGAATAAGGAAGACAGAAATGGAATTTTCTGACTCTGCTGCCAGCGATTTGAATCAGGTTGTCAGGGAGACTAGTCCGCCAAACCCCAGGAAGGCAGAAGACTGGACAGTCAGGGTCATCGTGGGCTGGGTTTGTGATTAGAGAGAAGTTGACTCAAATTTGAGTTTCTAAATGAGGAGCTATGGCTGGTCTACTTAAGGCCAAGAAAAACAAGACCTGTAAATGAGGATAGGACAAGCAACTTTTAAAATAAAAAAATATCTATCTATCTATCTATCTATATCTATCTATCTATCTATATTTCTTTATTGATTTCAGAGAGGAAGGAAGAGGGAGAGATAGAAACATCAATGATGAGAGAGAATCATTGATTGGCTGCCTCCTGCACGCCCCTTACTGGGGATCGAACCTGCAACTCAGGCATATGCCCTTGGCCAGAACCGAACCCGGGACCCTTCAGTCCGAAGGCCAACGCCCTATCCACTGGGCCAAACTGGCTAGGGCAGGACAAGCAACTTTTACATAAAACAGATAAAGCCAATTATTTTCCAAGATCCTATCTGTCCTACTTCTTCTTTTTTTTAAAATATATTTTATTGATTTTTTACAGAGAGGAAGGGAGAGGGATAGAGAGTTAGAAACATCGATGAGAGAGAAACATCGATCAGCTGCCTCTTGCACACCCCCTACTGGGGATGTGCCCGCAACCAAGGTACATGCTCTTGACCGGAATCGAACCTGGGACCCTTGAGTCCGCAGGCTGACACTCTATCCACTGAGCCAAACCGGTTTCGGCATGTCCTACTTCTGAGATGCTAATACTACATCTCATTATGGGCAATCACCTTTTATATCTGCTTTTAGAAAGAGCTATGAGGTTGTTGTTGTTTTTAAGACTTTTCTGTAAGTCTGGAAACTCTTTTAATTTTGTTATTTTTTAAATGAAAGGTTTTCATAATAGCACTAGAACAGGACCATCCTGGGTTCAAATAAAAATATTCACATCCACCTATTTAGAATGAGCACATTTCAGGCCTCCACCCGAGCAGAGCACCTGACCCATATAGTCAAGACGGGTGACCCCCCCCCCCCCGAGGGAAGGCCCTGATGTTTGTGAGGGACGAGGCTGGGAGGGTGGGGTTGGGAGGACCTCTGGGCTCAGGGCTCCCAGGTTTGACCTGGCCGGGTTATGTTTGGGCATGAGCATGGCTTGGATCAGGAGAGGTGGACACATCGGTCCTACGGGTGCATGACCCGTCCCCTGACCTTTCTGACATCTCCAGCTTGGAGGAGAAGTGTGATCTGTGCAGACTCTGGTCTCTCCTCTGTCTCCAGGGATAACCAGTGAACTCAGTCCGTGGCAAAATCAAGGACAAGGCTTCCTTACTCCTGCCATCTCCTCCCTCTCCACACCAATGACTGCTCTGCCCACACACTGTCACACTTCAACATAATCAATGACACAGCTGGGGAAGGAAAAGGACTCCCAAAACCACAGAGAATGATGCTGTAGTCCTCTGAGTTCTTTTTTTCCCTAAATAATGTCAGTAAACAATAGATGAGGTTATCAGGACTCAAAAGGGGTGGCTTTGACAGTTGGGTCGCTGAATACGTGTCCTGTATTTTTATTAAGGGACTTCAATGCTCTGGCCAGGAAAGATTTAGCTCTGCATTGGGGTTTGCAGCTTTGAAAGAACTCTGATGCATGACAGAGGGCGACAGGGAGGCCCAGGGTCCCGCCCAGCCCTCGTACCTGAGAGCAGCAGCCAGAGCTCGCCCCGCATGCTTTCCGGGATGCCCTTCAGCACCAGCTCCCGAGTTTTTTCTGTGCGGTACATGCAGATCCCTTGCCCATACTCGGCAAAGTGAATCTTCCAGGCTTGCTCTTTCAAAAACTCCTTGGCCTGAAAGGGATAATGACACATGATGACATCCCAAAGGACTTTGAGGATGGTGAGAGGTCCCATGGAAAGTATGAACATTGCCCCTTGCGAACAGAGCCAAGTTCTGGACAGAACTCATGAGAAAGGAGGACTCAGACATTCTGGCCTCCTTCCCTAATTGGGCCCATCTATCACGTCCTGCAGTCCTGTCATGATGCATTCTGGCCCCGAGTCAGAATTCCTCTTCCCTGAGACGGGTCAGCAGAATGCAGATGATAGTAATGGCTTTATGTCCATGCCTCCAAGTTCAAGTAAGTTTTTGAAATGTGCACTAAGAACTTATATGATGGTTGACTTAAACAGTAGTGAAATCAAGACCAAAAAAATGTCACCTATACCCTCTAGAACTTGTTGCCATCCATGAAAAACCACTCTAAAACCTAATGACACATTTAGACAAGATCTGCTTTACGTACAAGAAAATATCTATTTACATAGATATGAGTTCACTTTTATTTAAAAAACTAGAGGCCAGTGCACGAAATTCATGCACGGGTAGGGTCCATAGCAGCTGCCAGCTGCTGGCCAGGGCCTCCCTTCGTTCCATGCTGCCCCCTGGTGGTCAGTGCACATCATAGTGAGCGATTGAACTCCCAGACATTCGAACTCCAGAGGGGACACTTTGCATATTAGACTTTTATATATATATAGACTAGAGGCCTGATGCACAAAATTTATGCAAGGGGCTCAGCCCCCTGCCACCGCAGCGGCTGCCTCTTCCTCGGCCCTCGCAGCCCCGGCTTCGTCCGGAAGGTCATCCGGTCTAATTAGCATATTACGCTTTTATTATTATAGATATTTTTAAATGGTAATTATTATAGAAAGTTTCGAGGAAGAGCAAGAGGGACCCACCAATTTCGGATTGAATTCCTCGGGAGACCGCCGCCGATACATGGTCATCAGGGTCTGTGTGGCCGTGGGGACACTGTTGCCATTTAGGTTAAACTGGCGCTCTCCCTCAGAGTCCGAGCTCGAGTTTTTCTGGGGGCTGGAGGAAACGAGGCTGCTGGGCCGAGAGTACACCTGCAGTCGCAGAGAGGAATGAGACACTTAACCCTTCAGCGTCCTCTACAGATAACAAAAGCCATGCCATGGTTCAAGAAGTTTGTTGCTTTGTGAAGAAACAGAAGAAAGGCAGCAAGCCAGCATTTTGGTGGGAATTAGACAGGTGCATGGGCTATAGGCTTTAGAACTTCAATCCTCAAAATAGGTTTTCCCTGTATTTCAGCTGTATTTTTGCAACAAACTGGCCATTTATCTCTCGGATTAGCATATGTGCAAAGCATGCTGTAATTGAATCATCTGCTTATAGGATGGCCTCCCTCCCACCCCCTCGTTTCTGGTGCCTCCAAAATTCCCACAAAAGCTTGGGGCAGGTGACAGGGCCAGAGATGTTACCTGTGAGCTCATCACCTTTACAATATGTTTTAGCTGCCAGTAACTCGCACTGTTACTTGAGCGTGTGACATATTTTTATGGGCTCCAGATTCCCTGGAGGTGTAATTCAAGCAGGACACAATTATGTATCCAATCATAATAAAGTAAAATCATCATAATGATGCTGTATTTCAGGTTTGAGCCTTCATTTAGTGACCTCTGTACCATTCCCAACAATGTCACTATATGGACCAGAGTCACCTGCTGTGTAACCAGGATAAATGACTTCATCATTCTTCAACCGTAAAATAAGAGGATTTCTATAAGGTTATCTGTAAGGTTCTGCCCAGCATTATGTTCCCAAATACAAACGCCATGAGATTTAAATGAGATATTGCTCTGGGCGTCAGGATAGGTGGTGTGTCTTAGCACAGCTGCCAAGCTCAAAGGTCAATCCAAACAGGCAAGCAGGTGAACACCCCAGACAAACAGGACAAACCAAAACACCCCAGGTGTCTTCCACAGACCTCATCGTCCGAACTGTTGTAGCTCCCTGCAAACTCCTTGTCCGAGTATATTCTGGAGGTCGTCTGCTGCAGGAAGTCAGAGATCCTCTGCACCAGAAAGTCTCTGTCTTTCAGGTTGGCAAACAGGAAGGTCATCCTGTTCCTGGTGCTGATGGATAGAGGACTGGGGAGGACGCTGGAGCTGTCGGCCTTTTCTACGATTGTCACCTGAAAAGAAACAGGAGACAAAGAGCATTACTTCTCAGGGAGTCCCCAACAGCAGCCCCTGGTCAGCACCAAAGAAGGGTCACGGCACTCTGATGTCCTACAGGAACCATGCTTGTTTTATTGAGGCAAATTCAGATTCGTCGACTCTGTTCCAACCACATCAAACAGCAAATCAAGCTGGAGCTCATACCAGAAGTTAGAATCATCTTGCTGTTTTTTCTAAACCGTTTCTTCTAAGCGGAGAGTGATTTTATGGCCCCAGGAGACACTGGGCAACCTCTGGGGGCGTTTTTGGTTGTCCCAGTGGAGGGTCCGGCTGCATCTGGTAGGTGGAGGCCATTTTTCTCTTGGATTAGCATATATGCAAAGCATATATGCTGCCAGACATGCTACAGTGCCCAGGACAGCCTGCCCCCAACACAGTCCAGCCCAGGGCGCTCACAGTGCCAAGGCTGAGAAACCCTGTGAAGGAATTCTCTGATTTTCATTAAAATTTTATGGAGCCATCAAGGAGAGAACGCCTAGCTGCTGCCTTATGCATATGAGACAGAACGCAGTCCCGATGCTGGTTCCTTTCACTAAGCCCGATGCTGGGGTGGTTTTCAGAACACAGGCAATCCTTCAGCCGTCTCCCTCGGACTCCAGGGCTTTGCAGGCTTCGCTCAATTCTGAACAGACATGATGTAAGCGGCTTAACTGCAACCCCATCTGCACTAGGGGACGGTGTGGTGTGTGTGTGTGGGGGGGGTGGGGGGGGTGGAGAGAAGTACAGAAGGGAGACATCTGTTTCAGCTCTGAGCTGAAGACATACATTTGGTGGTTTATAATAGGATTTTCACCAACTGGAAACTAGAATAAGCGCATTAGAACTTTTTTCTTTAGCACGTTAGGAAAAAAAATAACCTCAAGGCAAGCCCTAGATAAACGGCTTAATTGCAGTGATTCTGACTATATAATTAAAGCTCCCCTCCCCCTCTTCATTCTACTTGCAAGCAGTTTAGACAGGTCCAACTTTAACCTCTTCATCAGCATTTTCATGTGAAATACAATTTCCTTCAAAGCAGAACTTGAAAAACTTTTCTCTTCCTTTTAAGGCTAAAAAACCTACTGGTGTTGCCCAAGAAGTTCACAGCCCAAGTGCCAAGTGGCCATAACCAGACCGGGATCCATAAAGGGACAAACTGCAGGATCTGACTTCTGCGCTCAGGTTTTATAAACGCACACGGTTAGATATATATATTTTAAAGGAATCCTCTGCGATTCCTGGAGCTGCACATAAAAACGTTCTTTTCTTTCCTGAAAGCAAAAAAAGAGGCTAGAGAAACAGGAAAAACCCTCCTTATCATGAACAGGATTCTCCCAGGGCACTTAGGAAAAAAGTTAAACAATGCCTATTTTTAAAAGACCTGTAAAAGCTCACAAAAAATTTTTCTCACAACAAATTTATTTCTGGGCACCAGGTGTCAGAATTAAGTGACAGACGCCAAGGGAATTAAAGGTTTAAGCTCAAGAGCCATTCTGATCTTGATCAAGTGGAAAGTCCTTTATCTGGCTGGATCCTGAATACAGAAACCACCAGCAACCTCCACATAAAAACCTATGAATGCTCGCTCAACGTGGGTTACAAAATATTGTCATCAAATGAATTCTAGTAGGTTTGTATCCCGTGAGCTTGGCGCCTCCAGGAAAAGATACTAGCTACCTTCGAGTATTCTACAATTTAATGAAACACATTTTCATTACCTTGGGTTATAAAGTAGACTGGAACTTAATAAAATCTCCGAGTTTAATATGGAACATTCACAAGGATATTTATGACTAAAAAGGTAGGGGGCTTCATCTGGAATCTCTATCTAATGAGGAATCTGATCAGCTCACTTTATCCTCTGGCTTTGCTGCCTCACTACAGCAACGTGCCCTGACCAGTTTGCTCAGTGGTTACAGCATCAGCCTATGAATTCAAGTGTCATGGATTCGATTCTGGTCAAGGGCACGTACCTTTGCTGCAGGCTCCATCCCTTAGCCCCATGCATGCAGAAGGCAACCAATCAATGTGTCTCTCTCACACTGATGTTTTTCTCTCTCTCTAGTCTCTCCCTCCCTTCCATTCTGAAATTCAATGGAAAAAATATCCTTGGGTGAGGATTAACAACAAAAAATCTACAGCAACTGATTCTGTGTAATCATTGACCATCTGTTGAGCAGGTGTACCTTAAGTCTAGATGTGAAATATATGTTAATAATCTCCAGTCAATTCCTAGTCTAGCTAATGCTAATAATGTCCATTCCAAACAGGACTGAACGTTCTCATGGAGGCCTTGCAAATCCGTCAGCTTAACTCAGTTCCTAAAGGTACGCAGTCCACAGAGAGACCACTCTCTACTCAGACAGATTCCGGAAAGAGGGTGGGGAGGTGGGAGCCCCATCCCTCAGCTTTGTCATTATCGTTACCAAAAGGTAATAAAAATTACATTAAGTCCTTTGCTTCTTCCATTAGTGCGGGTTAGGGCTCCACTGTTAATCTCTCTCCGAGTTTCACCAGGTTAAGGGAAGGGCACTGCCATTTCACTGAGCTGCATTCCTCCAACCCAAACATGCTTTATTTCTAAATGCTGCCTCCACTGCTGTCCCTGCTCCGATTCACCCTGAAATGCGACTGAGCTATCTCTGCCCTACTGCCTGTTAGGAAACTAGCGAGGGGAAGACGGGCTGAGAATATCCGTCTCCATTCTCCCAACTGCCCGGGCTTTCATTATTGTAATCGCACTAACATGTACACAGAGCTAGCTGGACCCAAAACCTTGGCAGATTCTGAACAGGAGAGCAGAAGATCCAGCAGCGCCTTCCGCCCTTCTCTGCTCACTTCCCTCTGGTTCGGAGAATGGTGCCTCGCTCAGAATCATAAACGGCACCTCCATAGTACATTCTTAATCCCAAGATGGGTTTCCCTGGCCACTTCAGGTAGCTCTGCTTTCCTACACTCAGGTCGGACTTGATGAAGAAAATTACGTTAGGAACAGTTTATTGGCAAAGAAAGTAAATTGGCTGGAAAAGCTTTAAAATCCATTTCAGAATCAAATGTAAATACTGTTGAATTACCCATCTCAGAAATCACCACCAACAAAGTATCTTGGCCTCAGAAGGTGTCGTAATACCAGTTAGCTCATCCTATAAGAACTAGATGTGCCAAAAAAACACACACAAAACAAACAAAAAACACACAAACAAACCTAGATGTGCCAATGGCCTGACATTTTCCATTCTTTTTAGTCCACCAATTAAGCTTCCAGGACTTTATAATTTAGGGAAAATTATACATCTGATTGGGAGAAAACTAAAAATAATGCAAAGGTCCAATCATAGGTAACTGAATATATAAACTATATATCCATTGAACGAAATAATATGCAGTCATTAAAAATTATATCACAAAAGAATATTTAGTGATACAGGGAAAAGTTTAAGAAATATACTCGCTGTTAAAGAAAATAAGCAAAAAATAAAAATTCTCTTTGTTTTAAAACTGAATGACATCAATGATATATACACAACAAAGTAGAGAAGAAACTTGGAAAACAATACAGCAGAATGTTCACAGCGGTTGTCTTTGAATGGTGGGACGAGGGATGAATTTTGTTTTTATCCTATTTGTCTATACTTCTACATATTTTCTGTAATGGTGGTGCCATTATTCTTAAAAGAAGAAAAAATGCTTAAATTATTTTTTTTATTTTTTTTTAAATTTATTGTCTAAAGTTTTACATATGTCTCCTTTTTCCCCACTTGACCCCCCCTCCCCCCTAGCCATTCCCACCATAAATTATTTTAAAAAAAGAAACGAAGGCAGAGGGAAACTTGAATCCTTGACTACAGGGAATCTTAACAAAGGGCCCATTTTAATAACCAACGCTTCGAACCACCTTCACTTCTAGGAAAGGGCTAGGGGAGGCTGCAAGTTTCCAGGTTAGAAACTGCAGGTCTGCCAGCCCTTGACGCCCTAACCTGGAGCTCCTTCTCAAGCCCAAACCTCAAGCCAGGCTTCCACAGGAGCACCCTGGGCAGACACGACAGAACCCGCCTCCACCCACATACAATACGACTGCTTCTTCGTCTTGACTGTACATGAGAACCAGCCTGGGACTTGATTACAATGCAGATTCTAGAACTTGCAGAGATTCAGACTGGGTGGATCTGGGCTGGGCTCAGCCCTGGCGCTTCCAGTGCTGGGAATCGGAGGGCCAGATCTGAACACCTGGCTTCTGGATTCACAACCGAGGCCGTGTCCTTCAGACGAAGCTGCCCTCAGGCTGTGAGCCAGGTGGAACAACTACATCTTCCAGTTTCTGTATTTGATGCTTTGATATCTTGGGGCCTTGCAGACCCTGGTAGGACCATCCTTCCAGAGTTAGACAACTCCCAGAGACTCACCCGGAACAGGCCTTTCCTCTGCAAGCCCACATCAGAGCCCACAGCCCAACCACCTCCTCTACCCAGCTCGCACTCAGGCTCACGGTTCACCTGCCCTAATTGCCCCGGGGCCAGACACCAGATAACTAGGAACAGCGCCTACACCCCAGAATCCACTGAAATTATTCAAACCAGCCTGCTTACTCCTGCCTCTTCTGTTCCTTCCCTTGGAGACCACAATAAAGACTCTTACACACAGTTTCCCCTGCTCCCTTTGCCGGCCTGGTGCTTACCCAAGTGGCCCCTGTGGCCCCTCCCAGTGGCGTCTGTGAGTCTAACAATCTACCTTTCTTTTTTTTTTCTTTTTTTTTTTTGCATTTTCATTTATTTATTTATTCATTTTTATTGAATATATTGGGGTAACACTGGTTAATAAAATCATACAGGTTTCAGGTATACATTTCTATAATACATCATCTGCATATTGTAGTGTGTGTTCACCACTCCAAAGATACAATCTATTGTTCAATGGCAGTCATCTCCTGATCTGTGGGCCTCACCAAACCTGAATAAGAATGAGATTTCCATGTAAAATACTAGGCTGCCATTGGAAGAACTCTCTCAGGTCCCACCGCCATTCAGATCAATGGCAATACATGAAAGGGTGGCAGGTGCCACCAAAGAATTACGAACATTCACTTGCAGTTAAAAGCCAGCCAAGTTCTGGTAAATACATTCCTGGCTCACACAGAAAAGTATCACAAATGAAACTTAAAAATCCATTTCACCTGAGGCTTACCTCCCGCAGTGGGATAATGAGGCTACACAAGTTTTCCTCCTTGCTGGTAAAGCAGATGTAATTTGTGGACACAAACATTTGCCCCAAAATGTGCATTTTGTTAAATGGGGTCCAGAGGGTGCAGTCTGTGTGGCCATCTAATTTCTCATCTTTGGGCAGCCGGAAAAGTGCACGGTACCTCTCACTCTTGGCCCTGGCGTCAAGGTCGCTGGAAAGCAATAATAATAACTCACATCACGCAACAGGAATGTTTCAATACCTTCTAAATGATGCAGCCATGGAGGGTCCCCAGCCCACCTTACCCCTCCTCAATCTTGCTGGATTTATTCCTACCTTCTTGGCTTACTATTGGCGCTAATGCCAACCTATGACCCAAAAGCATAATAAAATTATCTTAATATAGTTAGATCCCTTCTGTAGTCATTTTATAATCAATATCTGAAAATGTTCAAGAGTCTTAGGAAACTAGGCCTGCACAGGAAATGCATTCTTTATCTAAAGGAATACAATAATTTCTAAAGAGATTGTTACATTGACACGTATCCAGTGCCACTTGGGGGGAGGGTATCTTTTAAGAAAGAGCTAGTAAGGATGCAAACGAGCCTCTTGAGTCTGCTGATCGCACTGCCACCCTCCATAGACAACAAAATGGCCTGAAATACAGGAATAACCCACCTCATGGACAACTCATTTCCACAGCCTCAGCTGGGTCCTCTGACTACAATCTTTTCCCCTGACTTTCTTCCTGTTCTTCACACAGGTTGTTAAAACCTCTCCCCTCAAGCTCTACCGGACCTTAGCCACTTGAAGCTAGGTAGGAGTTCCCTTCCTCCATCTCCAAAATTACCTCCATCCCCACTAGTCTTCCTTCCTTTCCCTGTCATAAAGGGAAAGGTCTCGGCACACATATTAAAGTTATTGTTTTCTTTTACTTCTTTCTCTGTTCCTCCTGTCCCTGCACCTACCCTCCTACACCCCTACCTTCATCCAAACACTCTTCCCTTCTTAACCTGTATTCAAATCTTCTGCATTCTAAAGAGAGCAATGCCCCTCCTTTACCAAAGAATTTTTTTAAAGCAGTCTATCCTTGCCTAGTTCCCTTTCCTTCCTTTCATTTGCTATTTAAACCACAGCAGTAACCCCATTCATCCTCCACCACTCTGTTGAAACATGACTCAAATCACCAAAGACACTCATGGTGGTGGTGACATCTGTCAGGTTCCAACTACCAGCTGTAAGCCAGTGACTTCCAATTCCATATGTTCCTGGTCCAATCCCCCACTAGATGTCCTGCAGGCAACTTGCTGGACAGGATCAGAACTGAGCTCTCACACCCCTGGACATGCTCATTCCCCACCTCAGTGTAGGGCAGTTCCACGCGTACACACTATAGAGCGTCAACGTTTCCCTCACTCTCGCTCTCTAGCTCTGCTCCCCTATGCAGGCTTCCAGGCTTCTCAGCAGCCTCTCCTCCCCCGTGCTCTGCCGCCTTCCAGACATGGGATGGACTTCCTTCTCTCTGTGCTTTTCCCTCTGCTGGGAACAGCCACCCGGCTGAATCTGCAGGGGCAGCTTCCACTACCACCGAGACCCCAGCTCCTCGCAGTCTCCACTGAGAGGCCTTTCCTACCCTCTGCCCATCTTCCCATGTGGGTGCCCACGGGGCCCGAAGAGCTCCCGCCAGGTTGTGCTGGAGATGGCCACCTCGGCCTCGCTTCCTGAGCTGGGAGTGCCGCAGGCAGCCTTTTCCACTCTGGTATCTCTACCCGGAAAGCGTCTGGAACCCTGAGTTGTTCAGAAAATGTCACATTGCCTGAACAAATGGATGGGTTTCTTGTTTCCAAAGTCTGTAAGACTCCGTCTCTGGCACCTACCGTTTTAGAGCAGACACTTTTTTAGGAGATTTCTTTTTCAGCTTGGGCAGGGACTGATCTTGTTCGAATCCCTCATTGTCTAAGAGCTGCCTCATGGCTATGTTGGCGAGCTGCACCATTAACTTGAAGGTCTCGTTGATGTTGAGAAACACGGAGAAGAAATGCTCACTGGACCGTGTGCTCACTTTGATCACGTCGGGCAGAAACAGCGTGGCGCGCTTCTCCAGTTGAGTGATGTCCACCCACCGGATCACCAGCTTGGCTGAGCACAGGGAGCAAGGCTCAGGTCAGCTCCCGGCTCCTTAAAACCCCTCTGAGATACTGCAACCGCACACCCCAACTCCCAGGTGCCCTGAATTCCTTTGCATCTGCGTGTCCACATCTATTATTGTTCGGTTTGTTAGTTATAAGAGACAAATGCAAACCACATAAATTCCGAGTTCATAATTATTGTCAATTTAAGTCCATGTCTACTAAATTAATCATGCCTTTGGTGAATCTTTATTACTTAATAGACACATTTTTTAATTTTTTTTTTTTACAAATATTGAACTGAAAATGATTCACTTGTTAAATAGTTAAAAGGCAATGCTGACCCAGTCATAACTACAGATTTATTTTTGGTATGTGGTTTATGAGTTCAGGGCAAACCTCAGTAGAACTTCCTAAGCTTCCCTCTGAAATCCTAGACAACTTACCTTCCCTTCCCATAAGAAAAGAATAAAAGCAAAGGTGGTTAATACTGAGGTACATCCAACCCTGACGGGGGACCTTCCCCTTCCAGTAGCTGCAAGAGTAATAGTTGACGAGTTTCTCTTCCTCGGGCATCCCAAACAGCCTGTGGAATTTCACAATGGCCTCTTTAAACTTCTCGGTGTCATCGTCTTCCTTCACATCATTGATTTTGTTATACTCTGCAATGATGCCCTAAGTAGGGATGAAACAAAAGCACACAGAGGTATTACCATGAATAGAGCTGCTGTTTTCTGTACACTGTACATACTGGAAAGGAAAAAAACAATTTCTAAGACTACATTTTTTTAAACTGATAAATTTTTTTTCAAAGGCAACCCCAAAATTCAAAGCCAATTAACAAGCAGTATTTGTGTACGAAAATATTTTCAAAATAACAATATAGATTGTATTATCTGTTTATTTTTGCTAATCACCTTTTTCTTAATTTCTTTTAGGTGTATTTATTTTTGGTTTTAATCATTTTGTTAATAAGTTTACTTAGAATAAAACCCATAATTTTATTTTATAAAAGAGGAAATGTAAAGATTTTGATAGTTGTACTGATTTTCCAAGCTTATCGTGATAGTTATGCCAAAGGTCAATTTCTGCCTTTCTCAAAAATCAACAAAAATTCATCATGACTGGACAAGGAAGGAAAGATAGACCAGAAGGCATGCCACTAACTGACACTTGGCCACAAACCTGCTGTCTCAGGGCCATGAATAGTATTCAGGAACTTAGAGAAAAGGAACAAGCACCCATTTAAACAGAAAAGGGGTGAATGTAAGAGCAAAAATTAGGTCAGCTGGACAGAAAATGAAATATTTGCACAGAAAGTGACTGGCTAACTCTACTATCTAATCACTTGAGTAGCTTGAGAGGCCATTTTATTGTTATCCAATTCCTCCATAATTCCCTATAAACTGGCTTCTACATATATCTGTTGGTAAAAAAATAATAATAATAATGCTCCCTCGAATTCCACTTTGTAACATCAAATCCCTCTAACCTCATCTTCATCTTCTCTGATCTCAGGGTACCACTGGATAGCATGAGCTTTCAAGCATGAAAGTTCTGAGTTCAGATCCCAACAATATCACCACCTTGCTGGGTGAAGTTGGGCAACCTCTTGGATTCTCCTTGATGCGAATGAACCCTCCATATTCCAAGAACAGAAAATTGCAACTGACTCATACATGGAATTCCTGCCTTTGGGCTCTTACGCTTCCAGTACAGCCTGGATGATCCCTACAGATTTATCTCCCTAATACTTATTTTGACTACAGAATTCTTAGTATAAAAATCCTGAGTGGTTCCCAACTGCTACCAGTCTGAAATCCAAAATTCTAGACCATTCACATTTTTGATTCACTATTGGGCTCTTACCTAAAGTGAGAATAAGGAAGCGAGTGAGGTATAACAAACCAAATGATACCCATAGGTTTTGAGTGGAAAACATTAAGTTCAGATCCTGCTATCCAAAGATCTACTAAATACCACATTTAGAATACACATTTAAAGTTTAAAAAAGAAAATGTTTTCAAATGAGAAGATTTATGTGGCTATAGCACTGAGAAACATCACTCTGAAACGTTCTGGGGTCTAATACACTCATACAAAACAGATCATGCCTTGCCAACTAGTTTTAACTGGTGAGGATAATAGTCTCCATGAAGCTACATTCCCAAATTTCCCACCTTTAGGAACAGAGAGGATCTAGAATGCAGAACCTCTTCTTGGTTTGCTGTAGTTTTTCAGCCAGGTTGACCAGATGATGGAACAAAAGGATAGAATATTTCTTTCCTGCGTGTTCTACAGTTTCTACATAATATGAAATAGGTCACCTGGTTCTAGGGAACAGCTCCCTATAACTTTGGAAAATTACTACAATCCAAATGAACAAGGGACATTGATGGGTAATTCACACAAAAAAGAAAATGAACTAAGTAAACATGAAAAAGTGTTCAACCTCATAATCAATCAAAGATAGAAAATTAAAACAGTAAAACACCAACTTTGACCTGTTCAGTTTGAAAAACAATTTAAACAACTATTTTAATGCTGAAAGTAAGCAGTGGTGTAATCATATAGGGATTCTAATATACTGACAATATCTACTAAGGTCCATTAAAAATGTTAAACTGGGAGAGAAACCAAGATGGTGGCATAGGTAAACACCTGAGCTTGCTGCCTCGCACAACCACTTCAAAACTACAACTAAAAGACAAAACGGACATCATCCAGAACCACAGGAAGGCTGGCTGAGTGGAAATTCTAGAACTAGAAGGGAAGAGAAAAGCACACTGAGACTCAGAGGAGCTGCGGAAGTAAAGGCAGAGGTACAGAGGTGTGCACACGGAGAGGGCTGGCAACTGAGTACGCAGCTGTCTTTTTCAATCCGGAGGGAGACACAAGTTCCTGACTGCTCTGAACTCCAATTCCAGGCGAGACTCTGGGGATCCAGACTCATACGGGGAGAAACTGGACTGTCTGGCATCGGGTGGAACTGGAGGGCGGCTTTCTCTCAGAGGTGCTTGCAGTGATTACCGAGGGACACTGAAACCCGGGGGCCTCTTAGAGCAGGGCTGATGGGAAGCCATTGCTGTTTTCTCCACCCTGAGACCCTGCCCCACCCAAGCTGTGCACAGAAGCTTTTGCATATGAATGGCCTGGTCCTTTGAAATATAAACTTACCTAACAAACTACAGCTGAGTCAATGAGACCCAGAACATCCAAAAGAAGACCTAAGGCCCCGCAGCAGCTTGCATTGCTTCACAGTTGGGCCTCATCTGGGCACCTCCAAAACCCAAACAAAGAAAAGGAATCTGCAGATCTCTCTGTAGCTCCTGCTGGGTGGCCTCAGGCAGAAGCTAAATTAGCACCTCCTTGGAGATCCAAGAGCCAGTGTACCCAGGGGTCAGAGTGGGACCATCCAGATTACAACTCCTCAGATCCATAAGGGACACACTCAAGGGGCAGACTCAGTGAGCACCAAAGCCCCACTGAAGCAAGTCTTGCCTCATAAGGGTGTCTCTAGCACAGAAGTTCTCCCAGTGTAGACACAGCTGATCCTCACAGCCAATTGGCCTGGAGGTCAATTCCTCCCCGTGATACCAACAACAATCAAGGCTTAACTACAACAAGACTGTGTACACAGCCCACAAAAGGGTGCACCAAGAGTGTCCACCTCAGGTAACTGGGGAGGCTGAGCCACTGGGCCCTATAGGACACCTAGCACACAAAGCCACTCTATCAACAGAGGGAAGCAGCCAAAATGTGGAGACAAAGAAACAGGTCACCAATGAAAGAAATGGAAGAAAGCAAATGACTAGATATAGAGTTCAAAACCACGGTTATAAGGTTTTTCAAGAATTTTCTAGAAACCGCCGATAAATTTAGTGAGACCCTCGAGGATATGAAAAAGGACCAACTAGAAATTAAGCATACACTGACTGAAATAAAGAAAAATATACAGAGATCCAACAGCAGACTAGAGGATCATAAGAATCAAGTCAAAGATTTGAAATACAAAGAAGCAAAAAACACCCAACCGGAAAAGCAAAAAGAAAAAAGAATCCAAAAATATGAAGATAGTGTAAGGAGCCTCTGGGACAACTTCAAGCGTACCAACATCCTAATTATGGGGGTGCCAGAAGAAGAGAGAGAGAGCAAGATACTAAAAACCTATTTGAAGAAATAATGACCGAAAACTTCCCCCACCTGGTGAAAGAAATAGACTTACAAGTCCACGAAGCACAGAGAACCCCAAACAAAAGGACCACACAAGGCACATCATAATTAAAATGCCAAGAGCAAAAGACAAAGAGAGAATATTACAAACAGCAAGAGAAAAACAGTTAGTTACCTACAAGGAAGCACCCATACGACTGTCACCTGATTTCTCAACAGAAACTATGCAGGCCAGATGGGAGTGGCAAGAAATATTCAAAGTGATGAGTAGCAAGAACCTACAACCAAGATTACTCTACCCAGCAAAGCTATCATTCAGAATTGAAGGTCAGATAAAGAGCTTCACAGATAAGAAAAAGCTAAAGGAGTTCATCACCATTAAACCAGTATTATATGAAATGCTGAAAGGTATTCTTTAAGAAGAGGAAGAGGAAGAAAAAGGTAAATATAAAAATTATGAACAACAAATACATATCTATCAACAAATGAATCTAAAAATCAAGTGAATAAAAAATCTGATGAACAGAATAAACTGGTGAATATAATAGAATCAGGGGCATAAAAAGGGAGAGGACTGACAGTCCTGGGGGGGGGGGGGTAAGGGGTGTGGGGGGTGAGGGAAGAGACTGGACAAAAATCATACACCTATAGATGAGGACACCGGGGGGGAGGGGGGAGAAGAGAGGGAGAGAGGGCATGGGGTGGGGTGGGAACCGGGTGGATGGGTGCTATGGGGGAAAAAGAGGAACAACTGTAATAATCTGAACAATAAAGATTTATTTTAAAAATTTAAAAAATGTTAAACTCTTACCCCATTAACCAACGTTTTGTAATTTATCCCAAAGGAAAAAAGCAAAAACTATCGGAAAAATTATCTGAACAAAAGTATTCAGGGTATTATTGCTTGTGCCAGCCCCCCACTAGTCTAGAAGCCAAGGAGACACCTAAAGAGAGAGATGATAAAGTTAATAGGGAAGAATATTAGTTATTAAAATAACAACTAAAATTTATATTATATGTGGTTTATAGTACTAGTCAAAGTAAAAAGACATGATACAAAATTAAATGTATAGTAAAACTACTATTATGATAAAATGCATATTAGAAATCTAGGAACACAAAATATTCTCTGGTGTTTGACTTATATTTGGCTCTATAGTTAATTATTACATTCAGACTTTATAAAAGTTAATTAAATCTCAAACAAATAAATTTGTTGGCTCTCTTATTAATCTGTGAAAGCTTAAACATTCATTACACATGAATGACTCTTTCACACATAATTGCATTAATAGCAATTCCTTCCTCATAATTGGTTTCAGGGATATTAAATCTTACATTTTTGATGTAACAAAAATTGTGAAAAGAATAGCTATTGGACATAATTAGTCTTTATTTTGTTTTTGTTTTGTTTCTCCTGGCTACTGTCACTTCTAAGCTCCTGTGTCTTGCTCCAGCTCTTCATCTGTACCTATTTCCCAACGACAATAACATGACGAGGTAACTGAGCACCTCAGTGGCTCCTGGAGAGAAGATGCCTCCTATCTCTGGGTTTCCCACATCAGTAGGCTGCCCCTTCCACCCTGCCCCTCCTGCATGATCAAATCAGGGATCCTCAGACTCTCTCCACTTCCATTACTTCCCAGAAATTCAGATACATGACTTAGAAACAAAATGAAGATGTTATAAAATCTGGTTGTTGCCGAAACCGGTTTGGCTCAGTGGATAGAGCGTCGGCCTGCGGACTCAAGGGTCCCAGGTTCGATTCCGGTCAAGGGCATGTGCCTTGGTTGCGGGCACATCCCCAGTGGGGGGTGTGCAGGAGGCAGCTGATCGATGTTTCTCACTCATCGATGTTTCTAGCTCTCTATCCCTCTCTCTTCCTCTCTGTAAAAAAATCAATTAAAAAAAAAAATCTGGTTGTTGGCCTAGACGGTTTGGCTCAGTGGATAGAGTGTCGGTCTGCGGACTGAAGGGTCCTGAGTTCGATTCTGGTCAAGGGCACATTCCTGGGATTCGGGCTCAATCCCCAGTAGGAGGCATCCAGAAGGCAGCCGATCGATGTTTCTGTCTCATCACTGATGTTTCTATCTCTCTCTCCCCCTCCCTTCCTCTCTGAAATCAACAGAAATATATTTTTAAAAAAGACAATCTGATTGTTTTTTAATCAATAAAACAACTCTCAATTAATCTAGAATAACTTCTTTTCTAGTCTGGAGTCTGCCAACTCCTCCTAGCTGCAATGTCTCCCCATCTCTCACTTTTATTTTCTTCCCTACTCTTCCAATCTCTTTAATAAGGATGGAGAAGAAACACATTATCAATCTCGAACAGTGATTAAATCCTCACTTTGAGGGGTGGGGGTGGGAGCAAGGAAGAGGTTGATATTATTTTATATATATATGCTTTTGTTCTCCTCAGTCCTCACTAATTTTTTTGTGGTGCAGTTCAAATTTACTTCTCTCTTCAAAAACATTAGATTCTAAAGAAGAGATACCATTTGCATGTTTATCCTTCTTTTTCTGAATATAAAATCACTATGTGTTCATGTAAAGAGGAAGAAATGAAATAAAAATAGACCATTCTGTGGAAATTTAATGAGAAGCACACTGTCAGATCACTTCCTAGAATTCCTCCTTAACCTGGGTGCAAAGAAAGTGGTTTTTCATTGTGATTAAAACTCCAGATGTTGCAACAGAAAAAAACTGTAATTAAAGGCTAATATCCTTTATGTAAAAAGGACTTTTAAGAATTAAAGAAAAATAAGACCGAAAGGCCCATAGAGAAATAGGTCAAAAGACAGAAGAAGCGGACAGTCTACAAACAGTGATATAAAAATGGCCCTTCAACATATGAAGATATTCAATTTCACTCATAAATAAGTACAAATTAAAACAACACTAAAATATTTCTCTCCCATCAGATTGGCAAACACTGAACAGTTTGAGAATCCAGCCTTTTGGTGAAACTGCAGGGAAACAGACGCTCCCATCGTTACCAGTGGGAATGAAAGATGGAGGGGGATTTAGCAACATTCGGCAAAAAGACACATACATTCACCATGTGACCTGGCAATCCCACTTCTACCACTTTATCTAAAAGATACAGCCACAACAATATGAAAATACATATTATGTACATAGGTGTGTAGCATTGTTTATAATTGCAAAATATTAGAAAATGCTTAAATGTCCAAGCATAGGAGACTGGCAGAATTGTCCACGGTGCACACACACAAAATATGCATCTTCAAAAAAACAAAGAACTAAATGCAACATGGGATCCTGGATTGGGCTGCAAAATAAAAAAGGACATGAATGGAAAAACTGTAAAACACAAATAAAATCTGTAGTTCAGTTAACATCATGTTGATGTTAATTTTAGTATTGGTAAATGTACGTGGTTATAGACGATGTTAACGTTCGGGGAAGCTGAGCATAGGGGTCTATGGGAATTCTCTGCTCTATCTTTGCAGCTCTTCTGTAAGTTTAAAAATAATTTCAGCCTGGCCGATGTGGCTTAGTGGTTGAGTGTCAACCCATGAACCCGGCCATAGTTTGATTACCAGCAAGGACACATGCCTGGGTTTCGGGCTCGATCCCCAGTACAGGGTGTGCAGGAGGCAGCTGATTAATGATTCTCTCTCATCATTGATGTGTCTATTTCTCTTTCTCCCTCTCCCCTTCCTCTCTCTGAAATCAATAAAAATCAATAAAATATATTTTAAAAAATAAAAATAAAAAAAAAATAAATAAAAAATAAAAATAATTTCAAAATACAAAAGAGAACTAGTAAAATTAAAAACAACAACATGTGACAACCTCTATGTTACGCAGGAGTTAAGTGGAAAAGGGAAATGCAAAGGAACATGTCCATGGAGCCTCGTGTGTGAGAATTAAAGAGAAAGAGGAAAAATACACATTCTAGCCTATTTTTACAACTTTTCTGTTTTACATAATTTCCAATTAAAAAGTTTAACAACAAAACAAAACACCCCCTACCTGTATTTTTCCTCTCACAAAAGTGGTGATGTCATTCTCATTTTCAAAGATGGACAGTGTCTGCAGCAGATTCTGCTCTAGCCATTCCCAGTGTTCAGTGATTTCCTTCCTAGAACCACCTGTATGAATGTAAAAATGGTAACAATAATGTCAGAATTTCAAAGATACCTAAAAAGCCAGGCTCATGTCTTCAATATTTGACGCCACTGAAGGAGACTATTGTGCCAACAACTCTGTCTTGAAATGATTTCTCTCCTCCAAAGAAACACAGAAGCAGGTGGAAACCCATGAGTAAGGACTGTAAGTCTTCACTTAATGCTGGCAATAGGTTCTGCGACTTGTGAAATGACATACAATGAAGCCAGTTTTATCATAGGCTAATTGATATAAACAATTGAGTTCCTACAAATTCCCATCAGTGTTATGGCGACATTACTCAAGGAGCGGCTGTATTGTGTTCTACTCAAGTCTGACGGGGTGAGCCCAGAAACTTTCAGGTCACCTTCAGATCGGAAGGCAGCAACAAGCCCCACGTTCACTTTTATGGATGGGGAGTTTAGCCCTTCGCTCTGCTGTTCTCCCTCCTAGAACCTGCACCTCACAGGGTAACATTGACCTTGTTAGGAGACGAGGTTACAATAGTTAAGTCGCAGCCGTATGAGGGCTTTGGTATGCCAGGAAAGATCTGATGTAACCACCTCCTACAATGGGCAAAAAATGATCCTCACTCACTTCAATATTGAATGAGATGTAAAAATGGACTATCGCTAGGGAATAGCAGCCTGGCTCTCATGAGCTCACGTGCACCGTTGCCTTGTAATGTAATGGGATGAGGTCATCCTCACAGCTGCCGACCAAGTCACTGCACTTGGGCCAGCAATAAGAAACATTAAGTCAACTCGCCTGGCAACCCCCGGACTGAAACAACCCTAGCCGTGTAGCATTTGCCACCAGCACTGCTCTCTGCTCACAACGGCTGGCATCATCATAAGTAACGGAGCACAAAGATCTCATCTTGAAATGTCAGGACACCACGAAGTCCTAGCTGTTTAACCGTTGCTCGACTAACACACATTCAGCAGGACTCTCCCTGGTCCCGGCACCACTGTGTCTGGATTGCAAGTGTACATGTAACTGAGGAAGGCATGCCTAGCACAACTCCTTGTGTAACTATTACAAGCTTCTTACATAACTCTGCTTGTAATCTCTGATGGGTCATAACAATATGCTTATAACACTGTTATTAACTCACCCCTACGGCCTTGGCAGGACCAGACCAAAGTGGCTTTACAGCCACGTTGAGAAAGGAAAGGCCCAGGTAACTCATCTAACCGTGGCAGTAAGAACCAGTGGGTGGTGTCCTTATTTTACTTAAGTGCCAACGTCCTCCCCTGCCCCGAAGGAGAGAGTGTAAATGGCTCTTTCTGCTCGGCAATCGGACTAGAACACTAAAAGCCTTATATATATGCATATGCTCTGACTCAGCATACCTTCTTCTATTAATGGATCCTAAGGTGATAATTAAGGAAATGGGAAAGATTTTATTCAGAAGATGTTCATTAAAGTTGTTTAAAATGCAGTTAACATTAGTGGAAAACCCCTACATTTCCAACAATAGCATATCTTTTAGTTAAATTATGTTAGATACACAATAAAATATTACATACCTATTGACATTATATTTGCATATTTGTCTATTATTAGATTAGATATTATTGGCATGGAGTCTATACACATATACAGATCCACGTATATCCATATATATGTTCAGGGTGGGGCAAAAGTAGACTTACAGTGGTTTATATGGAAAATAACAGAATAATTGATAAGTATTAATACAATAATAAATTGTTTCATGTACTCACAACTGTAAACCTACTTCTGCCCCACCCTGTATGTATAGACACATTTTATATAATACTAGAGGCCTTGTGCACGAATTCGTGCACCAGTGGGGTCCCTCAGCCTGGCCTGCGGGATCAGGTCGAAATCGGCTCTCCAACATCCCCCGAGGGGTCCCAGATTGCGAGAGGGCACAGGCCAGGCTGAGGGACCCCACCAGTATAGATCAGGGCCAGAGAGGGACGCGGGAGGTTGGCCAGCTGGGGAGGGACCATGGGAGGGCTCCAGGGCATCTCCGGCCCCGTCTTGCTCAGTCCCGATCCGCCGGACCCCAGCAGCAAAGCTAACCTACCGGTCAGAGCATCTGCACCCTGGTGATCAGTGCACATCATAGCAAGCAGTTGAGTGGCCTTAGCATATCATTAGCATATTATGCTTTGAGTGGTTGAACAGATGACTGGACACTTAGCATATTAGGCTTTTATTAAAATCTGAAATGTGATTTGTGATGTGGTATTATTGTTTCTTAATTTTTTATTCTTTTTGCTTATCTATATTTTCTAAAACCTTTTCTTAAGCTGCTCTTTAAAGGATCCAAGACTAGTTCTTGAGTTCCACTAACCAAGAAAGGATTATCCAATGCTGACCGACATAGAATGCGTCTCATGTGGAAGGCACCTAAGTTACCTGACATTTTCTCTAGCTACTGTAGAGAAATAGCAGAAGCAGAACCAATTAGCAATCTTTAATTAAAGTCTGGGCCTGACCAGCTGCTGAGTAAAAAAGAATGTTTAATCCTAAAAACCAGCATGGTGCTGCCTAAAAAGCACTGGCTGGAAGTGGGGTAATCTGAGGACTCAGTCTAAGCTCTGCACTACCTGGCTATGACTAGCAATATGAACTTGGACGATTCACTTTGCTCTGTATCCCATTAAATAATGAGTGTTGAACAAGATGGTGGCTAATGTCTTACAGTTCTGAAACGAATGGCCATCTAGGCCCAGAGGAGGTCCTGGGATGGTAAAGAAGAGAGAAACTAAATTAATGGGCAGCCAAGTCAAGGCACTGTTCAGGGCTGTGTTATCAGAGAGGTGTCCATCAAACACCCTCATCCCATTTCCTTATCAGGCCTGTCGGAAGGTCAGATGTATCCAGAGGGAATTGTCAACAGCTCCTTCAGTCCTTCGGTTTAGAACTTTCTATCCCACCTTTCCCAGAGCCACCTCTTTAGACAATGTCCTTGGAATGACCTGTATTTCTACATGTCCACATTTTCACTGAGGCTGTATAACACATCTTGCTGTTAGAACCTTCTAGTCCTTCTAATGGGGACCGCCAAATGGGTTGCCTTTTACTTAGGTCCACTGAAGGCCAAGGAGGGCAAAGGACTGGGCTCTCTCCTGCCTCTGAGGCATCAATTCCAAAACACCAGCTACTGGGACAAGGCCTGCAGCGGTGTGGCTCCCCGGTGAACCTAGTACCCCAGGTGCAACGTCATCAGTCCACTGACTCTGGAGTGAGAGGCAGAATTGTCAGAGTATAACCAGCTCAACAAAGCAAGCTGAAAAAATTCCTATGGTACAGCTTCTTTTACATTCTTTATGGTGAAAAGTACCATTTACTGAACAAACCACTGAGCAATTCAGTAGGTTGAGAGTTGATGCTCATTGTCCTATCAACCAAAGACAATGTGGCTCCATTTGGGATAGCAGTGAAAAGAAAGAGTCATTACACAGGAAGGATTTGGGCTCCCCTGCCCAATTAAAGGTCTCAATGCCAAGGAAATGTTAAAAAAAAAAATAAATTTCTTCAAACTGATCTAGATATAAACTGTTAGAAGATATAAAAAGAAGCACAGGCCGAAACCGGTTTGGCTCAGTGGATAGAGCGTCGGTCTGCGGACTGAAGGGTCCCAGGTTTGATTCCAGTCAAGGGCATGTACATTGGTTGCGGGCACATCCCCGGTGGGGGGGGGGTGCGGGAGGCAGCTGGTCGATGTTTCTCTCTCATCGATGTTTCTAGCTCTCTATCCCTCTTCCTTCCTCTCTGTGGAAAATCAATAAAATATATTTAAAAAAAAAACACTGCCTTTATAATTATTAAAAAAATAAATAAATAAAAATAAATAAAAAGAAGCACAGGAAAATAATGTCTCACCAAATAACTTGCGCACGCGCCCCTCACTGCCACCCCCTTTCACTGTGGTTCACATTGCCAAGGGCCAAGTCCTTATTCTATTGGCAGTAAGTTAGACTCAGTGTGGATCCGGGTGAGGCTGGGTCCCGGGTCCGGGTGAGGCCACGCGCACCTAGCTCCGGGTGAGGCCACGCGCCCCTGGGTCTTGGAGAGGCCACGCGCCCCCGGGTCCGGATGAGGCCATGTGTCCCTGGATCCGGGTGAGGTCTCGCGCACCTAGGTCCGGGTGAGGCCACGCGCCCCTGGGTCTGGGAGAGGCCACGCGCCCCTGGGTCTGGGAGAGGCCACGCGCCCCCGGGTCCAGGTGAGGCCATGTGTCCCTGGATCCGGGTGAGGCTGGGTCCCGGGTCCAGGTGAGGCCACGCGCACCTAGCTCCGGGTGAGGCCACGTGCCCCTGGGTCTTGGAAAGGCCACGCGCCCCTGGGTCTGGGTGAGGCCACGTGCCCCTGAGTCCAGGTGAAGCCGTGACCCTGGGTCCGGCCGAGACCAAACCAGAGGGAGTCGGACCTCCGTTACCACCATTTGTCCACCATCCAGAGCTGAGGGGTCAGTGCTGACATGTACACATAAGGAACTGGTGGACATTGAAATTGGGTCTCTAAAGAACTGTTGGTCCAGAAAGAAACTCACTACAGACTGATTCATTTGCCTGTCAGCATAACTATTATTGCTCGTCTCACATTCAGTTCTTATAAGTATATCTCTAGTGACACATGATCTCGCTCATCTAGGGGAAATGATGAACAACATAGACTGATGAACAAGAACAGAACCAGAAACAAGGAGGCATCGATCGGACTATCGGGCCTCAGAGGGAGGATAGGGGAGGTTGGGGGGAGGGGGGAAGAGATCAACCAAAGGACTTGTGTGCATGCATATGAGCCTATCCAACGGTTAAGTTCAACAGGGGGTTGGGGCATCCGTGGGGAGGGGTGTGGGATGGGAATGGGGGGATGAGGACAAATATGTGACACCTTAATCAATAAAGAAATTAAAAAAAAAAAGTTAGACTCAGTGATGGCGAACCTATGACACGCGTGTCAGTACTGACACGCGTAGCCATTTCTGATGACACGTGGCCGCTGAGGCGGCTGCACGCCGAGGATGAAACATTTGCTGCTCCTGAGGATGAAACATTTGCGAAGTAATGTCTTTTCCTCAAAGTGACACACTACCTGAGTTATGCTCAGTTTTTTGGCGAAGTCTGACACACCAAGCTCAAAAGGTTGCCCATCACTGGACTAGGTCCTCCTCCTGCCCGGACCCATGGGCTCAGGTCTAAGGAGAATCACCTGACTAGGATTTACCACTAGACTACCGCTCTCGCATAGAAAGTGCTCTAGGTGAAGACAATGGTTCTAGATGCTCCTTTAACTCAACTGACACCTCTGGAAGAGTCACAAGACGTGCCACAGAACAAGGTTTGGAATCCTCTGTACTCTGCATCTACAGGGCAGTGAATTAGACTCACCCGCTTCTTTGCTGAAGCTTCTCTTACAACGATTCATGAAATTCAAGAAAATAAAGCTCCCACGAGACTGTCGCACCAACATTAAAATTACAAACCGAAAGGTCAGCATATCAAAGAAATCTTTAAGGTACAGCTTCTGCTCTTAAAATCTTCTCATGAAAGGGAGCCAGCAATTTGGACGGAAACAGAAATCGATAAGGAAGAACAACTAATGGATGAATGGGACTTTCACAATTGTCACTTCCCGTGGAGTCTGTCCCCAGGAAATTCTGGAGCCGTGTCTATGGGCAATCAATAGACACAGAAGCTAAACCTGTTCTATTACGAGCTCATGCAGTTGTGACAGACAGTACTTACGGGGGAAAACGAAAGTACATCTCTTTGTGGCATAAATTATACCATCAGCATTTACTGCCTGGTAGTGCTCCTTAGCCTCGGCTTGGCAAATCATTCAGGAGTAACTCAGCTGTGTAACTCTGGCTCTTCCCCCACATGGGCACTCAGAGGGTGGGCTTCATAGGACGGCAAAGTCAAAGAAACAGACCGAGGAGTAGTCATGTCAGGTGTCAGAGGGAAAATGGTTAGGGCTGAGGGGATAGGAGAAGAGGAGTCGCAGTCCATGTCTATGGATCTAGGAAGGCCAGGAGCTGAGAATACCCAGGAGAGATCAGAGGAGACGAGACGCAGGCTCCAGAGGAACTCAAAGCCTCCGGGCACAAGTGGAAGGCGAGTGAGAATGTGTCCAAGTGTCCTTTCCACGCCCTCCATGAGTTGAGTGGTTTCATGGCTCTGCAGGGTTTTTAATTTCCTTTATTTTTACTTCTTCACTTGCTGGCCACACTGTCTATGTTAACACTATTCTAGATGGTTTGCCAAGTAAATGTGATACTTCCCCTTCTACAGTAGCTACTGAGGGTTTCACTTTGTACTGAATGAACCGCCTCTGCCTGGGCTACAGGGTCTGTCTTCTTTGGGGTCCCAGCTTCCCTCTGCCTGTATCCTTTATTCTCTCCCTCTCACTCTAATCCCCCATCCCTCACTCCTAGATGGTTTTCTCTATGCCCTGAACCCTGATACCATCCCTTCATTCACCAGAATGCACAATGACTGACATTCCATTGTTCTCAGGGGGCTGTTTGCATCTTAACCAGAGTGACTTTAAAGGGATACAACTGTAATTTCAGGTACTGTGAAATCCTTGAGGGAGCATTGCTAGGGCACTGGAGCCCTCCAGCAGCCTGACACCACACCCAGATAACTCCCCCTACCTATGGAGAAGGCCAGCCAAGATTCCTGGATTTAGCTGGGAGCCCCATAATCAAATGGCACCGAATGGTACTTGTTCCCACTGGGCTGTAACTGAGTACTTACTCTTGTTCTCAAGAGCAGAGACTGGATCTAATTATCTTTATATCTTTACTAGAGGCCTAATGCATGAAATTCGTGCAAGAGTAGGCCTTTCTTCCCCCGGCTGCCGGCACAGGCTTCCCTCTGGCATCCGGGAACCAGGCTTCCCTCGCAGCCCCAGCTTCATCTGGAAGGTTGTCAGGAAGGACATCCGGAATGACATCCAGTCTAATTAGCATATTACGCTTTTATTATGATAGCTATCCAGCATAGCACTTCCTATCAAGCAGAGATCAATTTATTTTTATTTATTTATAATTAAATCTTTATTGTTGAAAGTATTACATATGTCCCTCCTTTTCCCCCACTGACCCCTTCTAGCCCACTCCCACCCCCACCCCAGGCCTTCACCACCCTATTGTCTGTGCCCATAAGCAGAGATCAATTTAAAAACGGAATAAAGTCAACTATAAGAGCTCCCAATGGCCAAAGCAGAAATGATTGGAGCAACAAAATAAAGTAGTATTAGCATCCCCCAAAGAATAGAATATCCATGATTCCATATTGATAACGATAGTTGAATAAATTAATACTCTTTAAGTGTGGGCTGTGCACAGTGACTTCCTTCCAAAGAGGGCAGAATGGAAGAAAAAACTAACCTGAAAGTGGGGAAACCTAAAAAAACACTACTTCAGTCATAAATCAAGTCTATAGTATGTACCCTTGCTTGGCATGATGTGATGAAAATATCACTGTTTCTCTGTGATTGTCCTCACGAAAATCCGTCCCCCCAGCATAAGCATAGAAAAACATCAAATTCCATTGAAGTAACATTCTACAATATACAGTATCCTTCAAAACTGGCAGGATTATAAAAAAACAAGGAAATTCTAAAAAACTTCCACAGCCACGGGGAGCCTAAAGAGATATGACAACTAAATATAAAATAGTATACTTGATGGGCTCCTGAACAAAAAAGGATATTAGGTAAAAACTAAGGAAATCTAAATGAACTATGGACTTTATTTGTCATAGTGTATCGATATCAGTTCATTAATTGGAACAGATGTTCCATAGTCAGATGTTAATAACAGGGGAAACTATGTCTGTGGAAGGTATATGGGGGTTCTCCAATCTATCTGTTGGGCTTTTCTAAAATCTAAAACTGTTCTAAAAAAATAAAATCCATTCATAATTTTTAAAAATGAAGTGAAGAAAAAAAAAGAAGAAAAGGAGTGTTCAGTGCCCTTCTTTTCCTAGGGCTATGTGAAAGCCACATGCAAACAAATAACTAAAACAAGCTTGGCCACTTTGGATTGGATGTTCTTGTGAGATATCCAATAATAGCATAATTGTTTATCGACATTTTAGGCACAGCACATTATTGCAAATTATCATCAGGAGAAATAAAGAATCTCTACTCAGTAGGAAGTCCTGTGCTAGGATACATAAGCACTAGAGTCCTGGTGCACAACATTTGTGCACTGGGGGGGTAGGGAGGGGGTCCCTCAGCCTAGCCTGCGCCCTCTCACAGTCCGGGAGCCCTCTCTCCTTACCACTTGGTTCGCTGCTCCTTAGCACTGCTGTGGAGGCAGGAGAGGCTACTGCCATTGCTGTGCTCGCCAGCCATGAGCCCGGTTTCTGGCTGAGCGGCACTCCCCCTGTGGGAGCGCACTGACCACCAGGGGGCAGCTCCTGCGTTGAGTGTCTGCCCCCTGGTGGTCAGTGCGCATCATTGCGACCAGTTGTTCCACCGTTCGGGTCGATTTGCATATTAGGCTTTTATTATCCTTTAACTCAACAGACACCTCCACATATTCTTTCATTTCCCAGCTTCTCCTGAAGTTAGACTGAGGCCATGTGACTGGTTCTAGCCAATGGAGTGACAAAGCAGTGACACTTCTGGACCAAGGAAGTTAAATGCAGGTGTGTCTCCACCTCCTACCTGCCCCTTGTAGGCTGACCTTGGAGGCTTTGTGCCCCAGAGGTTGTCACTACAGGTGGTGGAAGCCACAGGATCCAAACAAGACTTCACCAGAGTCAGAAGGAAACCTTTCTGGTGTTAAGCCATTGAGATTCGGGGGCTCATCTGCTGAAATGGCTACGGTTACCTACCCTAAAACACCAAGTGATTGCATTCCACAAATTAAAGTTCCTACCCTCCTGACAGAACATTGTTAATCGTAATATTTCTCCGTATTTCCAAATACTGCTACTTACCACAGGCGATGGTCCAATAGACCAAAGAGTCTGGGGTCTGGTACAGGATTCGGTAGGGAGCCACCCGGGCACTGGAGTCCAACACGACATCAAGGGTACCCACCAGGAGGCCTAAGGGCAGGAAAGAGGGAGAAATGTGTAAGGGTGTCTTTGGTGCGTTCCAATTCCAGGGGCACTGTGGGAATGTTAATTTGACTGTTAGCGCAGGTTGCATGATTACTAAGGATGCCTTTGGGATGGAACTGATGGTGCTTGAGGCTGGCAGGGCAAGGCTGAAGGCCCCGCCTCCCTTGGTTGGCCACCGTGGGAAATAAACAGCACAGTGGAGAGCACCGAGCTCAGGACCTGCCCCCTGGAAGGCTTTTCATAAAGTTCTGCTGAATCTGAACCACACGTTTTTCTGAAATTGTCACCACCAGTGTCCTCTTGAGGATTGGTTCTGACCATAGAATTGACGCTCTGACAATAATACCACTGCAAGTCACTTCCTTCTGCCTGGCGGTCTGGGGCCATGGAAAGAGCCTTGGATGAGTCAGTGTTCAGAAGAGCTCAGTTCCGGCTCTGACTCCATTACAACCAGTTCTGTGGTGTGGACGGGCCATTTAGCTTCTCGCTGCTTTGACGGCCTCAGTTGTAAAGTGACCGCAATAGCACTTGCCTTCCTGAGCCAGGGTGATTAATCAAGAAGCCTAACGAAGGTTAACATGGGGAAGTCCTACAGTTGTCCTTGGTCTTTGTCCAAGGACAGGAATCCATTGAGGCTTACTCCAAACCACAGTGACCAGTAGCTGACCTGAACATACCAGGGAAAACAAACTTTGCCTGAAGTGGAAGCTAATTCGTTGGTTTGCTCTGGACTGTATGAAGTACATTAAAAATACAATCCTTAGAGCGTGCAGAAGTTTCCAAGATTTCCACATAATGCCACACATATGTGCATGTCTGTTTCTCTACAGTGACTCATATTTGCTGCAAAGACCTCTAATTGCTTTTCAATTATCTGCAGGTGGAAAAGTATATTAATAGGAAAAGCAGATGAGTGCCAGCTAAACTGAACTCTCTACTATGTCAATTAGAAATAGCCCTAGCCGGTTTGGCTCAGTGAGTAGAGCGTTGGCTTGCGGACTGGAGGGTCCTGGGTTCGATTCCGGCCAAGGGCCCATGCCGGGGTTGTGGGCTTGATCCCCAGAGTGGGGCGTGCAGGAGGCACCCAATCAGTGATTCTCTCTCATCATTGATGTTTCTATCTCTCCCTCTCCCTTTCTCTCTGAAATCAATAAAAATATATTAAGAAAAAGAAATAAAAGTGCATCACCTATGATAACTGTTTGTAATCCTTCCCTCTTCCTCAATCAAAAGAAGAAATAAAATGTCCCCAATACTGGAAGTGTCACGTATATCAGTTCTAAGAAGCACAAACTTCAGTCTGGCATCAGAGAGTTGCAGTCGAGGATCAGCTTACATGATTCAATGAGCCTCTGACAGAGTGTCCTGGGAGATAAAGATGAACTGAGGGCAAGTGTAGATCTCCGGGCAGAGCGCTGACAGAGGCAGACCTGATTCTGGAATTCTCCACTCCTGACTCTGCCACTTCCGGCTTTCAACCCCAGCTTCCCCAAGCCTCGGTTTCTCCAGCCTTAATGTCTCACCAGACCTCTGTACTGCCAAGGAAGGAAGACCTCTGAAAAAGTCCCAACAACCCACACATCTTTGATCACAATAAATGTCCCCAATTAAAATCCATCTCCAGAGGCTTCCGGCCAAGATGGTGGTGTAGATAAACAGGTACTCACATCCTCCCACAACCACAACAAACTGCAGATCAACCATCATTGAGAACCGCAAAAAACGTAGCTGAACACAAGTCCTATAACTAAGGATATAATGAACTAAGGATATAACAAAGAAGCCACATCAAGACTGGTAGGAGGAGCAGAGACGCAGAACAGACTGGTCCCACACCCACATGTGGTAGATAAAAATCTGGAGGGATATATCAGCTGCGGAGGATCCCCCCTGGGAAGCAAGGGGTTGTAGCCCCACATCAGGCCCACCAGCCCAGAGTTCCATGCCAGGAAGAGAAGTCCCCATAACTTCTAGCTGTAAAAACCAGCAAGGACTGTGGCTGAGTGAGATGGAGAGCTGCTAGAGTCCCAGGAATTCCTCTTAAAGGGCCAGTGCATGGACTTACTCAGACCCACTCACTCTGAGCTCCAGCAGTGGGGCAACAGGGACATATGAGGAAGAACTGAGTTGTCTGGCATTAAGGTGAGGCCTGAAGGGGCAGCTTTTTCCCAGACACAAGTGTTGGCAGAGGCCACTGTTCCTTTGCTGAGCCCTCCCCTCACACAGCTGGCAGGTGGCCGCCATTTCTGAGTCTCCATTAACCTGGCTAACTGCCATGGTGATTGCCTGAGACCCTGCCACACCCAACTTGCCAGCCCACCCAAGCTGTTTCCAGTCGCTTTTCCTCACAAACAGCCTGTCTTGGCTCACCCTTCAGACTTTTCTAAAATCTCTCAAACAAGTAGCATCTAGCCTAGGAGTATCCACCCCTTACCTTTCACTAAGAGACCCCAGGCCTGGCACTATCGGCAGCTGGCCTTGGTTCACAGCTTGGCCTCTCCTGGGCACCTCTAAGCCCAGCACAAGTAGCAGCCATCTACAGATCACTTTATAGCTCATGCTAGGTAGCCCCAGGCAGAACACAGGTAACTGACCTTAGCCTGTACCTCCCAGGAGGCCCCAGAGCCAGAGCACCCAGGGGACAGCTTCAGGCCATATCAAAGCACCACCCAACCTCCTCCACAAGTGACCCACTCAAGGGGTGGACTCAGCAGGCACCAGAGCTCTACTGAAGCAAGTCCTGCTCTGTGCGGTCAATCCCTGCACAGCAGATCCCCCATGGTGGTAGCCATGGCCAGTCCTCACATTGGCCCGGGGGGGTAAATACCTCCCATTGACTGCCAACAGCCATCAAGGCTCAACTACAACAGGAGGGTAGACACTGCCCATGGGGTAGGGGGAGCAGCTCGTGTGACCAGGAAGGCTGCACCACTGGGCTCTACAGGACACCTACTACGTAAGGCCACTCTACCAAGCCTGGGAGATGTAGCAACTCTACCTAATGCATGGAAACAAACACAGGGAGGCAGCCAAAATGAGGAGACAAAGAAACATGTCCCGAATGAAAGAATAGAACAAAACTCCAGAAAAAGAACTAAACAAAATGGAGACAAGCAATCTACCTGAGGCAGAGTTCAAAACACTGATTACAAGGATGCTCAATGAACTCAGGGGAAGAGTAGGTGAACTTAGTGAGAACTTCAACAAAGAGATAGGAAACAAAAATAGAAATAGAAAACATGAAAAAGAACCAGTCTGAAATAAAGAATATAATAACTGAAGTGAAGAATACATTACAGGGGCCTGGCCAGCGTAGCTCAGTGGGTGAGTGTCAACCTATGAACCAGGAGGTCACAGTTCAATTCCGGATCAGGGCACATGCCCAGGTTGTGGGCTTGATCCCTAGTAGGGGGCGTGCAGGAGGTAGCTGATCAATGATTCTCTCTCATCATTGATGTTTCTCTTTCTCTCTCTCTCTTCCTCTCCCCCTCCCCCCTCTCTCCCCGCTTCCTCTCTGAAATCAATAAAAATACTTTTTTAAAATTTAACATTTAAAAAAAAGCAGTTAGACAGCTAATTGCATTAGATGCACATACAAGTAGGACATTTTTGTAAAAATTATTTGAAAACTGGATTTAAAAAACAACAACCTAACTTCTACAAATTGGTAGTTATTACAAAAGTAATACTGCGAACTGAAGTAGCAGCTGGCCAGTCAAATCAATAAACACACTCTTCCCCATTAACCCAGATGTTCCCTTTCACTTTGACACTGACCAGTCTTTCCCCTCCATTTGGAATGTTGTGCATGCCCATCAGCTCTCACTTCCCACGGCCTCGGATGACAAACACCTAATTATCTAATGCCACCTCTTTCTAACCTGATCTCCCTCCAAGTCCTGCTTCTGTAGCAGCCATTGCATTTCTTTAAAATCACTTGTACGTTTTGCCTTCTTCCATTTCTTCTCCTTTCTCCAGACTATGAGCTCCTTGATGGCAGAGTTGAATTAATTCTTTCAGAATTCCAAGCCCCACACTTCGCTTGGAACACAGTTAAGTTCTGAACATATGTTTGATGAATGGAGAAGTTAGCTATTTTTTTCAATTATAGTTGAAAGTCAATATTTATTTTATTAGTTTAGATGGTTAGACATAAAATTTACAAAGTCCCCCCGATAAGTCCAGTACCCACCTGGCACTGTATGTCGTTATTACAATATTATTGACACTATTCCCTATGCTGTACTTAACATCCCTGGGAATATTCTGTAACTACCAATTTGTAGAAGTTAGGTTTTTTGGTTGTTTTTTTTTTAAATATATTTCAGAGAGGAGGGGAGAGGGAGAGAGAGAGAGACAGAAACATCAATGATGAGAGCGAATCATTGACCGGCTGCCTCCTGCCCCCTACTGGGGATCAAGCCCACAACCCGAGCATGTGCCCCTGACCGGAATCGAACCTGGGACCCTACAGTCCGCAGGCCAATGCTCTATCCACTGAGCCAAACCAGCTAGGGAAAAGCTAGGTATTTTTTTGAAAACCAAAATAGTAAGTTATCGCCATGCTAGCTAACCTTTATGCATACAAGCAGTCAAGACTTTGGGAAAGAGAAAATACTCCCCCAAGTCCTCTGTATGTACACAACACCAGACTATGGGTAATCTGGTTGAGAGAATCCAAAAAAAGCAGCAATCAGGATTTTCTTAGAAGTATATTACTCATACCTCTCAAACGGCTGTCAAAATACTGAACCGTTCGTCATTTCCCACACAAAGTGTTGTTTCAGCAGCTGTTCTAGTCAGCTGTTTCGGGTGTTAAACAGTCTTGGATCATCAGAGATAGACTAATTCAATTTATGGCCCCCAAAAGAACTCTTCTCTGCATCTACCTATTACATTAGTTCGAGGGCATTTTGCAACATAGAAGTGCTGTTTTCAAGATTCAGAAAACACTCTGCAAAAGTGGCACAGTCCGGCTGTAGTCCTGTCTCCACTCCTGGGCAGCACTTCCCCGGGGAGGCAGGGATATGTCAGGAGAGTGAGTGCTGGACACATAGGAATGTGCCCAGGACAAAGACCAATTCATCTACTGATGATCCTGGAACAATTTAACTTAAAGTGGACAGAATCCTAAAGACCTCTTGACCTCCCTCTGTTCCCTCAGCCTTGTAACCAGTGGGAGATGAGTCCAGATCTAAAAAGACCAAGCCAGGGTGGTCCGGGGAGTGGGCTTGGCCTGGAAACAATAATAGTACCCACTCAGAGACGGCCAGGTGTATGTGAAGCACGATTGTTTTAATGAAATAAACAAAACCAGAGTAAAGAAGAGGAAATTACAAAATACATTTACCACCACTGTGACTTTAACACTTGGCCTTATGCCCTTCAGATCTGTTTTTGGGGTTGTTTTTCTTTTTAAGAGGAAAAAACAACACATAGCAAAGGTCCCCTTGTGCCTCCTCAATCCCATTTCCCTCTCTCTATTCACCATTCTCAAGTTGTTTTGTATCCTTCCCATCTGGGTCCGTATCCTTCTATTGGCTTGTGTGTATGTTCATAAGTATAGGTTATATAGATATGCATTTTAAAATTTACATTAATGATAAAGAGTAGATATGGTTCTGCAACCTATTTTTATTACCCAATAACAAGTTTGCAAAATTTACCCAGGCTGTACTTGTAAATCTGATTTATTCATTTTAAATGTTGTGTAATATTTCACTGTACCATAACATCCATTTTTCTAATAAAGGACTTCTGGGTTTATCTCCAATTATTTTCTTTGTGCCTGATCCTTAAGCGAGTGAACACATTTCTTTAGAGTGGAATGGGTGGGTCAGAGGGTAGGTGCATTTTTAAACCTTATTAGATATGACATAACTGCTCTTCAAAGTGACTGCCAGTTTACATTGTTGCCAGGCGAGTGAGGGAACAGCTGTTTCTTGGAGTCTCCAACACTTAGTAGTACCCAATTTCTTTATTTTTGCCAATCTTAAAGGTGGGAAATGTTATCTATTTGTTGTTTAGATTTGCATTTCTCTGATTATCCATGCATTTGAGTATCTATTTCCTGTTTACTAACCGATCCAGTGTCCTATGCAGTGAGTTGTCTTTCCTATTGTCTTGAGGAAATGTCCTTTCTTTTTTCTCTCTGGCAAATGTCTATTTCCCTCAATATCCAGGTCAAGACCACCTATGAGCTCCTTGAGGGCAGACAGGGCTTTTTTTTATCTTGAAATTCCCGAAGCCTACTCTCAGGTCCAGCACATTATGCTGAATATTTACAACATGAGCCACAGAGCTTTCAACTTGATCGACTTTGGGAGAAACCAAGAATCATTACACAGAGCTTACTTATTCATCTTTATACCACATTACCCAATATATTAAGTTCTAGGTAATTGGCCTTAAATAATTAAAATCGTCTACGAACTTACAATGAATAGCGACCAAGGTAAGAGAAGAAGGCTGGAAAGCCCCATCTTAGAGACTCTGACCGAACTCACATCTCAAACTTCGCACCGTGGGAAGTCAACTTCTCTCATTTCTGAAGTAACTTGTCACTTTTTAATGAATACTGAGATTTACATTAAGTTGGATCAAACGCAGAGATATTTAGGGAAAGCCCAGGTCTTTCTATTCTACTTTTTGGAAGCAGCTCAGCAATTAGCAGTTGTCAATAAGCAAGAAAATCCAAAAGACGTAATGAACCAATTTAAATTCTTTCATCCCACACACAGGTCGGTAAACACCAGTTTGCACACTGTACAGGCCAGGGCCCAGGTGAGAGACGAGGGAAACTGTCCTGTGTGCACAGCCGTGAAGGGGCACGCGGGCACTGCCGGGTTAGGGTCAGCTCCGTCCCTATGGATGCACCGGAGTTCTGGTGATGAATAATGGTGAACAATGGGAAGGTACGCACGGGATGCTGTAGGTGCTGGCTGCTCTCTGTGAAGGAGTGAGGAGTGAGGACCCGGGAGGTTTGTTGCGAGAGGTGCTGGGACTGGAGATGGGGGCAGAGTGTTTTCCTCAGTTTCTCAATCAGAGTGTATCAGGCATTTTCCAGTATGGGCACTGGTTACACTGAGACCAATCCCACAGGGGGATTCCGCCTTCAGTGCAGAATAGACTGGGAGTTTCTTTATTTTCCTAAGGATTGCCTAGTCTCCATCCCCTCTAACATATTTCTGTAAAAATCTCAACCCTTATTCAAACCACTGTTGTTGGTTTGAACAGATCATCCATAACACTTCCTCTCCACTCGAATGCTTTCATGACACCACTCCAGGGAGAAGTAGATCATGGCTGCCTTGAAATAGGACAAGTGTCTCTCTCTCTCTCTCTCTCTCTCTCTCTCTCTCTCACACACACTCACACACACACACACACACACACACAGGGACTTATCTCTCTGTGGAAAGTTGAATGAATGAGAAGTCTAATCGCAAAGAAAATACATTGCTGGCTAGAATCAGTTTATGTTTGTTTGTTTTTTAGTTTCCAATCTGTGGCAGACATACTTTTGTAAAATAAGGTGCATATGACACACACACAAACACATTTATAGGCCCTAGCCAGGTGGCTCAGCTGGTTGGAGCGTTGTCCCACATATCAAAAGGTTGTGGGTTGGATCCCCAGTCAGGGTACATACACGAGGCAACCGATTGGTGTTTCTCTCTCTCTCCCTTTATCCCTCTCTAAAAATCAATAAAACATATGCTCGGGTGAGGATTTAAAAATATATATTTATTTCCTAGGGACAGTGTTTATTAGGGTCGCGTGTATAGTTTTAAAGAGAACACGCAATTCCATAATATAACTTTTTATTTGGGAAGTGAAAAAAATTATTTTCCCAGTACAAATTAAAATAAAACTCAACAAAATCAGTTCTCACTTGAAAGCAAGAAGACATGAACAGGGGAGGCATGAGGTTTTCATTGTCTATCCCAAGGGGCACTGGTTTTAATTGTGGAGAATGTGGACGAGGGCAGTGGGTTACCAAGAGGGGGGCAGGTTCAAGGGCGCTGGAGGGGGTGGGAGGCAGAATGACAGCTCAGTGAGGCGGAGCTCTCCTTCTGTAGCATTTCAAACCACTTGATCACAGGGTCTTTGACATTCATGCTTCTTCTATGAAATCCAGAAAGTCAGGGCTCAAAAGGAGAGAAAGCAGCCACGGCATTCCTATTTTCTATCCCAAAAGATAAAGCACAGGCTGGGTTATCACTAAGCAAACAGAAGACTGAAATCTGAAGAGCATGTTGTCTGCCAGGCCTTTGTCATCAGCTGATTAGTGAGTATGTGCTGCTCAAATCTCCCAGGCACCCGAGAAGGCCAGGCCAGGGAGCTGCTCCATTTCACCCCTCGGCCAGCCTCTTAAAGTCACAGGCACCTCCTCCTGCAAAAAGGGAGGGCAGCTGGAATTGATTCTTGCTTCCTTTCGGGCGGTGTCTGAGAAGGAGTCATTAAAATATTTTCTTCCCACCTTACTTTAGAGCCCCGTTGGGATCAGCTCCATCATTTTGCAAGGCCCTGTGCAAAATGAAAATGCAGTCCTCCTGCTCAAAAATTCGTAAGCATTTCAAGAGAGCCACAGAACATTAAACTAAGCCCGAGGCCTGCTAGGTGCAGGTCCCTGTGTAACAGGACAGGCCGCATAGCCAGCAGGCTGACCTTGACCCCAGTGGTGCCACGGGGACTTCATCCCCACAGACAAGCTAGTTGTTCTCAGACCTTTGTCAGGGGATTCAAGTCTGCTCTGAAACAGACCAATGAGGACAACGGAATGCATTTATTAAGAAAACACTCCAAGCACATGTGTGATCCAACTCCTCCAACAAGTCCTCCTCAGGAAGAGGAATGCGTTTTTGTTACACTCGCTGCTGCTGCTATTTATGCGACAGGAAGGTGTATGGCTCAGAGCTTGTCTGTACAGCCGGAAACTGACAGCCAGGGCGGGCCAAGGTCAGCCTGGACAGCAAGGATGGAGGAGCCCTTCCGGCGCTGGTGGGGCAGTGAAGCCCACCACAGTGCCGCAGGGGAACCTGGGCGCCCTCGGGACCCTTCTGTCGGATGGAATTTGTAGGAGCCGCTCACTGCCCACAGCTGACTGCCAGCCCTTCTAATCCACAGACCCTTCTCCACAATGAAATAATATTGTGAAATAGAATAATTAAGAACTCAAATTACATTTATGAAAGACCTGGAAAGTTTAAGTAAATTATAGGACATCTCTATAATGATACTTAGACGTTTAAAATCATGCCCCCAAATAATTGTTTAATGACAGAGCAAAATGCATCTAGTAGGTTATGTGGGGAAAAAAGCAAAAAAAACTATAATTTTTGTTTTATGTGATCCCAATCTGTCAAAATATAAGTATATTTATATTATAACCTATGTATTATTTTTAAAGATTAAAAAAATTAACATAACCATGACTGGTGTATCCCAAAATCCAAAATATTCATTTTACTTTCTTCTGTGTTTTCAAAATTTTTTCAAATGAACATTCAATACCTTTATGATGTAAACAAATGTTTTTTCCTTGTTTTCTCAATTACTTCCACTCCTCTATTTTGGGCTTTCTTTACTCAGAGAGAGATCATGCCATCCAGTAAATAGACGGCTACTGTGTTTACAATAAAGCTGCTACTTCATTTCAGATGACCACAGGTTAGTAATCTTCTGCTAGGACACAACATGCCTGCTGGGAGGCAGTATCTAAAGAACTGTTATCCTCAAAAACACATCTCAATGGAGAGGGACCGGCCTTTGCCTTTTAGACATTTTTTTTTTAAGTTCATTTTTTCCCCTGTGGTATATGAAGTGCATCAATGCTACAAATTGATACATATTCATATACTCAGTCCTATACTCTCTAACCCAGATATAGGAACAGGGTGCTAAACAACTAGCATATCTTGAGTCAGGAAGTTTATAGCCCCCAAATAAACACGACAAATCTGAAATGAATGAAGTTAGTTTCACTACATCCATCACCGAGGTTTGCTACTTTCATCGTGAATAGCCATTACTTTCACCCCAGGTGTTGCTGTTGGATATACTAGTATATGCAAGGCTCTATGTGCTTACATCTACGTAAGAAATGTCTGCAAGGACATACATTTAGTTGTTCTTCATGGTTAGCTCTGGGGAAGGACCTCTATATGGGAATACCCCTAGTGAAGAGATCAGAGACTCTTTTGACTATTAGAACTGTATTTTATAAAACGTTGTGCTCTTATAATTATTTATAACAGGCATGTATTATAAAGTAACAATAAAAAAAACTAATAAAGGAATAACAAAATATCACAATGAAGATTCTGATGTAAGATTTTATAGAAGATGAAACTACAGAACAAACTAGTTCTCATTATTCTGTAATGGGCACTGGCTACCCTAAGAACTGGTCACCCTTAGCATGCTGTGTTTGGGGGTGGTGAGGAGGCATGCCATACTGTGCAAAACAAGGCTGCCTTTCACCAGGGGCTACAGTCAGAGCAAACACACAGGGCTCACGTGTGGCCAGTGTGAAGGATGAGGCAGGGTCGCACCCTCCCAAGGGAATCGGAGCTGAGAAATGCTAAGAGAAAGGCCAAGAAGCTAGAGAAGCAGGCGCTGAAAGGATTCCTCGAAAAAGGATGTAGCCAGCCAGCCAGATTATACAGAAGCAGCAACACCAAGGCAAAGAATAAAGCAGAGGGGGAGAAAGCCAGTCATGAGCAAGAAGAGAAGTGGGCAGAAACCTGGAGGGTGGACAAGCGACCACATGATCCTCGGGACCTGAGAGGGGAGGAAAAGAGAGGAGCCACTTCCCGGGGCTGTCTTGCTTTGCAGGCCTAGTTCTGATTCCTATGGATCTTGGACACAGTACCAGGTACTTGAGGTAACTTGAGTCTCCGTTCCTTGCAACCAAAAGCACCCAGTTAGCATCCTAACTAACCCCTTTCACTGCATCTAAGAGGGACTCTGAGTCAACACCCTCTTCTGTAGGACATGGAGAAGTGTTATATAACAAAGTATCAAGGCATTAACAACAATTTAATAATATGCTTTCCATTGCATCTGAATATTCCAGAATAGGTATAGTGACTACAGAACTGTAATTAAAACAATCATGCTATTTACAGGGGAGAGACACAGCGGCAGCCAGGCTGGCTTACTAGGAGTCTTGTCTGACCTTATACCACTTTGAGAGCTTGAAAGTCCCCTTGCATTCTCTCTTCAGAAGAATTATAGTTCTAGCTCAGCCCTAAGTCACCCGGATCAGATGAAGGGGTATTTCACAGAGACATTTCAGTTTGCCATAGATCACCAAAGGTCCAGATGAAGCCTTTGAAGAGAAAACTGAGCTGGGAGGACCTGAAAATAAAGAGAACTCATGGCAGGAGCCAATGGGGGACACCAAACAAGAAGCCAAAGATGGTTTGACTGCAAAATGAGGTGCACAGTGGCAGGCAAGGCCCTTATGCCCTTATTTTGTCAAGTCGTCTATGATACCATTTTGGTTCTCAATATATGTAAATAACCTGCAAATGTAGATGAGTCCCTTATGGAATACATTATATCCATTGAGATTTCCTAAGAAATAGTTCAGCTCGGCTGGTGTTGCTCAGTGGTTAAGCACTGACCTATGAACCAGGAGATCACGGTTTGATTCTAGGTCAGGGCTCATGCCCGAGTTGCGGGCTCGATCCTCAGTAGGAGGCGTGCAGGAGGCAGCCAATCAATGATACTCTCTCATCACTGATGTTTCTAGCTCTCCCTTCCTCTCTGAAATCAATAAAATATATTTGTTTAATGGGCGAGGAGCCATTTTTTTGCAAAGAGACTTCAAAATCAATTCCAAGAAACTGTTCTTTTTTTCATGCTAAGAACGACGCTGTGCACAACAGACACAGAGCAGGGTGACTACCAACTCTGACAGCAGCGACGTCACTGATTCAGACCCTCAGTTAGAGACTCGTGAACAAAGATGAATTATGGGGCAAATTATTCTTATGCTATTGTTTTATTAACAAATGGAAGCCATTAAAATAATGAAGGTCTTATTATAATTCTTGCACCTTGAATTACATCTTCTATACCTCACTCCTTAATCTCTAAGGAGAATAACATGTACACGTACATGTATATACACACATAGGCATAGATCCATATAACAACACACCATGCTCATTTACACTGAGGGTACAGAAAGTAGTGGGGGCTCTAAAAAAAACCCACAAACCTCATATTATGGTTTCTTTCTTTGAATTTAATGAACACAAGGCTGAAACAACAACAAACAGATTACACCAAAATAAATATCTTTAAACTTTTTAAAAAGATAATCACATGCAAGAATTCCCTTTCTGCCAATGTTTCTCAACCAATATTCCCTTTGAATAAACAGAAAACAGACAGTTGCCCCAACTTTCCTTTCTGTAAATTGTATTAAGGATGGGGGGAAGGGTGAAGAAAAAAGCCCAAGTTGTTTTTAATTTTCCAGTTACAAATGAACAGTATTTAAGATGCCTCTTCAAACCTCACAGGCCATCCTGTTCCACAGCTATGACATAAAGGACCCGAGAGAGACAATGGTTTTTCCTTCATGGCTAATTCACCCTCCTTATCGGCTTACACAGGACTCCCCTTTTCCTGTTGTGACAATGTCTCCTTAACGGCTATCAAATCAATTTCCCGACAGCATGTCAGCTGTCACCACAGCTGGCAAGGAAGATACTGGGCACAGAGGCGGAGGCAGCCACTCCCTTCCCAACAGGCTTGCGCAGCGCCAGGCACCTCACCTGGCACCTGCTGGCTCCAGAGCCAGGGAACTGGGAAATCTAGAAGGTGGATCAGGAAAACAGATCCTTCCCGCCGCTCAGCAGGGCGTGAAGGGTAGGCGATTGAGAGGTGCGGGCTGCAGACACTCAGGGTTTCCACTGGGTGCCACACGGTGCAGTCCAGGAGAGAGACAAGAAAGCGGGGCTCCAGAGGTTCCCAGGGGCCCGCCCCTTCTTCTCTGCATCTATTAGGCCACCACTTCCCAGGAGAGGCCCCCACGTGTGGCTGCATACAGACCCCTCAGCCCTGGGGGCAGCTGAGCGGGGCCTTACCCCGTGGACCCTGCAAATGCTACCACTTTCAAAGTGTGCTGACGTGAACATGGGTGGAAAGCTCTGCATTAGACTAAACTAAGCACGAAATGCTTTTCAAATAGTAGCACATTGCCAAGTTTCTATGCATTTCACTTCAATGCAGACTCACATCGTTCAGTTGACAGTATGTTGTTTTCCCAGATGACATATACATGTTTTACTTTATGTACATGAAATATAGATATTTTTTCTTTTTCTTATAAGAAAACAATACAACTGAATATGTGCATCGGGAGGTGACTCGTGTGACATGTGCCCGACCTTTGCTTGTCTGAGCTAGTTCTCAGAAATTTTTCATTAGGATCGCAAAACCCCTCTTTGTAAAAGTTTGAGGGTCTCTGATGCTTAGTCCTCACTCCCCTGAAAGGACCCCAAGGAAAAGTGGGTCGAGGCCGCCCCATATAAACTATGCCCAGATAGTCCAAGGAATAAACAACCATAAAGGCCAAACACTTTCACAATGAGCGAGCCCAATGATTAGGGGATTAACAACATGCATATTTCAAATCATTTCCCCCAAAAAAATCATCAGGGAAACCCCTAGAAAAACTAACCTTTAACTTAAATTCGGGCGAGTACCCAGCAAGGCAGGGCAACCATTTAGATGTTGGCGTTGGTCTAGGAACGTCTGGTGGAAAATAGGAACGCTCCTAACGTGGCAGGGCCCTCTCAGGGCTGTGCAAAGTCGTCGGAGGCGGTTGGTTCAAGTCCCCACTTCCTCACTGCGAAGCTGTGTCACTTGAGACACCCAACTCAGGTACAGAGCTCCCATTTCCACCTGTTCCACTGAAGCCTTGTTCACACTGGGGTTAGAGAAATGAAAAGCAATGCACCATATATGCCAGCCATACATATACTATTCCAGCTGACACTTAAAACAACAACCAATCTCACCGATAACGGTGAACAGCAGTGACCATAGGCCAGCAGCTTTCCTAACCAGTTTGTATGCACTTTCTCCTTAATCCTCACACCATCCTCTGACATATATACAACTGTTCGCCCTGTTGCATGGATGAGGACACCGGGGCTCAGAGAAGAGAAGTAACTGGCCCAGCGGGCACATGGCTACGTAAGTGTCAGCACTGGACCTAGGGCAGCAGGACACCGACGCTGTGGTACTTTGATTACACCGGCTTCTAGAACAATGCCTTTTTAAAAAATATATGTATTTTTTATTGATTTTAGAGAGAGAGAAACATCAATCATGAGAGAGAATCACTGATCAGCTGCCTCCTGCATGCCCCATACTGGGGATCGAGCCCACAACCCAGGCTTCTGCGCTGACTGGGAATCGAACCCTGACCTCCTGGCTCATAGATTGACGCTCAACCACTGAGCCAGGCCAGCCAGGCTAGAATAACGTCTTTAAGGGTGTTGAGGATGCTCAGAGGGAAATAGTACAGATACAAAGAGTAATAACCAAGACTTTCTTTAGCTTCTAGAAAATACAACCTTATTTCCGTCCTTATCTACTTTAGATCCCACAGCATACAGCCTCCTTCCATTTCCTTTCTTGTATTTCACCAACAATCTATAAAGATGGCAATATGCTCTTTAACCCTTACTTGTGTTAACTGCTAAGAAATTTTCATAAATAAAGATGCTTCCCCCTTAAAATGAATTACTTGCAACAGGCACTGCCTTGGAAGTCCGGTTAGCCTGCTTCTGACCCTGATGCAGCCGCCCAGCCTGTGAGCCTGCAGTGGTGGTCCCAAAGAACTCCTCTCTCTTTCTTCACCTTCTAAGTCTTTCTTCATCCTCTCTCTTTCTTCACCTTCCTAAGTCCCAGAGTGGGGGGGACACGAAATACTGGCACATGGCTACAGGCTCCGTTCTGTGTCAGAGTACCTGAGGAACCTCCAACTTGCTTGGTGGTCTTGTTAATAACGGATCATTTTGACCCCATGTCTGGAGTCATTCTCCAGTGGCTGACTGTCAGTCTCAGTATGTTGCCCAACATCCCAATTCCCTTAGCACACCATCTCCCTTCTTGCTAACACCCGCTCACCTCTGCCTAGGCCCTACCTGACTGCCTTCTGCCGATACTTCCTCAGACACCATGCCTAGCCTCCGTGGGTCCAAGTTCCTAGCTCCACTCTCCCAGGTCTGGCCTGTCCATCATCAACCCAGCACTGACACACTCTACAATCCTGGATTCCCACAGGCCTGACGCCTGCTTTGCAATCAATGGAAGTAATAACTGATGTCCAATCCACTGCAGCAGGGGACCTGTGGTGGATGAGAGATTTACTCAGGCCTGCCTTCAACAGTCAGCATAGTTCCAACTGCCAGAAGGCAAGGAGAGGAACAGAATATCATCTGGGCATATGAACCAGTTATTGTTCTATCAGAGTGACCACCATAGATGCCATGACTAAAAAAGGTGTTTGGTCATTTGAGAAGTTCCATGGACCACTGATCATTTTTCAATTCATTCATTCATTCCCCATCAACAGAAAAAAAAAAAAGGCTCAGAAACATGGAAGGGACAGCGGCAGTGTACACTGAGCCCAAGTGTGGTTGTTGGAATCCTTTTCGTTAACCTTTCCATCTGGTTCTACAGAGAGGTGAGTCACTATTACAATAAAGCCAAGACCCTAAGTATCTTTATTCAGTCTGAACTTATGCCAGAGGTCTAAATATGCCCCAAACAGATCATTCATCCATCCATCCATCCAGCAAACATTCGCACAGTGATTTCCCATATATCTGGTGTCCAGCAGTGAAATGTTATGTTGATCTTAAGAAAACTTTGGTTTAGTGGGGAATCACTAGTCTGGGAAATAACATCGGAGAGATAACAGTATGATTCAGGCCTAATGACAATTCTTAAAGTATGATATCATTCTAAACCTTTCATTCTTCAACTATTATTAAAACAAACCATTATTTTCCGCTCCCTGCTGCTATTCATTTACATTTTAGTTTGAAAAGACTCTCAGCAACACTTGTCTGAAATGTCACTCGCCCCTTCCTGGGTGTGCCTCCCATCCTCCTCTCTTCTTTCCTTCTCCGAACATTGGATTCTGCCTGTAACTCTCCTCCCTGGTCACTGAATTATGGCTAATTACTCTTGGGGGTTCTCTCTCAGCATCTCTCATTCCCTCTCTTGCCCCTTGCCCCCTTTCCTCCCTCTTCTTAATTTCTTTCAACTTCCTTTCGGAGGTGGGTGAGCTTTCATTTTTTCTTAGACTATCAAATTACACTGTATGATGGAAATCACAGTACCTACTCATTAGAGTCCTTTCAAATGAAAAAGGCCGTACTGTGTCTGAGTGATTATGGCATCTTGAGTAACAAACTCTAATAACTCCTAGTAATTACCCCTCATATGCTATACACTCGCAGCTTCTCTTCTCAAGACCCTGAGTGACTAAGTAAGAAGGATGTCCATAGACCACAACTTCATCATTAAGGCCTTCCTTGAAGGGTTTACTGTGAGAGGCATCACTAACAGACCTGGCTTCAAACGAACTGATTTACACCATTACTTCCCAGTCTAGGACAGCTTCCTTCCAATCTGGACAAGCTCTTAGAAGTACCGAAGTGAGAAAATATTAATATAGGCTCCATAAGCAATCCAACAAGAAGATATAACTCTGGTAAACATATACACACCCAATACAGGAGCACCCAAATACATAAAAAAAAACTTCTGGAGGATATCAAGGGAGAGATTGACAGCAATACAGATAAAGACACCACAAAAAAAGAGAACTACAGGCCAATATCCTTGATGAACATAGATGCTAAAATCCTCAACAAAATTCTAGCAAATCGTATTCAGCAATACATTAGAAAGATCATACACCATGACCAAGTGGGATTTATTCCAGGGATGCAAGGATGGTACAATATCCACAAATCAATAAATGTGATACATCACATAAACAAACTGAGAGACAAAAATCACATAATCATATCAACTGATGCAGAAAAAGCATCTGAAAAAAATCCAACACCTTTTCTTGATAAAAACTCTCAGCAAAGTGGGAGTAGAGGGATCATATCTCAACATAATAAAAGCCCTATGTGACAAACCTACAGCCAACATCATATTCAATGGGCAAAAACTAAACTCATTTCCCCTAAGAACAGGAACAAGACAAGGATGCCCACTCTCACCACTCCTGCTCGACATAGTACTAGAAGTAGCCATAGCGATCAGACAAGAAGAAGAAATAAAAGGCATCCAAATTGGAAAAGAAGTAAAACTGTCCTTATTTGCAGATGACATGATACTATATATAGAAAACCTCAAAGACTCTACAGGTAGCACTGCTTTCTGAATAAATTTAAGATAATAAAAGTGATAAAAATCACAAGTGGTAAGATACTGTGTAATGAATGGCCTGGTTAATGCAAAGTCACTGCAGTTTCCAAGGTCAGCTGGTCACTTCTGCTCTACCTTTCTCTTTCCACCTTCTCAAAATATGCCAAGAAAAGGAAACAAGATGCCGACTAAGAACAGAGCGGGTCTGTTACTGGTTCGATAGGCAACTGGAAATGTCCTCGTCCAGCTTCAGCTCCCTGAAGCTACGTTAGACAAGAAAGATGTAGGATGAGCCACAGCGAGTTCAATGCCACGTGGCTGTGATTCAGCCCAGGACAGCAACCTATTCAGCCTTGTTTTTGCAAGGCTTTTTCAAAATTCCCTTCGAATCTGAGTGGAAAGGCTTTGTAACTATGATTCACAATCAAGAAACCACATATGAAAAGGGTATATTCTTCTACACAAAACCCCCATATTTCTACAGGACAAAAACACGATAGACAAACTAGGGCCCTAGCTGGTTTGGCTCAGTGGATAGAGCATCAGCCTGTGGACTGAAGGATCCCAAGTTTGATTCTGGTCAAGGGCATGTACCTTGGTTGCAGGCTTGATCCCCGGTCCTGGTCGGGGTGCATATGGGAGGCAACCAGTCAATGTATCTCTCTCACATCAATATTTCTCTCTCTGTGTGTCTCTCCTCTTCCCTCCCACTCTCTCTAAAAATCAATGGAAAAATATTCTCGGTTGAGGATTAACAACAACAAAAAAGACAAACTAGGAAAAAAAGATGCAGTTCAAATCCCAGGCAAGGGCTCATGTCCCTAATATATAAATAGTTCCTAAATGTTGGAAAGAAAAAGAGCAGCCACCCAATAAAAAGTGGGCAAAGAACAATATCAGACAGTTTACAGAAGAAACAGAAATGACTGGTAACCATATGAAAAACGTCCAACATCACTTATAAAAGAAATGTACATTAAAAATCAACTAAGATGCCCTTTTCTCGTATCAGAATGACAAGAACCCCAAGTTTGATAACACATTCCCTTTAACAGCACTGGGGATACTGGCTCTCTGCACACACCGCTGTGAGACTGTAACTTGCTAAAACCCCACAGGATGGTGATTTGGCAACAATATCTACCAAAATTCCAAATGCATGTACCCAATGGCCTTGCAATTCTACTTCTTGGTGTTTATCCTTTAGCCATGTTTCACTTGACTAAATGACATGCACAAGGTTATTTATTGCAGCATCAATTTTTAAAATATATTTTATTGACTTTTTTACAGAGAGGAAGGGAGAGAGATAGAGAGTTAGAAACATCTGATGAGAGAGAAACATCGATCAGCTGCCTCCTGCACACCCCCTACTGGGGATGTGCCCGCAACCAAGGTACATGCCCTTGACCGGAATCGAACCTGGGACCCTTCAGTCCGCAGGCGGACACTCTATCCACTGAGCCAAACCGGTTAGGGCTGCAGCATCAATTTTATAGTAAATGTACGAACATAACCTAAGTATCTATTAATAGGGAAGTGGTTAAATATATGGCATTGCCACATAACTGGATAATAGCAGCTATAAAAAAAAAAAAAAGAATGACGACATCTATGTCCTGATATAAGAAGACATACTGCTTACGGAAAAGTGCAGAAAAACCTTTCTGTACAAGGGGCTGGGGGAAGGCTGGGATAAAGCCATACCTGGTATTCGCTTGTACATGCAAAAAGGATCTGGGGAAGATACACAAAGCGTGAATACCGTGGTCACTGCGAGTGGGTAACAGGGCTGAGAAGTTTTCCACTGTCTACCTTTTAGTATCATTGGATCTTTGAACCATATAAATAAACGTATTGTTACTAAAAACATTTACATTTTCCAAAGGGTCTTCGTGACTGTCTCAAAGGCATTGTTTGCTGAGAACATTAATCATTAACTTCAAGAATTTAGGGAGGCTTCAGGGGGAGCTAAGAATCATCTTTCCTGGTCTCTTCTCTCTTTCAGTTTCCCAAATGTGAACTACAAACCTTAAAGATAGAAACCATCTCACAACCCCAACTCATTCTACCTTTTTTCCCCTTCAAATGGTGTTATTTAAATACATACAAACATAAATCCAAGTAAAAACTTCTTATGCACAGAGCTCATTTATAATTAGAAAACCAAAATATATTTTCAAATTAAATGCAGCAAAACTATAAAACTAACAAAAGTCTGAAAAGACCTCATTAATTACAGTGAACAATGAGGTTGTTTTGTTGACAGTAAACTGTCACTTGCATAGGGAACACTGCACAGGTTCCTGGGATTCAGCTTATGCATTGCCTTTCGCTATGCAATGCAGTGACTCTCCTTTTCCTCTATTCAAATTCAGAAAACCTTGTGTACAGTGTTGTGCAATTAACGGACCTTCCTTTGGCCAAATGCATCTTTTTGTTATTCAAGCTGCTCTCAGCCGTAAATGCAAGTGCTAACCGGAGCACTAGCACCAGGTGTTAGCCCTACAGTAGTCATTCCAATAACCCAAAATAACTTGTATTAAGATTACTTTATGTCCGGCCGTTGTGGCTCAGTGGTTGAGTGTCGACCTATGAGCCAGGAGGTCATGGTTCAATTCCCAGTCAGGTCACATGCCCGGGTTTCAGGCTCAATCCCCAGTAGGGGGTGTGTAGGAGGGCAGCTGATCAATGATTCTCTCTCATCATGGATGTTTCTATCTTCTCACTCTCTCTCCCTCTCTGAAATCAATAAAAAACATATTTTTAAAAGAGTATTTTATTTTCATATTATTATTACCATAAAAATGAAATATCAAGTTTAAAAATTATGGAGAACTCAGCCTGAGGATGTACACAGACCCCCAGCAGGTAGACACTGAACACAGAACACAGTACACAGAACGCAGCTGGAACTAGTTACTCTCTTTGAGAGGAGCTGCCTCTATTCACTGCCCCCGATGACGACTGCCTTGACCCTGATTTTCCAGTCTCTGAGGGGGTCAGACTCTTCCACCCCTGAGTCTTGCTTCACCTTGGTCTCCCCCTTTGTGTCACTGCCCACAGCTGGGGAGCAGCCTGGCCCATTCCCGTGCTCACTGCCAGGCTCTCTGACCCCAGCCTGGGGCAGAGTCTCAAACCACCTATGACCTAGGATGAGAGGGTGGACGATCCACGATGACATATCCCCATCCCGCACAAGTCACAATTCTCCATAGAGGGCACACACAATCCAATCTGCATTTCACAGCCTCTCTCATTAAGTCCCAACAAAACCCAAGAAACTCATTTCAGTCTTAAACATCTGTGCAGATTCTTGCTGAATCCAGTTTCTCAACCATAGGGATGATGTCATATATTTCTGCATTTTTGGTTTTAAAAAAAGAAATGTAGCAAACACCTAATATCTGTTTCATGGGTGAATGAGTGAACGGACGAATAAATAAATGAACTAGTGAGTGATGAATTAGCCAGCGAGTAAAAATAGAGATAAGGCAAAATAAAAAAGAGCTCATCCAACCACTGCATGCTGTAGACTGCACCTGAGACATCAGCTGGCCTCTCTTTACACCTCCAGCACCTCTCTTCCATTACCCAATGGCCCTGCAGAAGCAATATTACCTTTTCTAATGAAACTCTTTCTCCACAGATAATGTTCTCTAAAAAACCAGAGTCTACCAAATCCTATATAATAAAAGGGTAATATGCAAATCGATTGAACGGAGGAACGACCGGTTGCTATGACGCACACTGACCACCAGGGGGCAGACGCTCAACGCAGGAGCTGCCCCCTGGTGGTCAGTGCGCTCCCACAGGGGGAGCGGGGCTCAAGGCTGGCAAGTGCTGCGGCGGTGGTGGGAGCCTCTCCTGCCTCCATAGCAGCGCTAAGGATGTCCGACTGCCACTTAGGCCCTCTCCCCGTGGGCTCCCCCGCCATCCCTCAGTGCACAAATTTCATGCATCGGGCCTCTAGTGTGTATGTATATATATAAACACACACACACACACACACACACACACACACACACACACGAGGATTCTCATGTGTATTTATTTTTAAAATATTTGTAGGGGCAGTACAGGACATCATTGTGCTATTTGGCCTGTCGCCAAGGCTAAAGCTAAAAACAAGTAGATTCTACTGCACTTAAGTTAAAGAAAGTATTGTGGTAAATACTTCCCCATCAAAAGTGTACAGTGATTATAAAGGTCACTGGCTACAGACTTCAGGCACATTCTTTTGATACCATGTTCAATAACAGTCAGGAATGTTGGCCTCTCTCCAATATAAGGGGAAAGGAAACAATTTTCTCAAGTTCAAGCAGCTTCTGAGTTACATGAGGGTGTATATATACGTAAACTTTAAATGGTAGGAAAGTCACAGTTCTGTCAGAGCTTTCAATTTGTTAGCCATTTTAGAGAAGGTGAAAATCTATTTCTTTGATGAAATGAAGGCATATGCAATGCAAATAAATGGAAGCATTTAGTGCCATTCTGAGGTCCATGCCAGATCCTGCTGGTATTGTTTGTACCTTTTAGTACCCTTAATTCTTACTTTTTCTCCTTTTTGGATTTTTCCTATATCACACAGTCCTCATATAGAATTGCCATTAACTGGTTTCTGGTTTCTCTCTCTCCCGCCTCCCCCTTTCCCCATTTCAGGTATCACAGGCCAACACACTGAAAACACCTCATCAGGTTTGAGAATGTGAAGCTCTCATAAAAGTCATGAAGTCCAGGTGTACATCAGTTATTTTGTTTCTTTTAAGATGTTCGAGATATGCGTAATTTGAACACGTTCCCATAGTTTTAATGAACCCTACTAATGCTAGGAGATTCTGTGGTGTGAAAATGGAATTGCATTCAACCACATTCCCTAAGTTCAACTTGTCCATCCTAACAGCACAGAACCCAATGGAGGCCCATAGGGAGGTGAAGACTCCACTTTCATAGAACAGGCAGAAAAATGAACCACCAATCAGAAAGAATGTATGCACTCCTATGTTCACAGAAGCATAATTTACAATAGCAAAGATATGGAAACAGCCCAAGTGCCCATCAGTAGATGAGTGGGTAAAAAAGCTGTGGTACATTTACACCATGGAATATTATGCAGCAGTAAAAAAGAAGGATCTCTTACCCTTTGACACAACATGGAGGGATTTGGAGAGTATTATGCTAAGCGAAATAAGCCAGTCAGAGAAAGACAAGTATCACATGAACTCACTCATATGTGTAATCTAACGAACAAAATAAACTCATGAACAAAAGAGACCCAACCTGACCAGTGTAGCTCAGTGGTTGAGCATAGACCTATGAACCAGGAGGTCACAGTTCAATTCCCACTCAGGGCACAAGCCGGGGTTGTGGGCTCAATACCCAGTAGGGGGCATGCAGGAGGTTGGCTTATCAATGATTTTCTCTCATCATTGATGTTTCTATCTCTCCCTCCCTCTCTCTTTCTCTCTGAAATCAATTAAAAATATATTTTTAAAAAAAATAGATCATGAGACCTAGAAGCGGAACAGACTGATAAATCTGAGGTAAGGTGGGGCGGGGGGGAGGTTTGTGGGGGAGAGATTAGCCAAAGAACTTTATGCATATATGCATAACCCATGGACACAGACAATGGTGTGGTGAAGGCCTGGGGGGTGAGGGGAGAACAGGTCCATGGTGAAGGGGGTTTATGGGGGGAAAGGGGGACATCTGTAATACTTTCCACAATAAAGGTAAATTTTAAAAATAATTATTTGGGTTTAAAATGCCAGGAGTTATTAAATATCCAAGTACTAATCCCTCCTTTATTTAGTTGGTATCAGGACCAGACTTGCCCAAGAACACAAGATCCTTCCAGAGAAACTTCTCTTTCTGAGAGATGTTTTTCTAGATCCTTTAGGGTTTTGGGGGGACTAAATTTGATACTTCTTAGTGCCTGGATCTTCATTCTCCCTGTTAATTCCAGCAAACCATCCTGCACCTTTACACTAAACAACGTTTAAATGCTTATTACATGCATTTACACACTCAGTTCTATAAACCCAGATTCTTCCGGATTATACCTAGGCAACCTGGACAAAAGCTGCCGCCCTGCCCTCCCATTCCATAACAGTTAAGCAGGCTTTCTCTCTGCTTCCTACTTTGTGCCAGAAGCAAAGTACACAGAATCTAAAGGTGCATAAATTCTCACGGTATATGAGACTGTTTAACTGTGTGTGTGATATTAAAATAATGCATTATTCCACTTATAAAGAAATAAGCAATAATTTCACCTGGATTTCAGAAACAAGTAGCCTGAGAATTTACCATCCCAGTTACTATATCAAACATCTTTCCTTTCTTTTCCTTTCTCTTCTCTTCTTTTCCCTTTTCTTCCTTCTTCCTTCCCCCACCCTTCTGTCCTTCCTTCTTTTTAATGATTCTCAGCTCCTTGTGGGCGAGGCTGTTTTATGTACACACTAGAGGCCCGATGCATGAACGTGCAAGGGGCTCAGCCCCCATGGACCCCACAGCCGCCGTTTCGTCAGGAAGGTCATTTGGAAGGACATCCGGAAGGACGTCCGGTCTGATGAGCATATTACGCTTTTATTATTATAGATTATTTTGACTTAGTCCTCGCAGATCACCGGACTGAGGGCTGCTCAGTAGATTCCTGATACTGCCGCTGCGGTCAACCAGATTTTGCTGAGTAGATGGATGAAACTTTGTTAAGAGAGGACTTCATTTGGAAACACGGCATCCTCATACTGTAATATACCTGACATGCTTTTGGCTGTCAAAGGACTTTCAGTATCTCATTTCACCCCCAGAGAAAACATGTGAGCTGGGGAGGGAGCACCATCCCCATTTTCAGATGGAAAACACTCTCAGAGAAGTTAAGCACCACGGTCACACATTTAGGAGAGAATATTGCTACGTCTCCTTCCATTCCAGAAAGTCCCTTAGCTTAGCAACCGCCAAAGAGGTTTAAACTCCTTCACAGCAAATACAATTTACAATGAAAGGTAAATATCCTTGCCATAAACAACCTTAAAACACACAGATATTCTCTTTGACATTTACATTTTATTGGAAGGACATTTCCAAGGCCCTTTCAAAAAGGATTATCCCCATTTACTAAGCTTTTCAAAAATGCTCTCTCCTATTCTGTGTACTGTGGTAAGCATTATCGATCCTTTAAGACAAAGATCTAGCTGATGAGTTACAACAAGGGAGGAAAAGGTATTTAGGGCTTTATAAAATCTTTGTGCTCATCTAAACCTTAAAAAAGTGGGTGACAGGCACAGCAAAAATCTGTTAAGTGGCCTTTAAAAGTACACATGCTAGAGTTTAGTACAACTATACCATCCCATTATAGGCAGTCCCTGAGACAAACTGAAATGGCCACACACACACACACACACACACACACACACACACGAAAAAAGAGGAAGATGTGTCCTCTGCTAGCTGAAGTTATTATATCCTCATAGATATTTCTACCAAGGGTACAGCTTAAGTTATTTAAGTTGTGAAAAAGTCATGGAGAGCTTGCTTGGTCAAACACACCCTCATTACTAGTATATAGCCATGGTGAACAGAGCCCTGGAAAAAAGCCCATAAATTTATGAATCTTTTAAAAAAAACAAAACTACATGATGCCTTTATGAAGATTCCATGGGATTTGCCATGAGGATTGGGGTTTTCAGAAGAGGGGAAAACGAATTTTTATGAGGAAAGACGGGGGTGCGGGTGGGGGTGAGGAGTGGGGTGGAGGGGGCAGGGACAGTGTGCTCAGGTAAACAGGTGACAGCAGATAAATGGTTAGTCAGAGGGCATATGGCATGCTCTTCCTAAAGATCACAGGTTACACTCAGGCAGGGGCATATTTGAGAGATTAGAAGTGATCCAATTGTGAAACAGAGGACAGGAAGAAAGGGGGGGTTGCGGTTCTTATCCTCGGATTAGCATCCTAGGATAAGGTGACCAGACGTCCCGCTTTTGGCGGGACAGTCCCGATTTTTAACAATTTGTCCCGCGTCCCGCGGCGTTTTAAAAAAGTACCGATTTTTGGAAAGAATGCACGACAAGCTAGGGAACGGTGGGAGAACGGGAAGGGAATATACGGTTTTCAGCAGCCACGTGGCTATTTAGCCAGGATATGAGTTTTATATCATTTTTGTTAATTTTATAATGTTAAACTTTAATAATAACAAATAATTGTTGAGAACTGATTATTGAGAACTGCTTATCAAAGTTCGCATTGTTGATCAGTTGTTAGAATTCGACCACCATTGTTTGGACTTAATGAACAATGGCATTTTTTGGGATTGGCAACGATGAAAACATTTTGTAACTGTCTCTCAGACGATACACATCGTACTGCGTGCTAGTAAGCTAGTTAAACAAGTGATGTCATTACAAATCAGCTATTCAGGTAATTTGGGTAATTTATTTATTTATTTCATAAATACATAAATTTGGGTAATTTATTTATTTATTTCATAAATACATAAATTTTCTTGAATTTAGCAGACAGTACTCGTATTATTCATATTTTATAGTGGCGGCAAAAAGTCTAGCACCGGCCTTGAAAGTGACACTTACGACTTACGTTACGGCAAATTCATGACCTTTTAAACAACGACAGCAATCTACTAAAAAAAATTCACTCAAATGAGAAATATGCCAAAGAATAAAATAATACTATACATAATTTTTTATTTATTATATTTGTAAATTGTACTTATGTTGAAATTTAAAAAAAATATTACAATACTATTTTTGTGAGTTCTATGAAAATTTTTGTTGCTCCATATAGACCAAATTTTTAATCAAGAACCCCCCCCCCCCGCCGTCAATGGTGTCCCGCTTTACCAATGTTAAAATCTGGTCACCTTAGTTTAGAGTGTAAACAGAGCTCAAGTTCCCAATGTTCTACTTGACCTTCCCTCCAGCAAATACTTGCCCAGCAAGTCTTAGAATACCTGAGCTGAAAGGTTAGGGGTGCATATCACAGACCTCATCTCATGAACTGGATAGTTATTCACCAAGCTTTGTACAACTTGGACCAAACACAAGGTAGAAGAGTTGATTCATCCCAATGAAAATTTCTAATCCAAATCTCCCATGGAGAGTTAGAACCTTAATGGATCCCACCGATAGGAAACCAGCTCCTAGGGATGTGGAAATCAAAACTGTGAGATGCCCTTTGAAGCAAACCAGAAGCCATCTGACAATTTCAGAACACCTTAAAAAATAACTGGCCTATCCTTTGAGCTTTCTAGAACACACATCTAATAGGAAAGCAACAACAACATCACACAAAGAAATGGGGGAAATGGGTTAATGACTTCTTCATGGCTCTCTGGCTTAACTACAGCGGTCCCCCCTTATCCATGGGGAATAGTTCAAGACACCCCCGCACAGAGAATAACTAAAATTATGGGTAGTACCAAACCCTATATCTGCTTTTTCCTATACATACATACCTCTGATAAAGTTACGGTAAATTTATATATTAGGCATGGTAGATTAACAACCATAGCTAACAATAAAAAATAGAACAATTTAAAAAAATAGAACAATTACAATAATATACTGTGATAAAAGTTACATGAATGTCTTTAGGGTCATTAAGTAAAATAAGGGCTACTTGAACACAAACACTGTGATATCAGACAGACGGCGTGGATTTGCTGGACAAAGGGATGATTCACCTCCCAAGCAGGAGATAACTCAAGATTTCATCACTCTACTCAGAATGGTGCACAATTTAAAACGTATGAACTGTTTATTTCTGGAATTGTCCATTTAATACTTTTTACTGTGATCGACAAGGGGTAACTAAAACCGTGGAAAGCAAAACTGCAAATAAGGGGTGACTACTGTACTAGAACCAATATTTCTAAGTTACAAATTCCCAATTAACTAATTAACCATCTATCTATAGCTGCCTATCTTTATCAAAATCTACATCTGTATCTATATATACAGAGAGGTGGCCCCTCCCTGTCTTCTACCCCAGTCCTCTCTCTGATAGTCCCATCTGCCACTGTCAGAGAGTCATCTGTGCAAGGAGAGAGTGGGAGAAGAGAGAGGAGAAAGAATAGAGGAAGGGAGGGAAGGAGAGAGAATACAGAGGATCCCTGACTTATGATGGTTCAACTTATGATTTTTTGACTATACAATGCTGAGAACGTGATATGCATAAGATATTACCTGAGATATTCAACACTTCAATGAAAAAGGCTTTGTGTTAGATGATTTTACTCAACTGCAGGTTAATGGTAAGTGCTTGTGCACATTTAATGTTGGCTACACTACAATGTTCAGTAGGTTAAGTGTATTAAATGCATTTTCAAGGTAGGATATTTTCAACTAGGATGGTTTTATCAGGGTGCAACCCACGGTAAGTCAAGGAGCATCTGTACTGTGTTTACCGGCCGAGCTTTCAAAATGCGCATGTCCAGGTAGGGAAGGAGGGGGGCAGGGAGGAAAGGTATGCAGACACAATTTAAAGTTGCTGATCAAAAATTACCCTTTACAAAAAGCCTGATTATTTGACTTAACTTTTTAAGTTACCTAAATATCAGATAGATACTATTTGTTTTAACAGCACCCTTTTAAAAATGCCGTGTCTCTGTAAACTGCAGAACCCCTGAATGGCTCACACTTGGGTGTGAATTGCTTAGAGCAGTTGCCTCCTAACACCTACATGAGATCATCAGCAAGGGGAGGAAAATGATGGGATGTCAACTATGAATGGCTCTTTACAGTTCCTGTATTTGACATCACGTATCTCCCATAATCCTCACATCGATTGCTGAGAGGTTATTAAACCATCTTATACATATATAAAAAAATCAAGCTCAGAAAGGAAGAAACTTCCCAAATCACATCTCTTGGTAACAGGCGGGCCGGGGCTTGACTCCAGCTGTCTGCTTGCGAAGGGAAGGACTGGAAAAGACCAGAGCCCTTGAGGAGCAGGGAACACAGAGCTGTGTGAAGAGCAGCCCTGGTGGCTTTCTAATTCCCCTGTGGCACTGCCTGTATCCACTGGCCATGAAGTACACATGGGGGCCCCAGACCTCAAGGTGGTATCTGCCACAGCTGTTAGTATTACAAACTGCCTAGTCACAATGACAAATTCCTGATTTGTACACAACGACACAACAGGCTTTGTGTGCAGGCCTGGGAACCACCCCTCCATTCAAACCTCTTCATAAAGTGGGTCCTCTCTGTGCACGAGGACAGCAAAGCAGAAAGTATATGCAGTGTCCCTAGAACAGCAAACTACGAAACATCACTGAGAGAAAATTTAAAATATCTATCTATATAAATCGAGGAACATACCATGTTCATGGACCATTAGTCTCAATATTATAAAGGTATCAATTTTGCCCAAATTTATTTATACTAGAGTTTACGCTCAATCAAAATCCCAACAGTTCAAAGGTCTTTATTGCTGCTGTTGTTTTGTTTTGGTGGAATTTAATAAATGGACTTGAAAATGTTGTGTAAATGTAAAAGACAAAGAATGCCAGGAAACTCTTAAAGGCCCTAGCTGTTTTGGCTCAGTGCAGGCCTGCTGGTCAAGATGAGCAGAGGTATTTTTGTTGTTGTTGTTTTTTTAAACACATCCTTGTGTCAATACCTACATATATTCATATATTGCCTGGAATTAGGAAGAGAATAACTGAATTAAAACTGTGGCCCACTATTTTTTACACCTTTTGCACTCACATGTTACCAAGTATCATGGACCATTGACCACTCCTGGCCAATTCACCCCGAGCAGGTTTCCTACCCATCTGTCATTCATTTGATGAGCAGACCATGTGTACTGGTCCCGATGCATGCACATTATAGAAAGCCCCTGAGCGCTTCCAGAAAATCTCCAACAACTGATACCCAAAACTTGCTCTTCCCTTTACTCCTCACAGGTTAATGAAGCTCTTCTTTCTTCAACTGTCAACTCAAGTGTCACTTCTTCAGGGAATCTTTCCTTGCCCCCACTCCTACCCCGACTCCTGACTGGGGTGAGCAACGTCATGTTCTTCTCCTGATTTAGTGCTGGTCATTCTCAATTAGGCCCCACCCCCCCCATCTCTCCTTGGAGGCTGATCCCTAGGGGCTAGATCGCCAGGACACCCTGCCCAGCTGGCCTGTTGGGTTCCACTGATGAGAGGCAGTGGCATGCTTTCCCCATTCCCTTTTTGCAGTGGTCTGAGTTTCTAGGGGTGGCTGCTTTTCAGAGGTCCAAGCCCCTCCTGCTTGGCTCCAGCTCACACTCTCCAGCATCATCATTCCTGCCACCTAGGGAGGTGACCGTGCCCCACTGGCTCTGGTAACCCTATCTGAGCTGTCCTTCCACAGAAATCCCTTCACTTCAATTAGGCTGGATTCTGGTTTCTGAACAAGGCTGTGACCCTGTGCAGTGGCAAGTTCATATCAATTTATCTGCATGACTATTTTATCAACATTTCTTTACTGCTACTAGGCTGTGAGCTTCGTGACACCGGCCCTTCAGAAGCTGCCAACAAATATTTGTTAAGTGATTTAGTGAGTTAATGAATGCATGAATGAATTCACATTGGAATCAGAATATACTGTACATAATGAGGACTTTTGAAATGCTCCTGCCATGCTTGATGTGGCGCCAACCCAGCAGAGCAAACAGTTTTTCCTGTGGGCTGAAAATAGTCTTCGTTGGCAGGAATGACAATAATTTCAATTATTCCAGCAATATGTGTAAGAGCTATGATTTCTCAATTAAAAAGATTCAACTTTATCTGAAATGCCATCAATGATGAGATTCCAAGTGGGCTGCAGTCGGTTATAGCTCTAAGAGTCAGTAGGCACACAATAAAAATGTTACCTAGAAAAAGAAGGCTCTGCATCTCTGAAGATTTCACAACCTATTGCAAATGACTCTGGAAAATAAATACTCAGTAGTTTACATGGTGTAGGAGGGTTAACCGCAGGCAGGAAATGTTCTTTGTTAACACAATACACTACCAACTCCGCATTGCTGTCTTAGACTTCAAGGACAGTCTGGGATGATCCCAATATTAGACACGCAAGTTACATATTCATGTATGTAGTTAAACAACTTCTACAAAATGAACTGGGAAATTCTGATGCTAGTACCCTGGTCAGAGTTTACAGAGCGGGGTCTGCAGTTCTGCAGGTTCCCTTCTCTTCTGTGGTAGAAAAGTGCAGAAAAATCAGATTACTTAGGGGCAATCTGATGCACTAGCCAAGATCTTTCAAACCAGTAAATGCCATACAACAGGACGCTAGAATTTTAATCTTGAGAAAACTAGTTTATAAGTTACCATCACAACTGAATACATATTATATCGAGAGTGTTTTCTTCTAAGGGCTTTTGAAAAGCAAAAATCTACCTAGCACACAAGCTCCTGCAGGGTAACATTCTCAAGTGGTTGGTCAAGGGTCCTCTCTTTGCTGCAGTCTCTCTCCTGCTTGAACCTCGCCTGTTTCTTCTGGTGACGTTTTCATTGAAAAAAAAGTATCCAATTCTGTTCATTCTGACCAACATGGAGAGCAAAGGTCCACTTTCTCTAGGATGCACTTGAAGATTACTTAAAACCTGTCACCAAGCAAGCTTGTTAGCTGATAAAGGAAGACCTTTCTGATATGGCACGACTTGGGATATGGGCCTGGTTTTATAATCCTGAGTGATATGGCAGGGTTTTTGTAATCGTTATAACATTAATAATACCTTGCGAGAGGGTGCGGGGAGAAGTGATGGAGTTAAAATAGTTACAATGCAGTTAAGACTGCTAATTCCTTTTACTACCACCTAACTTGTTTTGCTGTGTCTAATTCGGCGCAACAACAAAAAATTCCTTTTTCCTTATTCATTCCCTGCGGTCGTAACTACTATAGGAAATGACCGCACCAGCTCCTTACTGATTGCTTCCCTGCAAACAAAAGAGCATTTTATACCTGATCCTGCCATGACCACGAAAGGGAATGAAGTAGGGATGAATCGTCCTCCACCTCTCGTGCCCCCACGTAAAGCTTTTTTAAAGGGTGGGGGGAGGAAAGCAGTGCCGCATTCAGTTCCTAAAAGCTGATGCTACCCCCACTCCAGACTAGCTCGTCTCCATTCCCATCCCCATCACCCACTTATGGGGCGCCCAGTACACGAAGCGCCCATAGGCTGGCAGGGTCAGAGAAGAAGCATCTCTTTTCAACAGTTTGAAAATCACGACTCCCGAGGCGTTCCCAGCATCCGAGTGGGACGGGTGGCTCAGCCCCAGGGCACCGGGCGGTGTTTCGGGGGCCCGCAGCCCAGGGCCGCGGCCCGCGCCGCAGCGCTCGGGGGAGGCCCCCACCCTCCCGCAGGGACCGGCCGCGGATTCTTACCAGCCAGCCCGCCGCCGCCGCCTCCATCCCCCGCGTGCCCCTTCCTCCGCTGCAGGATGAAGTAGGGGTTGGCCCTCTCGGTGATCCACAGCGCGTTGGCCAGCAGCACCTCCTCTGGGTTCACCCACATATTCCCGGGCGCCGCGGGCGCACGCACAATGGGGCGGCGGGGCGGCTGCTGCACACACCGGCGCGCACGGGCGCGCACTCCCGGACACGCTCGCCCGCCCGCCCGCCCGCGCCCAGGCGGGAAGCGACTTCAGCAGCGGGCGGCCCGCGGCGCCCCGGCCACAACAAAGCCCCCGCGGGCGGCCGGGGAGGACGGCGAGGACGCGGGCACCGTGAGCAGCATCCTCCCCGCGCGCCGCCGCCGCCGCCTCCCGCGAGCCCGCGGCCGCAGACGCCCGGGCCTGCCGCCCGCAGCTCGGCCGCGGCCCAGGGCGGCGGGAGGAGCGGGAGGAGGAGGAAGTGGTGTCGCTAAGTCTCGGGATCCGGCTCGGCGGTGGGCGAGGCTGCGGGCTACACGAGCTGCTTCGGCCCCGCGGCGTGGGCCGAGCTGGACTGGGGTGCGGCTGCTCCCGCGGCGCCGACCAAAACTCCGGGCCGCCTCGGTCTCGAGCCGCTCAGAGCCCTGGAGGCCCCCCGCGCGCTAGCTCTCCGCGTCGGCACCACTCGCACCCGCGGCGAAGCCCAGCGCCCCGCGGGCGGGACGCTCCGGACGCCGCGAATGAATGACGGCAGCGCGGTTCACTCGGAGCGAGCCCAGGTGGCCCCAGTTTCCTCGCGCGCGGGTCCTCCGTGGGCTCTGGGCGCCGCGACTTGCCTCTGCGGCTGGCTTTGGAGGAACCTTCTGGGGACCGTGTGGCAAACCCTCGGCCCCACGCCCATCCCAGCGGAGAGGACGCTGCCAGTCTCCGTAGGGTGGTGTGTGTTTACGGCTGACGCTCCGTGTGCTAGCGCCACCCCTCTTCCCAGGAAATAAGTGTTTCAAGGTTCCAGACTGGGAGCTGGATACCCGGTCGGAAGGGGACGCAGCCAATGGCTGTCGATGTTTTTGTTTCCTGCATCCCTGGGGCAAGTCATGCGCCAAACTTGTCACCGCCTGTGAGCCCTCCTCCTCTCCGTTCCATTGTAAAGTGGCCCAGCTAAGTGCATTACATCACTTCTTTCCTTGACCTGTAGGGCACGAGCATTAGCGAAGTTGGAAGCAGCCCAAAAGCTTAGACCAACTAACTCACACCACAGCTTCCTATCTCCGGCATTTGGAGCTTTGGGGGCTAGGCAGGGCAGAATTCTGGGATTTATCCACATTTAATAAGTGAATTAGATTTTTTTTTAAAAAAATAATTGAAATCAGAGACACACAAACCAGGCCAGCTTGATCCCTAGACGGTTTTGCTTTCTCCCCTATACTTCCATTCTCTTGTGATCACAGCTCATCTGCCTGGGTATCTGATGACCCTTTCAGCTCTTTTTACACCCAGGAGAGCCGCAGATAGCTCCGCACAAAGGGACGCCTCTTCCCAGGTGATGAGAATTCACCAAGCTCTGCTTTGGCATGGAAGCTGGACAATCCTAGGGGCTTCTCCCTTCCCCAGTGAGCAGAGCATTCAATGACACTTTCTTGGGTGGACTTACATTTTTTATTTAGGCAGCTCTCACAGCTGGATTGCTGAACTCCTTCAAATGGCCCAGTGAACGCACCCAGCCATTTCCATGAGGCTGCCTCTGCATCTGTGGGGGTCCTACCCAGTGGGCTCTCAAGGAATGAAAGTTTCCCTTTCAATTACTGCATGGACAGCTCTTCTGCCTCTTTACAAAACATTTCAGACCTCCAGACATTTATGGGAATTTCACATACATAACACAGACTCAAAAATGCCATTCGGCACCTTCATTCACAGTACAGGGCTTCAGTCACATAAAAAACAATACACAATACAATTGCAAAATACACATATGTAAAAACTATATTGTGGGAAACCGCCCATTGTCTTCACTAGCAGAGAGGTGTGGACAAGGAACCCAGAATGCTGGAGACCTTGAACTCTGGCAAAAGTCAGAGCTATGCACCCACTGTTTAGTCGAGACAATGGTAGCTGAAGCAACTTCCCTACCAGACAGTCATGTAAATCCTTACTGATGAGATAGTCTGCCTGTTACTGAAATTGCCTGCCTAAGGGCTATGGGTGTATCCCAAACCTGAATAAAAAGGGTGGCAAGGCCAGAGCAAAGCGGAGTCCTTCCTTGGGCTTCCGCCTGGCCCCCAATTTCCAAATTATTATTTCTTGTCTTGTCTCTTTCATTTGTGTGCGGCCTCCTCCAGAGCTGGAACCTGAACCCTGAACCACATGGGACATGGGACACTTGCACTCTATTAACCTTTTGCACTCGGATGTCGAGTGTGACTCGATACGGTTAGCATTAGAATAAAGGAATCTAGAAAAAAGCAAGCGAGTGCAAAGGGTTAATAATATACTAGAGGCCCGGTGCACGAAATCTGTGCATGGGGGCGGGGGGTTGTCCCTCAGCCCAGCCTGCACCCTCTCCAATCTGGGACCCCTTGAGGGATGTCTGACTGCTGGTCCCCCCTAACTGCCCTCCCCTGCAGGCCTGGTCACCCCCAATTGCCCTCCCCTGCTGGCCTGGTCCCCCCCAACTGCCCTCCAATGCAGGCCTGGTCCCCCCAACTGCCCTCCCCTGCTGGCCTGGTCACCCCCAACTGCCCTCCCCTAATGGCCTGGTCTCCCCTAACTGCCCTCCTCTGCTGGCCCCGTCACCCCTAACTGCCCTCCCTGCTGGCCTGATTGCCCACAAGTGCCCTCCCCTGCAGGCCTGGTCCCCCCCAACTGCCCTCCCTTGCTGGCCTGGTCTGCCCCAACTGCCCTCCTCTGCCAGCCTGGTCACCCCAACTGCCCTCCTCTGCTGGCCTGGTCACCCCTAACTGCCCACAACTGCCTTCTCCTGCAGGCCATCTTGTGGCGGCCATCTTGTGTCCACCTGTGGGCAGCCATCTTTGACCACATGGGGGCAGCCATCTTGTGACTTGGATTGATGGTCAATTTGCATATTACTCTTTTATTAGATAGGATTTATAACTTTTAATATTTTTGAAGTGCTTCCGTAGATGTTCTTTCATTTTATGTAACTAATGTTTTTAGCTTTTTTAAAAATATATATTTTATTGATTTTTTTACAGAGAGGAAGGGAGAGGGATAGAGAGTTAGAAACATCGATGAGAGAGAAACATCAATCAGCTGCCTCCTGCACACCCCCTACTGGGGATATGCCCGCAACCAAGGTACATGCCCTTGACCAGAATCAAACCTGGGACCCTTCAGTCCGCAGGCCGATGGCTCTATCCACTGAGCCAAACTGGTTAGGGCGTAACTAATGTTTTTATAACCTCTACTGAGTGCCTCCCTACTATCTTTTGGAGTGTCCTTATTATTCTGCTCAATGTTGTGACTTGACATTTCTACTCTAGCCCTAAAGTGTGAAATTAGATTAACATTTTAAAAAATATATATTTTATTGATTTTTTATAGAGAGGAAGGGAGAGGGATAGAGAGGTAGAAACATCGATGAGAGAGAAACATTGATCAGCCGCCTCCTGCACACCTCCTACTGGGTATGTGCCCGCAACCAAGGTACATGCCCTTGACCAGAATTGAACCTGGGACCCTTGAGTCCGTAGGCTGACGCTCTATCCACTGAGTCAAACCGGTCAGGGCTAGATTAACATTTTTATCTATTGGTGCCAAAATGCTGCTTACTTACATAATTCTTTCATGCATTCATTCAACATGTAATTGTTGAATGTCTGCTATACACTAGACCCTGGGAATAACAAGTGAACAAAACCTACAAAATCTCTGCCTTCATGAAGATTTATATGTAAAATTAATAATCAAATCCAAATCAATTTTACAAAGACCTGCTTTGAAAACAAGATTGGACACCAAGAGGAAAGAGAAAAAAAATTTTTTTAATTGTTAGTTGCTTTCTACTTTCTTGAAAGAATTAGAGAGCATTTTCTCCAGAAAATCAAGGCTTCCATTATAATAATGAATTGTGATAACCTGTAGTAGAAGAATGTTGCAAAGAATCACAGAAATTACAAGGAGGTTCCCAGATGGCATGGCTCAGTGGTTGAGCGTCAACCTATAAATCTGGAGGTCACGGTTCGATTCTCAGTCAGGACACATGCCCGGGTTTCGGGCTCGATCTCCAATATGGGTCATGCAGGAGGCAACTGGTCAATGATTCTCATCATTGATGTTTCTATCTCTCTCTCCCTCTTCCTTCCTCTCTGAAATCAATTAAAAAAAAAAATAAAAAAAAAAAAGAAATTACAAAGGTTATGGCAGCTTGCTGGTCCATACTGCTAACTGCTCCTTTATTAAAATGTGGCTTTGTGTTTTTTTGTTTAGTTTTGTTTGATCAAATATACCTGAACTAGAAATAATGCAAAGAGAACTTAACTAATCCAACCAGTTTCTTAGTGAAATGAGTATTTTTAGCTTTCAATTTATTCTTATTGTTATTAAGTCCAAGGATTATCTCAAACCATTAAAGAGGAAAAGCACTGAGCAGATGCCTAGATAAGATAGGGGTGAGTGATATAGTCTTTGTGTCTTGCTGAGATTTTTTTTTTAGATCTTGCTTAAGATCTCTTCCTCTCCCCTACCCCAAAGGGAAAGTATCAACACTGATAGAGGTCTGATGGCCACACCCTGGAGCAATCAATAGGTTTTCTACCTAATAGGCAGGTCTACCTAAAGCAATACTATGTCGGTAGTAAATTTTCCTTTGGCACTTTTCACCCGCATGTGTATCATTTTTCCACCTTTTCTGCTTTTTCACCTTCACAGTGATGTACTTTCCTCTCTATCTTCACCCTTCTCCCAGTGAGTCCTCTACTTTGCCCCCTAGGGACTTGCCCACCCCTGGAAATACCATGGAGTTCAGCGTACTTGATTTCTGCCCACACCCTTACCTCCCACTGCTGTGCCCTCCTTCATGGCCCAGAAATAGGGCTAAAAGCTGCAAAATTTTAGTCGTACCAAGCATTCCATTGCCCAGTACTCCCAGGTGTGGTCAGGCCAGTAGAAAATTCAGTTCGAGTTCCCACAGTGAGAATTCACCCAGCAGAATAGTAAAACGCTTAATGCTTCCCTGGGAGAAGGCAACACCTCCCCTTGCCTTCTAGCTAAAGGTAACATGTTAACATGGACCATTAAAAAAAGAAAAAAAGAAAAAGATCTTCCCTGACTAGCCTGGAAGGGCAGTAGCTCCAGTAGGGTATTTGGAATGTCTCGTGTCCAGTGAGGTAGAAGGAGAAGAGTGGCCTGTCCAGGCAGGCGAGAGTAATATTGTTTCCAAGATCCAAGACTTTGCAGTAGCTTTGATATCTGATATAGTGACCTATACCGTGCACCTGAGTTGCTTGCTAATCCAGCAGGAAAAACTAGATCAACCAGTCATTAAAATGTCTGCTCTGCAAGTAATAGAGCTAATTGATGATACAGAAGCCATAGTTTGGTTCTTTCCATTTTAAGTGGCTGCACGGGTCTGCCGGCAGGACCATCCTTACATACAGTGTGATTGGAGGGAAAGGATCCTTCGACATAGCGGTGATCGGTGATAGTATGACCTTGCCTTCATTCAGTGGATCGCTCCACCTTTTGAATCCTGAGATGCTCTGGAAACTGAAAAGAAATAAAACTTTATTTCTATCCATGTTGGAGAATGTTAGAGATACTATGGCCAGGTGACCTGTGTCAAATGCATCTGAGTTCCTAGAATGAAGGAAGGAAAGAAGACAGCAACCTCTTCAGAAGGAAAAAAAATGAAGCAAGGTATTAGCAGATATTTGTTTGCTGCTTAACTCTTTGTCATGGCAAGTATTAACGGGTAGGAAAGAGTGATAAGGTAAAGAGCTTAGACCACAAGAGAAGGTTGGGAGACACTTGCCTATTTCAAAGTTCTCTACTGTGAGTTCCCAGAAGGCAAGACTGTGAGAAGATGGTGTTAAATCCCCAGGCTTAGCACAGGGCCTCTGAGCATGCCCAACAAGGAGGTCCTTCCGTGACTCTTTAGAAATTCTTCCAGTCCTTTCCAGGAGCTGCATGGAGCAATGCCTATTTCTCCACAACCTCATCTAACACGTTTGTAGGAAAGTGTCTTGCACTGGTTTTTATTTGGGGTAGAACATAGTTATGTGACTGCATTTTACTGCAATTTCCATGACATTTTAGGGCTTTCAACCGACACAATAATGCTTTTCTTTCCAATATGAAAATAGTTCCCTTTTTCAGGTTATAAAAAGAATAGATGTTTATTATAAAAGTGATCTTGATAGAAAAGCATAAGAGAGAAAGTAAAATTTCCCCAAAATGCCATTTAGAGGTAACCATTAGAGATTGGTGTGTTTTTTTTTTAAATATTTTTAAAATATCTTTTTATTGATTTCAGAGAGGAAGGAAGAGGGAGAGAGAAATTAAAACATCAATGATGAGAATCACTGATCAGCTGCCTCCTGCATGCCCCCCACTGGGGATCAAGCCCACAATCCAAGCATGTGCCCTTGATTGGAATTGAACCCAGAACCTTTCAGTCCCCAGGCCAACACTCTATCCACTGAGCCAAACCGGCTAGGGCCCATTAGAGATTGCTAGCAAGATTATTAGAGATCTCACCATTTACAGATAACAACTGGCTTTTTGGTGAACATCTTTGCAAATATCGGCCTGTGCATATAAACATATGTGGACAAAGACCCCTCCTTTATTCCCGTGGCTAAGTGCTATTTTGAGATAATGTGACACTGCCTCTGGATCAAAGATTTCTTTGATGCTTCCTCCCCACATGGAGAGCAGGCTGTACCTCTCACCGGGTACAAGGGCGGGTCCGGGTGCAGGGAGATCTGATTATGTTCCCCTTTCTTCCAGATGTGTAGACTAGGCACTGAAAAGAATCGCCACTGTGTTTAAACAGGTCAGTGGTTCCCCAGCATCTTGCTCACAGGTGAAAGGGAAACAAATGGGGCAATGCCAAGGACTCTAATTTCCCCTTTAAGAGACAGGCAGGGTTCCTATGTAAAGCTCGTGGTAAACTTCCCTGGACTCCTGCCAAGGCCGAGGCAATGTTTCCAATCAGGGCAGGCCCAGGTTCACGAAGCAGAGGGTCCCCTACAGGCACAGCTGCTTCAGAGTTTGCATGAATCTAACATGTTTTGAAAACTGATGTCTCATGGAACTTTTTTTTAGTTCATGAGATAGATATTTAATTTTTAAAACCACATGTTAACAGTTTTTCCCCTCAACTATGGTACTTTTATGGGGATGGCTGTACATGATAGTTAAGTTTTGAATGAACATCTTATCCACCTTGGGTCTTAGTGGGATTAAATCCATTGTTAAGCACAAAGTTTGGATGTGCATCTTCCATGTGATTGTCCTTGGTTTCATCAGAGCATTCTAGCCTGTGAACCATAATGCACCAGAAGTAATCTTGTCCCATGTGCTAATTTACAAAGTGTCTGGGGGAGAAGGCTTGATTGTCTAAGCTGTGAAACAGAAGACACAATTTTTAAAAACATATCGTGGATTTGGCACCCTCTTCCTTCCCCATTATCATCTGGCCCCACTGTATGAAGACCAGCAGGATGGGATGCATCCCCTCTTAGTCACGCTATGTCATGCGCCCATGCCAAAGAGGATGCCTGGGTTACTCACACACTCACAGGAAGTGTGCTGGGCACTTCCCTCATTGAATTGTGCAAGGACAGCGTCTGCCTTAAGCATGAGCATTCAAGTTTCAGTTCTGAAGGAAGTTGGCAGTCACCTGATCTGCCTTTAATAATTTAATGGTGCACTTCTGGGTTTTTTCTCCTTAAGCAATCTCATAGTCTACACATTATGGGAGACAATCACCTGACTTTGTCCTCGGATTTTCTCACGAGGAGATCCCTCTGGCTATTTTGACTGCAAATCAAACCTTAGATACATTCACAGAAGAAACTTACTGGTAGCAGCTGCGTCCTCCCAGGAGGAAATTAGCTCCTCTCTAGGAGCCAATATTTGCATGACTGGGTCTTGTTCAGAGTCTGGGCTTTGGGAGAAATCAAAGGATATGCTTTTCATGCTGCAAATGGGATCTTTGCTTTATTTTCCTCACAAAAACCTCTACTATTCGTCTACCCCTTCCCTAGGGAAACAGCCATAAGATACTAAACATGTACTTTTCACAGTGCATAGTAATGACAGGAGATGTTCCAAATTTGCTCTGCATGCCCAAATGCTCAAAAAGTGTGATGGAACTTATTTTCCTTTAAAATGCAGCATAGTGACCATTTTAATTTACCCCCCTCAGGAACATATCAACCTACAGCAATCTCAATTTTGAGGAGAGAATGATAAGAGTACAGCCAATTTAGACTTAGGTGTTGGGTTGTTGTTTCTGCTCGCTCACTAGCTAAGAGTTTTCTCTGACACTGTGATCTCAGCAGAAAGACAAATCACCACTTATTATGTGCCTTCAGGTCAAAACAGTACATTTAAAAATTTTTTTAAATATATTTTATTGATTTTTTACAGAGAGGAAGGGAGAGGGATAGAGAGCTAGAAACATCAATGAGAGAGAAACATCGATCAGCTGCCTCCTGCACACCCCCCACTGGGGATGTGCCCGCAACCAAGGTACGTGCCCTTGACCAGAATCGAACCTGGGACCTTTCAGTCCGCAGGCCGACGCTCTATCCACTGAGCCAAACCGGTTTCGGCAAAATAGTACATTTTAAATGCTTGAGGAGAAGGATCAGTTTGGTCTGTTTACACATCTGTTATCCAAACAAGATTGTGAATTCCAGGAGAGCAGAGGGAGGCTGTAGTACTGGGCCTGCCTTGAAAGAAGGCTGCAATGAATGAATGAATGTGCCAGTGTTTACCCATCTTCCAGGGTAAAGAGCACTTGGCTTTGCAACTGCTCTCTTACTTCTCACATTGTGAAGAAGCGTTTCCCTAGTTTGACTTCCAGAAAGCAAGCAACCAGATAGGTAAGCCGGCAGGCACCTCTGTGCACTGAACTCCTTGTGAGTAATAATATCGTATGTAGGAATTCCACCTCTAGTCCCAAGTCTAGTCTTCCCCAAGCTCCAATTTAACTAGGAGAAATTCTCATCGCTCTGAACTTACTAAATTTGAACTGTTCGATTAAAGAATCAGGAGGTCAGGTTTCGATTCCCTGTCAGGGCACATGCCTGGAAAGCACACCCAGAGGTGAAGGATGAGGAAAAATGAGAGGTCAACGGGGGAGTTAGAGGTCATGTGGCAACTCAGAGGGGTGCCACGCACTCTACTTGAAATCCTGTACTGGTACCCCACGGCTTTACAAATCAAGTCTCAGCTTGGTCTGCAAGGACCTCACCCTGAGGACTCCCTCATCCTACTCTGTGCTCTGGCAACACAGCTGCTCTGGATGCTGACGTCCACCCCCTTCACACTGACTTTAGATGCTTTGTCTCCACTCTACTGTATCCCGAGCCTGAAATTTCCTTTCTCCTTGTATTTGCTTTGATAACTCCATCAGCATCCGGTGTAAGAGCCATCACCTCTGGGAACCTCTATTCGGACTAGAGGCTACATACTCTTCTGTGTCTCCTCACTTCTGGCCTCTCTCTCTCTCTCACTTACTTTTGTATCCTAAACAGCTACATAGCGTCTGATACACAGTAGGTATTTGAAAAAACAACTCATCTTTATTTTCTTTTCTTAAAATATATTTTTATTGATTTCAGAGAGGAAGGGAGCAGGAGAGATAGAAACATCAATGATGAGAGAACCGTTGATCAGCTGCCTCCTGCACCCTCCCCCGCCCCCCCCCCCCCGACCCGGCACTGGGGATGAAGCCCACAACCCAGGCAGCATATCCTCTGTTTTCTCCCAAAGCCCAGACTCTGAACAAGACCCAGTCATGCAAATATTGGCTCCTAGAGAGGAGCTAGTTTCCTCCTGGAAGGACGCAGCTGCTGCCAGTAAGTTTCTTCTGTGAATATATCTAAGGTTTGATTTGCAATCTAGATAAGCCAAGATGGCCAGAGGGATCTCCTCGTGAGAAAATCCGAGGACAAAGTCAGGTGATTGTCTCCCATAATGTGTAGACTATGAGATTTCTTAAGGAGAAAAAACCCAGAAGTGCACCATTAAATTATTAAAGGCAGATCAGGTGACTGGCAACTTCCTTCAAAACTGAAACTTGAATGCACATGCCTAACGCAGATGCTGTCCTATGAGCAAAGTGCCCAGCACAGAACTGGAGTGTGTGAGTAATCCAGGCATCCTCTTTGGCATGACATAGCATGACTAAGAGGGGATGCATTCCATCCTGCTGGTCTTCATACAGTGGGGCCAGATGATAATGGGGAAGGAAGAGGGTGCCAACTTCACGGCATGTTTTTAAAAATTGTGTCTTCTGTTTCACATACTTGACTTTCTGTCTCGTGTGTAAGCATGAGAAAGGAAGTATGACGTGGAATTTGGCTCAGACTTTTCAAAGTTGCTCGCTATCTTATTAAATCAGTGTTTCTGTGATTTGGTTCATCTCGGCGAAGAGGAGGAGGGAGACGTGGGAATAGGACACCACTGACATTTCCTGAGTGCTGGTTTTGTTCCCGGGAGGGCGCAGGGCACCTCACCTGACGTCAGCGACTCAGCAGCAGGACTGGCGGGGTTAGGAATGGCCTCCAGGAGCAGGCTCTCGGGTTGCTGTCCTGGTTCAGCCACTTATCCCTGTGACTTTGGGCAGGTTATCTGGCAACAAACACTCACTGAGCTTTGACTCTGTACTGGGCAGCATGCTAAGGGTTTTCATTTTTTTCTCATCCTATAACATCCTAGACGAAGGTACTACTGTTATTACTGGAAGACACTGAGGAAGAGAGAAGGGAGGGAGAATGATGTAAAGATGAAAAGCATCTGGTTCTGGAGTAATAATACTGCTGGTGTTCAAGTCCCAGCTAGACTACCTTTACCTGTGTCCGTTTAGCAAATTATTCATCCTCTTTTGAGACACGTATAGCATACGTAGAACAGTGCTTGGCACATAGGAAAAGCTTAGTAAATGCCAGCTGTTATTGTGAGTCAGTGAAATGGCAGGTGTCCCTTTTGTGTAGTACATTTGCTTGGTCTTGAGTAACCTAGAGAGGGAACAGGTATCTTGTATTTAGGACATCTTGTGATGAGGCCAGTCACTGTAGGGCACACTCAGGCATGTGTATGTGGGGATTTAGAACTGTGCATATGCTCTCCGGTCTGTCTTCAGCCCATTGGGTCTGTGCTTCTCTCTCAGTTCCCCTCAGTTGAGGTGAGGTGAGGATGAGTGGGAAGGGGGTTGCCATGCTCCTGTGATGTCTGTGAAGAGCACATCGGGGCTGCAGTAATGGGTGCTATGGAGTGCTGTGGCTTGCCCAAGTCAAAGGCCTTCAGCATCCTGCAAGGGTTGTGTCTGTGATGTGTAGCACACCCAACAGGAAAAAACCTCATTAAATCAGAACTCTGTTGGGGGGACGTTTTTTTGTGCTTCAGAACTTTATTTTACGATACTTAGAAACTTCTTTGACTCAAGATTTGTGAACGTAGCAAAGAGACTAGTCTAAAAAGATTAAACTCTCTTGCAATAAAAAATTCATGAATTATTTATTGATCTCAATAGAGTAATGAATTGGATTTGTACTTAGCTTATTTTCAAAACTAGTACTTCGATGTTAAAAAAATTACCTTTAATTATCAAACCACTGAAGACTCATAAGAGAAGACAGCCAGTATAAGGGCAGTTATCTATTTTTTAAAAATAGAACATACAGAAATTCACTAATGCTCCTCCTTTATGAATTGCTACTCTAACACTCTTTAATTTTTGAAGGTGCTGTCAGCTATGATGGCTGAGGATGCCATAGACCTCCTCCAGGACCAGCCACCTTGTCTGCGCTCTGACAATCTGAAGAGAGAGGTCCGGGCCTCAGCAACCCCAGACGCAAATAAGCCATTCAAAATAAGCCATCATCAGGCGCGCACTTCCTGTTTCTGCTTTGGTGTTGCCACTTCCCTTTTCCTTGGCCCACCTCCTTCTCCAGGTCTGACCTCCAGCCTATTATGATAGAGATTTGGCCTGACGTACTTAGAACAATCTCCAGACGGAGATGGAATGTTCCTGGGAATAAAATGACCCCATCATTTGAATAGTTTCCACGAATTTCCTTTGGCGATGTTGGAGTGTCTCCCAAGCAACCTGATGGTTCAAAATGCAGCATTTAGCGTTTCCTATCTGACTATAGTTAGGTCTTTTTTGAGATCACCTTGGGAATCTGCTCAGGAGTATGAAAGTGCCTGTTTAAATCCCTAGTATAGAGAAGACATCTCTATCCCCAGGTTTGGAGTGTTGACCGGTATCTGTTCCTTTCTAAAGACATTTTCCAAGGTGAACACAGATAAAGACTTAAAATGAGCTGGCGAAGAAAATCAAATAATATATGCAAAAGCTAAAGAATGACAATTACCCAATAAGTTAAACCATAAATAATTCTTAAGATTACCTTAATAATGTTTACTGACATTAAAAAATTAGCTTAAAAAATCTTATAAGTATCTATATATATAAAAGTCTAAGTGACCATCCAACTGTTTGACCATTCGCTTGGTAGCTATGATGCACAATGACCACTAGGGGGCAGACACTCTGACCAGTAGAAGAGGGAGCCCAATTCCTCGTGGAATCAGCTGTGGGTTAGGTTGCTGCTGGGGCACTATCGCCCCGAATATGCTTCACCCGCACCCCGGACTCAGAGGTCGGTTTTGGCCTGATCCCTGCAGGCCAGGCCAAGGGACCCCACTGGTGCACGAATCTGTGCACTGGGCCTCTAGTCTATTATATAAAAACCCTGTGGTTGTCATGCCATCACGCCGTAATGACCGATCAGCAGGAAGCTGCGTGCGCAGTGAGGCAAGCATGGGTGGGTGGGGACTTGACTCTGGAGGACTTGACTGGAGGTGCAGGTGGGTTTCTGGGTCCCGCCTCCTGTGGCAGTGGTGGCCATGGGACTCTGGGTCCTGGGCCTTGTGCGATTTCTTGCACTGGACCCCTAGTGGTAAAATAAAATTATGTAAAATAGGTTGAGATTGTTCCCTAAAGATCAGAAAAAATATAAACAAAAGATTAAGCTAAATGGCTCTGGACACTGCTAGTGATGGCTAGTTTGTTTCTATATCGGGCACTAGGGATGGGGCATAAAGAGGGGTCTAGAACTGGCTATTCTCTCTGCCTCGATGTTCCTGCCCTGCCACCCCACTCACCCTCTATAACAGATGGGAGGGGTCTGAGGAGCATCACCTCGACTTGAGCTGACACTGTGTATATTTTACTAGTAGTATGAGGATGAAAACTGGAATCTGTACCCAGAGCCAAAAAATAAAAATCTATTCAGCACTAAGTTGTGTTACTCAGAAGGTTTATTGGGTAATACTCTGCTTTGCCTTTTAATGGCTCTGTGGGATGACTTTAGGACCTGCTAGGTGCCTTGAAAGCTTCCTTCCCAGCCTCCCGGCTCTATTGTCAGGTGTTGTCTCCTCCAACACCATCGCTCCATGGGATCTTCCCCATTTTCCCAGTTGTCTGTTCCTTCTTCCTAGCTCTTTTAACCCAGAGTTTGCTTTGAATGAGGCTGTCGTTCACTCCTTTCTTACATGTAATCTTGGCTCAGGCCAGCACCAGTCCACGGATGCACTCCGAGGATATCCGGTGCCTTGGCCTGGGCAGTGCTGCCATCATCTTTGAGCTCTTGGAGGGAATTTGATATTCACTGAGTTCTCTTAGCTGGGAGGAGACAGAAGCAGCAGAGGAACTAAGCCATCCAGGAGCTACACTACCGAACAGCCATCCAGGTAGGCCCACCAGGGCCTTGGGTCAATGCTTGGCTCAGGTTGAGGACCCTGAGCTACCCCATGAGTCTGGACTACACACTGTGCTCTCGTAGAATAGAAGATGGAAATAACTTTCTACCTGAGACTACTAGGGAGTCCCGGACCTGGGAAGTCTGCAAAGAGGAGTCACAGATCCTCAGTTTAGTCAGAATTGAATTCACCTTCACCACAGAGCCAGCCAGTTATCGGAGGGTCCTCTTGCTGGTCCCTCTTCTTCCCACTTCTCATTTTTGCTGTTAGATGAATCCCTTCCTCTGCTTCATGTCTTCCTCACAAAACCACTGAATAAAATTGTAGCCGTAAGGAGATAAACTTGGCCTATAAACCTTCAACCCCTCTCCCCAGGTACTAAGAGACTTGAGCAAACACTGGCATGGTTTCTAACAGCTCAAGGCCACATCCCCAGTGAAACAGGAATTTTTAGGGGTGAAAAAAGCAGGTTTAGGAAATTTTAAGATTAAGGGCGTCCATGGAAGAAACACAGGGCTACAGAGCTACAAAGGTTACATTTCCATAAGACAAGAAAAGGCAGAAGTTACATTTCCATAAGATAAGGGAACTGGGAGTAGCTAAAGGTCTATATTTACAAAACGAAGGAGGGGCCGAAACCGGTTTGGCTCAGTGGATAGAGCTTCGGCCTGCGGACTCAGGGGTCCCAGGTTCGATTCCGGTCAAGGGCATGTACCTTGGTTGCGGGCACATCCCCAGTGGGGGGTGTGCAAGAGGCAGCTGATCGATGTTTCTAACTCTCTATCCCTCTCTCTTCCTCTCTGTAAAAAATCAATAAAATATATTAAAAAAAACAACAACAAACAAACAAACAAACAAAAAAAACGAAGGAGGGCCCTACAGGTCCCAAGTGAGGTTTTGACCTTTGAGCTCAGAAGTTACTATAGTGACCAAATCAAATAGTGACCAAATCAAAGGGGAATAGTGGCCACTCAGAGGGGCTATAGAGGCCCAGGAACTGCAGCCTTTACAAACGGGGGTGGGGCGGGGAAGGAACTCTGTGGGACTCTTTTCCCCTCCCCACGTAGGAGTCTGTGCTGTGGGACTCTTTCTCCCTCCCCACGTGGAAGTCTGTACTTGTTCTTCAATAAATTTCCTCCTTTGCTATACCATCTTCCGTCCGTGGATTCATTCTTCGACTCCGAGGGACAAAAAGCCTGGGGAACCATCCTGCCCCCAAATCCCATATCACCAGGATGACTCCAGCCCCCCTCAAAGGGCCCACACGAGACAGCTCAGTGCTGCCAGGAGCATTTACAGTGTGTTCCAGCCCAAACTGGAAATTGACAGACAGGCTGCTGAACCGCCTCCTAGGGCAGTGACTCCCGGGAGCTTGCAATTACAGATCAGGTCTCTGCCTTTGGATACATGCATCGTCTACTACCCAGAACTGTCTTTCCAAGGACCTGGGAGCTGTCTCTCTGAGATGCAAACATTCAAGGAGGCAGTGTCACTCTCTGCTCCACCGGGCACCTTGCTGTAATTTATGCCAGGGCTTCCTGTCATAAACACCCGAGAGGTGTTTGCCCTCTGGATGAGCACCAATGAATAAACAGCGGTCGCCTAGGCACACGGACCCACGCTCTTCCTAGCCCTCAGTGCCTTTCCGTGGCACACCCCCACCTCTGAAAGGCCTCCTGCCCTGAGGCAGCCAAGAGGAGTTCAGTTCACGTGGACTTTCCCCCACTGCAGTGGCTATTACTGCGCGAAATCCACCCTTACCACGTTTGCTGGAGCCCAGCTTTGTTTATCCTTGACCGTCAGTGCTGCTTTCATTCAGCTTTTCCCGACCTCCACATGCCCTTGACGTGTTCTCATTGCCCCCAGGATTTCATCGGTCTTTTTCACTGAATATGGGAAGTGCAACTGCCGAACTCTCCTGATGAAGGACAGACCCGGGTCACACTGAGGCACAGCAGAGAGGGGGTGGGGCACTTTGGCCAGGGGATAGTTATTAGCATATTATCTGATTTTTTTTCTGAATGACTGACCCCAATGTTGGGTGAGGCTTAATAAAATGCCACTTCCTCTGGGCCCTTTTCTTCTTCCTGCCCTTAACCTTTTCTGGTCTTCCTGCCTATCCTTTTTGTATCACGGCACTCTCAGAATATTACGTTGGGGATCTTCAGTTAGATTTGGTGTGTGTAACGAAATGCATTTTCCCCAACATGGCTCGGCTTACCTAGAGCAAACCTTCTGGGTCTAACGACCCCTTTCCTTTTAGGAGACCGAAGGGGTTTTGGGGTAGGAACTTCCCGGGACGCTGCCCTCCTGAGGCTGCCTGTCACTACTTGAGCCAATTCAGCAGAGACAGGGCTGAATCATGTATGAGCGTTTATTCCATCCAATACCGCCGGCAGTGGGGGAGAGCAGCAGGTCATCCACGAAAATCTGCTCTGCACCCCCCGCCCCCATACACCAGCTGCTTAGGGCGGTTGGACAAGGATTGCATGTGGAAATAGCAAAAGGAATAAGAATGGGTATGGGAAATGGGTGTTACAGGTGTTAACGAAAAAACCATTGAAACCTGTAAAGAATTTTAGTGAGTTTATTTGAGCCAAAATGTCGACATATGCCGGGAAGCAGAACCTCAATGAATTGAGATAATGCTCCGGAGAATGCAGGGTTACATCTATATTTATACATTGAAATCAAAGAAAAGGGACGTAGGTGAGTTACATGAAATCCATTGGTGACAGATTAGGGAGATGGGACAAAGCAAAGCGGGGAAACCTCTGGGATTGGGTGAAAAGTGAAATGATGGACATGTGCTTCTCTTACAGAGATAGATACAGGATACTTTAACGTAATTAACAGTTGACAATTAACTTGATAACAATAACAATGAAGGAATGTCCTGGTGCCATTTGTTGTGCCCTGAGGGGTCCGGGGTAAAAAGGAAGTTACAAGTTACCCAGACATCTCACAGACATCTCACAGATATGTTATCTTAGAGGCAAAAAGGCAAATGGGCTCAGTAAAGAAGATCTAAGTTGACCTTTGTCAGGGAAGATATCGGCCTAGGACATGACTGCCCACTATAACCTGTTTGTAGTTAAATATTTAATTTTCAAACCATCCTTTGTGGTTATTTCAGGTCTCTGAGTTTGCAAGACTGCCACATAGGCCTCCCCTGAGCTTGTCAGGTTAGCATGTGGCTCCTTCCGTTCACACAGGCAATGCTGGCTGGGGTGGGACTCCTTTGTTTCGGCCCCAAGGTTATTCACCTTACTTTTTAAATGGAACCGCATTCCTAGGTTGACTCCCAGTTCCTGGAGATGTACAAACCCCAGCCAGGCTAGAATGTGCTTTTTTTAATCAGAACAACAACAAAAAATCACGGTTAACAGAGCATGATTAACATTTCTTATAACTACTAGCTAGTCCCCAATATTCTATTTCTGCCCCTACCAAGTTCAGCTTTAAGCGAGGTGTGGAGGATGGAGGCGGGGCCCAGGGGCAGCCTGGCTCTTTGGCTAGCTAACCATTTCCGGTGTTTTAGGCCTGCTCTGTTGACTTCCTCTCATTTGCATCAGCCTTCAGAATGTGGAAGTGAAAATCCGAGTCCTGCCCCCGTGTGCCCCTCATGCCCTTTTACTTCCTTCCTCTTCACCGTGAGGACAGGAGCTGTCCTCTCTGGAAAAGATTCTCAGCTGAGAGGACCACGCTTGCATTGTTGGGGCATGCCTTCCTTGAGGATTTCAGCCACACTCCTTGCTAGCTCGGTCATGCATGGCACATCTCTTTAGTCCTGTTAACGAAAAAAACCATTGAAACCTGTAAAGAATTTTAGTGAGTTTATTTGAGCCAAAATGTCGACATATGCCGGGAAGCAGAACCTCAATGAATTGAGATAATGCTCCGAAGAAATGGTGGGTTACATCTGTATTTATACATTGCCATCAAAGGAGGGACATAGGTCGGCTACATGAAATTCATTGGTGATGGATTAAGGAGGTGGGATAAAGTCAACCAGTGGGAAACCCCTGGGATTGGATAAAAAGCAAAATGATGGACACATACTTAGGTGGGTACAGGAACAATTAACATGATAATGAAGGAATTTGAAGTATCTATCCTGGCGCCCACCACATTTGGTTGTGCCCCAGGGGCTCCAGCAAAAGAAGGAAGTTACAAGTTACCCAGACATCTCACAGATATGTTATCTTAGAGGCAAAAAGGCAAATGGGCTCAGGAAAGAAGATCTAAGTTGATCTTTGTCAGGGAAGATATCGGACTAGGACATGACTACCCACTATAACCTGTTTGTAGTTAAATATTTAATTTTCAAACCATCCTTTGTGGTTATTTCAGGTCTCTGAGTTTGCAAGACTGCCACGCAGGCCTCCCCTGAGCTTGTCAGGTTAGCATGTGGCTCCTTTCATTCACAGTCCTTTGGGTAAAAATGGATTCCTCATCTGTAGAATGGGCATATTATTTGCTCTGTCTAGTGTTGCGAATCCAAGGCCCATCCCCGGTCTGCTGACTTACCCTTTAGGGGTGCTTTTGATACCCTTCGGTTAGAATGTTGTGTCTAGAAACAGGAAGGACTGAGCACCTGAACAGGGCTGTTCAGAGACTCCCGATGTGGGAATTAATAAGGAGGTATAATTTCCAGGACTTGGCAGCCAATGGATGTGACTGAGAGAAGAAGCTGCACAGATAAAGTTATCTGCCATTGTCCTGTGGGCCTTTTGTGAGACCTGGATAAAGTCACCTCTCTGGGTACAGGCTGGACTTCAGCTTCCCATTGGCCCCTCTGCCAGGTGCTCCTGTCCAGTCATCCATCATAGATGGTCATCCTGGTGTCCCACCTGGAAACTGGGGTCCTAGGTGGCAGAGGAGGTGGTCTGCTTAGCAGAGAGACTGGTGAGTTATGTTTGAGTCATGGTGTGTTTGAGGCATAGTAGAAAATTCGTCTATCTGCAGGTATTAGAGCAGGTAAGTGGAAATGGGAGGGGGTGTTGGTGGTGGCTACTGCTTGTTTAAGACCAAAGGTGGAGCTGAGAGCTGTTATCACAGTGGCAAAAGCCAAAGGCCAGACCTTGTTTGAGATTAGCCAAAGGGGAGGTTAGAAATAGAAAACAGAGTTCCCTGTTTCTCAAGTATAACTGGTAGCAGCTAAATTAAACTCACTGGGAATAAACAATCACTTAGATAGTAGCCAACAGTAGAACAGAATTCCCTCCCCCAAACTGTTTTTCCTGAAACTTAGCCTAAAAATAGTAAGAAAGTCTATAAATGGGTAACTGAAGGCCTTCGGAGAAAATAGGCCAGAGAAACTGACCTTGTGGGAACCTACAGATATTATCACATTTTCTAAACTCATATGATGGAGGGCACACTAATAGACCATAGGTGACATTAAACACGGTCTCAGTTAAAGGGCACCGGGCAATTCATCGCCACGTACCATCTCCTGCTTGCTAGACAGTTGTAGGATTTCTCCCCTATTTCATTGAGATGGTGATAAGGTCATTTTGCATTATTTTTTTTAAAGGAAAAATTTAAAAAATATATTTTTATTGATTTCAGAGAGAAAGGGAGAGGAGAGAGAGAGAGAGAGAGAGAGAGAGAGAGAGAGAGAGAGAGAGAAACATCAATGAGAAATATTCATTGATCGGCTGCTTCCTGCATGCCCCACACTGGGAGTTGAGCCTGCAAGCTAGGCACCTGCCCTGACCAGGAATTGAACCTGACCTCCTGGTTCATAGGTCAACACTCAACCACTGAGCCACACCGGCCAGACCATTTTTCATTATGGCCTATGTTTATTTGCAATTTAAGATATGTTTCCTTGCCTGGCCAGTGTGACTCAGTGGTTGAGCATTGACCTATGAGATAGGAGGCCACAGTTTGATTCCTGGTCAGGGCACATGCCTGGGTTGCGGACTCGATCTCCAGTGTGGGGCGTGCAGGAGGCAGCCGATCAATGATTCTCTTTCATCATTGATTTTTCTATCTCTCTCTCCCTCTCCCTTGCTCTCTGAAATCAATAAAAATATACTTAAAAGAAAAAAAAATTTTCCTTTTTTTCTGGGTCTGGTTTCCTGCTCAAGTGTCCAGTCCTTTCTGATTTGCAGATGTCTTCTGCTTCCTAGAGTAACATGATGTTTGTGAAGGAACATTTGCATAGGTGAGGAGGGTATGTCTCAGCTCCTCTACTTATTTCACAAGGTTGTGGAAGCTCCATCAGAAGAGAGCCGAGCATCGCAACCTGGCTCTGTGGCTTCCTCCTCGAGGTTTCAGTTCTCTTCTTTGGGAACATAATGTCCAATAATATTATCAACATTTGTTAACATTTTTATGCACCAAATATTGGGCTCAGTGTTTCATATCCAATGTGCTATTTACCTTTACAGCAACATTGTGAGGCAGGTATTATTATCACCATTTAGAGAAGGGGAAACTAGCCCTTAACCTAAAAAGTTTGGTCAAGGAAATATTGCCGGGCAGTGTGACCAGTGAAGCCAGCAGACCAGAAATAACACAGGGCAGATTTTATATTAGGAGACAGAGTATGAAGCCCAGAGATGGAGGAACTTTGTGCGGAAGGTCACGGATACAGGGAACCTGAGCTGTGATCTGCCCTGTGGCCCCCCTGAGCTGTGGGCTGAGGGTCAAGGACAGAGGCCCTAAGGTTACTCACAGGGCAAGGGGGAGACACTACAGGGCCCTGCCTGCAGGTCTCCCCTGTGGTAGTTTCAACCCGCCTTTTAAGCCTACATTGGCTGTGAAGAGAAAAGCCATCTCAGGAGGGTGGATATTTTTGCTTCAGTCACTCGGTGAGAATTTCATGGATTGATGCATTAGGAAATTCACGTTTTGGTATTAAGATCAACATTCTCTCTGAGGTTGATAGGCTGCAGGTGGAATTCCTTCTTATGCGATTCACAGAATAAGATACTGGAATTCATGTGGATAGATATTAATTTTGAAATCAAATCTAAAAGTAAGCTTACCTAGCACTTTGGCTGTCTGGTTGGTAGTCGGCACTTAAAAATCTCTTGCCATCATCTCACCTCCTTCCTCCCTGACCAAGCAAAGGCCCTCTCCTGGCTCTTCTCCAGCCATTCTAGCCCGACCCATCGGTCCAGACGCAGCCCGATGCCAGCCCTTCTGAGAAAGCAGCCTCTGCTGCCCCCACCCCTGCAGGACCTGTGGTCGGTCGCACATGAACACTCTCATAACTCAGCTTAGACCCATCCGATGCCACACCTGGAGAGGGGTCCTTGCTTCCGGTGCTCTTCAGGCATTTCAAGGGGGCCGTCTTGGCCCTTGAGAAGACTTGGGTGGTGGGTTCCTTATATTGTGAGCTCCAGGTAGGTCTAGCCCAGGGCTGGGCCCAGAACTGGTTCTCAGAAATGGCTTGTTGTCTTGGGGGTGGGAGTGGGAGGGGCGGGCATGCACCAGGAAATCATGCCTCAGTGCCAGTGCAGAGCCATTCAGGGCGAGGACCTGCCCTGGCTCCGCAAACCTTGTCTCTCATGCTTTCAGTTAGGCCTCTGAGTTTGATTTTCTAAACCTCACAACCAGAGGAGAACAGTCAATAGTCAGAACAGAGGAACATGGGTATTAGTCAGGCTTTTACAGAGAAACAGAACCAACAGGATATATATATATATATATATATATATATATATAGTATATATATTCTGTGTGTATCTGTATCTATATCTATGTTTATCTATCTATCTATCTAGACCAGTGATGGGCAACCTTTTGAGCTTGGTGTGTCAAACTTCACCAAAAAACTGAGCATAACTCGGGTAGTGTGTCACTTGGAGGAAAAAACATTATTTCGCAAATGTTTCATCCTCAGGAGCAGCAAATGTTTCATCCTCGGCATGCAGCCGCCTCAGCGGCCGCGTGTCATCAGAAATGGCTACGTGTCAGTGCTGACACGCGTGTCATAGGTTCGCCATCACTGATCTAGACATTTATTTTTAGGAATTGTCTCATATGATTCTGGAGGCTTGGTAAGGCCAAAACCTACAGGTTGGAGACTCAGGGGAGAGCTGCAGTGCAAATTCAAAGACAGTCTACTAGCAGGATTCCTTTTTGCTCAGGGGAGGTCAGTCTTTGTTCGAAAGGACTTCACCTGGTCTGATGAGGCCCATCCACAGAATGGAGGTTAATCTACCTAACTCAGGGTCCACAGATTTCAATTTTAATCTCCAAAGAAACACCCGCACGGCCGCGTTAACACATAAAATTAACCACACGGTGGGGAAAGAGGGGAGAGGTAAGACATTCCCTTTCAAACAGGGGAGCCGCACCGCCTGCCGGATTGACTAACAAATACAGAGGCTTTAGGGGACAAGCCTCCTAGAAATAGCTCCTAATGAGAACAGAAAACAAATAAAGCGAGTTCTTTAAATGGGGAAAGGTCAAAGGGAGAGGCCCCATGCAGGCCAGACTGCCTATCTTCCCGGGAAGATGAACAGATGGCCAAACCTCCTGGTGAGACATAAGGCACCTCTCCCAGAGACAGCTGTCGAGGGAGCCTCCGAGTCCCTGGCTGCCCCACACCCAGCTGGGGGCTCCTCTGCTGGCCTGCTGCTGCCCCTGCAGGGCCCTTTGCCTCTGGCACCCAGCCAGAGAAGCCGGCTGGGGCAGAGAGCGCCTGGCACCCCGCAGAGCCTCAGCTGTCCCTTCTGCAGCTGAGGGACAGTCTCCCCTGCTTTCCTCCTCTACCAGGCACTTCACTTCAAGGCACTGCTCTGATGGAGGATGCTAAATGGACAACAGCACCACACAAACACCAAACAAGACCCTCCTCCCTGCCACGCAGGAGCTTTAAGTTCCTGGATCCGCCTTGGAAGCCAACGGGACTAGTGCTGAGCACACGGATGGCTACAAGCAAGGGGTGGGATGAGAGTGGAAACCATGCGAGCCCCGTGCCGCTCCTTCCCAGTGGAGGCCTCCCGTCTTCTCCACAGTGACAAGTTCTGCGAGCAGCGAAGTCAGCATTTCCCCGGCAGCAGATGGCTAACAGAGAGCCTTACTGGTGGCGAAGAGCGGCTTGGGGACATGATGATGGAGCACTTGGCAAATATCCAGAGGATGATGACAGCAGCTTCTGTTACACACACTGCAGTGTCCTGTGGGTACCTGGAAACGACAGAATGGAGATGTCTCCCCACTCACGTTCGTCTCCCTAACACTTTATCTTTGGGAAGAATTTGCTCACATGTTCAGAGCATTATGCTAATACCAGGGCTAATTAAAGGGCCTGGGCATTTTGCTTTGCAGAACCTAATATCTTGATTAGGGAAAGAGATGGAACTGGAATTCACTGTGGCTAAGTGCATGCAAAAAATGGTTTTTAGGACATCAGTGCGCTGTGACTCATGGACATGGTTCAGATTTTAGCACTAGGAGAAGAAAATCCTGTAAATGATGGAAATCTTACATCTCTCCTGGAATTGTTCCAGCTTTGTTAGAATCTAGGCTAGCACTTCCTCTCCTGCGCAGCCCTCCCTCTGGCCACCTAGCCTCTGCCACCAGGCTGCCACCAGGATGTACCAGACATGGGGTGCTAGTGATGAACGAGTGACGAAAGACTTCCAACTATCACTTAGTGAAAGCTTCATGGTGAAACACTAAGCTTCATCACAGCAAACTACTGGGGAGTAATGGTGGTCAGAAGGGGTGAGGAAGCATCAGGATAGAAGCAAGGGGATGAGAATTTAAGGGGCAGTATAGGCTCCATCTGAGAGTTTCATCTCCTGCTAATACTATGGACTTGTGCCTGAGTCTCGGGTAGAAGGGCGATGAGCAGCAACACAAAGGATGGTTTTCACACGCAGGTCACTGTAGGGCATTGGGAAACCAGGGTGCGTCTCTGGGATCATGGTGACAGGGGCTGGCAGAGGAAGGCATGTGCCCCACTTCCATAGGGCTGTTTTAAAGCAGATCTGTGCAGGCTCAGTGTGACATCGATGTCCAACCTTGGTGGTAGAGGACAGGCATCCTCATTGGACTTGGCCAGCAAAACTGTGAAAGAGAGCCAGCATAGAGGAAAGGAAGGAACAAACGTCTAAGAGCTGTAAATAGCGGTTGTCTGGGGGGTGCTCCCCCTGCCCAGGAAGCTCCACAGAAGAGAGCAGGCTACCCAAGTGAATGGGAAGAACCAGATAAATGTGTTCTATCAAATCAGCACAATAAGGTGCCTCAAATTGTAAATATTTCTCTCTTCTCCGCGTCCAGCGCGGCTAGAGAGCGGTCCGGTTCCTGAGTAGGGGCTGCTGGGGATTGAGAAAAATGAAAGAAAGAGATAGACACAGAGATGGAAGGAAAAAGCTGGGGCCGGGTGGGACCACTGTCCTCTGATGGAGAGACAGGGACCCAGAGCCAATACAGAGTGTTTATTTTATACAGCAAAAGCCAGGAAGTTTTACTAAAGGTCAAGACAAAGGAGATTATGTGCATTCTTGGGTGGGCCCGAGTCATATTCATTCCTGGTGCTTGGCTAGATTTAGATAACGAAACCTACCCCCTGGCACCTGGGCTGAAGGTCAAGCTGACAACACTCCTGCCTCTGGCAAGGCATGTTTCCAGGATGTGGCTCTGCCAATGCCACTGGATTCAGCTGACAATAATTAAAGAAATTCCATGTGCCTTCCCAGGTGCTCTCTACATCAAATACTCATCAACTTATGCCCAATCTTAAGGAATGACATCACTGAGGAGACTGCTTGTTGTTCTTTTTCCAATTTAGTTTGAAGGCTTTGAGGTTTCATTTGATTCAATCCAGTTAGTTATCAACAAAGCTTGCACATGTCACTGTAAATGAGCTCTTCCAAGAGAAGACTGCAAAGATGCATCATGTTTTTCTCCCTGAAGTTCCTCCAAAGATAAAGCTGTTGAAAAATGAACTTCATATTTTTAGGATTCCACTCTATATATGTATCTGTATTTGGTTTTATTAGGAAGGATGTCTTCACACCTGGAGATCGGCTAGGTGTATTAATTTGTGTATCTGCTATTATGAAACTTCTTGGGGATCATTGTCAGCATTTTCTAAGCATCCTATCTTGCTATTACCAATAACTGTACATTTTTATAATGCTCTTAAACTCACAGAGCACATTGACCTAACCCCTTCATGTTTATTCTTCTTGCAAAAAGGCATAGACAAGGAAACTAAGACTTGAGTATCTTCTTCAAGCAGCTAATGAGACAGATGCTGCCTAAACCCAGTCCTGGTGTTACACCTGTATTCCCTCCCGAACCCACAGGGATAGTGTGCTATCAGTGTTATTCATGAATCATTTTGAAAATGTAATTTTATCCATGCCTTATCAACCAGATTTGGAGCTGGAAAAACTGAGTTTCTTCTCTTTGATGTAATTCAGAAAATAGAACAAAATGTAGCCAGTGGGATGATGGAGCATTGTGAGAAAACTTAGGCTGTGATTGTGGTGCATGTTTCTCAGAAGTTGGCCAATCTCCTGCACACTGTGGGCTGTGTCAGTACTGCTCCATCTTAGTGCACTGGTATCCCAGTCCGTGAATTAGCTGCCTCCTCCTGGGACTATCCTACTCGTCTGGAAGCTGGGCCTGGTGCAGGTTAAGTCCAGCTTCCCTGTTGTTAAAGCAATAGCCCACCTGAAACTCTTAAATCTACTGTAAAACACCACAAGGCAAAGTAGGCATGGCCCACTCCCCTCTCTTGGTCACTCTCAACACCGTCTTTTCTGATTTCTTTTCCCTTCAACACCATCTGTGGTGGTCACTTTAACTAGATGGCTCTCCTTTGACAATGTCACTGGTAGCCCCATTATTTCATTGTCCTGTTCAGGCACAAAACAACTGCCTCTTCTCTTGCTGAATGACAGATTTTGCATGTCCCTCCTAGAACTGTCTTCCAAGAACCCACTTGTCTCCCATGTTGTCTTCAGGTGAAAAGCTCATATGATTGATGTGGGTAAACGTGTGAAACCATTGGGCCTGCTCAATGAACTGGACCTCAGCAGTGAACTCCCTCCTTGCTGTTGTTGGCACAATGGCTCACTGTCAGTTCAGTAATACAGGAGAACTCCTCAAGGGCCAACAGCAAGGCACAGGGCCAGGCAGGAGAATTTCCTACCAGTTGGGTGGTTACCAAGAATAAATCAAAGCATTCGCTAAGCAAGGCCTGGTGCGATCTTTCTGCACACATTGTTTCAGCATAAAGTGTGCTGCTTCCATTTCTAACATACAAAAGCAGGGGCCATGTATGAAAAAGAGACGTTTGTTTATGAGTTAGAGCACCTTTTGTTTTTCTGACTGTGGTTGGCTTGGTTCCCTTCATTTGGTTACGGTTTGTGCACAGCATACCTCACCGTGAGCTGGAGGCCCGGACCTTGCAGGGGGCTCCCCATGGCTTTGGCCTCACAGATGGGATCTGGGCTTGACTTCACACTGGAGTGACTGCCCATTTCTGTGAGAGGGGCTGGTCCCTTCACGTGAAGTTGGAGCTAAGGAGAGCCACATTCAGATGTAGGAAACGGATCCCAGGAGCTTCCTAATCACTTGTCTTATATTAATAATGTCCTTCTTTACACTTGTACCTGAAATACATGTTGCAGGGCACTTTCAAGCTTCTTATGAGGCCTGTGAGAAAAGGTCTGTTCCAGGCTCTGTTCCATGCAAGGGAACAGCGTGGAGAAAGCCACGGAGTCATGGGGCATAGCCATGTCGTCCGTCCCACAGCCATCTGGTTTTCACTCTCTCTCACATATGCCCTACTGGTGAGCTGTGTCAAATATGATGTGCTGGAGAAGCAGCCAGCGGTCCCGTGCAGTTGGAGTACAGAGCATGTTGACAAACGGCTCGTCTCCAGGACTTTGTCGTGGCTCAGGAGGACAGCTCCAGCCTTGTTCATGCTGGATCTATATCTACAGTTTATTGGATCACTATCTAGACTGCTCTATTTTGTTGTTGTTGTTGTTGTTTCATATAGGTATTGATCCTCATACATAATGAGTGGCCCGAGAATTCTCTGGTTCTAGGGAGAAGCAGAGAGTTTAAAAAGAGGGACAGAGAAAAATGAGGAGCTTTGTTCGGGTCTAATTCCCTCTGATGTCTAAGTTTGAATGTCACAGGGTTACCTTGAAATTTTGTTGTGCATTGTAGTAATTATTTGCCTTTTAAGATGGAAATGGTTTCTCTATTAGTTTTGGGGAAAAGAAGCCAGACTTCATTACAGACTTTATTCCTTGTTATGTCATGAAGGTCCTGGGGGAAATATCTGAAAAGATATTTGCTCATAGCAGGAGGGCTGCTACTTTCCTAACTCTCACCTTCTCCAAGTCCTTGCTCACCTATTCAGCAAGGCTTATCCTGACCATCCTATTTAACAGTGCAAAGATTCCTCAACACCTATACCCTCTTCCCCTTCCCCTATCCTATCTTTTTATTCTTCATATTACTTATTATCTCCCAACTTATTATCTTTATTGTCAAGTATCTATCTTCCCTCTGCTTCAATATGAGTTGCACAAGGGTGTGGATCTTATTTTTTCTCTGCTCTTTACCCAAAGCCTAGAGCGGTGCCTGGCACATAGATGGTGCTCAATAAATTTTGTTGAATGAATGGAGTCCACCGAGGCCAGGCTTCCTTTTCAGGCCATACTTTGCAGCCTGGGAACATTTTCATGAAGGATGAGAGATACAGAGAAAACCAATGATGCTCTTAGCTGTGGCTATTGGTTCTCCAAAACGGAATTAGATTTAATTTGTTCATAAGGTCAAGAAATGAGATGTGATTAGTAAATGCCAAATTGGTCAGTGATGGATGTGCGGGTCTCATTATCTCCTGCTCTCTGTCTCTCTGTTTTTGCCATGTCGTCCGTCCCACAGCCATCTGGTTTTCACTCTGTCTCACAGATCTTTGCCCATGGAGGCTGAGTAGGGGGGGTGAGAGTCTGGGGATGTGGAGTGACTTGTGTGTAACTGGAACCAAATCAGTAGCCCTTACCCCTCATCCCTCAAAGAATGAGGAGATGCTGGGAAGCAACAATTGGGTTCCCCAAGCAGTTCAGAAAGTTCAATGCCACACATTTTCCAGGCCTTGCAGAGACTTGGAAGTGATTAGGGGAAGTGAAGCTACCTTGGCTGACCTCACCTTTCTGGTTTAACTTTGTTCTCACTTGTGTCTGACTGGCTTTGCGCTCCCATGCTTGATGGTTTTGAATTCAGCTTAATCCTTTCGCTAAGCCTTTAACGTTTTGATGGGTGGGGGGCCGTTACAAAGTTTTTCTTCATAATTGAACAAAGTTCACACATCCAGAGGATGATTCAAAACAGAGTAGGCTTTGCTCCTGTGGCAGCTTCAATCCACAGAGAGTTCACTTCAGAAGGAAGTGTTTCCCATCTCTCTTCTCTGTCTGCCCCCACACTCTCACTTCTGCTTCTGCTCTGGCCGAGGTTGTCATCCATTTATTTTACTCGACCTGATCTTCCCTTGGAAGTGGCTCCACATCACATGCAGATAATTAAAGGAATGAAGGAACAGGTGAATCTTCTATTTAGACCTCATGTTTTATGTGGTCCTGGGCTTTGACTTCTCTCTTCCTCTCTCTGGAAGGTCACCAAAATGAAAATCCTAATTTTTAAGGGTGGATAACTACTCTCAGAGTGAAAGAAGCTTCTGTTTACTTGTTGCAGATAAGAAAGTAAGGGTTTATTAGTTGAGGAAGTGATGCTAATATGCGAGTATCAAAAGTAAGCTAGTGCTCAAGTACCTGGCTCCCTGCTGGCTCCCAGGGGATGGGTTACATACGGGAAAAATCACCAACCAGGGTGACTAAAGCAGTTGGGGTCCTGGGCTCTACTGAACTGATTTGGCCAGGGCAGGGAGGAGTTGATCATTGTATCAGGTCCTCATGTCAGCCATGGCCTTGGCCTTGTTCTGTCTGGTTTTGTGCAGGTGTGGTCCGTAGGTAGGGTCATTCCATTTCATGGGCCTGGGGCTAAAGATAGCAACTGAAGTCAAGATGCTATCTTTAACTTGACTGAAACTCTGTTTTTGTGTCAACAGATCTGAGGCTTTGTTCTTAAGACAGTTTGATGCTGACCAGAATCTAATGTCTTAAGGACTTAATGATTAAAGAAGGGAGTGGATAGAAAGGAGAAAGGGTCACCTTAAATAAACTGAGTTCCTGCTTGGTTACAATTTCCCCCTTTCTTGTGATCATCCCTCAGTCTTGAGGAATATCAGGCAACTGGGTTCTGGTCAATCAAGAAGGAAGATGAGCTTGGAAGATGGAGTTAGATTTGTGTGCCCATCGTGCCCCTCTTATCTGGCTTTTACAATCTCACACGTCCACCTCTTCTGCAATGGTTCCTGAGCCTCAGAGGGGACATTCTAGGTATTCAATGTACAAGCAGGAACCACAGCAACGGTAGAAGAAGCAGGAGGCCAGGATACCTCTATCCTAAGTAATAATCAGAGCAAACCATAGGTTAGTCCCTGAGTATTTAAGGCTTGCAGTTGAGAAGACTTCCAGGTGAAGGATCAGAGAAGAGGTTTTTTGTTTTGTTTTGTTTTTTAATCTTTATTGATTTTAGAGAGAAAGGAGAGGGAGAGAGATATAGAAACATCTCTCTGATGAGAGAGAATGAGAGAGAGAATCATTGACTAGCTGCCTCTTGCATGCCCTCTACTGGGGATTGAGCCCACAACCCGGGCCCGTGCCCTTGACTGGAATCGAACCTGGGACCCTTTAGTCTGCAGCCTGTCACTCTATCCACTGAACCAAACCAGCTAGGGCAAGGCTTTGTTTTTATTAGCACCACTGGGATCCTGATTTCCATTCACTGTGGACCTAGTAATTCCTTCCTATTTTGTCAGTTCTTTGATTGTCTTAAGATATATTATATACACTGAGTGGCCAGATTATTATGATCTCTGAATGCATAATAATCTGGCCACTCAGTGTGTGTGTGTATGTGTGTGTGTGTGTGTGTGTGTGTGTGTGTGTGTATATATATATTAGAGGCCCAGTGCATGAATTTGTGCATGGGTGGGATTCGGCCAGCCTGGCCAGTGGAAGGGGACATGGGCGGTTGGCCGGCCTGCCTGCTGGTCTAACTCCTGGTCAAGGGGACAATTTGCATATCAGCCTTTTATTATATAGGACTATACACTGAGTGGCCAGATTATTACGCGTTCAGAGATCATAATAATCTAGCCACTCAGTGTATATTGTCTATATTTACTTACATTTTTTATCACTTTGAAAAATAAATGTTTTCATTTTGTTTTGTTTACCAGAAGCATTGGTCTGGATAACTTAACTCAGCATTTCCTAGAACAGAATGGGCTTTGTTAAGAGACTAAATGTCATAGAACCTACACATTGTGGCAAAGATACTCTCTTTTATTGTTAGTCTCTCTGGCTTCACTTCCTCTGAGGTCAGCAGAAAAGGGCTTTCTTCTCATCAGAAGAAGTAAATTCTGAAATCTAAGTGCTGTTTTTCTGAGACTGTTACGTATGTAGTGTGGGGTAAATGAATATTTAGTAGATATTGTCATTCTATCATTACCTGTGTCCTTGAGATTCAGAATTCTCATTATAGAATTAAGGAAATGCATACAGATGTAGTAGAGAAGCCGTTTATTAGAAAACTTAATAATACTAAACTTGAATTGGAAATGTCAGTAAATCAAGAGATTTTTTTTTTCTTTTTAAACATGTATCTACCACTGAAGAGGCATAGAAACAATAACCAAGCTAGTAGCCACGTGTTGGTATTTTTCTCTTTTCCGCATCCAGCGCAGAAAGAGAGCGGGTCCAGTTCCTGAGTAGAGGAGCTGGGGATTGAGAAATAAAAGAAAGAGACAAGACACAAAATGGAAGGAAAAAGCTGGGACCGGGTGGGACCACCGTCCTCTCTGATGGAGGGTCAGGGACCCAGAGCCGATAGAGCAAGTTTATTTTATACTCCCAAATACCAGGAAGTTTCACCAAAAGTTAGGATCAAAGGAGATTATTTGCATTCTTGAGTAGGCCCAAGCATTCCTGGTGCTTGACTGGATTTACATATCCAAGACCCACTACTGGACACCTGGGCAAAGGTTAAGAGTCAGTGCTGATAACACATCTGCCTTTTTGGTAAAAGAGTATCCAAGATGCGACTTTGCCTGTTGCCTTGGGTTCAGCTGACAATAATTAAAAAAATGCCCATGTGCCTTCCCAGGAGCTGTCTACAGCCATGAGCACAGTCAGTGCCCAGATTCTTCCTTGACGTATTATTTCTTACAAGTATGGTTGATTCAGTGTTTGGGGCAGGAAATGTATTTGATAATTCTGGGACATTTGATATACTTGACAGTGAGGAAGCTCTCAAAGGCCAGTAATACTGTGAATAATACCATGCAAGAAAGACTTAGGAGCCAACTCCAAGAAGCTCCCATGGGCCAAAGACAGAATGCATTGGAGGTCACAGCGAAGCCTAAGCAAAGAGTATTCTAATTGGTCCAGGGCAGCGCAATATAATCTTGCATTGAACATAGCTTTCCTTGGCATCCATATGTTTCTCTCTCTATGGCCTTGCTTTGCTAAGTAGAGGCTGAGCTGAGTTCTCCAGGTTCCCTGGTTTAATAATAGCACCAGCCTCACCCGAATGAACATGTAGAGGTGCTAACCTGCTCCCTATCAGCACAGGCATCCTGGGAGATGTTTCTCTATAAAATATGCCCTTCTGGTGACCTGTGTCAAATATGACAACATGTTTGTTTTATGTTTGTTTTATCTCTTATTCATATCTCTTATTTTTCCTCCATATTTTGTAGCTAACATTTAAGTGCTTTGCTGATATTAGTTTCCCCAAATCTCCCAAACAGCCCGGCATATAATACCCAAATATTGCTAGTTCTAATTTCTGGGTGAAAAGTTTTTTCTTTTTAGATGAAAAGAGTAAAAACAGGTAGGAGAGAGCTGGGCAGCTGGCAGGTACTCGGTTGTTCCATCAATCATTTATTCTACAATTACATATGGAAAACCTACTCTAAAGTGGGCCCTGTGCTGGGCACTGGGACATATGGAGAAAAAACTACACCCTAATCCCAAGGAATGTGTGATCCAGAGAGGAGAATTGATATCAGTCCAAACATGGTATCCATGAATTATTAATGCTGAACACTGTTTAGTGCCATGTTTACCACATGGAGCAGGCCTATCGGTAGGGCTCCAAAGGCAAAGCACAAGGTGCTCTGTAAGCCTTTAAGGGGGCTACCTAACGGAGGCTTAGGGGTGAAGGTTTCTCCAAGGGAAGGCTGCTGAGCTGAGACCCACAGGATGAACAGGCAGTGATTAGAGGAGGGTCGGGGTACAGGGATGGAGTGGAAGCAGCGCAAGATCATTCTGCAGATGGTGTCAGGGACCAGATCATGCGGGACCGAGATCATGTTAAGGCTTCTGTGCTGTACTTGGGCTTAATAGAAATGGGCGGCCATGAAAGGATTTTAAGTGTGTGTGTGTGTGTGTGTGTGTGTGTGGTGGTGGGCGGGGGGTGGGGGTGGCGCGGTTTCTCATGCTGCTGCGTTTAAGAATCAAGTGCATGAACTACCCTGGGAAATGCTATGTTGAACAAAACACTCATGGTCAATAAATAAGCAGACGATACTCTGAGAACATTGCTCCCACATTTTTTTTTTATTTTTATTTTTAGGAACATAGGCCTGGCTTAATATAAACTATTTCTAGTTTTGTCATTTCTAACCTGCTTTTCACTGAGTGGCAGATACCTGGCTTCAGTAATGTGTAGGCCCAAGGGGCTGTTATCTGGTGTAGTCCAACATATTCTTCCTTCTGTGAAACACACCCTTCTCCAGCCATGTTGGTTGGTATTGTCTAACTGCCCCTTCCTTACTGTACAGGTTTTACTGGAGAAGGTTTCTGAATGGTTGTTCTCCCTCGAAGTTATCCTATCAACTTCAAGGTGGAAGCCTTGCACCTCTGTCCACCTCTGCCAGGGCATTGTTTCTATTTGATGGTCAATGGCGCCCCCTACTGGGAGAAACAGCTCAACTGCAATAAATACCAACACAAAGGGTAAGTGTTCTGTAACATTTGGTGTATTGGTATCTATGTGGCTTACCTATCTTACGTTAAATGTAATTGCTGTGCACCAGCTAAGAAACTTATTTATTACCTTTGCAATAAGTTTGGCATAATTACAAATGATTAGCTTCTCATTTGGCACATTTTCAATTACTCTGGATTAAATTAATACAAGTCACAAATTGCTAGTCTTGCTGAAGGTAAAGGGGGTTAAAAAATGGTGATGGAAGGGGACTGGACTTTGGGAGGTGAGCACACAGTGGAGAACACAATTGTATTATAAAGTTGTACACCTGCTATTTATATGATATTGTTAACCAATGTTATCCTAATACATTTAAATTAAAAATAAAATAACTAAAACAATCTGGATTTGATATTGAGAAATAATCCAGTTTCTCATACTTCAAGAAGAAATATAACCTCTTCAAGATACTGAGTTCTTTCTTCTATTTCTATAATTTCCAGGGAAGAAAATTCCACAATATCATCAAAAGCCAATTTTCATGTCTTTAGTAATTTAATGGGTTCTTCTATTTGATGAAAGCATCTCTTTTTCTTTTGAAATAAAGTTATTTTAGGGTGGTTTCAGTTTTTCAGAAAAGTTACAAAGATAGCACAACACCTGGTTTCCCCTGTTGTTAACATCTGACATCACTGCGGTACATTTGCCACAATCAAGGATCCAACATTGGTACATTACTAGTAACCAAACTTCAGACTTTATTTGGATTTCACTAACTTTCTCCTAATGTTCCTTTTCTGTTCCAGGATCACATCCCAGATAGTATGTTACATTTCCTCGTCATACCCTCCTTGGGCTTCTCTGATCTCAGACAGTTTCTGTGACTTTGTTTCTGATGATCTTGACAGTTTGAGACTACATGTCATGTATTTAGTAGAATGTCCCCCCTCCCCATGTGGATGTATCTGATGTTTTTGGGAAGAAGAGCCCATTCATCCCATCATGTCTGGGAACACACCACTGACATGACTTACAGCTTAGAGGTGAGCTCTGATCACCTGGCTGGGACGGAGTGGGGGTGGTGGTGGGGAGCTTGTTGGATTTCTCCACTGCAAAGTTACTTTGTGGTTGTTCTTGCTTCTTTTAATTTAAATATCTCTCTTCTTATGTTATAGAGATAGAGAAACTCGACAACTTAATTTCCTTTCCAAAGACAGAAGGAAATGTAATATGGGGGTGAAGGGCAGCTTTTAGGAGACAGAAAGTCTTGGGTTTGTGAGCAGTTTTGCCAGTTACTAGCTGTGTGATCTTGGGCAAGTCACTTCCTAAGTTTTACTAACTGAATTATAAAATGGGAATAATACCAGTACTTTCCTCAGCTGGTATGGTGAAGGCCAAAGGACATGAAGCATAACAAGCACTTACTGAGTGCCTGGTGCACAAACATGCCTAAACTAACTCTAACACTCAACTGTTTGCTAGTATTCCTAAATTAACATGATAGCAGTACTCATGAGCACTGGGTATTTATTTTAAAGTCACTACGGAGTTTACTCTTCAGAGCCAGCAATTCCCAAACACGTAATTCTTTCCATTTATAAGCCAGCCTGCGCTTGGGGCCTTTGGGCTAAAAGGCTGCACACTGTGGGAGCAGCGCCCCCTAGTTGTGCATCCCTGTTGTGGGCCTTTCCCTGGGGAGAGATGATTCCAGACCAGCCATTAGTTTGATAATCCTCACTGAGGATACAGTGTTGAGCCAACAGCTCCAGGGTGACGGCAGCCTTGGCAGCCGGGGAGAACATTCAGATAGAGGGACCTGGGAGGTGCAGGCAGGGCTAGGTCACATGGGACCCTGCGGGATAACCCAGATTATTCCTTCTCTATATGCAAGTTGAACAGCACAAAGCAATAAAACATTTTTTGATGAAATTCAGTCTCCTCCAAATCCACCATCATAGGATCAAAGCAGCCCAATCAAAGTGATGATGCCACCTGCTCTCCAGTCCTGCTCTGCTTTTGGGGCCCTGCTGTTGGGTATGAAATGACTACAGTGGTAGTTTGTAAACTTTATAGAGCATTGGAGTCACCGGGAGGGCTCCTTTAAACATGGATTTTCTTAAAAAATTTTTTTTTATTGATTTCAGAGAGCAAGGGAGAAGGAGAGAGAGACAGAAACATCAATGATGAGAGAGAATCACTGATCAGCTGCTGCCTGCATGCCCCCTGCTGGGGACTGAGCCCGTAACTAGGGCATGTGCCCTTGACCAGGAATCAAACCCGGGACCCTTCAGTCCACAGACTGACACACTATCCACGGAGCCAAACCAGCTAGGGCTCAACATGGATTTTCTATCTTGCACCCAATAATTCCCATGTTGTCAATCTTTATGAGTAGGACTCTGCACTCTCTTTCAGTGGCTCATTTCCTCCATGTGTTGTGTTGAGGTTTTTTTTTTTAATGTGCCACTTTAACAATTTTTTATTTATTGATTGATTTGCAAGAGAGAGAGGAAGTAAGAGAGAGAAAGAGAAAGAAACATCAATATATCGTTCGACTTATTTATGCATTCACGGGTTGCTTCTTGTATGTGCCCTGACTGTGGATTGAACCCACAACTTGGCATATGGCGATGATCCTCTAACCAACTGAGATACCCGGCCAGGCCTTTGTTGAGGTTTTTGATTGAGCTTATATTCCTGAAGCTTGCTGTGTGAGAATCTTTGAGGTCTGGGTTTAAGAAGTATAGCTTCAGTGAGATATGAGTTTGAGTCTACCAAACACTTAGTGTAGCTGCCAATCTGGGACCACTTTAAACTAAATCTGTGCCTAGCTTATCCACCACAGTGGGTGCTGGCTTTGTGCCAAGGTCTCTGACTCTGACCCTGGACTTTGTCCCTGTCCCTGAAAACCCTTCCTGTGGCCTGTTTTTGTATGGCCTTTGAGTGAAGGACAGTTTGTCCAGTTTGAAAGGATTGTTAAACACTACAATGAAAGACAGTTTTATAGAAATCATATGTGATCCACAGAGCCTAAAATATTGATTATCAGGCCCTTCACAGAAAAAAAAAATTGTGACTCCCTGGACCATGGGGATCAGCACATGCGCCCAGGGCAAACTCCCTTTCTCAGGGTCATCTTCTCCTCCCGATGGTCCTTCCTTCCAGCTTCTGGCTTCCAGGCTTTTCTCCTACTTTCCACCAGCGGAGCTAGTCACCTTAGGAGATTTAAGGTATTTTATCCCCATGTTTTCAAGTGTCCTGTAGTTGGGGGGTTTCTCTGACATCTACCCCCCCCCCCCCACCCCCCGTAATATAAGAGAAAGAAGTCCTCCCTCTGTGCTTCCCGGCAAGCACAGCTCAGCACCAGAGCAGGGGCCAGAAGAAGGAGAGCACAAAATACAACTCCCCTTGGGATCTTTTTTTTTTTTTTTTAATATATATATTTTATTGATTTTTTACAGAGAGGAAGGGAGAGAGGGATAGAGAGTTAGAAACATCGATGAGAGAGAAACATCGATCAGCTGCCTCCTGCACACCTCCTACTGGGGATGTGCCCGCAACCAAGGTACATGCCCTTGACCAAAATCGAACCTGGGACCTTTCAGTCTGCAGGCCGACGCTCTATCCACTGAGCCAAACCGGTTAGGGCTCCCCTTGGGATCTTAATGAGATGAGCTTTCTTGCATAGCTAAAAAGAGACAGCATTCGCTGGGCACTCACTGTGGGGGTGTGGTTGTGGTGGTGTGTGTGGTTGTGTTGGTGGTAGTAATGGTGGTGGTGGTGTGTGTGAGAGTGAATGAGTGTGTGAGTGTGTGAATATGTGCGTGTGTACCTTCTCACGTACCGTGCCTCCCTCCATCCTATTCTGCTTGCCGATTAGAATTGTTGCTGTTCAGGGAGCATTTCCTGACTATACAACAATTTCCCCGTTGCTATAACAAAGTCCGGCTCTCAGTGTTTCTTGCTTTCCCCTCCTGAGAGCGTTGAGCAGCCTGGAGCTGCCTGCATTTATGGAAGGATTGTGGTGCAGGCCAGAGAACTCTGGCACTGGGTCAGGACCCCCCTCCCCCTTCACCCGCTCCAGCTCTAACCCTGGCCTTAGGTAACACCCTCCCTTTCCTCTTCCTCCTCCATTCAAACAAAGGGAATGGGAGAGAGGAAACGGAGAGTGACGAGAGGCAGGGGTCCACTTTTAATATTCCATGTTGTAAAGGAGAGGCTCTGTGTGACTGGACTCACTGGGAATTTTGCGGGTGTAACATCGGGCCCCGGGCCCAGCGTATCTTCAGGCCTGACTCCGTTGCATCCTTACATTCTCTAATCAACTGCGCTGCTCTCACATTTATTTATAGACACTGGTGCCCATTCCAAAGCTCTGAATTGTGTGTGTGTGTGTTTCGGAGAGATTTGAGAGCCGTGGCTCCCGCTGGATCTATAATATCGGTGGCAGCTGTGTTGTGTATACAGCTCTCATAGCAACCAAAGGCAGCTGCCTGCCCTCGAGAGCTGGCTCTGGCTTCTCCCCAGTTTAGTAAACGACCCTGGAGAACAAAGAGGGCGGGGATGTCAGAGGGAGGCGCGGAGGGGGTGCTGAGGGACAGGAGGTCACGGCTCTGACCAGACCTTTGGATGTTCCCCCAGGGGCAGGGCGGGAATGTCTTCGAAAGCAGAGAGGTCGGAGGGGCTTGGGAGCTACCTCCCAGGGTGCCGGCGAGTACAGGCCCCACTGCCTGGGCTCCGGGTGGCGTCCCACCTGGGCCAGGGCGCTGGGGCGCGAAGCAGCGAAGGGAGAACTAACCTGTGTGAGCTGAGGGTTCCCTGGTCTGAGATCACAGCCCCTTATTCTTCTCACCGCCAAGGACAGACAGTCACAGTGAGATCCAAGGGAGACTCCATACCAACGGGTGTGAAGACATACGAGGTAAATTAACTTTCTGTGCTTGGATCACTACGGGTGATGGAACAATTGCCCTAAAGTAGCTCATAAATTGTCACTTGAATTTCTCAGGATCTGATACTCTCACTCTTCTGTAATCACCACTGAGCAAAAAACAAACAAACAAACCACAAAGAAAACAAAGAAAACATAGAAAACAAAACCCCCGCCTTCTCCCCTCACCAGCCTCCTTCCCCAACCTGGCACATTTATTTCTCCGCCAAGGCAAGGGGAGGAGTAGGGATGCTAACATGGGCTTAGGAGGAATTATGAGACTTAGAAAAAACCAAACACTTTTTTTCTCTCCCTGAATAGTGATTTAACTCCTAGTGCCACAGAGGTGTTAACAGACTAAGAATCGGGTGCAAAGCTGGCCTTGCTGGCTTGTTACAAAACTCTGGGGAGTTTTCCATTTTTCCATCCTCAAAAGGATAAAGATGCTGCAAAACAAAAGCCCAGAGTGGAGTGTCCAGGAGGGCAGGGCCCCTACTTCCCGCGAAAGTGTGACTGTGAGCGCCTCCGCCCCCAGTGCTCCCTGGCACACGCATGTCCCTGAGCAGCGCCCATCACGTGTTTCCTGGGGCGTCTCTGCTCCAGGTGAAGTGGCTCCAGGCTGACCTCACCCTGCTAGACGTGGCACAGGGACAGAGAGAGACAAGACAGATTGTGGGGCATGTGAGATGGGGAGGGGGGACGGGGGAACCGGGTCTAGTAGCTTCTTTCTAGTTTGAGCATCAGCACAGTTCCACACAATAGTCTTGTCCAATGCAGTGTTGGAGAATATAACCCTTAAAAATGGGATTCTGTCTTCACTCAGCTTTAGAAAAGCTGAGTAATGCAAAGTTACATCGCTGACTTAAGAACAGCCTTCTTGAAAGTTCTTAATACCTCCTATGTCTTGTATGAAGCGTTTTCCCAATGAATTGACCTTGGGACTCTGTGCTTCAACCAGCGTCAGGGCCAGACGTCAGCTTCATCGCAGACAGTAGGCGTCTGGGCAGAGAAGGATAGCGCTGTTGTAAGCATAAGCAAAGTTTAAAGTCCCTTGTCCTGTGGCCTGATCGTTATTGTTACTAACAATCCCTCTAGAGCATCTTCCTCTCTGTGAGCTAAGTGTGGACTAGCCCCGAGAGCAAAGCCCCGGGCACTGATGTTTTCCACTGTGGTCACAGCAGCTCCGGGGGTGGGGGTGGGGAGGGGTGGGGGATTTGGGGGGAGGGGGAGCGGAGAGCTCAGGAGGCTGCCACCCTCCAGGCAGTCTGAGTGGCTGCCAGCAGGTTGTGTGCAGCCCACAGCAGGGAGGGGCACCCGGCCAGGTGGAAGGCAGGCTTGGCCAGGCTGCACTGCACTCCCCCTGTCCACCCCCTGCGCCTCCGGGGCGGTGCCGCAACCTTGGACGGGTCACTGACGCTGAGGGGCCTGGCAGTTTCAAGTGAGTGAACACCAAGTAGGGGCCTTTCCTTCCTCCCCAGGCTGGCGGCTCCCATCTTTCTTATTTCATTAGCATTTCCTGTCCTTGCTAATTCAAAAGAACCGATGTTTTAAAATTCTTTGGAGATGTACAAGTAAATATAAAAAGGGACCTGGCCACCCAGCGCACCCGTGGGCCCCGGGTGTAACCCTGCATAGAGTCGCCTGCCCCAGATGGCTCAGACTATAGGGCTCAGTCCCGGCATGACGCACCACAAGCTAAGTTTGCCCCCACGTTTCTGAATTGTTCAAAATACGTTTATCACTTCACCGAGATGCAAAGAGCTACGAGGAGATCAGGTGTCTAGTGCTTGACTTACAGGAGAGAAATAATGAAGTTATTGAAATCTCTCCTTCTTTGACTATAATCAGGATTTTTATAAATATCAGGGTTTTTAAATCCATAGGACAGCCCTAGCTGGTCTGGCTCAGTGGATAGAGCGTCGGCCTTCGGACCGAAGGGTTCCAGGTTCAATTCTGGTCAAGGGCATGTACCTCGGTTGCAGGCTCCTCCCTGGCCAGGGCCCAAGTCAGGCGTGTGTAGGAGGCAACCAATCAATGTGTGTTTTTTTCTCTCCATATTGATATTTCTCTCTGTCTTTTCCTTTCTCTCCCACTCTCTCTAAAAAATCAATGGAAAAATAACCTCAGGTGAGGATTAAAAATAAATAAATAATTAATAATTAATTAATTAAAAAAAAAAAGATAAAAAACAAAATCCATAGGACCCCCTCTGGAACTCAAGACGAGGCAGCAACGTGAGGAAATACAGATGACACAAACACCAGCATCTAGTTCCATTTTATTAAAAAACAAAACCAAACAAAATTTTGCAATGAAATTTCCTGGAATTCACAATCCTTTTCCAATCATTAGAGTTGCACTTTTTAAAAAAACCAGTACATAAGAACACGATGGCACTTATTTACACGATAGTCTTCTATATAACAAAAATAGCCATGTTGTACGCTTGAATGTTTCCGACTCTCATCCCTAACATTTCAACACTCCCAGTAGGAGACAAAAGGTTTATGCTCTCCAAGCACACAGAGAATAGAATCAAGGGGAAGAAAAGTCTGTGTCTCCTAACAGAAGACAAATCCCTTTAAAGACTGTTTTTTAAAACTTCTTTGTATTTCGAGACATAAAGTGCTTTGGAAGGAATAAGGTAGGGGAAGAAGAAATGAGATTTATATAGGAAATAAACAACAACTACACTGCCTTAACTAATCATTTAAATACGCCCGTGACTTTGTTCAGAAGATGATGTTTGGGTAAAATAGATAAACAACCCATTACTCAATTTTTCAGCTATGAAGAGAAAATCAAAGTCCAAATTAAAAGTTACCCATGAAAATGCCACCAGGAATAACTGTGGCTTTTGAGTCATGTGGCAGTTCATCCAGGGAGCTCAGTCTCAGGATCTGAATAGGAAGAGGGTGGGGACTGCTAGGCCGGGACCACCACGTGCATGATCTGCAGACGGGCCAGAGAGACCTCCTGGGGAAGCGAAGTCAATGTGAAATCATTCATTTTACAATAAAAACACAATTCATGTTTAGAAAGAAAAAATAAAGCCATTGGACTCTTTCTTTCTTGCTAGTAGGGAGCTACTAGAGATGGATTTATGATGCCATGTTGGACTATTTCATAATGGTAAGTGCATTCTTTGTAGCAGAAGTCTTTTTTGGTGGAAATAATGTACTATATACAGAGGGGTTAAAATAAGTTGGTGTTTTTTTTTCTTCCCCCTTTTCACATTGAACTGGTAATTGCAGGTCATGGTCTGCATCTACAGAATTGGGTGTCACATACAAGCTTCTTGGAAGGCTCCCCTGGAAACTAGGATCATCATTCTCCCAGCTCATGAATACTTTAAAGAACAAGACCCATTATTATTTTTTCAGGAATTGAATGGAATGTAACTTTTCACAAATACAAAATTACTTCAAGTTTTCTAAATATAAGGAACATCCCACTATAAAAATAACAGCCCTTCCACCCTCCCCCACCCCTACATCTCTTTCTAATTATAAAATGGTACAACCATTTCAGATTACTAATGTGAAAGCAGGAAGTCAATATATTATTATGTACACATACAAAAACACATATTTCATACCATCTACATTCATATAAAAGAAGTCTGCTTATTGATCTTCCTTTGCAATTTGACAAGAATCAAGTTACAAAACCATCAGGCCCTTCCCTTATAACTCTGCACCAACATTCCAGCCAGAGGCCTCTTGTTACAAACAGAGCCGACAGTACGTGTCAACCTTTTGCAGAAGGAAGGGCTACTGACAGTGAGGTCTTCAGTGGGGTTCGGTTTCAACCTTTCAGGGTTTGTGACATTCCTTTCTCTTTTGATAGACCAAATTCTCAACTATGGAGAGGAATTGGATAGTAAAAGGCAAATAACTAGGTGTTGATGAAATGACGACTTTAGTCAAATCAACTGGCTGAAAGGATGGTGATGTTGCAGCAGAGGGCGCTCTGCCCCCTCACAATAACATCCTACTGAACAGTGAGTGCCATAGATACCAACACAAACGCAGACAGCAGAGTTCCTGTTAATCATCCTTCTTTAACCGCCACAGTTTGGTATTTTCTTCAAAAGAGTGGATACTAATTAACTAGCTCTTATACATGAAAATTCTTTGGCTCTGAAAAATCGTCACATTCTTCAAGAGGACAATATTCTGAGTTGAATAAAGCACTCGGTTTCTCTAAAACTTCTGAGGGAAAAGGGGACTAACCACTAGACTTTAAAGATGCTGTGGTACTAAGGCCACAAAACATTGTTTTTATGTTTCTGGATTTGGAAAGGTCAAGGTCAATCACCAGCCTGCAAGAGAAACCCTCTGAAGATTTCACCGTTTCCTTTGACGAGGCAACATACCTTCACTTTTCTTCATGAGAACATTAGGAGATAATTCAACTGGTCAATGGAAGAAGCATGTGTCCATTTGGATGGTGAGCCGTCTTTGGTTTATAGAGCACACATGGTCCTCACATTTTCCCTGCTTCTCTAAGCCCTCCACTTCCTTCAGGATGACAAGACCAAGCAGTGACTATGGGTAACTCAGGCTGAGCTACCTTCTCTGCAGATCTTTCTCCTGTGCTCTGTTTAGACTTGCAGCCTTTTAAGAAATGCAATTACTTGCCTTATCATATCATCAACAGATATTGATCGGGTGGCCACAGAGTGAAGGACTCCGTAGTAAGTGCAAACGTCAATAGTGACAAGGATGAGAAGGTCTTTGATCACTGAGATTCCTGAAAAAAGCCACGGATGAAGCACTGGAGCAGGCATAGCTCAGAGGGAGGAAAGCAGAGACATGAACGACATCAGCAGGTTCTTTGCAGAACAAGCTGGTTGTGCAGTTAAGGGGATCAATAGTGAAAGGTCCACATCTAGGACCTGGAATCACTTCTTTAGTTTGGGGGTGACACGTCAGTGCTGTCAGAAGACTCAACATGGAAAAGTGTGGCTACTGATCTAAGGATCTTTATAAATGATTGTTCCTATTACAAAGGGCCTGGAGTTGTGAGATGGGGAGCAAAGTGGGAAAAGGGAAGAGGTAAGTGATGAGAAACTCATACCTACTTCTCAGAATTAATTTAGTTTTTAGGTAATCCAAACCTCTGCAATCATGAGTGTTTAACTCCTTCACACACGTGTGTGTGTGCATGCACACACGCACACACACACACACACACACACACACACACGCACACGCACACAATAATGCTCATTTCCTGGCTCTAAACCCAGGAGATCAGCATTTATTGGAAAGAACGTCCCTATTCATATCCTGCCACCCTCTGCTCCCACTCCCTGCAGGTGATATTCATACCACCTTGGCCTGCCATCACCAGATGAACTCTCTGTCCTGGCCCTGCAGTGGCATGGATGAGGGATTACTGGGACACAGAGCAGTGCCCAATGCACCCTGTGTCCCTCCCCTTAGGAAGCTGGTTTCTTTGTGTCTCTTTTTCAGTCTTAAGGAAGAGGTGGCCTCTCAGATCACTTACAAAGAGCAAGCTCTTATGCTACAATGTTAGGAAGCAGAGTGGCCATCGGATACGGTATGGCCCACACAGTTTTCTAAGAAATCCTAGCCCCTGGGGCCTGGGATGAGCCAGGAAGGTCACAGATGCTGGAGGTGGAAGATACTAAACCTAGACAGCATTCTGGAGTTGTTTCCTTGCCATTATTTGCCTGGGAGACTTTTCTGGCAAGGAAGCCTTGGAGAAAAAGGCAATAGCTGAAGATGGTCTGTGATAAAATTAGACATGAAAGTGAAAATCGGGCTAGCTCCTTTAAGGAGGAAGTTAATTTGCCTTTAGAGTAAACTGGGTATTATCTTCTGAAGTGCAACTATAGACGTTGTCATGAATAAGAAGAAAACACCATCACTAATGATGGTAATCACATTAGTGACTCTATAGGTCTAGAGCCACCAAGGTTTTTTCTGAAAAATGAGAGAAGAATGTGTATAGGTGTGTATACACAGAAACAGACAGACAGGCAGTCAGAGAAAGCTGGACACAGAGACAAAAAAGGAAAAGAAATCTAAGAGCACATAACACATGCTCCAGGACACTGCCTCTGGGACCCTGGGACCAGAGGGCTGGGTCCTTGCTCCATAGAGGGTGTGACTCTACATCCCAGATTTTCTGAAAGAGTTTGATTTCATGGGACTTCTTTGTGTGCAGTCAAGGTGAGGCACTCAATGGATAACTAAATGCCATTTATTCTGCATGCTCTGCGAGAAGTTTCACCTAAACAAAACTCATAAATGAGAAAGAATCCTATGCTAGGCTCCCTGTCAGTATCTTCAGTCCTGAAAGCATGGCGGCCGCAGGGAGGTCAGGGCACTAACGGAAAGAGCCACGGGCACCATGGTTTTCCATACGACCAAACCCAGAGCCAAGAACGTCCGGAGACATTGCCACCACAATGAGGGAAATGCTGAAAACAAGACAAAGTAACCAACAAACCTCTTTGGATGGAGACTTGCCTCCGTGGGTATGATGCTCACTATGTGATGTCAGAATAGGTAGGTGCCTTTGCCATTAGTAACTTTCTACCTTCTCAAACTCTCCCCTCGCCCTGCCTAGATGGTGCAGTTGACATGTCAGGGGTGACAAGCCCTGGAGACTCCATCAATACGCAGGTGCTGCCTTCAGGATCGGGGCTAAGTTCCTCCCAAAGGGACCAGTCAACAGGTGGTAGCAACTCCTAGAGGAAGAAGGACAGCTAGGGGTTGAGGTCAAGTTGGATGACTCCAGTATGGGATTCTCTTTGGCTCTTGAGCGCCACGTATCAAGTCTAAGGGCTTGCCATGGAAGCGAGGGATATCCTTTTGTTTCAGCACCAAATCAGCATGGCTTGTGTGACTTCCTACAAAACAACTGGTCAGAGAAATCACAGCAAATGGTAATGGACATCAGTGGTGTGGTTAGAAAGTCCAAGCAGAAATTTCAGAAAGGGCGGCCTGAACATTCATCCATTACAAAACCAACGGATCTCGGGGCCTCTGATTAGGCAACTTGGGTGGAGTCTAGTTCTCTTGGGAGGTAATTAGGTTTTCACCTTTTTTCTTTGTAAAGGTCGGGGAACCTTGTGAGAATATCGTGGAAGCTGGAGACCTGCGCTGTCCAATCGGTAGCTCATCCAAATTGAGATGCGCCATGAGTGTAAACTATGCAATGGCTTTATAGGACTAAGTATGGAAAAGAAGGTAAGGTATTTCATGAATTCTTTTTACAGGAATTGCATGTCGAAACAATGTTGGATTCAAAAATATATTATTAAATTATTATTACGTGTTTTCTTTTTTTTTAATGTGGCCAGTAGAAAACTTAAAATCACACGTGTGATTGGCATTACATTTCTATTGGACGGTGCTGGTCTAGACACTTACGACAGAAAAATGCAAATCAGTAAATACGCAGAAAGTTTGCATGTACTTCTAGAGGGTTCTCCAACCTTTTGACACCCTCCATGAACCATGGGATCCCCAGGTCTTTGGTGGGAGGTGGTGAGGAACACTGAGGGGGAAGGGCTGTTTCCATTTCTTTTGCATCCTTCTATGCTGGTTAAAAAAATTGTTTTTTTAGCTACCAAAGCTACAGGAGTCTCCAGAGACAGACCTTTGGTAACTGGAGAACCTCGCAGACTCAGGGGGTTTGCAGCAGAGCCTTTGTGGGGTCAGGCCCACAGGCCTCCAGTGAGCCTCCTGGCCCCCAGCATCTACACAGCGCCCTCTAGGGGTTGCTGCAGCCACGTACAACTGATTCCTCTGCACCTGGTCATGGCAGGAAGAGAGAACCATGGTCAGAGGACCATGCACTCCTCAGGCATTTTCTCTCTGGGTAAGCAATACAATGCATCTTTCTTCTGCTGTTCAATTATCCTTCTAAGTCCACTTGACTAAAGTTATCACTGAAATTTGTTTGGGGCCAAGTTGACAGAAGGAGGAGTAGGTATTGCAGGCCCATTTTGGCTGAGAAAGGAAACACCTGGAGATGAAGAATTGCACACTGAGGACTAGGCTTTGAGGGGGTCCAGGGAAGGCAAAACTCTGTTCCTAACGGCAGTTGGAGAACAAGGTGAAACCAAACAACTCCTCCTTTGGCTGAAAACTTCAATCACTGAGATGTTTATTCTTAGCAACCCAGGAGCACCAAATCCCCAAAGCTGTTCCTCTATGTTACACGCCCAGCACCTCTGCCTCTCCAAGGTGGAAAGCTGGCCACCTGCCATCGCCACCTGCAACAAAGAGATCCCCTGGCCAACTGCTCACTGGTGGTCCTAAGGCCACCAGAGCCTTGGGCACCACCTTGTTAAATTCCTCCACTTTACAGAGGAAGAGGTTGAGGCCCAGCAAGCACGCGGCTCACCTGGGCCTCCTGCCTCCTGCCTCAGCGTCCTCTTCATTCCTCCCTGGATTTCAGTAAAGGAGGAGTTGGGCTCGCAGACAGATGGGTTATTTCTGAAGGTGGCAATCGTTCCCCTTAGCCTTGCTACCTAAGCAGAAAGCATCAAGTAGGAAAGGTCAAAGGTGGTGACAAAGAATACCCAGCAGTGTCCCTTGACCTACACTCTCTGCTTCAGCAGGCAGCAAGGTCACATGGCAGAGCCAAACTCTGTTTTTGGATGAGTGTTAATGTGAGGAGAGGGAAAAGCCTCATCGATGCACAGAGAACTCAGGGAAGGCAGCTTCCTGTCCCGGTCAACCTCCTACAGAGGTCAAGGTGACCGTGGCTGTCCAGGGAGACTGCTCACCACCTTAGTCATCTGCGTGGGGAGATCTAAATGGATTACAAAATTGCCCACAGAAAAAATAGCACATTTCTGTCATAGTTACAAAAAAAGATACAAACATAACAGTTTCAAAATGCAGATACCTCTTTTTCTTTCTCTGTCTCCCTCAGTCAGGAGAAACTTGACTTAGCCAACTCCCATGCTGGACTTTTCAGACTAGATGGTTCATCGACTCATACGTCCCTCCTCACTTGGTGTCTGGACACCCTCAGGGAGACCTGGGAAGCAATCTGTAAAGGATTCACCTAAATCCCTCGAGGTCTGGGGAGGTGTAACAGATGTGTTGGAATGAAGGTGAGACCCCCATGGTGGTGGACACCAGGCTCAAAGCTGACGTTCCTAAAGCCTCCATCTCCTGCAGAAGCCAGTGAGGTAACAGAGCCTGGCCTAACCTTGGGGGAGCCAGCACAACAGGCATTTCACTTTCAGGAAGAATGGGTGATACCTGGTTTTAAAACCAGGCCTGTAGTTCCAGCTAAGAGTCCTATAGCCAATGAGAGTGGCCTTAATGCCTGGAGGGGACTTCTGAGCTCAGAATTTCAGCCACACACTGTAAGATCCAGACAAATTAAACTGCCTCCCTACAGCTTCCTTCTCATGTCACATGGCCCTTCACAGAGCCTGGCAGCTGGGAGCCAGTGTGATGTCGTTGAGAAGAATGAGCAGCGGCCTCAGCACATTCAGAGTTCAGTGTTGGGGTCTCTGGCAGCTGGGAGTGTTAAGATCCATTGAAAAGAATTTAGATTCTTAATGAAAGCTGGCCTTCGCCTGTTTCAGGGTGCCGAGGCCCTTCCCAAAGCCATGCACACTCATGCTGAGAGGTCAAGGTCCTCAGTCTCACAGACTGACATGGACTGATCACAGCAGGGATGGGTGCTTTGAAACACAGCTCCATGTAAAAGCTGGAGTGGATCGAACGAAAAACAAAGGAGTGGACCTACAGGGAACTATACACAGTCTTTAAAAAGAATCTGCCAAGGAAATCAAACAACAATTCCAAAACAAGAAAACAACACTGAGGAAAAACTGAAATGAACACTAAGAAGCCCCCAAAGTGTCCTTTCAGTCTGTGTTAGGGGCCTCTGTGTCTGCAAGGGCCCGGGAAGGAACACCAGCTTTCCACTTCCAAGCTGCCAAGGCTGTGGGCTGTTGTAGAGACGGAGAAACTGCATCCCGATCAACTGGACTTTGGATATTGCATTTCATGACCATTCTTGAGCAGAGTGTCCTGCCGATGCCGAGGTGTTCTGGAGGTGTGTGTGCCTGGTCCCAGCCTCGGGCACACCTCCCCGCCTTCCCCATGGGTCCTACCGTCCCTTTCTTCTGTGTTCGCCATTTCACGATTTCACCTCTTCGCAGTCCTGGTCAGTGGAAAGTTCTACATCAGATAGTCCAACCTCCATCGCCATAATCAGCGAGATATCAGAGTCACTGCTGACAGCTGGCTCCTGCTCACCTGGGAGGAGAGAGCAAAGTGCATGGTGAACAAACAGAGTTACGTGTTCAGATGATGCCGGTTATTTAGTACAATTGTCTTTAATAGCATTTCTTTGAAGGTCAAGAGAAGATATTAGAAAAGTTGACTATTTTGTGAAAAACAACAGTTAGTTAGAGTCACTTACACTATCACCCAAAATAAATTCTAAATGGGGCAAAAAGTTAAATGTAAACAAAAGAAACTAATAAAGCTAGAATAAAATATATCAAAGTAGGAAAATATCTAACTAAGCAGGGCAAGAAATTCTGTAAGAAAAAACAATTGAGCAATTCACAGAAGGAAAGATTGATAAGTGTGCATAAAAATAAAAAACACATAAACAAAAAGATCAAAGGCCCATATCACACTGGACAACTTGTAAAAATTTTATAAATGACTGTATTTTAAACATATTGAGAGCTTTTAAATCAATAAGAAAACTAACAGAACAACAGAAAAATGGGCAAATTACTATGGTACAATTCACAGAGGAGTATAATAAAAATGACCAATGAATATAAGGTAAAAATGAGCTATTCTTTTTGTTTCTGAAATCTTTACTTTTAAAAAAAGATAGCCTATAGTTAAGGGTACATTGAGGTAGGCACTTTGATAGATTACATGTATAACTGTGAAATTTTCACGCAGTAACTTCATTTCCAGAACGTATTATAGAGAAATAATCAGATGCAAAAACACTCATTTAATCATTATTTATAGCAGCAAAACATTCCATGTAACCAAGTCCAACAACAAAGAATATCTGAATGAACTATGTTACTTCTAAAGGACATCTCGTTACAACCATTTAAGTGACATTTCCAGAGAATTTGTAGTTACATTAGAATATGCTCACAGTATACTGAGAAGTGAAGACAACGTATTCAAAGCTTTTTATGCAGTGAGCTTAACATAGAAAGTTAATTAGAAGCAAGAAAACCAAAAAATGCTAATAAGTGTTGTCTCAAGTTTTAAGACATATTCATTGTCGTTAATTTTTTTTTCCATTTTACTCCAAACATTCTGCAATGCACAAATATCATTCACTCACTCGAGGCATAATGAGTCCCCACTCTGTATTAAGGATTGTGCTAGGTGCTAAGAATATAGGGGAGAGAAAGTGAGATGATTCCTGTCCAGTAGGCAGGCCGACCAGTAGCTGCTAGTCAATTACAAGAGGATAAGCACTGGGCTGGTGTTGCAGCAGCAGGAAAGAGGGCTACATAATCATTTGCTGAATCAAAGCAGGCTTCCTATAGCGTGCAATGACTAAACTGAATTCTACAGGGTAAATCGTATTCTAGACAGAAGCATGAGAAGGAAGCATCTTTTAAGCACAGCAACAGCTCATGAAGATGTCTGGAGGTGATAGGGAGCCCTTAGATGGACATCAGATCATATTTAAGTATGACTGGAATGCAGAGTCAAGCTAGGGAGTATGAACAGGGGAGTCAGGGGAGCTCAGCTGCAGAAAAGGCAGCTTTACAACCAAAAGATCTTGTACGCTCAATTATCCTGCAAGATAAACATGCAATTAAAAGACCAAACAAAACGTGTAAGTACTGAAGATGGCTGATGGTTATAAAACTTTTGCTCTGATAATCACTGATATAATTTATTTCATGTTGAAATACAGGTAAGAGCTCATCACAGTGGTATTGTGACTTTCATATAAATCTAGGGAAAAAAGGCAGCACTGATAAAGCGCCGACTTAGAGTTCTATAGAGATTGCTCACTGCACCTGCTCGGATAGCTTCTCACCTTCATTCCCGGCTCCTTAGCCACCAGCCTCAGCAGATTTCTCGGATTCATTCTCACCGTAGTGTTTTCTGAATTGGAATGTGTGAATTAAAAGCAAAAAGGGCCATGGGGACTGCTAAAACTATGGGCTGCTGAAGTCATGATGCTATTTTGGAAAGGGACTGTCGTGCACAGCTCAAGGCAAAGGTGAATTCAAATAAATAAAAATAGAGATTTGCAAAGAAAGGGTTCACTTTTCATGATGTGACATTTGCATCAACCACATTATCTAATCATTTTTCATCTCAAAACATTAAATATTATCTGAAGACATTTGAAATTATTCTTTACTGTGCCCTGTGCTTTCAGCTGGACTTGGTCTGCTCCATACTTTTTAAAAGCAGGTTTTTATCCTTTAATCAAGGCAGATGTTTTACTCTGAGACCATGATCATACAGAGGAAAATGCTGTCACTAAGACATGTAGTTTTTACCTTCTTTCCTGCAAAGGCCAATATAAAACTAATGTGGAAATGACAGTGGCCTTTATTGAATTCTCACAACAACCTTCGGATGTAGGTATTATTAGTACTGCTTTACAGGTTAAAAAAAAATCCTCTCAGTCCATTTCACACAATAGTACATTATCTACTTGACACACTTCCTTCTCTTGGGTTTCATGCATTGTAGAGACACAGAGAGCATTTAACAGGGAGTGATGTGATCCACTTAGTATTTTAAAAGATCTCTCTGGCAGTTAAGTGAAGAATAGACTGGTAGGACAAAGGACAGAGATAATCCAGGGGAAACTATTGTGGAAAACAGATGAAACGTAATGGTGGTTTGCTGTGGCAATAGGACTGGAGATAAGGGGACACATTGGAAAAGAATTTGAGAAGAAGAATATACAGAAAACTGATGGACTGGACAAGGGCAGCAAAAGAGGAGAAACAATGACTCCCACATTTCTTGAGCAACACGGGTACTTTTTACTGAACTGGAGAAGCTGGAAGCCAAACAGGTAGGGATAGATCAAGAGTTGAGTTTTGCACGTGTGATGCTTCAAGGTGCCCATAAGAAAGCCAATGTCGTTGTGGAATTAATTGGCAGCTAGATGTAGAGTCTGGAGTGTAGAGGAGAGGCTGTGACTACCAGTAAATTTGGGAGGCTTCAGTGTAGAGAAGATATTTTAAACCATGGGAGCAGATGAGTTTTTCTAGGAAAAGATTGTAGAATGAAAAGACAACTCAGGGCTAGAGTTCCCAGGGACACCAAAACCTATGGGCAAAAACTCAAACTGGTGCCTCCAAGATAATTTGTTTGGCCCATACAGTACTTCTTTGAAAGTGTGAGTTAGTTACCAGTATTTAAGTCAGGTTATTTCACATACAAATTTATATTTGAATTTTATCTTGAAAAAAAAAAAAGTGACAACAGGTGCTCAGTTCCCAGATGGAAATCACTGGGGTGAACTGGGTAAGGGCTGTCCCCCTTAGCTCAAGGCAAAGAGGCTCCAGGGCACCATGGTTGGCCAACAGTTTGCACACTTGATCATGTTACTTGCTTGGCCTGTGTAGACATTTGAGTCTCAAATATCAGGGAGAAGGCAGAGCACAGCAGAGGAGAGTAAGCCAGCAAAGAGCCTGAAAATAGAGAACATTATTTCACTGATTTGTTTCCTTTTTTTTTCTTATTAAAATATATATATATTGATTTCAGAGAGGAAGGCAGAGGGAGAAAGAGATAGAAACATCAATGATGAGAGAGAATCATTGATTGGCTGCCTACTACATGCCCCACACTGGGGATCGAGCCCACAAGCCGGGCATGTGCCCTGACCAGGAATCAAACAGTGACATCCTGGTTCATAGGTCAATGCTCAACCACTGAGCATGCTGGTTGGGCCTTTTAAATATATTTTGCTTCTTTACCTCCTATAGGTACTGACTCACCGTTAACAGTCCATACCCAAGGAAATGAGATACTGTGGGTATCTCATTGGTAGGGTGGATTTAAAGACTGATCCCAAGTCATCTAATTCTCAGCTTTAAACCTCTTTATCACAGCATTAAAGAGAATCTGATTAGCTGGTAAGCAGAAAATACTGCTCTCAATGGAGCCTTGTAACCTATTTTGTTGACCCATAACTACTGCTTTTGTATATTTCCACATTTAATTCTAAGTAAATTTGACCAATAGCTTAACTGTGGTTAATAAAAAAATTCGGAGTGGTGGAATTTATTTTAACTTCATAAATTATTATTATTTAATTTTTATTGGACTCACTGGAGTGACATTGGTTAATAAAGTGATATAGGCTTCAGGTGTATAGTTCTAGAATACATCATCTGTATATTGTATTGTGTTCACCACCCCAAGTCAAGTCTCCTTCCATCACCATTTATCCCCCCCATATCCTCTTTATCTCTCTCATCCCCATTTAATTTCACAAATTATTAATACATTTGGTTTATCGCCTTCCTCTTTAATACATAAAATGTTACCGAAGGAGTCAGAGGTCTCCCTTTGTGAAACAAGCATTGCAATCATAGTTCTGCTGTGGGTGGGATGTCACTGTCTGTAGCAGAGGGTCTGGTTGAAGTTTCTTTCAAACTGAGACTGTAGGACCCTGAGGTCTGTCCTGTCTGGCCTGGGGCACACCTGGCCTGTCTTTATCAGGCACACCTGGCCTGTCTTCTCTGGCTCAGGCCCATGCTATGGTCCACATTCTCATTTTAGAATCCTGCCGCTGGTAAATGTTTGTAGCAGTGAAAATGAATTGAAGTTCCTCTCTGGCTTTGAGAGGCTCAAGTTTTGTATTTTATTAGCTAATAACAATATTAGTGCTTATCGAGTACTTAGTACCTGACAGGGACTATGCTAAGTTCTTTAAATAGATTGTCTAATTTAATATTCACAATTAACCTATGACACAGGAAGAGTTATCATTTCCATATTTTGGTGATAAAATTAAAGCTTGAAAAGTTTAAAAAGGCAGGGAAGTAGAAATCCCAGCCTTGTCTGATTCCAGAGTCCATGAACTTGGCCATATCGACAGTACAGAGTTGAGATTCTTAACCAAAAGATTACTGGGCTTTCAGGGGAGCCCAGGTACCGAGAATGACAATCACACTTTTATGGGTATGTGCATATATGCATTTTTCTGGTGAGAGGGTTTCCTTTATTAGATTCTCACAGAAACCAGACAAGGCTAAGAAGCATCCACTAAGAGCTTTTGCATCCTGAGTGAACTGAAGAACACATTTTCGTCTGCAACCGAGTGGCTTGGCTTTCTTATTAAAGCATATTTTGGTTCCATGTCACTTACTGTGTTCTATTCACTTCACATGAAGTCAGTGCTTTCCTCCTTAATTGTTTCTTTATGATGGTTATTCAAAGCTAAAGCAGAAAGTTATCTTTCCCAGAATGAGGTTTGACATTTACTCTGCTGCCTGTCTGATGAAAGAAGGCATAGAGCGGTAGCAGGCTGGAATAAGCCCTCCTCTGTTAGGAAGTAACAAACATTGCCCTCAGAATAGTGCTCTCTGTGTTGAGGGGAAATACTTGGTGATGAATATAACCCCCCAGGTGTCCTGATTCCCCAGCAGGTTTGGTGTTCACATGTTGGTCACTGCTCTGCATCACACAGAAGCCCATCTCCCCCGACCCCAATGCACTTAATAAGGTCCAAAGAAGAACAGCATCTCTCTGTCCACTGCTACCGATGCTGATCTTCTTGAAAACAGGACGTCATTTCCATTCCCCCCCGTGTTACACAAGAACACCATTGGGGAGATTGCTCAAGCAGAGGGGCTGACTGACAAGGCTGCTATCTTTGCACCTCTTCTCAGAATTGCGGTTTCTTAGGGCTGGGGCACTGCCTATTATTCTCCATCATTATCTCAGTGGGAAAGTTCATTAGACGTCAAACGCAGTGTTTTCAGTAAGGAAATGTACTCCTTCGAATTATTTTGTTAACAAGAATTCCTGAGGAGATAAACTTCCGATTTGGTTTAAATTTTCCCTCTTGTGAGTGGCTTCTGCAGTGAGAATGGCGGGGCTCTGGGTCACTTTCCTAGGGGTTGTGTGATAATGACAATGACCCTACGGGTCAGGCATTATGCTAAGTGATCACATACGTTATGTGGTTATCCTGACAACGACACTGTGAAATAGGCATGTGGGTCCCCCAATGACTGCTTCACATGTTACAGGGGAAGTCAACATGTCCAAAGTCAAGTCCATAGCAAGGGGCAGAAATGGAATCCTCCCCACGCAAGCAAGTGCTGCCGACGGCTATGCTGCTCTGGAGCGGCAGAGCTGTCAGACTTCTATTTGGCTGCCAAGCTGTTCTCACAGACAAGGCTTGGCCACCTCTGGGAACCAAGCGTTCCCAGCTGATGATGCAAATTCATCCATTTGGACAAGTGACTCCCGAAATCATTTGGACGTCACTGGTACTTTTGCCTTTTCAAATTCTTGCTCATAGTTATAAAAACAAACTTCATGAGCTCAAATCAGGAAAATTCTTCCTCACCTTCTAGATGGGGAGGTCTAAAGCATTGGTAAAGGAGAATTCCCTGGAAGTTTGTATATTAAATTAGGTCACAATTGTCTGAATTCACTTGGCTTTTCTCTCTTCATCATTGTTTTCCTTTCTCTGTGACACTTCATCCAGCAAGATAAATGTTTTCTTCAATGGCTCAAACTCGTTACTGACTTCCTTAACAGTTCATTCACTGAGTAATTCCTTACTAAGTGCCAAGAGAAGAAACACTGTGATATTTGCATTAGCTTTACATAGTTTTTGCAGCAAAAGGAACAAAAATCTAGTGGACATTTATGCTGTCAGCAGCTTTTTACAATCCCAATTAGAAAAACCTACAGAACACCTTAAAGCGTTAAGCAGAGTATTTGGTGTGTGGAAGGTTCTTGTAAATGTAAATATGATTGGAATTAAAAAAAAAGAGTGAGAAAGAGGAAGCTGCCAGATGGAATTAGAGAGACAGGCAGAGATCATACAGACTCACCCATTTTTGCAATTGTATAAAATTATCCAGAGACTTCATTTATTTATTCACTCATTGATTCAACAGGTATTTATTGATCACCTACTAGGTACATGACACCGCTGATGAGCTTTGCAGGAGATAAAAGATGACCTTAAAATAGGCTCTGCCTCTAAGTTGAATTTGATCGAGTAAAAGATATCAGACTTGTAGTTGCACATTTAATACAAAGTGATATGTGCTAAAAAAACAGGAATCAATAAAATGGCAAGATATAAGGGGTGGGGAAATTCCACCTCTGATTGGGTAGCCAAAAGGGTTCATAAAGTAGGTGACATGTAAACCTGTAGGGAGAGATCTGATTAGTATTGTTAAGTATAAAGATTCGGAGAAATCTTTATACATTCCTTTCAGGAGAACCAGCAAGACTAGGTATCAACAGAGCAAATGTCAGGCATGTGGATGGTTTGGTTTAGGTGTAGCTTAGATTATGGAGAATGCCAGATGTATCTGGTAGGTACTCTGCCCTCTTCCTGTTTCATAGGGAGCTAGAAGGCTGGGAACTACATTTCCCAGACTCCCTTGCCAGCTGGCTTTCTCCTAGGTCTTGCCAAGGAGATTGGAAGGCAGGAGGGAGAGGGAAGCTATTGTACTTCTGGGTCAGGCAGGTCACTGTGGGCTCCAGAAGTGCTGGCAATGCTTTCAACAGTATTGGATGGAGGAAGATCCCGAGTCCTCAATTTGCAGCAGTGCCAGTGGTTTCCCCAGCAGAAGCAAAAGTGTTCAAACAGCAGAACACTGGGTGTGTGCTCAGCTGCTCTGGGTAATGCCCTCTTGCTTCTCCAGTCTTCCAAACTCTTCCTTCCTTCCTTCCTTCCTTCCTTCCTTCCTTCCTCCCTTCCTTCCTCCCTTCCTCCCTTCCTCCCTTCCTCCCTTCCTTCCTCTCTCTCTCCCTCTCTCTCTCCCTCTCCCTCTCTCCCTCTCTCTCTCTCTCTCTCTCTCCCTCTCTCCCTCTCTCTTCTTTCTCTCTTTCTTTCTGTACATCAACTTTATTGAAGCATAATTTACCTATAATAAATTGCATCTATTTAAAGTGTATGATTTGATGAGCTTTGTTAGATGTGTAGTAAATTCCCCTATTTATAAATACTTAGAGTGATTTCGATTTTCCCTGCTGGTCTCATGGAATACAGGCAATGGGTTTGGAGAGAGAGGCTGTACTAAAACTGAAGAGGGATTTGAATGCAGGCCTAAAGTGTCCTGACTTTAACATACATGGATTATATTATGTTTGTGCATAAGAAGTACTTGCTTAAACTGTTGAAAAAGAAACAATGTCAGTTTCCTTATCCATAAAATAGTGATAATTATAATACACTGCTTCATTTCCTGGCACATGCTATGCCAGATATTTCCCACTTATTTCATATATTTACTGAGGACTTTCCCATAAGCCTCTTGGCTTCCTCCTTTGTCAATTAATGTGCTGGTAGACAAGAGGTGTCCTCTCTTTCCCTGGCCACTACCCCACTGTTTCTGTAATGTTCTATTTCTTCAGTGTTATTGGGTGTAGTTGATGCATCAACATTTCATAAAGAGCTCATTTGCCATGTGACAGCCTCCTCCTTACTGCTTGTACAAATGCCACCCTGTTACAAGATAGTCCAGCGTGAGCGCCAGAAGAAACTAGAGAACAGAGCTCTGATGGAAACAGGTCTAGTTGAAAGGTCAAGCCGTAGGACATAGCACAGTGGGAAGCTTTTGCCTCTCTCTGGAAGGGGTTGGGGAGGGGAGAACAGGAATAGACACACTTTCTTACATAGAAATTTTGAAAAGGAAAGAAGCATTTTAAATATAAGCTGCTAACATATCAGTCCTCAAGAAGAGCATCAGCAAATGATAAGGTAAATGAAGAGCTCAATGCTAAACTGCAGATGGAACACTGCTATGAGCACATTTGGGTCTCGATCGGCAGGCTTCATTTTATATCATCCTGCTCTATGACCACAATCGATTTAAGGTCTTTAATATAGTTGCCATTTATGACCGTCCTGACCATCGGTTTCCCTAGAAAGCATGAGAGAAACCTGTTCATAAAGCATTAAGACTGAAAGTCATTCGTTTGGAAGAACCCTTGGTTGCCGGCACCTCTGCCATAAAGGCTGCTTTATTTGCCTTTGGCAGGTTTGAGAACTGGTCACAGCCTGGTGTTTTGGGGGATGGTCAAAGAGGACAGGGCTCCAAGTTGGGGCACAAATACGCCTTGAAAAACTGATCAACTCACTCTTAGCTAAAGAAAAGAGGCCTGATGCTTTGACCCAGAGTATGGTATATGATATCACACCATTAATTTCTGAAATTCCTATAAATGTATGTCTTCTGAAAAAGCCTAATGGATTCTCTCTAAAGCATGTAACAGCAAGAGCAGTGGTCCAGTCACCCATGTCATAAAATCATAACTGCATCCATTCGTCTGGCTCCCAGAATACAATTTCCAGCTCTTTGTGTTTAGAACAAAACCAGAATTTGTAATCAATATTTGGGCATGCAATGGGAATTCTGTGCCATGGGTTTAGGGTGAGAATAAAGTAGATACAAATGAGGTAAGCTGTTCAATAAGGTGAAGGCCCGTGAAAGGGCACAGGAAATATGGGGGACATTAAGCTCAGCCACACCTTTGCCTTCCATACTGCCCCTCAAAGATAGAAACCTCTGCTCTTCTGATCTCTTGGGTCTTCTGTCACTTTGTTTCATAAGCAAGCGGATAAAGCTAGAAGAGTTTCCTTAATCCAGTGGTTCTCAACCTTTCTAATGCCGCGACCCTTTAATACAGTTCCTCATGTTGTGGTGACCCCCAACCATAAAATTATTTTCGTTGCTACTTCATAACTGTAATTTTGCTACTGTTATAAATCGTAATGTAAATATCTGTGTTTTCCAATGGTCTTAGGCGACGCTGCTAGCGGTTCTCAACCTGTGGGTCGCCTAAGACCATTGGAAAACACAGATATTTACATTACGATTCATAACAGTAGCAAAATTACAGTTATGAAGTAGCAACGAAAATAATTTTATGGTTGGGGGTCACCACAACATGAGGAACTGTATTAAAGGGTCGCGGCATTAGAAAGGTTGAGAACCACTGCCTTAATCCATCACTCACTTGGTCAATCAAATAAGCTAATGGCTATAAAGCATTGAGCCCAGTTTCTGGTTTAGAGAAACACTTACTAAAACAGCCCTGTGATAGTGATCATGATAAAGCTGCTCTTTTATTGGCGGTCACAGCTGGATGAACCCATTCCACCAACTTAATAAGTGAGGAGGCAGATAGTGAATCTGGAAAAACATCCCATAAACTATCGATTTCATTTCATATCTGGACAATGCCAAAATGTAAATAATTTTAAAAAAATACCTACTCTAAAGTTCAACAAAATCTTCCCGATAGGTGGGGTCCAGGAAAGATAGCAGTGACTCTCAAGGGCAAGGTTGGGGGAGGATGTGGGTTCAAAACCCTCAAGAGAAAGGACAAGATTTTTATGTTTATCAGAAGAGAGTATGGCGTTTTTAAAAACATTTGAGAGTGTGTTCATAAAGGGGAAATAAGAGAATTGGAAAGAGCTGTTTTAGGAGTTAGAAGACCTAATCTCACACTGACATGATAAGCATTGTTCAATTTCACTAGCAGGTGCTGTGGGTTCCTTATCTGCTCTCAGAGGATGGGGATTTTTGCATAGACTGTACCAAAGCTCCATCCCCAATGCTTTACAAATAGAACCAATATCACCCTAATAAATTCAATAAAAAAGAAATGTAATGGTTATCACTGGAATGAATAAATGAATGGGAACATCTGAAGATATCGTGTTGATATTTTTTTTTTTTTTTTTTTTGTTCTCTATTTTTATTTTTATTTTTTTTTAAATTTCTTTATTGATTAAGGTGTCACATATTTGTCCTCATCCCCCCATTCCCATCCCACCCCTCTCCCCACGTAGGCCCCAATCCCCTGTTGAACTTAACCGTTGGATAGGCTTATATGCATGCATGCAGGTCCTTTGGTTGAACTCTCCCCCTCCCCCCACCCTCCCCCTACCCTCCCCTATCCTCCCTCTGAGGCCCGATAGTCCGATTGATGCCTCCTTACTTCTGGTTCTGTTCTTGTTCCTCAGTCTATGTTGTTCATCATTTCCTCTAGATGAACAAGATCAAATGTCACTAGATATATACTAATAAGAACTGAATGTGAGACGAGCAATAATAGTTATGCTGACAGGCAAATGAATCAATCTGTAGCGAGCTTCCCCCTGGACCAACAGTTCTTTTGAGACCCAATTTCGATGACCAGTAGTTCCTTATGTGTACATGTCAGCACTGACCCCTCAGCTCTGGATGGTGGACAAATGGTGGTAATGGAAGTCCGACTCCCTCTGGTTTGGTCTCGGCCGAACCCAGGGACACGGCGTCACCTGGACTAAGGGGCACGTGGCCTCACCCATACCCAAGGGGCGCGTGGTCTCACCCGGGCCTGGGACCCAGCCTCACCCGGATGGATCCAGGGGCGCAAGGCCTCACTCGGACCCAGGATCTGGCTTCACCCGTACCCAGGGACGCTTGGCCTCTCCCAGACCCAGGGGCACGTGGCCTCACCTGGGCTTAGTTTCACAAGGCCTCATCCGGATCCAGGGACACATGGTCTCACCCGGACCCAGGGACGCTTGGCCTCTCCCAGACCCAGGGCCACTTGGGCTCACCCGGGCCTAGGTGCACGAGGCCTCACCCGGATCCAGGGACACATGGTCTCACCCGGACCCAGGGATGCTTGGCCTCTCCCAGACCCAGGGCCACTTGGGCTCACCCGGGCCTAGATGCACGAGGCCTCACCCGGATCCAGGGACACATGGTCTCACCCGGACCCAGGGACGCTTGGCCTCTCCCAGACCCAGGGCCACTTGGGCTCACCCGGGCCTAGGTGCACGAGGCCTCACCCGGATCCAGGGACACATGGTCTCACCCAGACCCAGGAACGTTTGGCCACTCCCAGACCCAGGGCCACTTGGGCTCACCCGGGCCTAGGTGCACGAGGCCTCATCCGGATCCAGGGACGCATGGTCTCACCCGGACCCAGGGACGCTTGTCCTCTCCCAGACCCAGGGCCACTTGGGCTCACCCGGGCCTAGGTGCACGAGGCCTCACCCGGATTCAGGGACACATGGTCTCACCCGGACCCAGGGATGCTTGGCCTCTCCCAGACCCAGGGCCACTTGGGCTCACCCGGGCCTAGGTGCACGAGGCCTCACCCGGATCCAGGGACACATGGTCTCACCCGGACCCAGGGACGCTTGGCCTCTCCCAGACCCAGGGCCACTTGGGCTCACCCGGGCCTAGGTGCACGAGGCCTCACCCGGATCCAGGGACGCATGGTCTCACCCGGACCCAGGGACGCTTGGCCTCTCCCAGACCCAGGGCCACTTGGGCTCACCCGGGCCTAGGTGCACGAGGCCTCACCCGGATCCAGGGACACATGGTCTCACCCGGAACCAGGGACGCTTGGCCTCTCCCAGACCCAGGGCCACTTGGGCTCACCCGGGCCTAGGTGCACACGGCCTCACCCGGATCCAGGGACACATGGTCTCACCCGGACCCAGGGATGCTTGGCCTCTCCCAGACCCAGGGCCACTTGGGCTCACCCGGGCCTAGGAGCACGAGGCCTCACCCGGATCCAGGGACACATGGTCTCACCCGGACCCAGGGACGCTTGGCCTCTCCCCGACCCAGGGCCACTTGGGCTCACCCGGGCCTAGGTGCACGAGGCCTCACCCGGATCCAGGGACGCATGGTCTCACCCAGACCCAGGAACGTTTGGCCACTCCCAGACCCAGGGCCACTTGGGCTCACCCGGGCCTAGGTGCACGAGGCCTCATCCGGATCCAGGGACGCATGGTCTCACCCGGACCCAGGGACGCTTGGCCTCTCCCAGACCCAGGGCCACTTGGGCTCACCCGGGCCTAGGTGCACGAGGCCTCACCCGGATCCAGGGACACATGGTCTCACCCGGACCCAGGGATGCTTGGCCTCTCCCAGACCCAGGGCCACTTGGGCTCACCCGGGCCTAGGTGCACGAGGCCTCACCCGGATCCAGGGACACATGGTCTCACCTGGACCCAGGGACGCTTGGCCTCTCCCAGACCCAGGGCCACTTGGGCTCACCCGGGCCTAGGTGCACGAGGCCTCACCCGGATCCAGGGACACATGGTCTCACCCGGAACCAGGGACGCTTGGCCTCTCCCAGACCCAGGGCCACTTGGGCTCACCCGGGCCTAGGTGCACACGGCCTCACCCGGATCCAGGGACACATGGTCTCACCCGGACCCAGGGACGCTTGGCCTCTCCCAGACCCAGGGCCACTTGGGCTCACCCGGGCCTAGGTGCACGAGGCCTCACCCGGATCCAGGGACACATGGTCTCACCCGGAACCAGGGACGCTTGGCCTCTCCCAGACCCAGGGCCACTTGGGCTCACCCGGGCCTAGGTGCACACGGCCTCACCCGGATCCAGGGACACATGGTCTCACCCGGACCCAGGGATGCTTGGCCTCTCCCAGACCCAGGGCCACTTGGGCTCACCCGGGCCTAGGTGCACGAGGCCTCACCCGGATCCAGGGACACATGGTCTCACCCGGACCCAGGGACGCTTGGCCTCTCCCCGACCCAGGGCCACTTGGGCTCATCCGGGCCTAGGTGCACGAGGCCTCACCCGGATCCAGGGACGCATGGTCTCACCCAGACCCAGGAACGTTTGGCCACTCCCAGACCCAGGGCCACTTGGGCTCACCCGGGCCTAGGTGCACGAGGCCTCAACCGGATCCAGGGACGCATGGTCTCACCCGGACCCAGGGACGCTTGGCCTCTCCCAGACCCAGGGCCACTTGGGCTCACCCGGGCCTAGGTGCACGAGGCCTCACCCGGATCCAGGGACACATGGTCTCACCCGGACCCAGGGACGCTTGGCCTCTCCCCGACCCAGGGCCACTTGGGCTCACCCGGGCCTAGGTGCACGAGGCCTCACCCGGATCCAGGGACACATGTTCTCACCCAGACCCAGGAACGTTTGGCCACTCCCAGACCCAGGGCCACTTGGGCTCACCCGGGCCTAGGTGCACGAGGCCTCACCCGGATCCAGGGACACATGGTCTCACCCGGACCCAGGGACGCTTGGCCTCTCCCAGACCCAGGGCCACTTGGGCTCACCCGGGCCTAGGTGCACGAGGCCTCACCCGGATCCAGGGACACATGGTCTCATCCGGACCCAGGGACGCTTGGCCTCTCCCCGACCCAGGGCCACTTGGGCTCACCCGGGCCTAGGTGCACGAGGCCTCACCCGGATCCAGGGACACATGTTCTCACCCAGACCCAGGAACGTTTGGCCACTCCCAGACCCAGGGCCACTTGGGCTCACCCGGGCCTAGGTGCACGAGGCCTCACCCGGATCCAGGGACACATGGTCTCACCCGGACCCAGGGACGCTTGGCCTCTCCCAGACCCAGGGCCACTTGGGCTCACCCGGGCCTAGGTGCACGAGGCCTCACCCGGATCCAGGGACACATGGTCTCACCTGGACCCAGGGACGCTTGGCCTCTCCCAGACCCAGGGCCACTTGGGCTCACCCGGGCCTAGGTGCACGAGGCCTCACCCGGATCCAGGGACGCATGGTCTCACCCGGACCCAGGGATGCTTGGCCTCTCCCAGACCCAGGGCCACTTGGGCTCACCCGGGCCTAGGTGCACGAGGCTTCACCCGGATCCAGGGACACATGGTCTCACCCGGACCCAGGGACGCTTGGCCTCTCCCCGACCCAGGGCCACTTGGGCTCACCCGGGCCTAGGTGCACGAGGCCTCACCCGGATCCAGGGACACATGGTCTCACCTGGACCCAGGGACGCTTGGCCTCTCCCAGACCCAGGGCCACTTGGGCTCACCCGGGCCTAGGTGCACGAGGCCTCACCCGGATCCAGGGACACATGGTCTCACCCGAACCCAGGGATGCTTGGCCTCTCCCAGACCCAGGGCCACTTGGGCTCACCCGGGCCTAGGTGCACGAGGCTTCACCCGGATCCAGGGACACATGGTCTCACCCGGACCCAGGGACGCTTGGCCTCTCCCCGACCCAGGGCCACTTGGGCTCACCCAGGCCTAGGTGCACGAGGCCTCACCCGGATCCAGGGACGCATGGTCTCACCCAGACCCAGGAACGATTGGCCACTCCCAGACCCAGGGCCACTTGGGCTCACCCGGGCCTAGGTGCACGAGGCCTCACCCGGATCCAGGGACACATGGTCTCACCCGGACCCAGGGACGCTTGGCCTCTCCCAGACCCAGGGCCACTTGGGCTCACCCGGGCCTAGGTGCACGAGGCCTTACCCGGATCCAGGGACACATGGTCTCACCCGGACCCAGGGACGCTTGGCCTCTCCCCGACCCAGGGCCACTTGGGCTCACCCGGGCCTAGGTGCACGAGGCCTCACCCAGATCCTAGGACGCATGGTCTCACCCGGACCCAGGGACGCTTGGCCTCTCCCAGACCCAGGGCCACTTGGGCTCACCCGGGCCTAGGTGCACGAGGCCTCATCTGGATCCAGGGACGCATGGTCTCACCCGGACCCAGGGACGCTTGGCCTCTCCCAGAACCAGGGCCACTTGGGCTCACCCGGGCCTAGGTGCACGAGGCCTCATCCGGATCCAGGGACACATGGTCTCACCCGGACCCAGGGACGCTTGGCCTCTCCCAGACCCAGGGCCACTTGGGCTCACCCGGGCCTAGGTGCACGAGGCCTCACCCGGATCCAGGGACGCATGGTCTCACCCGGACCCAGGGACGCTTGGCCACTCCCAGACCCAGGGCCACTTGGGCTCACCCGGGCCTAGGTGCACGAGGCCTCATCCGGATCCAGGGACGCATGGTCTCGCCCGGACCCAGGGACGCTTGGCCTCTCCCAGACCCAGGGCCACTTGGGCTCACCCGGGCCTAGGTGCACACGGCCTCACCCGGATCCAGGGACACATGGTCTCGCCTGGACCCAGGGGTGTGTGGGCTCTCCCAGACCCAGGGGCACTTGGCCTCACCCGGACCCGGAGTCCGGCCTCACCTGGACCCAGGGGCATGTGGCCTCACCTAGACCCAGGGACGTGAGGCCTCACTTATACCCAGAGGCGTGTGACCACACCCGAGCCCAGAGGCGCGCAACCCCGCCCGCACCCGGGTCTCAGCGGGGCCCCGTCTTCCCGATCCCAATTCCTGCCGGTCAATCCCCCCTCAGCAATTCCCCTGGCCATCCTTCCAGAGCTCCAGTATGGCTGCTGCAGAACTCGTCGGGCGGCGGCTCGGCGAAGCTCCGGTGCACCCGGTGCATGGCGGTGGGCCAGTCTGGCGTCGCTGCGTCGGCCCTTGGGTCTGCATCGGTGGCCGGTCGCCGAGCATGCGCACCTGGCCGCTTCCGGGGCGTTGAGATTCTTGACGGACTCAGAGGTCAGCAAGCGCGGAGTCTCCCACCCCATGTCTCATAGGGGCTCGTCTGTCCGTGCTTGGCTGCCAGTGGAGCCGTCCCCTCAGCCGGAGACCGCCGGGGGAACTGCGCCCAGCACGTTCCAGGCCGCTGTTGTATCGCCTGAGCCATAGTTCTTTTGTGTCGCCTGAGCCGTAGTTCTTAAAGTGTGGTCTTTGGGTCACCGGCATCAGCATCATCCCACATCCCCCTCTTTTATTCTAGTTGTAGAGCATCTACTCAGCCAGCCCTATGGTGGTCTTGGATGGTGTCTGCTCTGCTCTCTTGTCGTAGTCTCAAAGTTGTTGTGGTAGGCAACAATCAGGCTTCCGCCCTATGCCTCCATCTTGGTCCTCCTTTGTATAGTTAAGTCTTGATTGTTGTTGGTGTCACTGGGGGGGCTCTCTTTGTCTATAAAGGAAGAGTTGCTGTGCAGGAGACACGTTTATGGGCTGGGTCTTGGTGCAGCAAAGCTTTGGCGGTCACTGAATATTCCCGTTGAATGTGTCCCTTATGCACGTGGTTGAAATCTGGTGTCATCTCCCACAGACCACTAGATGCCCTCGTTTCTGGGTCTCCAATGGGGTGTAGATCAGCTACTGCCTTAGGCACTCAGCAAGGATTACAGCAAAAACTGTAGTTTCTTCCTCCTGTCTGAGTGGCCCTGGAGCAGTCCGACTAGAACAGCAGATCATCTGGTCCGCTGCCAGAGGGCAGTCCACCCACATGCATAAGCCGTTGCTTGGGGCGCAGGTGTGCCTGCAAGACTTGCGGGGCAGGTCTTCAAAACGTTTGGGCGGGTCCCAGGGCGGGGCGGGGTCTCAGGGCGCCAACAGGCCATGGTGCGGCGAGCCGCGATGGCTGTGAGTCTGGTCCTTCTGCCTTCCACGTATCTAAGTCCCTTCGTTCCGCACTCCAGCGCAGCAAACACTGATTGCTGGGCGCACCTCTGCAAGAGTCCCGCCTCTCCCCGCAGGCATCTGGGTCTCCCGGGGTTCACCAGAAGATGGGTTTCAGGGTGATGGAGAGCTAATCTCCCTTAGGTTTGGAACAAAAGCCCCTTTCCCCCGCCACCAGCCAGACCCACGCACCTCCACACCTCATCCCCTCCGATTTCGCTGGGTGCGAGGCAACAGAACAGCCTTTAACCTCCGCCGCCATCTTTTTCAAACTTCCCGATTTGTACTTCTTAATCCCTTCATTTCAGTCAACTCTACTGAAGTCTAGCGCCGCCGGGAGGTGCACGGAAAGGGCGCCCGGGCCTCCGTCCGGTGCGCGGTGCGCGCGTCCCGCGGAACCAGGCGCACGAGGGCCGCGCGGCTGGGACGGGCGCTGGGCGGCCGCCGAGCTCCACGCACCGCCATCGCTGTGTTCCGGTCGTCGCCGCCGCGGCGTCCCTCCAATTTCTACTTCTTAATCCCTTGAATTCAGTCAACTCTACTGAAGTCTAGCGCCGCCGGGAGGTGCACGGAGAGGGCGCCCGGGCCTCCGTCCGGTGTGCGGGGCGCGCGGCCCGCGGCACCAGGCGAGCGGGGGGCTGCGCGGCGGGGACGGGTGCTGGGAGGCTGCCGGGCTCCGGGCGCCGCCGCTGCGGCGGCGTCCCCAGCGTCCCGGGCCGGGCGGCCTGCGGGGGCGGCGGAGTTGCGAAAGTTAGTGAGTTTCCCAGGGTTTCGCCCGGAATGGGGTTCAGTGCAATCGGAGCCGGTGCTCAGCGCACTCCGGAGCCTTTATCTCCTTCCTGCCAGTGAACTCCGGCCAGGTCATCAGCCGCCCCCTCCTCTCCGGTTCCATCCTCCCCGCAGGCGCATGTGCTCGTGTCTCCGCCCGTTTCTCCATACCTCAGGCTTTTACGGCTTCCCCGACTGTCCCCGTGGCCTTCTCCTTCTCCCCAGCTGTGGGCATTTCAGTCCACCAACTTTCCTGTGGTTCTGGACGATGTCCGTTCTGACCTCTAGTTGTATTTTTGAAATTGTTGTGCCCGGCTGCAGGTTAGGTGTTTAACCTATGCCGCCATCTTGGTTTTTCTCGTGTTGATATTTTAAAGGCTAAAAATATTGACATCAATGCTACATAGCGTACATTGCACTTGGAACAGGCAAAGCAAAACTAGGTCTAGACCACACAGCAAGTAAACGGTTTCATTTATTTGCATGGGCCAGCAATCTTTTCCTGCCTCCCAACCCCTCCACCTTAGTAGGGATCTTCTAAGTCAGTTTATGGTTTCTTGTTGCTCTTTCATGGTTTCAGAGTTAGGCTCAGCTCCTCCCTGTGGGAAGCCTGTCCCTATGGCAACACAGGTGGGTGTGGCTAAGCCGACTGTTGTGCCAACATATTGTTAAACATAAACAAGGAGTGGTGAGAATTGAAAAGGTACCATTTATAGTTGGACCATTGTGACTGGGTGAGCATATCAATGATAAACACAGAATTCGGAAAAGGACTTAAAAACCAGCAATTTTCCAATAGTAACAATGGAAATCTAAGACAGATGCATTTCATCCTAATAGCCTTGAATCTGTATTCAAAAGGCCAAATTCCCTGAACAAATCCCAGTGGGAGTTTCTGGAATTTAAGGAGGGGCGTTAAGGTCTTACTATTTCCTGCATCAGCCCCAGAGTGACAATTTCTCTCTCTCTCTCTCTCTCTTCTCTCTCTCTCTCTCTCTCTCTCTCTCTCTCTCCTCTCTGATAAACTAATACAAACTCCACAAATCCCTTGTGTACACAATAACTTTAGCAGATATAGCAAATGAGACCTATTTTTAAAAAAAATAGCACTTGGCAAAATCACTTCTACTTTGCACACATGTTAGAATCTAACTTTCTTCAAAGATAGTTTCATCCTACCTCAGTATAGGCATTAATAAATATTAGACTATATCCCTGATATTGTTAGTAAAATGGTTTTAATTAATGAAACAGACTTCTAGATTAATTTCTGTAGAGGTCTTACAAATATTTTCAGAGTACTTCACAATGTCTTTTTTCTCTAGTTACAGTATTCTTTTTTTAAAAAACACACAGGGAACTTTTGTATAAATAAGAGGTGCTGGGGACAGAAGGGCCTCAAGGGGTTTCCATAACTTAACACTTTTCAAAAGCACCAACACCAGCAGGGGAAATGGGGTTTGGGGTCAGGAGGGGCACACTGCTGAGCTTCCCCCACCCCTGCCCCATGACCAGTCACATGCTGAAGACAGGGATGAGGCTAACACTAGTTACAGCATTCTTACCATGTTTTGTGAGCTTTGCACAACATAAAGTCATTTCAACATATGGCCCATGTAGAGTCTGGATTTTGGTTGTTTTTAAGGACCACACTGCTGCTACTTGAAATGATCACTGATGTTGATGATGAACCACCCCTCCGCGCCCCCCCTGCCCCGCCCTTAACTCCTTAGTTGGCCTAAATATTTGTCCAGGACAGAGTTCCTGCCTCACCCTTTATGGCAGCGTGCTACATTGATCATTTTGCTAATATTTCTCAGTAGCCCACAACCTAGGAACCTTTGGAACTTGTATTGTTGAAGACTCTGCAGCCACAAGCATAGCCCGAGTCCCTATAGGAAGGAGGTGCTCTATTGCAGGACAGGTCTTGCCATGTAGTCGTCAATGTTTATTTCTTTCCCTCTTGCAAATATTTTATCTTACTTTGCCACAGAACAACAGCTGCCCAAACTATTTCCAAAGTCCCCTGTAAAGTGGGATGCTTTGTCAGTGATGGTAAATATGGTGCAGAGTGGTTAAAATCCATAAATGCTCAAATCCCGCTGCTCATCTGGTGTGCAGCTGAGTCTCCATGGTTACCAAGGGATCATCCTCAGTTCCCAGAAACCCCCCAGGGAGAGCAGACACCTTCACCCTGGGGGTCTACAAGCCTGGCAAAAAGCAGCCAGGGTCCTGAGAACTTTACATTTGTAGGGCCTGTTTGTGAACCCAGGAAATCCCAGGAGGCCTTTGTTTCCTGCACTCCCCCAAGAGAAAGTCTCCTGGGCAGGGGCAGGGGGTGCAGACAGCATGAGAGCTGGGTGAGATTTCTGAGACTATTTGAAGATTTTTTTCTTCAAAACTTTGTAATTCCAGCCACATGGGCGAATATATTTTTCTGTTTTGATGCATTTTTAGACCTAGGGTTTCTCTAAGAGAGGATGCATATGTAGGCACAAGGGAACCCTGGAAGTAGAAGACGAGGATATCATAGCATAGACATGCATCAAAGTAAAGGCAAATTCCCAGCAATATGCCTGGGAGTAGAAAACATCTGACTCTAAGCAATGAGTGGTATATCTTATGAGAGTTAAGTCATGGTCCTGTGTTCCATAACTGTAATTGTTCTTCAAGATAGGAAAATAGTAACAAAGACAGACATCCTACCATTATTACCACCTTCCAAGTATTAAGCTCTCCAAATATATTATCTACCCTGTACCTTTGGTGGAAGATAAAATGCTGCTTAGCTGTGCCCAACTAATTAATTAGTAGATCTTAGCTGCCATGAGCCCTAAGGAACTATAAAATGTAACCTTGTTGCCTTATCTTTTTTCTGCTCAGGAGTTAATTTTATGACACTAAAGGCCCTTTTCCTCAGTAAAATTATATATCTGAAAAAACTAATTGCAATTCTTTCCAAATGCATCTTCTGCTCTACTGGATCAAGGACTTAACTCTAGTATCTCAGCTGGTTGAAGTATTTTCTCCGGAGAAAGCACCTCCCTTTACCAGTAGGCAATGCTGGAGTCAATGCTTATGCTCAAACTGTCAGTGAGTGCCTGAACCACAGGTCAGGTCCACACCATTTCATGTGCAAAGGAGCAGTTATTATAACAGTGCAGAGGCAGTGCCCTTCTGCCCTATACAGCAATGTTGGCTGCTAGGATTAAACCTCCATGAAGATCACAAACAAGGCAGGACTGAATAAAAATGTGTGTGTGTGTGTGTGTGTGTGTGTATATATATATATATATAACACATATATATATACTAGAGGCCCAGTGCACGAAATTCATGCATGGAGGTGGGGGGCCCTGATGGGATCGGGCCTAAATGGGCAGTCGGACATCCCTCTCACAATCCAGGAATGCTGGCTCCCAACTGCTCGCCTGCCTGCCTTCCTGATTGCCCCTAACTGCTTCTGCCTGCCAGCCTGACCACCCTCTAACCACTCCCCTGCCAGCCTGATTGATGCCTAACTGCTCCCCTGCCAGTGTGTTAGCCTCTAACTGCCCTCCCCTGCAGGCCTGATCCCACCCAACTGCTCTCCCCTGTAGGCCTGGGTCCCACCCAACTGCCCTTCCTTGCAGGCCCAGTCACCCCCAACTTCCCTCCTCTGCTGGCCTGGTCACCCCTAACTGCCCTCCCTTGCAGGCTTGATTGCCCCCAATTGCCCTCCCTTGTAGGCCTGGTCCCTCCCAACTGACCTCCCCTGCTGGCCATCTTGTGCCGGCCATCTGGTGTCTACATGGGGGCAGGATCTTTGACCACATGGGGGCAGCCATCTTGTGTGTTGGAGTGATGGTCAATCTGCATATTACTCTTTTATTAGATAGGACACACACACACACACACACACACACACACACACACACACACACACACACGAGGCCCGATGCACGAAATTCATGCAAGAGTAGGCCTTCCTTCCCCCGGCTGCCGGCACCGGCTTCCCTCTGGCACCCAGAACCCGGGCTTCCCTCTGGCCACTGGCAGGCACCCAGGACCCGCGCTTCCCTTAAAGCCCCGGCTTCATCTGGAAGGTTGTCTGGAAGGACGTCCAGTCTAATTAGCATATTATGCTTTTATACACACACACACACACACACACACACACACACACACACACACACACACACATTGATTTCAGAGAGGGAGATGGAAACATCAATGATGAGATAGAATCATTGATTGGTTGCCTCCTGCACACCCCCTACTGGGGATTGAGCCCACAACCCAGGAATGTGCCCTTGATCAGAATCAAACCCGGCACCCTTCAATCTGCAGGCCAACGCTCTATCCACTGACCCAAACCAGCTAGGGCTATACTTGTATTTTCTATGGCTTTTCTTCTGGGACTGGGATCCTCCCCACAGGGACCAGTGGTCACCCATATTGCATGCATGGATAGACCCCACAAAAGGGTTCAGCTGGGGACTCCCCAAAACTGTGACAACAAGAACTAGGTGAAGTTGGTTTGGGTTGAAGAGAATGTTCCAATTCCAATGCCCCTGAATAGAAAGAGCATAGGACAGACAGAATGTACATGGACCGTAGTGGTAAGACCACACTTAGGATGCACGTGCCGCCCGGGTCTGTCCTCTTTGGGTAGGCTTTCTGGGCCAGTGGCACGCGTTTTCCAAGTCTGGTTTTAGAAAGACCCAGGGAGGAAGCTGGATAAGAATGAATGTTCTCAGCTCACCTCTGAAAACTGAGATTTAGCAATCTGGTGAGGCCAGAGGTCTACACTACAATTCCAGCCCAGGTAGGTGTTCAGGCCACACCTGAGAAGCTCCACTGTGTTGAAACGAACCTGGACTTTGGAGAGTAACCAGAGTTCTCTCTGCCTGCCAGTTACTCAAGGTGTGACTTTTGATGAGTTTCCTGGACTGTTCTCCACTTCAAATTCTTGTATGTAAAAGAGTGATAATGATTGCCAAAGTGAAATAAAACACAGAAGGCAATCTCTCTGCAAGATCCTTGGCACAAGGTATATGCTTAATAATGTCTGAATTCCCTTTACCTTTTCCTCTGTAGATAACTAGGTCTGAATGCTTATTATGGGCCAGGCACTTTTCTAAGGAGTTTGTATTACATTTAAACACCTGAGGTGTTATTACTTCCATTTTACAGATGAGGAAGTGGAGGCTCAGAGAGGGTGAGCAATTTGCCCAGGGTTGCACAGGCAGCAGGTGGCAGGGTTGGGCCTTGACTTAGTTCTACTGCCGATAACTTAAATTATTTTCAGGGGTATTAATTAGAACGAGGATTTCAAGACCTCTCTCTGCTGTCCAATAAAGTCCCAGTGCCCTTGCCATTTGGTCATGTCCTCTGACGCCTCACCAACTGAAGTTGTCCTCCACTGTGGACACAGACACATACACGTGTGCTTTGGCCAGAGAGTGTGTGAGTCTGTTGTAGGGCATAGGTGCCAGGAATACATTGAACCTAAAATGAAGGACTGCCTTACCTGTAGAGGCACATTTACTCTTTCCAGATATTAGACAGCCTTTAAGTCCATTAATGAAATAGAATGATCTATAGGTTTGTTTTGGGAGCTGTCCCCTCTCCTATGAGCTCAGTTGGAACTACAGTTCCATTTGTAGGACTAATCGAGTCATGATCAGGAACTTCACGTCTTCCTGCTGAGACATGTTAACGCCTTGACCCCGAGTTGATGGTGCTGAGACATGTGTCTGTGTGCAGGCATGCATGTAGACCATACAAACATGCAGATGTGTATATAAAAGTACTGTCTGAGACACCCACACATGCTTCACTTGGTTTGCAGTCAGAAGTGTATATACATGCTTGTGTATGTAACTAGGTGTATGTGTGTTCTTGACACACACGTGCACATACATGCATGCTTCAACATAGGCACTTATGTGTGTTTGTGTGTGCCCACCACACAAGTGTTTATCCCATTGCACGAATTTTCCCTAACTTCATAACAGGGAAGACATGCCTTCTAATCCATTGTGTTTCTGCTCAAACATTGCTTTCCAATTTTCTAATTAACTCCATATTTAAGTAACAGTTGCAGTGTTATTATAATGTGTTTTTTTCTTAAAAAATTCTTTCTACTGTTCTTGTTGCATAGTGGGAGTTTAAGTGCCTCCAATCCTTTCTAGTACTGACAGCTCTGATTAAGGCATAAGTTTTTTATATAAATGAATGATTTGTTTGACAAAAGAATTTCGATGGAGCTTAAGTCTATAAATCTACTAATTGTTCCTCCCTGCTGTGAACATTAGTTACCAGTGAGCTAATTAACTGTGTATGCTGTTGCTTAATAAGCACACATACAGTGTGCTACATGATTTTACTAATAGGTCTTATTTTAATGAGACCTAGTAGGACAATTCACAACAGTGATTGACTCTTAGACATCTGTGCATATGAAAGCAGTACTGTTGCCCTGAAACTGTCCCTCAATTTCAGGTTGCAAAGCTGTGGTAAATGGCAGAGGACACCTTGTCTCCAGGGTGCTGTCTGATTCAGGTGCAGCCAATTGTTATCGTAAGAGAATGAGGCCCATGATGCTGCTGCTTCCAACCTTTTCAAGCTGGTGGTATGTGTGCACACGTGTGCATGCATGTGTAAGGAGCCTGGCTTGCTTCTCACCGGTGTCCTGGTGTGTGCTCCCCAGGAAGTCTCCAGAGTGAGGAGGAGGGACAGTCTACCTCTCATCCTGGCAGTTTCAGACTTATCCAGACCAAGTTCAGTGTGACCTAACTGATCATCACCACAGCTGTGTCCTGCATGGAGCTGGGAGGGGAGTTGGGCTGAATCACTTAACCACAATCTATTTTATTTTCTCCAGAAATTTTCCTGCAATTTTTTTTTTTTTTGCTAAAGAGGGGAAGGAAGTGCAGTGAAGACCACCCTATAAGAAACTGTTCAGTTAGATACCTCGCATTTTAAAATGTTTCTATGTGGGGGTTGATTTTTCTATGTGGGGGTATGGGACTACATTGCTGCAAACTTTAAGGTTTATATCAATGAGTACTTCCAAAATTTTTGCTCCAACTGTCCCCTAAGGCTACACTTATAAACACAAAAAGAACATCAAGACTTAGACAATCTGAAATTATTAGTTTCTCAACAGATCATTTGTCTGAGGTCTGCATGCTCAAAACACTAAGATTATAAGTAGGGTGGCTGCCTTTGGAATACAACAATAGAGAGCCATGTGGAAGAAGACATAATTATGACTTTCTAGGAATTCACACTAATGGGATGTTGACTGATGGGCTGTCTCATGATGATGCTCATAGGTTTCTCTGTAAATGGTGTTGTAAGGACGTCATCATTTTATATGAGATCATGGTAATAAAAGACTACAGCTCAAATAATCAATCAATGAAAAAGATAAATAATGACAAGCGGGCATGTAGTTCTGGCTCAGGACATAAAGCAATTGTGATAATTGAAGTCAAGCAAGGTAATGACATTTTCATCCACACAGACAAATGGTTGAGGATACAACCTAGAGCTCCCAGGCTTTGGAATCCATGTGAGAAAGATGCTTTGGAGATACTTTTATATAAAGACATTTCGGTTGCACTGATGGGTACTTGGGATGTGTCTGTTCACAAGGGGGAGAGATGTGCACAGTGAGACCAGGGGTACATTTATAATTTATTGAGTGCCAGACACTGAGCCAGCAGCTGTATCAACATTGATACATTTCAACTGTGAGGTGGGTTTTATTCGGAGAATTTTAAAAATGAGGAGATTGAGGCCCAGGGAGGTTAAGTGAGTTGGCTACTCATTCAGTGGCCAGCCAGGATTTGAGCCCAGATCCATTCAATGTCCAAGTCACCTGGCTTTCCCAAGGCCATATTATCTCTTAGTAGGGTCATTTTGATCCAATATGGGTTAATGTTACAAATAGCACCAATGGTATAAAACAAAAATGAAGAGCTTCATTTAAGCTGCACTGGTTTCTGGGCACTTGGTTTTATGATATTTCCAGGGCATTTGCAGAAATTGAAGCACAGTCAGGCGTGAGAGCCTTTCTCCACCACATTTCGCTTTGTTGCTATTTCTGCCACTTCATCTTTCTCCACGGCTTTTAATTCCCTGTTTCTACTGTGTAGTCCAATATCAATGGTGATAAATAATAAATCATCAATCCATTCCTACAAGGCATTAGTCTCCCACCTTCCTCATGATGGGGGAACAGTTTAGCATCTGTGTTCCTGTCACATGGGGGTAGGGAGGGTCACAGTGTCATCTCATAGGAACTGGCTCTAGGGAGGCTGGTCTACTGGGGCCTTGGAAGAATTTATATATATGTATATATGTATAGATATTTTATTTTCATTAGCACACAAAATGAAAACATATATTGCAACATAGTATTTTCCATTTCTAATTATTGCTATTGTTAGTTTCCTTTAAAATTCAACATATTCATTCATTCATTCATTCATTCATTCAACTGTTTATTGAGTCTAACTGGATGCCATAAACTAGCACAGCTTATGGCATCCAGTTAGAGCATGAAGGTGAAAAGCCAGGGTCCAAATTCTATGAAGACCTATACGTTTTGTGGGGTGACACATGCTTTCTCAAGGAATAATAAGAGAGCTAACTATCTGAAAGGAGATAATTGTAGGAGGTGTACCAGATCCTACTTGCAGTAGCAGAGAAGACGTCTCAGGGAACACAGCAGAAGGGTATGTACAGCTTGGTGGGTGGAGGGAAATGTGTCAGGGGCAGTGTATCTGGAACCAATGGCTTAGAAATGCTTCTGTGTGATGTGCCAGGTGGAAGTGGGGGAAAGACAGAGGGAGATGTAGAGGTCAAATGCTTACTGATTTGTTTCCATTAGCCAGCTTGAGATAGGTGATAAAAATGTTTTGAGAAAAACAGTGAACTAAGATCAGATTCCTACAGATGATTATTGAGGAAGCAGGATCAAGACAGACTGGGACTGGCAAGACTAGAAACAGGGGAGTGAAATGGCAGTCATGGCAAAAATCCAGGTAAGAGATGATAAGGTCTTGAAGGGTGGCAGTGGCAGAGGGAAATGGCACATGAAGAGAGACTTAAAGGAAGAATGAACATGGCGTGGGGATTGTTTTACTATGCAGAGCAATAGAGTAGAAAAAATATAGGGTAACTGCATGTTATTGGATTGAGCACTAGGAAGTAATTTCACTGTAAAAACTGAAGTCACTAACTTATAAAATAAATCAATACACCAGTGCATTGCAAATATAACATAAATGTAGCATGCAATAAGGGAACAGTCTTAAAAGTTTGGTACCATACACGGTTTCTGAAGCCAAGTATGTCATACAAGGCCATAATTTTTACTATGAGACAAAGCACATATTGAGGGTGGGGTGTGAGATGCTAATACAAAATGTGTGTTGAATTAGTGAATTAATTCTTCAATGGCAAGTCAACTGACTCTGTTTTTCCTTATTTTTAAATTTATTTTTAAAATCAGATTAATTATAAAAATTTATTTCACACCACAAGCATAATTTAACAAGGCAAATAGTATTTTATCTTTGAATTTTCACTCTTCTATATGCTTTAATTGCCAAGACCTCTTCCTCATTCTCTGAAAATTCCTATCATATGTTTCTTTCCCATGGATGCACTATTACCTCATATCTCTAAGGATACAAATGATGGTTTATAGAATTCTGTGCTCTGAATTATTTTGGTTTCCTTGAAATTTATTTTTATTCATTATGTTCTCTCTTTTAGATTTAGTGTGTGTTTTTTTCCCCCCAACTCTCTAGCCATCCTTGCTTTCCATTCCTATTTACAAATGAGGCACTGTGATTAAGTGGACATGGGTGGGGCTTGCCAACTGAGGAAGGGACCTCAATATGGGCCTAAGGCAACTAACAGAAGGCTCAGGATGGGGAGGGAACCTGGGGGGCCTAAATGCTCTACACAAGTCTTTCAAACGGCCTTCTTTTGAGCAACACTCATTATTGCAGCCTTCCTGGGGACTTGATGCTCTGAGGGTAAAACAACCTGCTTCTTATTGGTTTCTCCTTTAGGAGGCACTTAGATTTCAGCTTTGCCTATTTCATGAAGAGAAGTTCCACTCACTTGTCATCCAAAATGTGTTGACATATTGTCTATTGTAATCTTTTCTGTTTTTTAGTGTCCTTGCAGGTTTATACCTTTTACAAGGTTGGCAGGACTTGGTTAGATAGCAGAGATAAGCATGTGGGTTCAATTTGCTTTGTGTTGCCAAAAATCTTCAGTTGATTCTAGATGGTTCCTTTACCAAGACAACCAATCTTGATGCCCTTGAGTCTTAAATCACCTCATAGGGGCATCTTTTAATTCCATTTTTAACTCTGTACTCTTAGAACTGGAATAAGCGAGCTTCTCAGGCATTTCTCTGCAGGGGCCATGTTTAACGATGTGGTCCAGTATTGGAGAGACAGTTGAGCCAGGGCAGAAACTCGATGTACCTCCTCTTCTTTGGTTTTTCCTTTGGGGATAAATATTATTGTTTGTTTCTACTGTACAAGAATGCTATGCAGGCAGAACAAGATACTGTGGGTGAATTATTCTTTGAGATCTTAGGAAGAACAATCAATCAACGAATTAAAGGTATTTTTTTCTGCTAGTAAAAGTGACCCAAGTGAAGAAATGAAAGTGCAGACAGGGTAGTCAATTTGCCCAAGGGCCCACAGGTAATTGGAGGCCAAATCAGGACCAAGGGCCAAACTTCCTGCCTCTGGCTAGTGGTGTTTCCATGATATCATCTTATCTCAAGTAGCCCCAGTAATGTTCTGGTAGTTTTACACCCCCATCCCCTGGGACATTGAATTTCATTTCTGAAATACTTAGACTTACAGAACCCCGAGACTCTGAATTTTCAGAGCCAATTCTCATGTAATCCAAAAGGCATTTTCAGCTATTTCTGCTTTCTCAATCTCTGAATAATGAAACTCCCCATGATTTGTTTTAGAATTGAAATGGAAAGAGAACTTTTATCTTATTTACACTTCATGCTGCTCAGACACTGAAAAAGTGCTGACCTGCCAACTGTGATTCCTGCCATTAGCTGCCACCTCCCTGCTGAGACCCATGCTCAGTGTGACAGTGTCTGGTAAAATGCAGGTCTGCTCAACAGCCCTTTCCCCAGCTCATCTCGGAACAGCTGCTGAGCCACAACATGTACCAAAGCAATATAGCCTTGGGAGATGGGGCTATCAATGAGCAACTCAGAACATGATACAATCTCCCAGAAAGGGATGAGCTTAGTCTGCTGGCTGAGTTACTTCATTTCAGGAAGACACCTTTCTTCCGAGAGGATAGTGTGTGTCATGTCCGAGCTGAGTGTTCCAAGTGGTGATATATCTGTGGTCTGAAGGGATGAACTGTCTCCTAGGCTGTCTGTGAGTCTGCAGATCCTCAATCCTCCCTGTCAGAGGCACCAGACATGTAAGACAGGAAAACCCTGGGAGGCTGGCCCTGTGGGCTTTCTTGGACTGACAAGTGTTTTTAATCCAGGAGGAATGTTATCATGGAAAACCCAGTGGCTTGTCGATTGGAGAGTTGCCATCTGGGTCACTTGATGATCAAGGCATGTGCTTATTGCGAAGATCTTTGCTCTTCAGAACAGCTGTCCCTCTGTGGAAGCTGTCATTCGAGCTGGAGGGCCCAGAAAGAAGGAGGTGATGCTGCTTCGGGGACCTGGCACGTTATGAGACATAGGGAGCAGTGTCACAATCTGCAAATGCTTCATTTTGTGAAGTCATCCACCATGGCTTAGCTATTTCCTGAAGGGGAGATGACATGGGGCCTACAATCTTGAAGGATTGGCCAATTCTGTTGGCTGACACAATGGAATATGCTCACAGATCACAGCAGTCATCTTGTCAGGGCTAATGTGAGTTTTATGGGCACCAAGGGAGACCATTCTCATAGCTGGATCCAGCCAGCATATTATCCACGGTCAGGAGTAGCCACTTTGCCGTTTCCAGCTTTGATGCAAGTCAAAAAAGCCGACGTGACTACTCACTCTTGTTCTCCCTTGTAAACAGTGGAATGCTTTCTTGAGATGTGTTTATTTCTGGATGCATCAGTATATTTTACAGTCACATAAAATCTGGAAATTGTTGCTTTGCAAATGCAGCAAAGTGTAGCTGCACATTTGAAGCAGAAATTTGATGTAGGAACATCACCAACCCTCCCCTTTCCTCTCAGTTGTCTGGACTCAGAGGCTCAGAATCAAGTTTCCTGGAAGAGTCCCGGAGACCACGCTTTCTCTTATTTTCACGTTCAGGCTGCAGTCAGAGCAAGCCAGGGGCATTGACAAGTTTTGAACATACATGTTCTGAAGGCTTCGTGAATTGTTCCTTAAACAATAAACACAGAACTTTAAAAATGCAAGAGTGGATGTCATTTCTGGCCTGATTTTAAGAGAATGTGTCTTTAGCAATGAAGAATCCCCAGAGAGGTTTATACTGAGTCCCTCAAATGAGAGACAGTAGTTCGCTCCAGAGACTCCACACAGTCTCTGATGAAGTCTTTGGGAGTTTCTTCAAAATCGGCATGGACGGTGTATCCCTGGAGAGCTCCTGGTGACTGCAGTGACAGTTGTTAATGACTTTTTCTTCTGAAAATGACTTTCCTCTGGGCTTTAGTTTCAGCTGTGCTGAGATAATTACTTGTCCTCGTGAGTGCATTTTGAAGAGTATGACCGCCCGCCGTCCCCCCCCCCCCGCCCCTCCTCCCCGCCAAAAAAGGCTGACCTATCTCCAGGTTCCCTGCAAAGGGACAGTGGTTTAGTAGCGAAGACTGTATCCTCTGGTGAAGATCATTAAGGCATTCAGGAACTCATCCTTTTGCACACTCAAGGGATGCTTCCTGCCTCTGTTTCTACTGAAGAGATGTGGATAGCAAAGGAGGCAGCCTCTCCAACCTCCCACCTTTGCTCCCTGCCCACTGCCTGATGCACAAGGGATCTGAAGGGGACGCAAGTCTGTGATTCTTGACCCCATCACCCATTTTGAGACAATAAAAAGGAGAGAGAGAGAGGGGGGGGAAGGTGAGGAATTGGTAAAGAGATCGTGGAGAGAGAACTGTCCTGCTGAATCCACTGCTCTAGCCAGAGGGGGGAAGGGCTCCTTCCCAGCCCACACTGGGTGTGGGAACGAGGGGAATGCTGAACCTATAGGTGGGGCTCAGGGAGAACTGACTCGGCCTTAGAAAAGCTAAACAGGCAGTCACGGACTCAGCTCTCTTTCCTGCCTGGCGTCTGGGAGAGGAGGTGATGGCTGGGTAGTGTCAGGAGCCAGGGAATGGCGCTGTACTGGCGAGGGCTGTCGGGCAGGTGATATGTAAGTGCCCTAGAACAGGCCACGTGGGACAGTGAGCAGGATTGGGCTCCACTTGGGCCTCTCCCTAAGGACCTCCTGATGGGTCAGGCACTGAAGCAGACAGAAGCTGCAAGCAGACTGCTGGATGCCCAGGGGCTGCAAGAGGCCTCCTGAGTAAGCAATAGAGACCTTTCTGTCTGGAGTCATGGGAATTGCTACAAGGGAAAGGGTCCTGCAGGAAAAAAAATTCTTTTGTCTGAGTTTGGTATCTGAAGGGTCTCTTAGAACTGTCCATTACCTAAGAGTGAGAAGAAAATTCTTGCTGGAATTTTCACCCAGGGGCTGGGGAATATTACAGGCACTCAACACAGTTGTGGCCATGCAGCAAACAGAGAGGTATCCTAATACATCACAAATGACATTTGCACAACATATTATATACACTTCACACCCCCAAGGACCAGAGTTGATAGAAAGTTAGCAAAGGAAGTTTCTCAGAGGAATTCCATACCACATTTCATTCAAACAGGCTGAGTTTTAGCAGTAACTCATGTGTACTGCTTCCTTCCGTAAAACTAGAAGACCAGGTGTTCTTCTGGCCAAACACATTATGCCATGAGCTCCTCAGAGTATTGGGGCAGATTTACGGCATCCTGATTCTGTCGTCCCCAAGTCTCTTTCTGCTCCAGCTCCCTCCACCCTCCCCTCTCCACCCATGGCTGACATTGGGGTCCTTCTAGTTTGAGGTTAAGGAAGGGCGAATGGGTAATGATCTAGAGGCACTATTAGATAGTTGTGTAGATTCAGTACAGGAAATGGATGGTGGCATCAACAACTTCCTTGAGAAACAAAGGGAAGGTTCCTCCCCCCCCTCCCCCCAGAAGACACGGAGCACACTGAGTGTCTTGGGAAGGGGTTGATAGTCTTCCTCTTCCTGTCTTTTTCTAGCTCCTCTCTGGAATCTCCCAACACCCAGGGCTGTTTGTTTAGCTGTGTTTTCCTTTGAGGCTAAGAGACTTTTCCCTTCCTGAAGCAAGTCCAACGACTCTAGCCTGGGCTTGGGGAATCAGAGGGAAAAGTAAGCTTTGGTGCCATCAGACAGGCAGCTAGACACTGGTGAGTGACCTCTGGACATTTGTGCAAATGGCCACTTGCACTAACCAAGGCGCAGGAGAAACACTGTGATTTGGCACTGCCACGTGAGGTCATACAAGGTGGAATGTCAGAAACATTAAAGATATGCATAAAGAATGTCTTTCAAATGTCAGACTTGCAACAAGTTCGGATTTCCTCTGCTGTGTCAATGCTTTTCCTTGTTTCTTTTTCCTGGGAGCTAAAGATGATCCTTTAGCGCTAGATTTTCCTCTCTTCACTCTAAAGGCAATCTGTTAGACCCACCCCCCTGCCCACCCCCAAGTGCTGAGATGACTTTTACATGCATTTGATTGACCCACGAAGAGTCTTTGCCAGGAAAGGAAGAACAGAGGGAGGGATGAATGAGAATTCAAGTAAGAGCTACACAAATTATTGAGCTTTAAGAGGTTTAGAAAAATGGAGGAAAAGAATAAATAAAATGAGAAGGGAGTGAGTACCTGTGTCCATTTTCTCCCCTAGGGCACCTTTGAGCCTCAAGTAGTTAGCACAGGGCTCTGGCCAGAGGCTTCTCTGAATTCCAGTTCCACCTGCCACTATGACCTTGGGCCAGTCGTTTCAATCTCTCTGTGCCTCCGTTGCTGTGTCAGTAAAATGAGGCTAAAAATAATATTTACCATAGAGTTGTTGTGAGCTAATTTCATAAGTGGTTTTAAAGGGTGCCTGTTGCATAGTTGGTATTATATATTTATTAGCTACTGTTATTTCCTCATTTCTAGTAAATTTCTTGGGTCTACAGAGATGTGAGCTGGGAAAAGATAATGTGAAGAAAAATCAGGTCCAACCCCCAATGGGTTGTGACATGGAGCAATACTGTATCACAATTACATTTATTTTTCCATCCAATTTTTTTTTTTTGGATAGCATTATAGAGTTGGTTACAATAATGCTGATGAGAACTTGAATTTTTTCACCCACTTATTCATGCATCTGTGATTGTTCATTTATTGATTGTTTATTTGAGTTAGGGCACAAGGCAATCAATTTACAAACCTGTAGAGAGCAAAGAATTTTCCTCTTAAGAAATCTACAGTCATTTGGTTAATGGTATAAACCATTAACATCTAATCAGAATTATTATATTTGAACTATTCTGTTAAATCCCCAAAAATCAATCACAAATAAATTGTCTAGGAAAAATATTTCGTGAAAAACTTAAATTAAGTTTCTATACTATGAGATTGATATATCTAGCCATATACATATATATATGTATATATATATATATATATATATATATATATATATATATACACACACACACATATATAATATGTGTGTGTGTGTGTATACACACACACACACACACACACACACACACTCACACTGGTATATGCCATCAATTTTCAGACTATAGATGTGGTCACATACCTCTCGTCACTCTGAGTCTCTACCAATACCTTCCTTTGAAATTACCTGTCATTTTTCCTTCTGTGTGAATAGAGGCTCCTTGTTTCAAGCTTAGATCGAACACTTTCACCTCAGGTCATTCAATCAACATCTACTGAATGCCTGCTATGACCTAAACACTTGGAGTCTATGTTGGGCAAAAACAGTTGACAGATTATAAATTATATGGATACTGATCATAATTTTCAATTTCATTTTTGATGTCTTTTTAAACCCACATGTTATGCCTCTTCATTTGCCATCTGGGATTTACTGAGATGTGTGAAGCATGTAGTCACTTTTCAAAATAAGGAATCTAATAGAGGACAGATTTTCTTCTGAATATTTAAAAAAATCATTTCATTGCAAGGACAATAATGCATTTTTGACTTGGTTCTTCTCATGGGCTCAAAAAAGGCTCATGCGTTCAAGGTTTTTGAGCTGCTAGCAACATTCTATCAGGCCTCCCTGTATACTTCATAGAGGCCACTGATGGATATTCCTGATGGTAACTGAAGAAGTCCAATGACTGGAAATGTATAGGATAATCTTGTACTGTGAAAAGAGAACTTATTCTTTGATCTGAATCAGCCACTTACTCCTCTGGGCCACAATTTTCTCATGGTAAAAATTAGAAGTTTATCATGGCAAAAATTAAATGACCTTCAAGGTTTTTCCCAAATTACTAGGATTCTAAATGAGTCCTCCCCTACGGGGCCACTGGCCACACGTGGCTCCTGAGCACTTGCTTCACGGCTGGTAGAACTGAGATGTGCCGTTAAGTACAAAATACTCACCAGATTCTCAGTTAGTACCAAAAAAAGTAAAATATTTTGGATATATTGGGTTAACAATATGATTAAAATTAACAAACCTATTTTTGGAGTGTGGTTATAGAATATGTAAAACTGCGTTTGTGGCTTGCATTAACAACATTGGGCAGCACCACTCTACACCTTCAAAACAAAGGGATCAGCCGAAACCGGTTTGGCTCAGTGGATAGAGCGTCGGCCTGCAGACTGAAAGGTCCCAGGTTCGATTCTGGTCAAGGGCATGTACCTTGGTTGCGGGCACGTCCCCAGTAGGGAGTGTGCAGGAGGCAGCTGATCGATGTTTCTCTATCATCGATGTTTCTAACTCTCTATCCCTCTCTCTTCCTCTCTGTAATAAAATCAATAAAATAAAAAATAAAACAAACAACAAAAAAAGGGATCAAAACCTATCTTTAAGGGCTTTTAATGTTTAATGCCAAGTGTTTCAATTTGTGGTCCTTATGCCTCTCAAAGTCAAGTTAAAACACTTATCTACCCAAAATGAATAAACCTTGCAGGGGCAGATATTTATCACCAAGTTCCTCTTGAGGTTGCTTTCTCTCCAGGTCCTGTGAGAGTCCTATGATTACAACACTCAACGGTCAGCCCCTATGGTTTTGCCTCAAGTAGATCATAACAGATTATCAGGAAATATGCCAAAATGTTAAGAATGATTATTTCTGGGTAATGGGGTACTGAGTGATTTTTGAATTTTTAAAATTCTTTTCTTCATCTTTCAATCTTTTAACAATGAAGACCATTATGTTTCTTCATTAGAAAAGTGCATATCTTTGAATTTCAGCATGAATGGTTTATAAATAGTATAAACATTGCAAATGTGTAAAAAAGAGGACACTTAAAAGGAAATATCCTAAAATGCTTTAATCTGCTTTTCTATATTTCCAAACTTTCTATAGTGAATTGGTTCTTTCTATCCAGGGACAAAATACACGTTATTTAAAACTTACACTATCCATCCCCCCTTTTAACCTTCAACCTATGTTAATCTGCGGGCTGGCTTTCTCAGAACGCCTGAAGCTATCTCTACTGTATTAAAGTGATGAGTAAATACTTCAGATTTTTTTGCTTCAATCTTCAATATATTTTTTTAAAATATATTTTATTGATTTTTTACAGAGAGGAAGGGAGAGAGATAGAGTCAGAAACATTGATGTGAGAGAAACATCAATCAGCTGCCTCCTGCACAGATGTGCCTGCAACCAAGGTACATGGCCTTGACCGGAATCGAACCTGGGACCTTTCAGTCCGCAGGCCGACGCTCTATCCACTGAGCCAAACCGGTTTTGGCACAATCTTCAATATTTTTACAACTAACATCAAACAGGACAGTATTGAGTTAAGCGTTTATGCAGGAGATGGGGAAGAAACCTCATCGGTATATTAATATGCCGCATGCACAGGGGTTTAGGTTGTACTGGGAAAATGCCCTTCTAAATGGGTGTCATTTACATCTGAGTCCTGGGGCAGCAGGGGAGAGCACTTTCTTGCATGCAGTCCAGACCAGTGTACACACACACACACACACACACACACACACACACACACGCGTGCGCGCGCATGCACAGGCGTGTGGGGGTGTGTGTTTGTGCCCTATCTCAGTCCCACTGAGCATCCCCAACAGCTGCTTTTCTCACCTGCCCTCCATTCTTGAGGACAGACCCGCCACCCTACCTGCTGCAGGTAGCACGGGGAGTGTGCAGAGCTGGTGTCAGTGTGTGGGCGGCAGGACAGAGCCAGGTGTGCTGTCTGCCCTGCTGACTCTGGAAAGAGCTGGGCTTCTAAAGGCCTATCAGGTATAATTGTTTAACCTGGCAATTTTTTTGGTCCCGAGGGATTATTTTCCCCCCCAACTCCTACAAGGCAACAGCCCTTTTGAATACGGCACTATTGAGCACAGAACTTACTGTTAGTAGAAAAGATAACTTCTCCCTCCTGCGGGGTGGGGTCTGTATCCTGGACCACCTGCAAGGCTCCCACAGTCCGGACAGCAGGGTCCAAAGTGACTGAACTTTCATTTACGGTCGTGTCGCTTGCACCTGTGATCTGGTTGGTCGGTGGGCCTCCCAGAGATCCCTCGTAGTCGGTGGGCAAGTCGTCCATGCAGTCGGCATTGGGCTGACAGGAGCAGAAAGAATCTGTTCTCAGTGTGTGTCATCAAGTTAGAAGCAAAATGTCTGCAGCCTAGATATTTCATCCCGATGGAAAGCCAAGTTCGTTACTGCTTTCTTCCTGAACCATTTTATTTTTAAAATTTCCACATAAAGTTTGTAATGAACAAAAAAACATTTTCCAAAATTTCCTTTCCAAAGGTTCTATTTTGATCTACAAACAAGGTTTTAATCCCAGGAGTAGCAATATAATTACATTAAGACCCAGGCATTATTTGCAAATACTGATGACATGAGAGGAGGATAGAATTGTGAATTATTCAACACACACACACACACACACACACACACACACACACACACACACACACACACTACAAGGTGAGGCTATTTTTTTTGTTACACATAAGCCAAAAACCTGCTATTGAAAAAAAGCCCTATTTATTTAACATGCTATTGAGCTAAATGAAAATCTTAGAATCATGACACTAGGGTAAGACCATGGAGTGCAATTACCCATCATTGCAGGACTCTTCCCCACAGTGTCCACTTGCACAACATAGAAACGGGAGCTCTCTGCTTTGCAAGGCAGCCTGCATTGCTCACCTTTGCTAGATTATTCCACTATTGGGGAACGTGGCAAGTTTTACTCGTTTGTTTTAGTTCTGCTGTTTAAAGTGATATTGACTATATTTATATCTCTTCTACAAGCAGCTTTTAAAATGACTTTCCATTGTTATACATTCACCCAAACTCATAAGAAAGGTGGTGTTGGAGAGAGATGGGCTTGAGAAATACTAAGAATAGCTATTAATTATTATTACTTTTGCTCTGTTCTGAACATCAACATTGTCTTGAGTGATGATAATTAAGTGGTTTTGCACTCCCAATGGATAAAGAACAAGATGTGAAGGTGGGAATTCTGGGTTGACAATGAGTATGTTGTGCTAAAAGTTCATTAAAAGAGAAAATGTACAGCTCATGGACTCATTGGGAGCAGAAAGCAAAAAACTCAAAGTGCTGGACTCTTGTCCTAGTTTTCTGATATTAAGCCAGTCTTTTGACCACCAACCTGTGTTTCCAACAGCTAGAAATCTCCATCACCCCACAAAACCCTCAAATTCATCTCATTCCCTTTTTTCTGTATTCTCTCTCTCTCTTTTTGCTTTTTTGTCTCTATTGGAAGTGAATCAATTCATTGAAACTCAAGTTGTTGAAAGTCAATTCACTGAATGACTGAACCGCCAAACTCACTGATTGAGACACTGATTATGAGCAATTATGCTACGAACATTTCTCATCCCATTACTGGTCTCCTAATCTTTCTATAGTTTCCTCCCAGTACATTCCATTCTCCACCTTCTCACCAGAGCACTCTTTTTGAAAAACACAGGTATGATTCTTCTTTTCTCCTAAAGAATGAATTACAATCTTAGCGTGGCAAAACAGGCACCCTATAGCTTCTCCCAGCCTACTCTTCTGGCCTCATCTCCAGCCTTTGGAAACACACAGAACACCATATATTCCCCATCTCAGAGCCTGAGCTCATGCTGTTCCTCTGCTCAATGTGATCTTTGCCCCAGTCATCTGGTTCCCCTTTCCCATCCCAAGATCTCAAACTAACCCTCCTGAGGAACTCCTAATCACCCCTCAATTCCAAGCCCAAATATCACCTTTTCTAAGTAGTGTTCCCTCCCAGGTAGCCATCCTCAGTACTATAACACCTTATTCTTGCTTCTCCCAGGCTGTTATGGGTTACTGCATTTTCTCACTCTACTAGTGTGCCTTCTTAAAATTCCAGTTTTATTAAGATACTAGAGGCCCGATGCATGAACATTCATGCAAGAGTAGGTTTTCCTTCCCCTCACTGCCGGCACCAGCTTCCCTCCAACACCCAGAATCCAGAATGGCTTCCCTCGGGCCCTGGTTTCATCAGGAAGGACGTCTGGAAGACATCCAGTCTAATTAGCATATTACCCTTTTATTATTATAGATAGTTAACATGTACTATTGTATTGTAATATTGCATTAATTTAAGGTGTACACATACTGATTTGGTATACTAGTATGTATATATTGCCAAATGAGCACCACAATCAGTTTCATTAACATCCATCACCTCACCTAGTTACATTTTTTCTTGTGATGAGAACTTTTAAGAGCTACTGTCTTAACAACTTTCAAATATACAAAACAGTATTGTTAACTATAGTCACCATGTTGTACATCCTCAGAACTTATTTATCTTATAATTGGATGTTTGTACCTTTTATCCACCTTCACACATTTTGTCCACCCTCCACCTTCTGCCTCTGGTAACCACCTATCTGTTCTCTATTTCTGTGAGTTCAGTTTTGTGGATTCCACATATAAGTGAGACACAAGCTTTTTAAAGTAACAACTACATTATATTGCTCTTGAATCACATAGTGCCTGACAATTAGTAAGTGGTCAGAAAATGTCGGTTTGAAAATTTTATCTGAGTCTCAGTTTACTGCTCTGAAAACTTGGGAACATTAGAATCTGCCCTACATTAAGAGAGGATTTGAGAAAATTCTTTAGAAACTGACAAGTTCTATTCAAAGGTAAGGTACACTATTGAAGGGTAGCAGAAAATGCCACCCCTAAATATGTTGGCATAAGGATTATTTTGAACTGAAATAATTGAGAAGTACATAAAGAAATGCTCTCTGTCCTTCTATGTGCATAAAAGCAGGACACAAATTTGTAGATGTGTGCCCCCTCTGTATCAGGAAGATAAGAATATTCTTATCACCAGTGATTGGGAATTGACTCTGAAATGGATCTGCACAAACAAACCTTACTAACATGACCTTATCTGCCCTTAGTTTCCCCAAGATATTTACCTCCTCACAATCCGCTGTTCTAGAAACCCAACGTTCTTTTCCTTTGTCTTGCTGCTTCTCTAAAATTTCATTACTCTTTTTTGAAGATGCTATATAAGCTCAACTCCTAAACACCTTTTTGAGTTACTCATTACTAAGCATTCCCATGTGTAGGTGTGGTACATGTGTTAATAAATGTTGGCTTGATTTTCTCTTGTTAATCTTTTATGAGTTTAATTTACAGGGCCCCAGCTGGAGAACCTAGAAAGGTAGGCGGAAAAATAATTTCCCCTCTCCCTAATACCATGTAAAGATGCTTCTAAGCAAAACCTATTGTGTAGAGTATCAGGGAGGAAAAGGTTTCCCAGTGAGGATAGTGTGCGGTTGTTCTTCAGCCATAAGCATCTGAATGCAATCATATATGTGATAAAAACTGACATGTTTTTCAAAATTTTGTATTTGCTTGTCGATATTGTTCCTTTATTTAAAAACATATTTTATCAAGTTTGATGCAGGGTGTTTGCCTTTACTTTGTGGACTAGTAAGAATAGTGTTACATCTTTAATAGAGGAAGGAGAGGAAAGAGAAGGACAGAATTAGCTCACTGAGACTGAGTGTTAGCAGGCATAAATAATTTGGGTTAGATATAATATTGAATACATCAGCCTTACTAACTCTCACATAGATTATATCCACTCTAAATGGTTCATCAAACAGCAGGTTTTGAAAAGAAACCCAATTTATGATTGTCTAAGAGGAATTATCATCATAATATTTAGTAAAAGATGTCAAATATCATCTGAAAGTGAATAAGGTATAGGTATTCAAATTCAGGTTAGCATGGGGAAACTGCTCAAGTCAACCAACTGCCAAATAGTCCGGGATTCGTGAATATACCAGCTACACTGTCTTTGCCTTCAAACAGTCATCCTATTCACACCTGGATAACAGTGATGGGAGAAGGTGTTTGCTGGGATTTGAAAAGCCCAGTTGATATGGTACATTATCCGCGTATTCACTGAAACCTGTGTTCTCTCATCTTACAGGACACCTAGACCTGACTGAACAGAGAGGAGGCTGAAACGCCATAATGTAGATAAAGAGATGAAAACACTTCTGACAATAAAGGACCCCCCCACTCCTCTCACCTTTCAGTTTGGTATTCTGTTTCTCCTGGTAAAATATAATTAAAAAATATGCCCATCGTAATGGGAATTTCATGAGCCCTAAGCTGTGCTTTTATTATTTAGTTCATTTTAGAGAAATCCACTTACAAAATGAAAATGTTTCCAGCTCTTAGCTTTCAACTTATATTTATTTGCCTTAAAGCACAGGCAGTCACCAGGATACTCAGTTAAAAACAACAGAAACAAAAACAAACCCAAAAATCCTGCCACCTGTATTTGGACTAGCTCATCGATCAGGATTACAACCAAGTCGTTGGTGAGTGGACATTGATCAAAGAGGAATCAGGGTGAATTTCGTAAATTATGATTCTGTGACTGGCAGCCTTCAGAAGAGCTATGTGTCACAGACATTTATTGAGCAATTAGCATATGTAAGGGACACAGAGATGGAGGACCAACAGGCAACAATTACCAGAGAGTGACAGGCTCTTTTTAATTTTCCTTGATTGAGAAGAAATGGAGTACAGAAGTTTAGGAAGATCGTAAAACAATTCCATAAGCTGTATAAAAAGGGTTTTCAGTTAGCTATAGGAAGTGTTTTCTAGCTAAGAAGGCTGTGAGCTTGGCCAATGACATGGAAAGTTCTAAGAATGGAGTAAAAATTTTGTCTCTTTGGCATAATTTAGGCATGGTGCTACTCAGTGATGGAGGATAGAGTGGAAACAACAAACAAAATCTTTCCCAGATCCAGACTTCAGTATCACCCACCAGGACAAAAACAGAGGAGTCTCAGGAAGGCATGGGGGCAGGGAGAGGGGGGAGTCATATGTCTCGGTGCTGCTGAGAAGTAGTGTAATCTATGTGCCTTTCTCATGGAGGATGCTCTGTTCTCTGGGGCGAGCTCGGATGGGTGTCACGTTCCTGTTCACCTGGCCTTTAAGAATCCTTGGCAAAACCCAAAAGATGCGACCAATGTTTATTTTTCCAGAAGCCAAGCATGCTAAGTAAAATCCTATCCAGACCTGACAGGTATAAACCCTGGCCAGAAGGCCCACCTGCTAAAAGTCACAATGCTATACGTTTTGTAAATAAGCCAAATGGCCACCTAATATTTCTCTTAAAAACAACGAATAGCTGTATTCTCAACTCATTTACAAGTAGCTTCTGGAGAAGTTGTACCTCCCCAGGAAAAGTCTGGAGTCAAATGTTATTTAGTAAAAAAATTGGCTTCATTGTTCTGAAGAAGGAGTACTGGAATCGACACTTAGGAGCTTTGAAAGTATCCTGAGCAATAGGAGCTAGGTCAAGTGATGTGACGATCTCTAATTGTGGGTGCGTATTCTAAAGATGTCAGAGACCAAAGACACACGTACACACGTGCAAGCACACATATACATACATTCCCCCCTCCCTTGTAAGAACCAGTTACGGCCAGGAGTGTGAAAAGTGCAAGCATTGAGATGAATGTCTAAGCCACCAGTACCTGGTAGAGATGTTGGGTTTTAACTAATGTTTCATGTTCACAGTAATTGATTTTCACCTTGACTACATTATGCCATTTACAACTCTGGTCTCAGAATTTAATGCATTGCCTTTCAAAATCTAATTCAAAGATACAGTCACACCAGCTGATTTGTTTCTGGTGCATCAACCGTGAAAATCGGCACTCAGCTGGCACAGACGCAGCTGGTACGGGGAGAAACTTCAGCCAATGCACAACCTCCTAATGCTCAGCTGAGTCCCTCTGATAGTCCTAGAATAATGAGCCCTTCCGCATTAAAGGAAACCTTTGATATCTGACCTGCTCCTTCCTCCTCCAGTGACATCTTGGGACCATTAATATTCTCTTTATTCTCTGCCATTAGTGTAGCGAGGAGTGACAACAGGGAGGTTGCAGTACAGTGCGGGAGGGGGGTTGGGAGGGTGGGGTGGGAGCAGTGAGGCCAGTTTCTGCATCCTGCTTGTTTAGCTCCTTTTAGCCAGTGCCTGTGTTTTTCTGACATCGCTCTGTGCAGCCCTCGGATTGGGTGGCCTGGCTGGCTTCCTGCCCTCACATGGCAGCTGCTGTCTCACCAGCCACCAGTCTGTGGGCTTCACTTGCCATGGGCCTGGGAAAGTCTTTCCCTGGAGTGTCAAGCCAGCCAGCCAGCCGGTAGGATTCTCTTTGCACTGGCAGAGAGATTCGATTTTATAAAACGTATTACGGAGGCACCAGCTGGAGGGTCACGCTAGAATGAAGGGGTTCTGGCTCTGGTGTCCTGCTTGCTCAAGGTCTCCACAGATCTGAGTTCAGCAGCGGCTCTGAGCCAGGTTCCCAGCAGCTGCTCTCCCTGCCCAGTGTTGGGAAGAGCCCATTTCCTCTGAAAGCTAGGGGACTGGGGCACGATCAGAAAATGTGGCCTGAGACCTCTGTGGTGACAGCGCAGGGGCCGTGACACAAGAGGAAATCAATGCACAACTGGCCCATGGGGCCTCTGCTGGTGTCCTGCCTGCATCTACTCACTGCAGCCTGGAGGAGAAGCTGCACAAGCAGCACCTGGACTCTCAGACACATACAATGGACGTGGGGAGAAGGTCAAGTGTTTTCAGACATGGGCATTCCCTTAGGGCCTCATCGGATGACGCCCAGGCTATAGGGTTGAGGGGACAGAGGGAAAGCCAGGTGTGACGTGTTCTCCCTGCTCCGGGGGTAATGCAGAAAGACAGACATGACGAGGCTGTAGGCTGTGCTGTGCTTACCGGGATCCCTAGGGCTTTAAGAATGTTCATCTTGCACATGGGGCAGGTGCGATGGTCTAGGAGCCAGGGGTCAACACAGGACTTGTGGAAAAGATGCCTGCAATGAGAACCATACAGCTTAGAGCGGCGGCAACTGCAGAGACTCCCTAGTCCACTAGGGCCCAGACGCTTGTCCAAAGTCACTCAGCTGCTCAGTGGCAGAGCCAAGACTCGAACCTCCGTCTCCTAACACCTGGACCAAGGTGCGTCCTGTCATCCCCTACGGCGGTGCAGTCAAACTCTGTCTGGATCCCAGGAGTGTCCTACAGGACTCCAAGTTTCAGAAAGTGTAGAGACAGAGAAGTTTCTCTTTCTCAATAGGAAACATGTTTACTGGAAAGAACACAAGGGGAGAAACTCGAACAGACCTGTCAGGGTAACTTGATAGATACTACGTTCACAGAATTCCAGACTTTCTTTTCCCACAGTCGGAAGACAAGTGCAAAATAAAGGCTCCTTTCCATTAATATCTGGAGGTCTGACATAAAGGGCAGAGGAGATCCTGGAAGCATTTAACAACACAAATGACCTTGTTAGTTATTAAGGCTGCTGGTTGTCAAGTCAGAAGCCAGAGTGAGAGGGGCTGTAACCTTGCCTGTTTGGACAGCTGACTTATGTGCTCAATTCCACTCCATTCGCTGGAGCCAGGTCCTCTGAGCTTTCATCTGGGGGCGGGCGAAGGGGGCATTTGGAAGATGCGGGAGGGCGCCTAACTGAACTGCCTCTCCACTTGGCTCTCGGGAGTCACTCTGCCAGACACTGTTGGCGTCAGAAGGTTGTTTTCTCACTCAAAAGACTCCAGACCACAGGCAGAAGCAGTCAGAAGTGCCTGCCTGGGGCAAGAAGAGAAACTGTCTGTCTTAAGGGTGAGGGCTTCCTTAGGACATTCCATCCATGCCTGACCTTCTCTCCTCAGTGGTGCCATAAACCTGGAGCACTCCCACTCTCTCTTCTCGTTCTTCTCTCCTCTCATTCTAACAGTTCTCACCATGTTCTTTGTGTTAGACAGCTTTAGGCCAAGTGCTTCAGAAGTCCTCCCTGCCTCAAATGAGAGAACTGTGCAGGAAGGGGCTGCCCTTTAAATTGAACTTGGGAAGTAGCCCTGTGCCAAGGATGGGATTAGCTGTATAGAGGATGTGATCAGATTGGTGATTAGAAAAAAGGAACAACTGGATGTGTCACTGTGTTTGCAGATTACTGTTTAGAATGCCCTGCAGATTCGCTGCTTGGGAGGCATGTATTTCATTCATTCATTCCCTCATCCACGCCTTCGTCTAACAAGTGGTGTCTGCCAGGAATTGTGCTCATCACTGGGAGTCGGCATGATAGAGATTTGGCCCCTTCCCTTAGGGAGTATAACAGGAGAGGCAGACATTAATAAGATAATAATATAAAATAAACTGCTTAATGACACCAGTGCTAAGTACCACAGTAGAAGACAGGAGTGGGGAGGATTATAACAAGGAGAGTTTCCCGATGAAGTGCCAAAGCTAAGACTGGAGGGCTGCATAGACATCCACGTGAAGGGGAGGGGAGAGGAAGGAGGGTATTCTAAGCAGAACCACTGGCTGGACAAAAGCCCTGAGCTGGGCACTGGAAGAAGTGGTCCCAGCACAATGAGGGAGGGGCTGAGGCTGGATAGAGTCCTGCCTGTACAACCACCCCTCTCCCTGAGCTATACCTCTCTCCCTATGTTCAGGCTCTACCTTCAGGAAACAAATTCCTAATCTAACTTTGCTCATCACCTGGTGTTCCTCCTGGGAACCAAGTCAAACATTCTGGCCCCTTTGACCGGCCCTGGGAGGCAGGCTCTGCTGTGTCTCCTGAACACAGACTGGAGTGGGAGCGGGAGCAGGCCCCCTCATAGCTGTTTAAGCTTAAAGAAGTCACTTAATATCTCCAAGTATCATCTGCCTCATCTGTAAGATGAAGATCTACTACTCACATGGAGAAGACTTCCCTGAGTATCCAATTTATGGAATGAGTGCTTCTTGCCTAACACTCTGAGTGATTTCTTTCCATTCACTGGTCTTACAGCCTCTACGATGGTTAGGGTTAGTGCTATGTGTCAACTGTGTCAGGCTATTCAACCAAAAACTAATCTAAGATATTCTGTAACTATGATTAATACGTATAATCAGTTGACTTTAAATAAAGGAGATTATCCCAAACAATCTAGGTGGGCCTATTCTAATCTGTTGAAAAGTTTTAAGAGCAAAACCTTCTTAAGAGAAGATATTCTGGCTCAAGGAGGCAGCATTAACTGCCTGTAGGCCTGCGCTGCAGATTTCAGACTTGCCAGCCCTACAATCACGTAAGCCAACTCCTTAAAAATATATAGTGGGATATCATGTTTGGAACCCTGACTGATGCATTCCCCAATGAGAAGTTTACCTCCATGAGAGCAAAACCCCCTTTCGCCTTGTTGACTGTTATATCCCAGCATTGAGAATAGTTCCTGGCACGCAGATAAGAAATATTTGCTGCATTAGTGGGTATTTATCAAAGGCCTGGTACTCCTCACTGCCTGCACATGGTCAGGTCACCCAGTCCCATGGACCCACTCTTCCTAAATTTCTTTCACATTCATTGCTTTTCTGTTCTCAGTGCTGTTCTCTCATTCACAATCTCATGACCTTTTTCTCTGTATTATTCCACTAACATCCAAACTGGTCTCCATGCCACCAGTCTTTCCCTGCTCTCTTCATCCCACTCTTCCTTGCCAGATTTATCTTCTTAAAATAAAGTATGAGTTATGTCACCCTCTTGTTCCATTCTGTTCTGTGCTAGGAGCTGGGTATGAATTTGAATAAGACAAGGTCCCTTCTTCAAAGCAATGCCACAGCCCTTCAGTGGTTCCCTGGGAACTAAAATGTCAAGGCCATTGAAAGGTCACTCCTGGATCCATTTTCGGGCTGTTTGATCTTAGGCACATCTCAGCTCTCCAAGACTCAGACCGTCATCGGTGAAATTTTATCTTATAGGTATGGAGTTTGCAAGTGAATAAGTGTGAGTGTGTGTGTGAGTGTGTGTGTGTGTGTGTTAGAGAGAGAGAGAGAGAGAGAGAGAGAATAAATAATGTTCACAAAGCTTAAATCATAAGTCTTGGCCCTCCTTAATTGTAAACTACCATTAATCTTATCAATACTACTACTGCATCTTGTTTTTATTTATTTACTAGAGGCCTGATGCATGAAATTCATGCAAGGGACTCGGCCCTCGCAGCCTTGGCTTCATCCAGAAGGTTGTCCAGATGGTCATTCTGCTCTTTGGTCTAATTAGCATATTAGCTCTTTATTATATACTAGAGGCCCGGTGCACGAAATCTGTGCACGGGTAGGGTCCCTAGGCTTGGCCAGTGATCAGGGCCTTCCAGCTGCCAGCCAGGGCCTTCCTTCACTGGCTGCCAGCTGCAGGCCGGGGTCTTCCTTCGTTCCACGCCACCTCCTGGTGGTCAGCACATGTCATAGCGAGCAATTGAACTCCGGGTCGAACTCCAGAGGGGACACTTTGCATGTTAACCTTTTATATATATAGATATTTACTTATTTTTAAAATTCTCATCCGAGAATAATTTTCCATTGATTTTTAGAGAGAGTGGAAGAGAGAGGGAAAGACAGAAATATCGATGTGAGAAAAACACACATATCGATTAGTTGCCTCCTGCACACATTCTGACCAGGGCCTGGGCTGGCAAGGACCCTGCAACTGAGGTATGTGGCCTTGACTGGAGTTAAACCTGGGACTGTTAAGTCCACAGGCCAATGCTCTATCCACTGAGCCAAACCAGTTAGGGCTGCATCTTGTTTTTAGATGTTATTACTCTGTATTCTACTCTTCAGAATGAACTTTCTAAGGTTGAATGCAAGTAACTCAAAATTTTAAAAAATCACAGGAGGAACTAAGGACAAAAAGAAGTGCTGAAATGACTCATAGGGTGATCATGCTGATCATTAACTAATATTTCTAGCATCATATTTCTTGTTAACCATCAAATATGAAGACTATATCCTTATAATTGGACTAGAGGCCCAGTGCATGAAATTCGTGCATGGAGGGCGGGTGTGTGTCCCGCAGCCCAGCCTGCACCATCTCCAATCTGGGATCCATCTCACAATCCAGGACTGCTGGCTCCCAACTGCTCGCCTGCCTGCCCCTAACTGCTTCTGCCTGCCAGCCTGATCACCCCTAACCACTCCCCTGCCAGCCTTATCTACACCTAACTGCTCCCCTGCCATCCCGATTGCCCCTAAATGCCCTCCCCTGCTGGCCTGGTCACCCCTAACTGCCCTCCCCTGCCGGCCTGGTTGCCCTTAACTTTCCTCCCCTACAGGCCTGTTCATCCCCAACTGCCCTCCCCTGCTGGCCTGGTCACCCCTAACTGCCCTCCCTTAGCCAGCCTGGTCACCCCTAACTGCCCTCCCTTAGCCAGCCTGGTCACCTCTAACTGCCCTCCCCCACAGGTCTGGTCCCCTCCCAACTTCCCTCCCCTGCAGGCCTGGTCCCCCGCAACTGCCCTCCCCTGTAGGGCTGGTCCCCCCAACTGCCCTCCCCTGCAGGCCTGGTTCCTCCCAACTGCCCTTCCCTGCAGGCCTGGTCCCCCCCAACTGCCCTTCCCTGCAGGGCTGGTTCCCCCCAACTACCCTCCCCTGAAGGCCTAGTCCCCCCATAACTTCCCTCTTCTGCTAGCCTGGTCATCCCTAACTGCCCTCCCCTGCAGGCCTGATTGCCCCCAACTGCCCTCCCTTGCAGACCTGGTCCCTCCCAACTGCCCTCCCTTGCTGGCCATCTTGTGGTGGCCATATTGTGTCCACATGGGGGCGGCCATCTTGTGTGTTGGAGTGATGGTCAATTTGCATATTACCCTTTTATTATATAGCACTGCAACCCTCCCCCCCCCCCCGCCCCCGGCCATGGACAGAAAAATAAGTCACTTGACTAAATAAATAAACAAAAGAATAGGGGAAGACTCTGGAATTTAGTGCAATACACCACCAGTTTAGTAAACATCTGTAAGGCAAAGTCAATCTCAACTCTTCCTATTTGTGCAATTCTCAGTAGAGCACTGTCCCTTCCCATGTTTTAACAAAGGCTGGGTGAGGAAATACATCAGAGGAACAAAAGGACAAGATAATCTCTCTCTTAACAATCCCGGCAAATTGGAAGTACAACAGGAGGTATCAAACTCTTCTTCCTAATTCATCAAAGGGAAGCAAACATTTAGAAAGTGTTCTTTAAACACCTCACAAAACATGATGTCTAAGTTGTATAATGATGCAGAGAGGATGATGAATAATAAAATCAGGTCTCACATTTTTAGCAGCACTGAAAACCCAGTTTGACTCATTTCCCCATCTATTGATTCTTGTTTTCTCTTGTCCTTTCACCTGTATGTGTAAATCCCACCCCAATTGAATGACAATTTGTTTTCTCCACATGGAGGAGAAAGGGCTGTTCCGGCCTTTCCATCTCATTCCCTTTTGCAGGCTATGAGACCCTGCCCCTGCCATTGCGATCAGGGTCCCCTGGCTTTCCTTTTGGCATCAGTGAAAGCTGTTTCATTCCCCTTGGTGAAATGGCCATCAAAGAACGTGATGATAAACCTTGTGTCGTTAAGTGATTCCCTTCCATACTGTCTCATCTTTCTCTGTCCCCTCTGCAGACAGTCCTTATAGTGATCGCCGTGTTGTGTTCTGGGCTCGGTGTGAAGGCCAGTTAATCAGGTCAGTTAAGCAGGCACAGCCCCTCCTGCCATAAACTCCTTCCAACTCCTTCTGCTGTGGGGGCGACTCTGCCATTGGGCGTGGTCTGAAATGTTTGGACCAATTATGAGACACTGCATCTTCTGGATTCCCTCTATTTAGGTTACATAAACATCGTTTAAAATAAAAAGAAAAAGAAGAAAAGGAAAGGGGAAAAAGAGCTGTCACACAGAACCAGTAGCGACTGTATCCCGGCTGTTGCTGTAAACATAATTACTTTGTTTAGGCAAGCTAACAGGCTATGCTAGCAGGTGCACCTGCTGGAGAGGGAAAAAGAATGCAGAACAGTACATCACTGCTCACCTCTAGCACAAGCACCACCCTCTATGAAGGAGGGTATTTTCAGGCCCATTAACAACAAGCTTGGACTCACTATGGAGAAAGTAAAATCCTTAAGGCTGGGCTAGATTTAAACTGATGTGCATCGGGTCCTTTGACATTTGGCTTTGAGAGAGATGGGAGTTTCTGAGGCAGATTTTTAGCCAAAACCATATTCCCAGAGAGTTGAGAGCATAGCAGAGCACCCTTATGGGGCAGGGGGAGGGTGGGGCCAAGGTGTCAGACCCACAGCCAGTGGTACAATGGAAAGACCGGCTCAGAAGTCAGAAAACATGGCTTTGCTTTGGGCCCTGTGACAAATCTCTCTGAATTAAGTTTGTTTTTTTAAATTAAAATAATGAGGCATTAATTATACCTACCCTATCTATCATCTATCTATCTATCTATCTATCTATCTATCTATCTATCTATCTATCATCATTATAATATATATAATTGTGATACCAATTAGTTATTATATGCAAAAGAGCTTTGTAAACAGCAGAGTGCTTTTCAATGTTAAAATATTTTAATAAACAGCCACTTCTTTCACCCGGTTGCCCATAGTATTGGATTTAAATAGCAGTAAGGAAAAATCAACATAACTTAAAAAACTAAGACAATGCATCAGATCCTCCTGCTACTAAACTGTGTTTCTTATTTTAGCTACAGTGGACGAAATCGATCCTTGGGGAACGCAAGTTCCGAGGGCATTGCCGAACCCTCCTTTCGTAGCCAGTGTCACTCGCGCCTCTGGTTTCTGGCGGAGGGAGGCTCCGTGCTGAAAACTTGACCCTGGTCTAATTATATCGCTTGGCTGGGGCAGCAAAGCTGGTTGGCATTCCTCCCGTCTGTCTAGTTGATGAATATAACTGGGGATCAGGACATCTGAAGTCAGAATGCCATATTTAACAAGGTTATTACAGTTCAAGACCTCTTTCCTCGGGCGGCATTTGCTCCGTTGCAGACAACAGAAAGTAACACATCAGACATCATTTACCAGCCCTGCCATCTCCTTTTCTGTTTCCTCCTTTCATCCCTGAGATTCAGTGATGTCGCTAATGTTTGGCTGGGTACACATACAACTCCAAAGTAATCAAAGAAAAGTTATTAGAAAACACCATCAGCACACTTTGAACTTAAAATTTATGTAATTTTGACTAAGGCACTAAGTGAACTATCTTTTTTCTTGAAGTTCAAAGGATAGCTTCTTTGTATTAAAATCCCCCCCGCCCCCATTATTTTAAATGTAGGTATAAAAATTGCTTAAATCTTAAGAAAGCTCCATGACTGTAGTGTATGTACTATTCAGATGAAGATACAGTTTCCCCAGAGACCTCTCCTGCCCCTCACCAGTCAGCATCCACTCCCTGCCATGTACCCACCATTATGGCTTCTGTCAGCACAGATGAGCTTTGTTTGTGATTGAATTTCATATAAATGGGATCATAAAGCATATTCTTTCTTTCTTTATTTTTTTGCCTGGGTTTCTTTTGCTCAACATAATGTTTTCAGGTTCACGTGTGCTTTAATGTATGCTTATTAATATATATTGTTAAAAAAATATACATTGTTTTTTAATGCTGAGTGATATTCCATTGCGTGTATGTACCCCAATTTGTTTATTCATTTTTCTGTTGTTAGACATTTGGGTTGTTTTCCTTTTCAGCTATTATGAAAAATGTGCTAGGACAACTCTTGTACAAGTCTTTCTGTGAATGTAGCATTCATTTTTCCTGGGTACATATCCAAGAGTGGAACTGCTAGGATAGATGGGTAGTATGTGTTTAACTTTAGCAGAAACTGTCAAATTTCCAAAGCAGTTGTGCCATTTTAAACTCCTACCACATTATATAACTTTTAATTTGGCAGAGTATGTTAAGTTATATTCCTGAAAGTATGTGTCTTTTAAATAATGGTTTTGAGTGGAATGCTTCACACCAACATAAATTTCAGATACATTTTTAAAAATGTAGTTAACCAATGTTTTTTTATTTCTTGATAGGGAAGCATAGAGAGGAAGAAATAAAAATGAACAAAGATAAAATTCATATATTTTATCTTTTTTACTGTTAATCAAAAAGCATTATCAAAACAAAGTAAAATATTTAAAAGCGAAAAAGCACTATTTACTGAAAATATCAAAATAAAAATTTTAAAATAGTTAATATCACATTTAATTAATTCTATGCCATCCCATTCCCCATCCCCATTTTAACACCTTTAAAATTGGTAAGCATCTTATAGACAATGACAATTTAGATTAGATATATGAAGAGCTTGTTAGTCAACAGTAATATCTCAAAGAAATAAAAAACATGGTAATTAAAACTAGTGCTACCTTGCCTGGCTGGTGTTGCTCAGTGGTTGAGCACCGGCCCATGAACCAGGAGGTCACGGTTTGATTCCAGGTCAGGGCACAAGCCCGGGTTTCAGGCTCCATCCCCAGTAGGGGGCGTGTAGAAGGCAGCCAATAGATGTTTCTCTCTCATGGAGGTTTCTCTCTATCTCTCTCCCTTCCTCTCTCTAGAATATATATATGTATATGTATATGTATATGTATATGTATATGATGTATATGTCATATATATGTATATGTATGTATATGCCATTGATTCTGAATATCCATGGCAGTTCCTTAAAAAAAAAAAAAAAAGAAAAGAAAAAGAACTAGTGCTACCTTCATATTTGCCTATCAAATGAGAAAGACGTTTAAAATGGTTCTAGTTCAAGGTTCCAAAGTGACACTAATATAAGCATCCTCACATCCCATTCAGTGGGTTGTAAACCATTACTATCTTTCATGAAAGCAGTTGGACAAAACTTATGAAGGTTCTTTAAAATCATTTTTGGCCCTAACTGGTTTGGCTCAGTGGATAGAGCGTCGGCCTGCGGGCTGAAAGGTCCCAGGTTCGATACTGGTCAAGGGCATGTGCGGGCACATCGCCAGTAGGAGGTGTGCAGGAGGCAGCTGATCGATGTTTCTCTCTCATTGATGTTCCTAACTCTCTATCCTTCTCCCTTACTCTCTGTAAAAAATCAATAAAATATATTGCCCTAGCCGGTTTGGCTCAGTGGATAGAGCGTCGGCCTGCGGACTGAAGGGTCCCAGGTTCGATTCCGGCCAAGGGCACATGCCTGGGTTGCGGGCTCGATCCCCAGTGTAGGGGGGTGTGCAGGAGGCAGCCAATCAGTGATTCTCTCTCATCATTGATGTTTCTATCTCTCTCTCCCTATCCCTTCCTCTCTTAAATCAATAAAAATATTTTTTAAATAAATCAATAAAATATATTAAAAAAATCATTTTTGACCCTGTAAGTTCACTTTTAGCAATGTATCCTAAGGGATATTATACATAGGAAAATATATAAAAACAATTAAGGTAATGTTTTTATAATGATGAAAACTGGAAGCAATTTAAATGCTGAACAACAGGAGGGCAGTTAACTAAACCCCAATAATGGGCTACTCTGCAACCACTAAGATATTTTAAAATAATTTCTAATTATAAAAAATGCTTACTTTTAAAAAAATATATTTTTATTGATTTCAGAGAGGAAGGGAGAGAGAAAGAGAGATAGAAACATCAACGATGAGAGAGAATCATTGATTGGCTGCCTTCTGCATGTCCCCCCACTGGGGATTGAGCCGACAACCCCAGGCATGTGCCCTGACCGGGAATCGAACTGTGACCTCCTGGTTCATAGGTCTCAATGCTCAACCACTAAGCCACGCCAGCTGGGCAAAAATGCTTACTTTTTTTTTTGAAAATGCTTACTTTTTAATGTTAAATAAGAAAGTAGAATAAAAATCGTGTTAATGTTCTGACTCTACAATGTTTAACAAATACGTGGTATATATTTAACAACATACAATGTATAACAACATCTATGGTATTTATATACATGCATTATAAAAAGTGAAATAGACCAATATTAATAATAATTTCTTTCTCAGTAGTGAGATTATTTTTTGTTTACATCTTTATACTTTTCTCTGTGTTAAAAATGTATTAGCCACAAAACCCTGAAAGTTATTTCAAAAATCACATCTCTATATAGACAGAATGCCCAATAATCTAACTTGCATAACATGGGCTTGAAAGAGTGAGTCAAACCTTATGAAAACCAGCCAACATTTATCACTGTTTTCAAAAAAAGGAACTTGGAAAAAAACCTGTTCCTAATCAAGATATGTCACAGGCATGCAGGGTGAAGTTAGGACAGCCCATTTCTGCCTGGCTAGAAAGCACCCCTTTATTTTCCATTTCACGAGTTATAGGACTCATCGTCGGAATCCTGATCACATTTCAGCATTTTGTAAATTTCTTTTACTCATAAAGGGGTTGGAATTTTCTCCCCACAAAGACATTCAGTTCATTTGACTCATCTGAAAATCAGACTGGTCCCTGGGGAAAAACAGCTTAAGGGGCTAGTGTTTATTTTTAGTGCTTTCAGTAAAACTTGATTGTGATGCTTTGAGTTATCAAATATTAAAATGATGCCCATTTTTACATGAGATTATAATTCTTCTTTATGTTATGTTCTTTATAATGATCATGCCATGTCTGGCAAGGAGAGTCTCGTGTCCCCCGCCCCCAAAAAGGGAAGTTTCCAGATGAATATCAGCATCCAACTGAGAAGTCACCTTGGGTTATCATGAACGGACCCAAGACGTGGATCCCACTTCAGAGTTTCAGGCAAGACAGGTGAGGCTACAGATGGCCCAGGTGGGCTTGTTGGAAGCACCCATGAGAACAAGGAAATTCTCCGGGACACACTGAACAAACAGCCTTTCAGGGGGGCCCATCGGAAGCCAGCCACTCATTGGTGTACTGCTGTGCGCTCACCTACATTAGCTCAAGTACATCTCATTAACTTGACTTTAACGAGGCTGGGTCTTGGCAGGCAAGCCTGGAAGTCTTAACATAGGTGCTTGTTCAGAAAGTTCTACAAATGGATCCCTTTACTGTTTGCCATGTCCTTTCTACTAGATGTCTCCCAGAGCTACTTCTCTGGTGGAAGAAAATGTCACCTGTCTTTGGGGATAGGAGTTAATGGGTGCTTGCATTGAGGAGTCAATTAATAACCAGGTTCATGTTAAAAATATATGTCAGTCACATCAACTGAAAAAGAAAAATAGCTGTCTGATTGGTTAGATGGACAGGGATGATTTATGAATGTCTTTGTCGATTGTAGACACATGGTAGCGAACAGACCTTCAAAGAAACTAGAAGACCAAAATTGGGCTTTGTCCTCAAAAAATTCTTTTTCCAAATCTTCAGGCCTATCACTTTTAGGTGCTATCTGACTCAGATATTGAAATGTCATTAGGAATTCCTGTGCCAGTTAGGGTATCTATGACCCCAATTGGCACCTACAAGCTTCACTTGTCCTTTCACGGTTAATTTGTACTGCAATTTAATGGTAACCACTTATTCTGTTTTTGATTTTTAGTCTGGCATATTACTGTGTTTAAATCTCTATTTCATCTTTTACAGTAGGAATCCTATTAGTCATATTCAGATATTTGTAAAATGTAGGCTTAAGTTTCAAAGAAAAAAGCCAACAGTATTATACCTTGCATGTCCTGCATTACTAAGAGAGCTCTTAAACGGATACAACTGAAATTAAGCCTCGTTTCTAAATGGAGAGAAGAGAAAGAGGAAGGGTAGCACAGAATCGAACAATTATCTATCCAAAATGGAGGTGTGCCTCAATGACCCGGGTATGGGATTGTTCTGGGGCTGGATAACTCAGGAGAAAGTCACCAAAAGATAAGCCAGAGTTTGTCCTCACATGTTTTAAGTGATAAAGGAACTCTGTTTTAGTGCTTAAAATCTGTTTTTTTTCTGTTATGGCTTTGAAGCAATAGTGTGCCAGCTGCTGGATTTCTTCTATTGTTTAGAATCTGAATGAAAAAGATATGAGCATGTGTGTGTGTTTTTCTTTTTAAATGTAAGTAACATTATCTATTTACTTATTTAATCCTCACCTGAGGATATGTTTTTAATTTTTATTTTCTTTATTGATTAAGGTATTACATATGTGTCCTTATTCCCCCATTGCCCTCCCCACTCCCCACCCCCCGCTCATGCCCTCACCCCCCTGGTGTCTGTGTCCATTGGTTATGCTCATATGCATGCATATACGTCCTTTGGTTGATCTCTAAGAGCATGTTTTAAACACAAACAAATGCATCTACCAGTCACCAACCGATATAGGCAGCCATTTTCAACTATTCCAAAAGTGGACTCATGATGGGTTTTCCTCTGAGTCTCTCCTGACTAGATCCTTCTCTCTACATCCCCAGTGCCAAGGATCCTACTCAGGCCTCCAGCACTTTCTGCCTCAGTGTTACAATAGTCTTAAGGGAAGAGTGAAGACCGGGAATAAATAAAGTGGAGTTCACTCTAACCAAGCTGCTAAGATTATTAACATTATGAAAGTTGTGGTATGAGGAAAGACTCAATTCCTGTTCTCACTATCCTGGGAACTTATACTTGTTTGAACTTTCCAGTCCTTTGTTGATGCCTGGATATACATCTGGACCTGCAGATAACTTAATACTCTAATTGCCCTTTGCAGGACTCACATATCCAGGCCAACTGATTACCCCCTGCAGGGCTCACATAGACATCCACCTGACATCCATTTTCCAGACCACTGGATGAGACCAGACCTCCTGGTTCCCATGTTCCGGACCACCTGGTATCTATCATTCGGACCACCTGGTATCTATCATCCAGACCACCTGACATCTGACTAATAACCATCCTGGACCAATCCTATAGCACTAAGAATGTAGGACTGATAATTCTCAAGAATGTATTTTTTACTCTAAGATCATTTAACTTTTTTTTCTTCTTTGGGACACTATTTCGGTTTCTGCATAAATCAGTATTTCCAGAATAATTATTCTTTTAATTGCAAATAAATGATTCTTGCCTTTCACTTTGGCCTTTTATTTTTAGATTAACAGTCTCTTAACCCTTTGCACTCGCTTGCTTTTTTTCTCTATTCCTTTATTCTACTCGGGATTTAATTTTTTAAATATCCCAGATTTTACAAAGCGCAGCAGTAGAATAAAAAAACTGGAGTTTCTTTCATACAAACTTATTTATTTGGATTTTTTTATATTTCAAATTATTGATACATTCAAAGAGTATAAAAAGAGCTGCTACCGATGCTAACTGTGTCGAGTCACACTTGACATCTGAGTGCAAAATGTTAACTGGTCTCCCAACTCCAGTCACATCCCTTCAAGCCACACGGTGTTGCACATGGTGTCAGCGTGCTGTGCATGTGGTACAAGCTAAACCCCTCAGAGGCCCCCAGCACCTGCCTACAGCCCAGGCTCCGTGGCTGGGCATTCAGGTCCTAAGTGATCTGAACCAGCCTGCTCCTCCACCATCCTGATGGGCATTATAAGCTAACAATTCCTGGTTACCATGAGTTGTCTTCGCTTGGAATAGTCTTCTTAGCTCTGACTGGCTGGAAAACTCTTTCAATACAACTTTATGAAAAACAATTAGGTTATTTGAATACCTAACCTTAGAAAAAAAGAAATATGCCAACATGTGAACTAAGGTCTACACACATAGCTATTTATGACAGCCTATTTATAACAGCAAAAATGTATGTGTGTGTGTGTGTGTGTGTGTGTGTGTGTGTGTGTGTATGGGGGAGGCAATTGAAATGTCCAAAAATAATCAAATAAATTATGCTATATGGGATGTTATAAAACAACTAAAGGCCTGATGCACAAAATTTGTGCAAGGGTAGGCCCTCGTAGCCCCGGCTGCCTCGACCCTCACAGCCACCCGGGCTTCATCTGGAAGGTCATTCTGCTGTTTGGTCTAATTAGCATATTAGCTCTTTATTATATAGGATTAAAAACTATGTTGACAGAGTTTTAAAGACATGGAAAATGTTTATTCTAGAAAGGACTTAAGAAGACTTAGGAGATACCGATATCCCAGAAGATGTCATAAAAGCAAAAGAAGAAAGAAAACTAAGAATGCAGGCATAAAGCAGAGTCAGGGACGAGGCCGCAAAGATAGCTTTTGGCTATGTGTGTGGGCCACAAACCGGGCTTTTAGTTTCCCATCAGCAAACATAGAGAGAAATCTGGACAGTATCACCATCCAGTACCCACAATATAAAAACACTCCCTTGCTTGGGAGAAATGTAGTTATCCCATATATGAACTGCTGTGGCGAGCCCCCATGGAGAAGAGTATAAAATACTAAAGCACACATGGCAGGGTTCCCAAGCGTGATTCATACAGAGATCCAGGATGAAGGCAATGGCCATTGCACCAGCCAACTCAATCCCCCTTGTAAGGAGCCAATAGGTAATAATGCATGTTTTTAGTTTTCTGTGAATCTCCCTTGTTGCAGAAGTAGAATTTAAAGAAATGGAAGGACTGACGTATATTTTAATTAATCTTCCCTCAACTAATTTTTTGGTCCTAATTCTGATACACTTGATGAATTTAAAGTTGTATTTGCTGAAGAGTACTTGGAGTCAATCTAGTCTATAGCCAGATAATTAAAAATAGACTTATCAGAATAAATAATTAAGGGGCAGGAGTAGGAGCAGAGAGCTTAGTAAGATGACTACTGCAGAAAGACAGGAAAGAATCGAAGGTCATAATGATGTAGCCATTGTACTAGATACAGTAATAGTTCCAATAATGATGATAAGAGTAATATCACATTACACTGTAATAATAGCAATAATAATAACAGTAGAAATACATCCCATTATCATTATTTGTCAGGTTTTGAATTGAATATGTGAAAACTAATTGTTTGTTAGATAAATTAGATTTTTGTATCAAAATCTAAATCCCTTCATTGACATTTTCTCCTGTTAACAAAAGTCAAGGCTAAATTAAAAGCACAGCACATACAACGCTGGCACCCTCTCCTAGATTCCCAAAGTTTTGGTGGTGCTGTCACATTCTGTTCCCGTTTGGAAGAAGATCAAGGGAAATGGAATCTGCCTTTGACTTCCTACTTATTCCTGATCATATTCTGGCTATCGATCCTTTCATGATCATTCATAAAGTATTTTAAAAGAGTTGTTAAACTTAATTAAAATAGCACTTGTAAAAGCAAGAATTGATTCTGAATAGCATAGGTCTGTTGTTAAAACTCGTCTTAGAGCTGGTAGGTATGTCTGTGCATGATTTTAATCATTACCATGACAACAAATAGGAGGGAAATCATTATTAGTTCCTTACTCATGCAAGGGTCTCCATAAGAGACAAAGGAAACAAACAAGAGAATGATTTTGAAAATATGGTGGTACAAGAGCATCCATTCCTGAGTGATACGGAAAGACACGCTACCCAGCAACAACAGAGTAGAGATATACCCAGTGTGTCAGGGGCAAGGAGGCCACAGAAAAGAGTATCAGAGAAGGAAGGCAATAAACTGGAACATTTTTGGAAACAGTTTTTACTCCAAGGAGATGCAAAGAATTCTGTGTATGAGTCAGCCTGGAAATAATGGGAGAGTCTATGAAGTTCATAGGAACAAAGGCTTAATAATACCCCAGAGGAAATTACCTAGCAAAAAGCAAATGCCAGTGCCTTTGTTGGATAACATCCATTACTGCAAACTGTCTGGCAGAACCCAGCAACAGGCATACAAATATCTTGATTTTAAAGTCAGCATAGAAAAAAATGTATGAGCTCTTCAAAGAGTGAATACATGTGGCGAGTCTAAGATCAAACAGCCATAAGTATAATCTGTGTTTGGGAATGCTCAATGAAGTTCACTATTTAAAGGAGGGCCTACAATAAGGAAATAAAAGCAGATGGACAGTAAGGAGCTTGAAGCAAAAAGAATCAAGGAATAAGCTGAGAACCAAATCCTATCTAATAAAAGAGTAATATGCAAATTGATCGTCACTCCAACACAAGATGGCTGCCCCATGTGGTCAAAGATGGCTGCCCCCATGTGGACACAAGATGGCCACCACAAGATGGCCACCACAAGATGGCCAGCAGGGGAGGGCAGTTGGGAGAGACCAGGCCTGCAAGGGAGGGCAGTTGTGGGCAATCAGGCCAGCAGGGGAGGGCAGTTGGGAGGGACCAGGCCTGCAGGGGAGAGCAGTTGTGGGTGATCAGGCCAGCAGGGGAGGGCAGTTGAGAGGGGCCAGGCCTGCAAGGGAGGGCAGTTGGGGGTGATCAAGCCTGCAGGGGTGGGCAGTTAGGGGTGACCAGGCCTGTAGGGGAGGGCAGTTAGGGGTGACCAGGCCTGCAGGGTAGCAGTTAGGCATCAATCAGGCTGGCAGGGGAGTGGTTAGGGGGTGATCAGGCTGGCAGGCAGAAGTGGTTAGAGGCAATTAGGAAGGCAGGCAGGCGAGCAGTTGGGAGCCAGCAGTCCTGGATTGTGAGAGAGATGTCCGACAATTTTCGAGGGGATTCAGACAGTCGGACATCCCTCGAGGGGTCCCATATTGGAGAGGTTGCAGGCTGGGCTGAGGGACGCCCCCCCCCCACCTGTGCACAAATTTTGTGCACTGGGCCTCTAGTAATGATATAAAAAGGGAAAGCTTGAGGCCAAACTGAACCAGCTTAGGGCAAGGGCTAGTATACATAAAATGAAAGTTCCAAAAAGGAAAAAAAAAAAAAGAAAAGAAAGTTCCTAAAGTTTTATTATTTTATGTGATAAATATTGAAATGTTATTTTTTTTCTTGGTTAATATTTCCAAAATATTTTAGAGTAAAAGGAGATCTGGCTTGATATATCATGACAATCTAAATGCTGCTCAAGCCATGTAATTTGTCATAATTACAAATTGCAATCAGCCAGGTGTTACACACAGGGGCATGGTGAAGTGAACTGTGATACGTCTGTGACTAGGCTATTACGCAGCCTCTAGCAACTATATGTAGTAACATGGAATATACTTATGCCAGAGCTCTAAATGAACAAGGTATTTTAGACTGTATGAATTACAGGGCTAAAGTAATGCTGTACTTAGTTTTTAAAACAGATTTTCTTTTTTAATTCTTTATTGTTTAAAGTATTACATATGTTCCTCTTTCCCCCATTGACCTTGCCCCAGCCACTCCCACCCCCCCAGCACATGCCCTTACCCCCCTAACATATTTTCTTAATTACATTTGTAAAGTTCTTTGGAGACTCAGGAAAAAGTTGCTATTTAATTTGCCTTAGATATTTTTAAAATATATATTTTTTATTGATTTCAGAGAGGAAGGGAGAGGGGAGAGAGATAGAAACATCAATGATGAGAGAGAATTATTGATTGGCTGCCTCTTGTATGCCCTACACTGGGGATTGAGCCTGAAACCTGGACATGTGCCTTGACCAGGAATTGAACCGTGACCCCCTGGTTCCTAGGTCGATGCTCAATCACTGAGCCAACACTGGCTGGGCTGCTTTGAATATTTTTTTTATTAGGAGCAGCCTGACAGGGTTCTAAACAGTCTCCAAGAAATAAAATAAAGAAAAGCACTTTCCTTACTTGTAACTATCAGGATATATAAAACCCTGAGTAAAATCTGCAGAGATGAAAAGATGCTACGCTGAGAGGCTCTCTGAGGTTCACACACTGCTACTCTTTGCCAGGGTTTCTAGAAGTCACCTAGTAAACGCCACATATAATGTTTAGAGAGAGAATTTATGTATCGCACCCTCATGTGAAGGAAACTACCAAGTCTTTATGTGCCCAACTTACTATTTCATCTTAGAGACAATCAGGCATCTATAAACCAAGGAGAAGAATCCCACTCAAAGGCCTTGACTGGGGCCACCAGGGTGCACTTCCTCAGGCCTGGTTTCCTAATGATCAACTGGCCTAAAAGCATTTCAAGTACAATCCATTCATTCCCCTTGAGGGTTTCTGCATTTATTTGAATATCCTGGGTGTGAGTTTTTTCTCTGTCACTTCTTTGTCATTTTGGGATTATTAAACCAATTCCTCCAAAGGCATATTTTATTTCTTTTGTATTTCTAATGAATAGTTTTTAAAGATGCATTGTTTTATGAGTAAATGGATTGTGTTGTATCTTTGGGTGTTTTCTATCTTTGTGTATTTTTCTACTTTATTTATGTGAGTACTTTAAGACTCTTTAATGCCAGTCTTTTCAAGTGAAGACCATTTCTTTAAGGCAGAATTTAATTTTATTTTTAGAATACTTGAGCAGATGCAGAAAGGTTTTTAATTACAGGAGGACAACTTTAAAATAATTTAATTAAGTTATTTAAATGTATTTAATTTTAACTGTATAAAAAGAACTCAGACACCTTAACAGTAAATATCAATTAGCGAGAGGAATGAGGATTGCGTGAGAATCACCTGGGGAGCTTTTCCAGCTACACTGCGGGCACTCTCTCCTATAGATTCTAGAAGTTTTGGCCGGGGACTGTCACATTCTGTTCCTGTTAGTAAAACAAACAAAGAAAACCCCACCCCCCAAACAAACAAACAAACAAACAAAAAAACCCCAAAACCAAACAAAGGAAATGGAATCTGCCTTTGGCTTCCTACTTAATCCTGACCGTTTCCTGGCTGCTGATCATTCATAAAATATTTGAAAGATCTTACTCATTTAATTAAAATAGCACTGTAAAATCAAGTATCACAAATCTTCTATTGAAGAAAACTAGTACTGGCATCCGCGCTATCAAACTGTATCATGAGGTCCTACTTCCTAGAGGTATACCTCCTTTGGTGCAAAGAGGATCAGGAGAAAAGTTACACAGAAAGAATGAGCTTTCCGGTTGTTTGATAGTGAGACATGGAAACGTTTGGGCAGATGGGCCTAGCGGGTCTGAGCCAGAGGCCAGCGAGCACTTGCCACACTGGCCCAAGTCAAAGCAGGCAGCCTGGTGACTCACCGGCAGGGCAAGATCCGGACCACGTCGCTGGGCTTGTACCCTTCAATACAGACGGCACAGTTGTCAAAGTCGGGCTCTGTTTCCTGCAACACAGAAAGCACACATGAGCCTACTTTCGTAGTTTCAGCTCTTGTGAAGCTACCCACATAACACGCCAAAGGAGCATGCCTCAGAGCCAGGCTTCAATGGTCTTGGGGTCAGTTTTCTTAATCAATAATTTACTATTTACTGGCTTAGTTTCCATTCATTCTAACCTCCATGTTTTGTCTCTGGGTTCCTCTGCAAGTAGGAACAATTTTTAAATGTACCATTACTAATAATGCTCTTTATTATAATTAGAGGTGACATAGCAAAAACTCGAAGATGAGAAATACCATTTATGGAGAAGTATCTGAATAATATTTAATCTTTCCATCCCTCAGGAATCTAATGTACACAATGCTAAAATAGTGTTTCTGACTTCCCCCTCTCTTCCCCAAGTATATAAATCTCCTTTAATACCCCATAAAATATTACTTATATAATAGTTCTTATTCTTTTATTATTCTCTGTTTCAGGGGGAAAAGTAATGGAAAAATACTTTCAATTCAGTAGTGATTTTAAATGAAATGAATGTTATCATAATAAGCTCAACAGAATTTTTATATAGTTGAAAAACAGCAGCACATAATTAGGGAGACAAATCCATTATTCAGACTAGAGACAAATACCTGGAATACATGTTGAGTCATGAATCCCTTACAAGCTCCCAAGAGCTCCAAATCCATGTCTGCAATCCACTGCTTTAAAATTTCTCCTGGGCGAAGAGAGATCCTCAGAGGCCACAGGTATGGACTGCACTGCTCTGTTGTCCATCCTCTAGACATGCATTTGCTTTTGGCTTTATGTCATCCTGCTACAGTGAGGGAAGCTGCTGCAATGACTTTGGGGCTCTAGACACTAGAATTCCGAGGCACTAAATATGCTTCCTGCATTTACTGTAGTGGAGGACATCGTTCAGCACATAACATTGTCTTCTTTGCAAAGAATCAAGTCCTAATACAGGAACCATCTTTTTTTTTTTTTTTTTAATCTTGTGGGACACTGGAATAAGGTAATTAGCTACTGCTTGAATATAGAATATTATTTCCTTCTTTGCATTGGCTGCTAGAAAGCACCCACCTAAATTTGGGACCCATTTCTGTTAGGCATTTTAGATAATGCATTTTTCTAATTTCATCCTGGCTTTATCTGCTCTTCCTACATTAATTTTAAATTTCTCATATTTTCTATCCAAACTACTTTGCTGTTCTATTGTATACATTTTATAAAGGGCTTTAAATTATCTTATGTAACAAAAGCCTAATATGCAAATTGTCTGAATGGCAGAACTACCGGTCACTATGATGCGCACTGACCACCAGGGGGAAGACACTCAACGCAGGAGCTGCCCCCCAGCCCACAGGCCCTAGGCCAGCTAAAGCAGGTGCAAGTGGCCACCCCCGCCACCCAATTGCCCCGCCAGTTGCTCCACAGATTGGCCCTGATCTCTGGCCAGACCTAGGGATACTACCCGTGCATGAGTGTACCGGGCCTCTAGTCCTATCTAATAAAAGAGTAATATGCAAATTGACCATACCTTCGCTATACCCACAAGCCACGCCCACCAACCAATCAGGAGCAGCTATGCAAATTAACCCAACCAAGATGGCTGCGGCCACGGAGAGAGCAGGAGGCTTGGTTTTCCCCAGCAATAGAGGAAGCCAAGCTTTCCACCTGCCCTGGCCTGCCTTGGCCTCTGCTTAAGGCTACAAAGTTTCAATTATAGAAGATAAATAAATCCCAGATACCAGGGCCTCCGCTTGGGTCTCCTGGGTGTGTGGCCAGCCTGCAAACCACCACAGGCCCCTTGCCCAGGCCACCCCATGCCACAAGGGAACCCCCACCCTGATCCAGAACACCCTTCAGGGCAAACCAGCTGGCCCCCACCCATGCACCAGGCCTCTATCCTATCTAATAAAAGAGTAATATGCAAATTGACCATCACTCCAACACACAAGATGGCTTCCCCTATGTGGTCAAAGATGGCTGCCCCCATGTGGACACAAGATGGCCACCACAAGATGGCCAACAGGGGAGGGGAGTTGGGAGGGATCAGGCCTGCAAGGGAGGGCAGTTGTGGGCGATCAGGCCAGCAGGGGAGGGCAGTTGGGAGGGACCAGGCCTGCAAGGGAGGGCAGTTGGGGACGATCAGGCCAGCAGGGGAGGGCAGTTAGGAGGGACCAGGCCAGCAAAGGAGGGAAGTTGGGGGCAACTGGGCCTGCAGGGAAGGGCAGTTGGGGGGAGACCCAGGCCTGCAGGGGAGAGCAGTTGTGGGGGGCCAGGCCTGCAGGGGAGGGAAGTTAGGGGTGACCAGGCCTGCAGGGGAGGGAAGTTAGGGGCAATCAGGCTGGCAGGGGATCAGTTAGGCATCAATCAGGCTGGCAGGGGAGTGGTTAGGGGGGTGATCAGGCTGGCAGGCAGAAGCGGTTAGGGGCAATCAGGAAGGCAGGCAGGCGAGCAGTTGGGAGCCAGCAGTCCTGGATTGTGAGAGGGATGTGCGCCTGCCCGTTTAGGCCCAGTCCTACTGGGATCGGGCCTAACCAGGCAGTCGGACATCCCACGAGGGGTCCCAGATTGGAGAGGGTGCAGGCTGGGCTGAGGGACACCCCCCGCCCCCCGTGCACGAATTTTGTGCACCGGGCCTCTAGTATTTAATAAAGATGGGTAAAATAACAGATGCGTATGGGAGAACTATTAGCATACATTCCCCCTTTCCCATCCTTCTCTCTCTTCTACCTTGGTGGCCAGTAAAGCCAGGAGCTTGTTTAAATAGCCCCTCACCCAAAGAAAAGAGGCTGTTACCTTGTCGCCCTTCTTGATGGTCCTGACCTGGAGCTTGCTGATTGCTTTCTTCGCTGCATCTCCCAGTCGGCGCTGAAACAGCAAATGCTGCTGGTTAGTAATAAAGGCCTGTTATTCTTGACTTTTCTTCTAATAACATTTAATATGTTGGTGTCCCTCGTTAGGGTGTCATAATGCCGGGGTTCTTTTCCCAGCCTTACAAAGGGTTCAGCATTCTGGAGAAAGGGGCTGTGCGTAGATGATTAAGAAGGTGTCCAAGGACGAAAGATATTTTTGAAAGGCATTGGGGGTCAGAGGAGCTTCAGCTAAAAGGAACTGAAGACTCTTGCTTGACCAAGGACCCGTGCTTTTATTCAACACGATTTATCCTAAGGCAAGGTGGAAATATACACCTCAAAGGGTACAGTATCAAAGGGTTTATACAGAAGCATTATCAGTTTGGGGAATAGCCTACAGCTGTACAGGTGTTTGGCCAACAGGAGGCAATAAAATGCCCTGAGCTGTATGGCAGCAGACAATCATCCTATTCAGGTTTGGGGGAAGTGCCTTTTAGCCGTTTCCAACAGGTAAATTGCATTTGACTCAACCCTGTTGAGATCCCCAAGCTTCACCAACCTTTTGGTAAAACTCTTGTAATTATTACATGCTGGAATTGGTTCTCGGCATTAATAAACCAGGGCAGCTATCCCTGAAATCATGCATGAGTGGCATGAATGTTAATGATGATATCTGGAAGAGATGGCATGGTGATATCTGAACAAAGCGGCTCTAGTAATTGAGGTCTATTAGAGAGAAGGTCTTCATGCCCCATGTTAAGCAAGTGGCATATGATATGGAAAGATCCTGTCCAGTGATGTTAGTGCAGGCTACATTTATACAGATTACCAAAAAAATAAATTGAGGCCACAGCCGGTTTGGCTCAGTGGATAGAGCATTGGCTTATGGACTGAAGGGTCCCAGAGTTCGATTCCAGTCAAGGGCAGGTAACTCGGTTGGAATTTTAAAGAATTTCCTTTACTTATGTAGACTCAAACTAGGTTTATATTTAGTTTGTACTGTCCTATTACATCACATTCTTACATGCCAATTTTGCCTCCTTTGTTTATGTTTAAGTGTGAGTATGAGTATAGGGAAATATATACAAATATGTTTAGTTTAACTAATAATTATACAGCAAACCCCTATGTAACCACCATAACCCACATCAAGAAATACTGTATTCGACTTGGTTTATAGGTCAACACTCAACCACTGAGCAACACCAGCTGGCCTATACACACAGTAGTTATAGTAAATAAGTAGAAAAGGAGATATTCTCCATGTTAATTTACTTTCCTCTTTGATATTTCATTTTTAGTTTTTAAAATAATCACTGGCATTTTTAAAAAATATGTTTTATTGATTTTTTTACAGAGAGGAAGGGAGAGAGATAGAGAGTTAGAAACATCGATGAGAGAGAAACATCGATCAGCTGCCTTCTGCACACCCCCGACTGGGGGATGTGCCCACAACCAAGGTACATGCCCTTGACTGGAATCGAACCTGGGACCCTTCAGTCCACAGGCTGACGCTCTATCCACTGAGCCAAACTGGTTTTGGCAATCACTGGCATTTTTAACAGGAAAGTAAGCTTTGGCTGTTTCCTAAAGGGACACCCATATACACTTGAGATTTATGCAGAAGTCCAGGAGTAGATAGCAAACTAAATTGGCAGGAAAAATAGGAAGAGTCTATAATGATAAATACGAATGGGGGGACATAGAGTAAGAGGAAAAAGAACTGAGGTAAAACTAAACAGGATGCAACTCTCTTCCCTCTTCTTTTCCTCTAGTTATTGACCAATTATCCTTTGGTTTCAAATCAAGTCATTTTTGGGGGAGCCCTTCCTAGATGTCTTTCAGGAGAGAAGACGCTTCTGGTCTATACCCTCACAGCATCTTGTTTCTCTACTTCATAGCCCTGTGACAATATGTACTATTTTTAAGATCTATCCCAGTTACTTTTCTCTCCTGTAAGCTCCCTGAGGACAGGCCTGTATTTATGTTTGCTTCCCATTAATATGAATAGAGCTGCCTTCAGTAATTGACACTGTATCATTCAACACATATTTCAGATCACATACTTCGTCCCAGTTTCAAAAGCTCTGGGTTTTGGGGAAAAAAAGAAAAAAAAAAAAGGTAGTGAAAACACACAAATTTCTGCTCTCTGTAGTTGACTATCTAGTGGAATCTCCATTAATGGTTGATGAGTGAATAAAATCTTAAACCAAGAGACCATTTTTTTTTTTTTAGCATGGAAAACAACCTGAGAAATTTAGCAGTTAACGGGAAAGTATATGGACTAACCATGATACATGTGGTTAGGTAAACAAAGCTATGGTCCTGACCTTGGCAAATCCAGCCTGTCACAACTAAGAGCTGCTTTTCATTGAAGAAGACAGGAGCAAGAATTGAAAGACATGGAGAAGGGGCCACTTGTTACAGGGACTAAATGCAGAAAACCTATAGAATATTTTATTTAGAATAAGAGATCTGGGTCAACACTATAGTCAAGTATTGATTGTTTTAAGTTTAAGTTATGAATTCAGATATTTCTGTAATTGTGTTTAATTTGTATTATATAATATCTGGCCCCAATTCAATCACTTAAATTGTTTTTTATTTTTAAAGCAGAGCAATAAGGCAGCAAAAATTATTTTCAAACAGTGGTATTGGATTATGCTCAAAGAAAGATCATCCTTTTTTGAGGTGGTGAACCAGAAATAATGTTTTCAAAATTTAATTTATTTAAAATCATTTTTAAGCAAATGAAATATGTCCTTTTTAAATGTGAACATGTAAGGTAAACTCAAAGACTACTTTCTATCTTGTCCATGTATTTTATTTTGCTTTTGGTTATATCTGAATAAAAAAGGGGTGTTTTAAAAAGATCCCCTTCTCTCGTCCACAAAAATAAAAAGCCGTTTCCATACCCTTTTAAGGGAAGATGTAAGCTGCCTTTAAAAAAACAAAAAGAAAATGGTTTGTCTATCCAGGAAATGTAAGCTGACATTAGGGTATCAGGGATTATGGCTAATAGCAGAGTTAATGGTTAGGGGATTAGAAAGAGGAATTTCATTACTGTCATTTGGTGACTGAGGGCTGGGAGGTTAAAAGAGTTCAGTGGAGGATAAAGTCATTTGGGAGATGGACTTCTCACATGAGCAGAACTAGCAGATGGAGAAATTTGAATATAAAAGAAAATGGTAAAGTCCTCTCAACACCAAGTCTAAGAGGTCTTCCTCCCTGGACGTCCTGAGAAATCAGATGACTCACAAAGGAAGGAAGACAGGTTTCCCTTCATCATTCTGGAAAAATGGTGTGAGGGTATTCCTTTCCCTTGAAATGCCTTGAGACCACCCTCATTTCAGATGGTAATTCACATACATCTCCTTTCAGGAGGGAAAAGGTAATGTTTTGTGAGTGGCTGACAAAGGATAAGAAAGTCTGACTTGCCAGGGGCAGAGCAAATGTTCTAGATACCTTGGAGAATACAGAAAAGTCCGCTTTTGAGATATAGATAATAGTTATGAAACTATGGAGGGTAGAGTTTTCAACAGAAGTCTAGATTAACCAAAAAAGGGGAAAGCACCATAAAGTTTTGAAATGTAGTCAAATTTTGTATTTCTCTTTAAGTGACACAAAAATGACCAGGAAATATTGACTTCTAAATAAAAACACTGACTCACTTGCAACAATTTTCTAACCAGTATTACTGGATTTCCAAAATGCAAACTAAAGAGATGAGTAAAAACATAAACATTCTTAATGAAATGGTCCAACTAAAGCAGTTGTAGCTTTTGCAGTTGGTCTCTTCTGTCTTTGGGTTCTTAACTGCACCAAGAATAAAGGAGAGAAAAACCACAGGCCCTGCTCAAACTGAGCCTGGTGTGGAGCCTGAATAGAGAATCTAGGGATTGGAACCAGAAGTCTGTCACTGAACCCATCCTTTCCTTTGTGGTTAGTTCTCAGAAATGCAGACTAACGGGCTGCTAATGGGAGAGTTAGCGACCACCTCAGGTACATTTAAGGGCCACCTCATACATTTAGGGATCACCTCAAGTTTCTAGAGGCGTTTTGTTTCAGAGGGTGATTCCTCTCCCTTGTCTAGGGGCTCCTACAGATTTTCTCTAACCCAACTAGATCCAAATCATGCTTTTCACTAAAGATCACCAGGAGTTGGGCCATCTTAATAATTAGATTTATCCGTCAATTGAATCTAAATGAGTATAAGAAAGTATTTACCAAGGTTATTGGTTCCTTGATAGTAGTGAAGACATATGGCTTCATGGAAAAGAAAAAAGAACCATTTATTAAAAGAAGAAAGTCCTACATAAATGCCAATAAGGACGGTAAACAATGGCAGACTCCAGTTCAACCCAAGACACATAAACTAGTGACCTTCTAAATATTTAGGAGATGGAGAAAAAGAAGACACTTTCCTCTTGTCCCCTTCTGTGTGATAAACAGACATGCAGTGAATATGATTAAAAACAAACTAGGAACATAAGGACACCAATACAGCTTCAAAATCGAGTTTATGTTCCATCTCATCTGATTGGATAATTTTATATCATATTTGCCCCTTTTTACCGACAGCTGTATTTGATCATCATGATTCTCATCACCACCACCAAATGGAAAAACAGCAAAGTGTTCTTACGTCCTAGGTGAAGAGAGGACACTATAACCATAAACAGAGTTGGTCCCAGTCATCTGGAACCTCATGTGGCCACGGGTGACTCAGACACTTCCCTCACTCGCTCTAATACATAACAATGAGTTTTCCAGGCCTAGCTGATGCAACAGAAATCACTGCACAGCCAGTTCAGCTGATTTCTATGATGTAGGTCACCATTCCGTCAATGTAGTAAAGTGGGTAAGGGAATCAGCTTGGCTGCCCCGACAGCCTGGTGACCTCATGGAGTGATGACTTAAAGCTGTGCACACGTGACATGAGGTAGAAACGTCAGGGTTACCTTTCGTGGGAGGTGTTGTAGAAGAGAAGGCATGGCTTGGATGTTAGAAGATCTAGCTTTCAGTCCTATTTCTGTCACTAACTGTGTGACTTTGGCCAAGTCACTTCAACATTCTGGACCCCAGATCCCATCATTAGTAAAACTAGGTATGTGAGTCGTGTCATATCCAGTTTTACCAGGTCAGGATTTTCTTCCACACAGAACAGAACTGGGAGGCAACGATCCTTGGGACCTGACTTATCTAAACATGGCAAGTCAATGGCTAACTATCTCATCGAATAGGTCACAGATATAACATACATTTTGCCTTTCCATCCTCCCGAGGGCTCTGCACTTTCTGCAGGGACACATCAGGGACCGAGTTGGTTGTCACTTTTTAGGAGACAGAAGCATCTCTGACCCCTGGGACACTTGGCATACTCTTTTCCCTTCCATCCCTCTTCCCCTGTGGCATACAAGTTTGTCTTAAATACCATTGCTTCTCTTGCTCCAGCTTAACTTCAGGACCAAATGTGCAAATGAAATCAAAGGGCCATGGGCCATGTACATGCAAATACCAGGAAAAGTATTCACACAGAGGAGTACCTCTTTCAAGAAAGCTTGGTTGAATGTCATTACCAGGCCTCACATAAAACAACACAAACCAGGTCTGGTTTCCTTGGATTAGCCTCAAAGGCAACATTGTTTATGAAAAACAAAAAAGAGCCTTACATCATTTATCTGATCTGCCCATGTTTGAAATCGCCGCCCTCTACCAAGAGTCCTGTGGTTTTCAGAGCACAGACCCAGTCTTTGTGTCGGAGATGGGATATCCTAGGAGACAGAGGGACAGTGTCCCCGAGCATCACCAGCAGGCAGGCTCACCTGCCACAGCCACGGCAGGAATGCTGCTCGCTGCATCTGCAGGGTGAACAGCTGCCAAAGTGGCACATCTGGGGAGTGAGGGACACATGGCTCCTTCACATCCCGGAGGGGAAGGGAGGCTACCTGTAGTGGACATTGGCATTCAGGTCGAGAATCTGTCATGTCCCTGGCCTACCAGGTAGCTAGGTTGATTAGAGCATCATCTGGATACGCCATGGTTGCCGGTTCAATCCCTGGTTAGGGTACACACAAGAATCAACTAACAAGTGCATGAATGGATTGAATAACAAATCGATGTTTCCCTCTCCCTATCTCTCTCCCTCTCCCTCTCTCCCTCTCTCCTCCTCTCTCAAAACCAATCAATAAAACAAAATTAAAAAGAATCTGTCATGACCTTGGCTCTCCATCTCAGGGTTTAAGAAGGGAGGTGATCGGTTGAGTAGAAGAACCCTGAGCCTCCTCTGTGGAGCCCCCGGAGTTGGAGGATCTTAGATTAGATACTAGAAAGGACTTAACAACCAATCTTTACTTCTAAGGCCAAAAAGGGCCAAATTTGATCAGTAGGATGTGCTTAGTGTCACTTGTACATTTTTTAAAAAGAGAAAACATGTCCATCAATAGGAGCTGGTTTAATAAATACAACATACACAAAAAAGGAAATGTTATCCAGGCATTAGAAATGAGAAGGCAGCTTGGATTGAGTGTTGATATAAATTAATCTCTAATATACAGTGAGAAATAAGGGTATGGAGTTAAGTGTACTATTATTTTTTCACACACATTCTCTCTCTCTCTCTCTCTCGCTCTCTCTCAAACACACACACACACACACACACACACACACACACACACGAATGCACATGCATTTGCAAGCACATAAAACATCTCTAGAAGAGAAGAAATTCCAGGCAGAGAAATTCCAGGCAGAGGGTAACCAAGGGGCACACATGGGAAGGCAATTACTTTTCATTTACACCATTTTATACCTTTTGCAATTTATACCATGCATATATATTATCTGTTCAAAAATTAATTGCTTTTTAAAATAGCTTTTATTTACCTCCTTTTCTTCTATCCACAAGGAGGAAATTTGGGCTTTTCCTAAATTATGTTGCCACTATTAGCATAATCTCAGCTCATGTTCCCTTTCTCCTTTAATATGTGCCTAAAGATGAGCAATAGGAATATAGGACAAAGCCCCTCCATTTTACAGAACAATATTAATAAAACATCAACATATGTATATTGGAAAAGATCTGAAAAAGTATGCAGCAAATATTAAGTGCTTATCTTGAGTAGGGGAATAATAGGTAATTTTGGTCTTGTCTTAGTATTTTGTGTGATTTTCTAAGTTTATACAATAACATGCCTTATTTTTATAGTAATTCTTAAGTTTTATTTATTAATTTTTTATATTTATTTATTTATTTTATTTTTTAAATATATTTTATTGATTTTTTACAGAGAGGAAGAGAAAGGGATAGAGAGTTAGAAACATCGATGAGAGAGAAACATCGATCAGCTGCCTCTTGCACACCCCCTACCGGGGATGTGCCCGCAACCAAGGCACATGCCCTTGACCGGAATGGAACCTGGGACCCTTGAGTCTGCAGGCTGACGCTCTATCCACTGAGTCAAACCAGTTTAGGCTATTTATTTATTTTTTAATAAGGTTTAGAAAAACTTTTTGCTACTCACCTGGTTCCTGTCCCTGGCATTTGCATATCGAAACCTCTGGATATAATAAAAGACCAGCCATGCGAGGGAAATGATCATCAGGACGATGAAGGAGATGGAGACAAACACAACCGATGTGCGGCTCACGTATTTCTGCAAGTTCCGGGTACCGATGGTGATGTACATCGTCACGGTGATGTTTCTTTCCAGCAGGCTGACTATCTCCTTCCCTTTGGGCTCAGGAATCATTATCGCCACGATGTCTTCTACGCCTGTTGTGAGAGGGACGAGGGTAAAGGGATGAGAGAGAGCAGGAAAATGACAGTGAAATGTCTGGATAAAGTAACATACACCCACATAATGACATTATTTGTGATGATTCTTTGCCAGATCTAATATCCAGGTGCAATTCTAAGATCGAACAGCCAGAAACTGAGCCAAATTTTCTCTTTCTTCAGCTAGTCTGAGATGCTGCTGTCTTGACTATGAGAAAAGAACCTAAAATGAACTCATAATTTTGGTAGCAGCGAGGTCATGATCAACCTACCCTTCAACTGTCCCAGGTGTTGTTGACCCTGCTAAATAAAGGTGGCTGCTTTCCAACCAGTCCAAGTTTACAGCCCTAAATTGCATTTCACAACCCTTCCATCCCCTGAAGAGAGGAAAAGGCACTCTGACCCCATGGCACAAAGGTCAAATACAGATTCTTGCCATCTGTCTGTGACCTTTTTATCTTTCCATCACTCAGACACTCTGAATACTTGATCACAGATCTGTACTTATCATTTTGAAGTCAATTTTCTCCTACAGCGAGTACCCAAAGCGATCCCGAATAGAGTTTCTTAACAAGCTCTAACATGATCTGTTAACAAAAAATAAATGGTCTCAGAAATATTTTCTGCTTATTTTACCTAGTTCAATGTAAACAGCTTGTGCATCTCCATACCAAACCAGGGATGATGGAGGCTGAATAGATAACTCCAGGATTATTTCATCTCCACTCCCAAATACTCCCGCCACAATGACCCTATTACTGGATAGTTTGAAGCAAGAGGGGCAACTTTCTTGGATCAGAGTTATCTGGGTCACTGTCCCTATTCTTTGTGACACTATGTGAGGCTCAGCCTCTTGGTGAGGCGTTCTGGGGCCTCTACAAGGGGGTCTTTAGCAAGGATGTGAGACCAGCTCCAAATGAACCAACTTGGCACATCACTGTGAATATCAATTGCACTAGGATAGGTTCTCAGGGATCACCCCATTCAAATGTAGGCCCACAAATCTCTTCCTGGGCCCCATTTCCACATGGAGATATCCTATTCCCTGAGGTCACTACAAATTAAAGAGAGCAAATTTACAAAGAGGATGTTGCTGTTTAGGGACAAAATTAAACACTGCCATAGCTGCTTAAAGCTGGCCTTATTCACAGGTTGCGGCCCGCCAGACCGAACTGCCAGATTACAATGGCTCAGGATGGTGCAAGTCTCTTAGAAGCTACTTAGGGCTTTCACTTGACCTTGATCTCTACGCAGGTTTTCAATCCTACATTCCTTGATTCCTTTACCCACTGGGGCTAAATAAATATTTTAAAAGTTAATGACATACAAAGGTGTCTGTGTAGGCTACATCAATTATATCCTTAAAAAAAAAAATTCCAGAAACCTTTGCATGGGCCCGGCTGTAAAATCTCAAAGCCACACAGTGTTTAGATTTAGCTGTCAACTTCTGGGAATTACTGAAACTGATGGCTTGAATTTCAACTTTGCAGAATTTACTGACAATTCCAATGCTCCTCTTTCCATGTTTACTTTGGTTAATGGCTGCATGTGGTCTGAGGTTTTGGGAGGGATTAAGGCTGCCAGCAGGTTTTGTCTCTACAGAAATAACTTCTTTGTATTGCGGACTAATCCGGCCTGGTGAGGCTCATCCTGGTGCTATGGCCATCTCAGAGAGACTTAAGTGGTGGGTAGATTAATAACTTTTCACTTAATCAATCCCTTTACTTATATTTTCAAAGCTTATCTATTCAAAGCTCTAGAATAAGATATTTTTTGAGAAGAGGATTTGGGGTTATTTATAAGACTTTGTATGCTCAGACTTGCACAAGTTTAAAATTTTGAGTAGTCAAATCTTATCATTCTATTCCTTATGGCTTTTAGTTTCAACACTCTGCTTAGGAAGCTTCTCCACCAAAGAGGACAGAATACTCATTTAAAACTGCTCTTCAAAACATTTTAGTTTTACTTTTTACATTTAAATCTTGAACAACCTAAATGTGATTTGATAACAACACAACATGTATTGAGCTCTTATAATGAAACTAGAGGCCCAGTGAACAAAATTTGTGTATGGGGTGGGGGGGGGGGGGTCCTCTCAGCCCAGCCTGCACCCTCTCCAATCCGGGAGCCCTCAGGGGATGTCCAACTGCCGGTTTAGGCATGATCCCTGGATCGGTCCTTAAACCGGCAGTCAGACATCCCTCTCACAATCCTGGACCGCTGGCTCCTAATCGCTCACCTGCCTGCCTGCCTAGTTGCCCCTAACTGCTCCACCCACTGGCCTGGTCGCCTCTTACTGCTCACCCCTGCTGGCCTGGTTACCCGCAACTGCCCCCTCTGCCGGCCTGGTTGCCCCTCACTAACCCCCCTGCTGGCCTGGTTGTGAGGGTTAATTTGCATATTACCTCTTTATTATATAGGATGGCAGAGGGGAGACAGCTAGGATGAAATTTATTTTCACCCTAAGTTCTGAGATATATTTGGATCTACCTTTGGGTTTTACTTCACTGAAAGGTTGATCTACTTTTTTGTGAACCCACATCAGGCTATTATAGTTGTCTAGGCTTTTAGCAAATTTACTGTCTGGTACATTACCTCTTCTTCCGCTAAATTTCCCCTTACATTCTTCCTCTTATCTACTTATATGAAGAGACTATAGGACCTAATGGTACTGAGTTGGGCTCTGGAACTGAACAGCTTGTTTCAAACCCCAGCTCAGCATTTTAAAAATAGACAACCAAAGTTTGGACATCCATGAAGTTCTAAACTACTCATCATCCATTTTCAGAAACCTGAGGAAACATTTTATTTCCCTGTAGGGTAAAGTATAATTAACTATTTTAAACTGAGGGGCTTAGTTACACTACCTGTGTGGCTCATACCAGTGTTGTGTCTTCATGACACATGACATCTGCTTGGAAAGATGGAAGATGGAAGTTGGGAGGTTCCAGTCACCTGGACTTTAACCGTATTCATCATCCATATTCATAATGAATTTCTAGGGCTGGTGATGGCAAGTAATGGACAGGTTTCTGGGGTATTTCTTCATGCACTTTTGGTTATGAATTGTGCATGGTGTGCATTTATCCCAGAAGAAATAGTCAACTTAGGCACATAGGCTTTCCCCAAACAGCACAAAGGAAAGTAGATTTGGATGACTTATCTGACCAGTTGGATCAATGCACCAAGTCCAGGGCAAAAAGCTATGTGGGATCGAATTGTTCCAATGGGACATGTGCACCAATGTGACTTATCAGACAATTCCCTGATCTTTGCTTCATTTTGGAATGTGCAGCCGGCATCGGGAGAAGCCAGCAGGTTCTTCCCAGGTACACTGTGGTGTCACTGCTTCTGAGGGTGAATGTGAGGGAGAAAGGGAGAGAGGGAGGAAAGGAGGGAAGGAGGGAGGACTGAGGAGGGGCAGAGAGGGCTGAAAGCTCTGCTGAGTGATCTTAGAGTGAATGCTGCCCTAAGTACCTAACCCATGACACACCAGAGGCTCTGAGACTCAGGGAAGAGCAGTGAACAAACGGCATATTTTGTAGGGGTCAACTCTGCAAACAGGCCTTGCTATTTGGGCAATTCTATGTTCACTGTGATGCCTAATCTGTTATCAATTGCCTCTTTTTGCAAAATTATGTCGGCCGGCCATCTATTTTCCTCCCAAAGGCACTTTATACTTCCGGGTGATCACTGTTATGTAATTGCTGTGTATTCTGGAAAAGCTCCTGGAAAAGCGCCTTAACCGAGACTGTGTGACCAGGGCATGTATGTGACCTGGCCGCCAGGCAGGCAGCAGGAGCACCCTGTATATTTAGTGCTTCCCTTTCCCAGGAGAGAGCTCAGTTGCCACGACCTAATTTAGTCTGTGCAGATATGAAATCAAAACAAAAGTTAAGAAAGAATGTTTAATAACCAGGAAATCCTTTACTTATAAATTCAAAACCAGGTTGTTTAAACATTACATTGATAGAATGTCTAGAACATCAGCACAGGGCTAGACATTTAAAGGGCCGGCAGCCCCATTCCTCCCTATGCTTTCTGGGGGTGGGGGGGTGGGGTGGTAACTCCCTCCTCGGTTCCTGTGAGCAAAAACCCTTTTTCAGTCCTCTGCATCCTCTTCCCTCCTAATCTTTACTTTAGTCTCACTGACAGCCCTTTAGAGTGTAGGCAATAATAAGAAAAGGCAGTTTCCATTTATAGATGTTTTCTATTTACACATTTATTATATACTGCTTTTTTAATAGCTCCTGATAATCATCAATTCTCATGATAACATATGTGAAATAATTTCAAGAACTGCAAAGTACCATATACATGTAAAGTATTACAATTTTCCACATTAGTTTAAAAATACTTTTAGTAAACACAGATGCCAAAATCCTAAATAAAGCATTCACAAATCAACTCCAACAATCCAGTAAAAAAATTTTCCTGACCAATGTGGGATTTATCCTAGGAAGGTGAGGGTGATTTAACCTTAGAAAATATATGAATGCTTTGTAGTGCATCAACAAATTAAAGGAACAAAGCATATGATGATCTTGTGTGTAGTTAGTTAGCTGTCCTCCAATCTCTTACACTTCAACAGTATTCATGTTTTAGCCGGGCACAAGCTGTTCAGTGAGGTGTGAACCCTCACCCTCTCTTGCAGCTAGTGGTGGCTCTGTGATTAATATTTGGCCATTGAGATGAGAGTGGAGATGATGTTAGCTACTCCACGGTCCCATCCATACAGGACTGAGTATATGCACCCCAAGCCCTATCTCCCCTTTTCTCTGACTTCAGATAGAGAGATGTGGGAACAACCAGCTTCTTAGAGAAGGAAACTATATGTTGAGGATGGCACCCATTCCTGATTCTTATTAAGGGTAATATAAGAAAATTTCCTTAATGTAAAGCAGAGCATCTTACAGAATTAGTACTTTAAGTGGAGGGGAAAACATTAGAAGTGCACGCCCTTTCCCATCCATATTCTCAGTTAGTGATCTTACTGCCGGAGTCACTGAGAAAAATACCCATCAGAGGGGACTTTTCTATCCTATTAGTAAATGAGGTAATTCACAGAGAAGCACTTAGCATATGGCCTGCCACATAAAAACCAGGACATAGATGTTAAGTTTTATTAGTATCATTACTGTCAAACAGACAAATGGGAATGCCTCTCCCCACCCTTCTCATGGTACAATGAACCCTCCACTACTAAGGCCTAATCCTGTCAGTGCAAAGTGCCCTACTGGGCATAGTCCCTGGTCGTGTATGATCAGGGCACACAGGACTTTTATTTGAATTAAGAGAAAAGCAAAGGCCCCTTTTTCCTGCTGGTCTTAAACAGGACTGTGTGTCAGGCTAAGCTGTGGCAGTTAGCAATGCAAGGGGAAAAGACTGGGGAAAGGGCTGGTATAGGAGGAGAGCCAAAACGTCAGGACAGAAATAATCTGATGACATGACTTGAGCCTTGATCAAGCCATACCTGAAATCAGAACCTTTAGACTTTGTAGTTATTTTGCTAAAGGCACTTTGGGCTGAGTTTTCTGCCCTTTGCTCCCACATTATGTAAACAGGTCCCAAACCAGAGTCATTAAATTTCATTACACTGCCATGCAATTTTTCAAGTGATCTATAATTTAATTTTATTTGAGTTCATAGTAAAATTCACCCTTAGTGCTTCCATCTGTGTACACTTCAGTAAAGAATGTCCATGTCAAGCAAAACTCTTGCTGTCTGCTTTGCATGTGTGATTACAAAGCCATCCTTGGCCATAATAAGCAGTCATGCTAGATAGCTCTTAAGTGTGTTCTGTTACCTTCTCTATTTCAGGGTGCTATCCTGAACCATGTGCCTTTCCTGAAACCCATGTATTACTATGGTTGTTGGGAATGGGAAGGGTATTATCTGGAACATAGTCTTATTCTGTAAAAAAATTTTTTTTCAGGGATAAACACAATTTCAGAGTAGGTCTGAATGTGCAGCCGGCATCAGGAGAAGCCATCAGTTTAGGAGTGTAAACATTTATTATTTGGGAACCAAACTAATAATTTGTAGTGCAAGCCAACTGACATGATTTCTCCAGAAGACCACTAAGCTCAATATATTAAAGGCTCACCTGGTTGTTGGGTAAAAGCTGTTAATCTGAGCTTCCCCAAAGTTTTGCTGAAAACTTGAAATATGTCAAACACTGGGTGTGACTGAAGTGCATTTCAATTATGCACTGGAACCCGTAAGTGGAGATTTGTCATTACAGTCAAAGGCAGACACTCAATAACAACTAACTTTTATGAGATAAAAAAAAATTAGGAGGTGCTAACAATAGCCAATTTTATTTTCCTTGATGGTTCTAATAACTTAATTACCTCACCAATATTGGCTCCTCAGCTACATCTGAGATGATCAATGACTCATGCTTTTTTATAAAATTCATTTTTCCTGGTTTACACATGTGTAGAATTTTCTATGAATTTATGATAGCTGTAGGAGAAGTAATAAATATAAAATAAGTTATTTTATTATAGCCTCACCATGGCATTTTCTTAGAATATAGTCAGTGAATCAGACTTAAAATAAAACTTACTTCTAATCTTCGTGAGAATTTTAAATGGTTAAAAATGATATCATAGAGTTCAGGTTGAAATAAAACAAATCATTGAATACCAAATTGATTTTTTACAATGATTCAGTTTTATTGTTTTGATCCTCTTTCAAGGATATGTTTACTGTTTTTAGAGAGATGGGGAGAGGGAGAGGGAGAGCGAGAGAGAGCAAGAGAGAGCGAGAGAGAATGAGAATCATCAATGTGAGAAACATTGATGTGAAAAACATCTATGGGTTGCCTCCTGCATATACCCCTACTAGGGATCAAACCCTGCAACCTAGGTATGTGCCCTGATGGGGGAATCAAATTTGCAACCTTTTTGGTGTATGGGACAAGGCTCCAAACAACTGAGCCACCCAGCCATGGCCAATTCAATTTTTATTAAAGCAAATAATCATGCTTAAAGCACCATCTGTTTGCATATAAAATATTTTAAATTCTCATTTTAGTTTGAAGAAAAACCAATATACATGTAAATCTCATTAAGGAGCAGACCAGTGGAATCACAGGATAGGAAACCCTGAGAGACCAAAATTCCTCAGCATTTTTCTTTTCCTAATAATCTAATAAATGAAATTAAAAAGCAGAATCACTTAGCATAACTTCTAGCTGGGTGACTTAGGAAGATTTCCTACTTTTTTAAAATTCAGATTCATTATCTCAAAAACTCTAATAGTAAATGTACTGACTAGTCCAAATGATTGAGTGAGGATTAAATGAGATAATGCATATAAAGGACTCAGAACATAGTAAGTGCTCAATAAATATTAAGTTATTGTTATCATCAACATCATCTATCAATTATTTAAAAGATTCCAGGCAGTGTAAACCTTGCGTTTTGACCAATAGAGGTAGTGTGGGGGTGGGAAGGAGCACACCGACCTTGGCTGCCACTGGAGCCCGAAACAAAGATTGAGCTTCTGGACAACCTAGAGCACCCGATTACTACACAGACCCCTCCAAATAGCTGAGGACCAAGAGGCCCAGGCTGAGCAAGTTGTCATTTCTGCAACATGAAAGGGTTAACTTTCCACTGCACATTGGTCAATGAAAGGAATCTCTGAGGCAGATAAATAGAACATTAATCTTCAAAGGAAAAAAATGATCATAACTAGGGGTTAGCAACTAATGGTCCAACTCATATTATTCTCTTAAGGGGATAAAAAATACAAAATTGTTTAATTTTTCATTTGAAATAATCAAAGCAAACCTGGACTAGTGTTTTGTTTTGCTTTGAGTTACTGGGAAATATCACATCAATTATTCTCCACTAGACTATTTTAATAATGTATGGCAAGAACTTAAAATTACAATTAACAATCACAATATCTTAGATTTAATGAACTTACAGATAGTTATGGCATACTATTATGTACCATTGTATAGAACAGGGAAATATACATGAAGCATCTCTTCTCACGATTTTTGCTTATTTGTTTGGCAGAAGTGACCTGGAATTCCCAACTTACTGCATCAAAATTTATGACAGAGGCCTGGCCAACATGGCTCAGTGGTTGAGCGCCGACCTATGAACCAGGAGGTCACTGATTCCCAGTCAGGACACGTGCCTTGCTTGTGGGCTCGATCCATAGTAGGGGGCATGCAGGAGGCAGCCAATCAAAGTTTCTCTCTCACCCATGTTTCTATCTCCCTCTCCCTTCCTCTCTCTCTTTATCTCAAAAATAGATTAAAACATATTTTAAAAATATTATGACAGAGATCTTAACCTAAACAGGAATCAGGAGGCCTGTGGGAGGAGCTCTCACACTCTATGCCACTGCCAGGGCCCTACAGGAAGAACTCTATGCTAAACATAGCTCTAGGGTTGGAACCACCCCTCCCCTTGACTTCCTCTTCCCCTCTATAAGGTGCTTCCTCTTGTTTTGGGCAGAACTTGCTCACTGATCACCATGTCTGCACTTTCTGGACTGCAATCCTTTCTTTTTCCCAAATAAATCTTTTTTTGTGTGTGTGTGTGATAAAGTTTCTAGTCAACCTCTGTTTTATGGTCAACAGCTGCAAAACTATTAAATGCGCATTACTTCACTGGACTCATCTCTATGTTTCCTTTCAGTATTCTCCAAAGTTGTCTTCAGTAGTCTTTGAAAACTAGAAGATCTCCCTCTACTAAAGATCCAGATTGGAAATTCCCTTTCTTAAGAGCAATCCAAGTTTACTATTTTAGTTTCTAGAGCTAGAAAACTCCACATAGCCTCACTGCTGCCCAAACCTGGTTGCTTCCAAAGTGATTCTAACCCCTGGAGCACACAGGCCTGGTGTCAGCAACATTCCCAGAATTGCCCCCTTTTGTTTAACCCCTAACTTTCGAGCTCATCATTGTTGGAAAATAGGACCAAGAGGCCTTTATGCTCAGGTAATGTGGACCCAGCAGGAGTGTGAAGACAGGGATGTGCTATCACGGTGGGGCCAGTGCTGATGGCTTTCTGGCTCCTGCTTATCCGATCTGTTCACCCAAAGAAAGCACCAGTTTTCAGCCGACCACCGCAAGAGGTGCCAGATGTGGACAGGGCCATGAAAAGCTGCTGCAGAACCACGGAGTTCTACTTCTGGGTGCCACCCAGCGACCATCTGTCAAGTCCCATCTCCACATTTTTCAAAAGAGAAACCTGAGGCCCAGAGACTTATCCAAGACAAAAAGGGGGTTGGTGGCAGCCTGGAAGCAGGCTTTTAAGAATGTTTAGAAAGATGAATGTAACTGATTGCTAACAGAGAAATTATGATCTTACAGATGGATGTTGTTATTTTGCATAAGCTAAGCTTCCTGGAAGAAGTAAAATCATTTAAATATTCGTATTAACAAGAAGAAAATTCTGAAATGTCCTCAATTAAATTACAGCAGACGGGAGGGTGAACGGAAGAAACAAGAGAGGTTAATCAGGTAAGAGCTGCAGGCTGAAACCAACAAAAGACCGATAACATTCCTGAATATACTAGTACCTCCAAGCTTTGAATTAACTTCCATCCAGGTGGCTACTTCTGCAGTTATCTAGACAGAATAGCCAAGAAGCCGACCACCAGGCGCCACTGCATCTTGTTTATGCATGCTATTTCTGGACTGTGGCCCAAAGCAAGCCCCCAAAAGCAAACACAGTTCCCTTATAGACTCTGCACCTGTACTAGAACTAGCCCCTTCATCTTCTCCCATCCTTTTATCTAGAGCCGATGTAAATTCTTTTAAAGCAACTTATATCTTTCTTCTCCAAATGGTTTGTATAAAAGAGCCCCGTCAGCCCAGTCGATATTGCTCAGTGGTTGAGCGTCGACCTATGAACCAGGAGGTCACAGTTCGATTCCAGGTCAGGGCATATGCCTGGGTTGTGGGCTAGATCCCTAGTGGGGGTTGTGCAGGAGGCAGCCGATAAATGATTCTCTCATCACTGATGCTTCTATCTCTCTCTCTGTCACATCCTCTCTGAAATCAATAAAAATATAATTAAAAAAATAAAGAATAAATAAAATAGCCCCGTCAATCTCAGAACACTGGACATGTCTTCTCCATCCAGCCCTGCCACTGCTGGTGGTCCTTTCTCACGTGCATATATAGCTCAATAAACCTGCCTTTCCCAAAAACTTTGGGCTTGGAAAGTTTTGCTTAATGATATAGATAAGTCTCTCTTGGGCTTTGATCCTGTAATACCATTAACGATATTGTATATTGTAAGGAAATGTGTAAATTGAAGCAGCAAATCATCATCTTTCTACCTCCTTTTTAGTGTTTCACCACATGAAACACAAATCTTAAATGCTTCTTAATTATTGAGCATCTGGCCTTAGAGATGATAGTACTTGAAGCAAAGGATATGTGAATGCTGACAGGCTGGTTCTAGAAAGACCCAGCCAGTTCTGGGTCGCTGCTGAACACAAAAGGTAAGAGCATTTTTGCCTCCAGAGAGAGAGAGAGAGTCCTTAGACATGGGACTGATGTCACTACTAATTTATGTAAAGAGACTGTGGCTACTAAAAAAAAAAAGAGTCAAGAACTATTGAAAAAGAATTGTTGTTTTCTTCTTTTGGACCTGTTTTTCAGCATTTATTTGAATTTCCCAAATTCTAGAGAGGTTACTCTAAGAAACCCTGCTCATGCACAGTCATCTTATAATTTATATCCATTGTGTAACATGTGTACAATCTGCATCCACCATGGAGCTGAAGGCCTGTCCCGACACCCTCGCAGGCTGTCTAGTCAACACAGTGTCCGTTATTTGGTGCTAATCATTTCCCTTTGCTTATTCTGGAAATTACTACTTGTTCTCTCTTTTATAAACAACTCCAAAGTGAAACAAAATGATGGCTTTCTTCATCACATTAATAACTTTGATTTGGAAAATCATTTGCAAATATTAGTTCTGGAGCCTCACAGCCATTCCAACAGATCCCAACCATAAAACTCCATTTCTTCACTAGAAACATTCCACTCTGAATGTCAAGACTTCAGCCTTGAATAAGATTCTAGTGAAGGCAAAAGACAGTTACATATTTGGGTTGCTCAGCAACCGATAAAACAGCTTTCCAAATCTGAAGCAAATAAATAAATTCTAACTGAAATGTGAGAACAATAATTTTATATGGGAATCATAGTAACTAAACGATAAATTCAGAGAGTCAAGAAAAGCATGGTTGATTGTTCCAAGCACAGTGATAAAATAAATTATTCCAAGTGTGGAAAGACTGGAATCATGGGAATGCTTTTATCTTCAGATAGTGCAAATCTTAAAGGGGTCATCCAAGAACCAAAATTCTTAAAATAATGCCAATTGCCATCTGAAAATACATACAACATAGTAAATCTATCTTGTTCCTAGGAGGGAGGGATTTTATTGATAACATGAAAAATTCCTCAAGTTCTCAGATTCCCTGTCACAAAAGAATGTGCAGTAATGATTCCAACCTCAGTTCCATTTATTTAAAATGTTAGTGCACTTGAGCATATTTTTTAAGTGCCTTATTCTTAGCCTTCAGAATTTCCATCTGAGTACATAGGTATTTTCAGATAAACTCGCTAGGGTTAATGAGATTAAAGCATTAACCAAGGATTGGGAAGAAAAAAGGAAGATATCAGAAGGCTGCACAGTAGAGCTGTATCTCGGGGCAGGTGTGGGAGACATAAAGGGGGCTGTAGCATGTCAGATGAGTGTTGGCATTGGCCTTGCTCCCGAGGCTGGTAGCAGGAGAGGAGCTTGGTCATTGCCAAAGCAGCTGAGAGAAAAGCACAGTGTGCTCCACTTTAAATGCTGTGAGAGATGCTTTTCTCAGCATGACAAGGCTCTCTGATGCTGATCCTCCCTGGTTGAGGGGGAGGCACTCAGACATAGCTATTTCAAAGGGTGAGCAGGGTATGGGAATGAGAAATCCTTCTCCCATCCCAGACCCACCGACAACCAGGGGAGATGGTGTTAGTCCTGCATGGTGAGGGGCTCTTCTTCATATCAAGGGAGAAGAGCTGGGATTTGGTAGTCAGTCTCCTCCACCACAGGAATCAAGGGACATCCTTTGATTCACAGTAGCAGGGGACCCAGTGAAGAGAATGAGAGATCATGCTCTGGGGAGTGATGCATTTTCCCACAGGGTGTCAAATCACCTTTATGAGTATATTAGTTTCCCATTGCTGTGACAAATTACCATCAACTTAGTGGCTTAAACAATACTAATTTATTATCTCACAGTTTTAGAGATCAGAAGTCTGAAAAGGGTGTCCCTGGCTAACATCAAGGTGTTAGCAGGGCTGTGCTCTTTCTGGAGGCTCTTGGGCAGAAACTCTTCCTTGGCTTTTCCAGCTTGCATTCCTTGGCTTGTGGACACATTCACTCCACCCCCTCCTCTCTCTCTGACTCTCATGCCTAATAATCATTATAATTACACTAGTGGCCTGGTGCATGAAATTTGTGCACAGGGGGAGGGTTTCCTCAGCCCAGCCTGCACCCTTTCCAATTGAACATCTGGGACTGCTGGCTCCTAACCGCTCACCTGCCTGCCTGATCACCCCTAACTGCTTCTGCCTGCCTGCCTTATTGCCCCTAACCACTCTGCCTCCCTGATCACCCCTAACTGCCCTCCCCTGCTGGCCTGATCTTGCCCCCAACTGCCCTCCCCTGCAGGCCTGATCTCACCCCCAACTGCCCTCCACTGCCGACCTGGTCGCCCCCAACTGCCTTCCCCCTGCAGGCCTGATCTCACCCCCAACGGCCCTCCCCTGCTGGCCTGATCTTGCCCCCAACTGCCCTCCCCTGCAGGCCTGATCTCACCCCCAACTGCCCTCCACTGCCGACCTGGTCGCCCCCAACTGCCTTCCCCCTGCAGGCCTGATCTCACCCCCAACGGCCCTCCCCTGCCTGCCTGATCTTGCCCCAAACTGCCCTCCCCTGCTGACCTGATCGCCCCTAACTGCCTCTACCTCGGCCCTCATCACCATGGCTTTGTCCAGAAGAAAGTTGGATGTCCGGAAGATGGCTGGTCGACCTGGTCTAATTAGCATATTACCCTTTTATTAGTATAGATAGATTATATAGAATAGGGTTGCTTAAATGGTCGGGGGGAGCCTTTTTCATCAGGAGGAGAAGCTCTTGGCAGACAAAAATACATAATCCCTATATCTGGACTGATAGCCAGCTATATGCACTATACTGCCAAACTGGTCATTAAAAAATTGAACCACTTTCTTACACCTTACACCAAATATCTGTTGCCCTTAAAACCCCTCCTTGGCCCCCACCTTAGGTTCTGCCTTCACAGTTCACCCAGATTAGGTTCTGATTGCTAGGTTTCTATGCCAGTCAGCATCAAAAGCTCTGCCTCCTAGGCAGCCATTGGCTCCTCACTGTTCACCTAGATTTGGTTCTGTTATGTTGGTTTCTATGCCAGTCAGTGTCAAAAGCTCCACCTCCTAGGCAGCCAATGGCTCCTCACAGTTCACCCAGATTTGGTCTGATTGGTCAGTTTCTATGCCAGTCAGTGTCTCTGGGCCTATCTCCAGGCCTGATCAGAGAGGCAGGGCTGATCAGCAGCCTCTGTGGCTGCTGGCAAGGCCCAGAGAGAAAGAGAGGCAAGGGCTGATAAACAGCTATCACGGAGGCTGCGGATCAGACCCTGCTTCTCTCTCCGGGCCTCTCCTGGGGCCTGATTTGCAGTCCCCTTGGCAGTCAGTGTTGGGTCACTGCGCCTGCAGGACTGACTTCCGCAGTGCCAACCTAGCACTGACTGCCACAGGGGCTGTGGATCAGACCCTGCTTTTCTCTCTGGGCCTCTCTCCAGGCCTGGATCCACAGCCCCCTTGGCAGTCAGTGCTGGGTCGCCACGGTGCCCGCCATGGCGACCCAGCACTGACGGCAGGACTGACTTCCAGTGTTTGGTCATCTGTTTGGTTGTTTTGGATGTTACAAATCCTGGCACTTTATATATATAGACTGGCTAATCCAGGATAATTTCCCTATCTCAAAATCCTTAACTTAATCATACCTGCAAAGTGCTTTATGCCATATAAGGCAACATATTCCCAGGTTCTGGAGATGGGAATGGGGAGCATTATTCTGCTTACCAGACTGAAGGTGGAAGTAAGACATATTTCTGGAGGAGGCCTCCCAGAGGCATGCAACTGGAGCCAGATCTTTCTGGATTATAGTGAGGGCCCCTGAGTTTCCCAGGTGTTTACATGACTGGTGAAGTAAGATTATTTATGATTTCCCTAAGGCCTTCAACCTGCTGGAATATACTGACTTCAGCCAGAGGCTAATTTCAATAAATGTTAAAGCTATTCTTTCTCAAAGTTGAGAAGGGTAATTAATCCCTGTCTCCCTCTCCTCCTTGCCCCCACTAGCTGCTATCCCACACCCCATACTCCAAACCTAAATCCTAGCACATGAGCAAGATCCTGGGGACAGAATTCTGACTAAGGCAGTGACACTCACTCAATGTAAAACACTGGCTAGGAAGGATTACAGGCTTGGTCCGTTTTGGCATGAAAAAGGTTACATGTGTGGGGGTTTGTTGGCATAATAGTGATAATTTGCCTCCAAGGGCCTAAAAATAGCTGCCACCAGCCTCTGAGATTGTAAGAGATTTCCAAATAATTATTCGCTCCATCTCAGCTCCCTCTAGACCTTCGCATGTAGCATGGAGGCACGCATTTATGCCTCCAGACTCTGGCAGACCTGCTCATGGAAAGGATAAAAAAAGAGCCAGCCAATTAACCATATTTGGAGTGGAGATCCAAGGATCAAGTGTCACAAACTGAAGGCAGATTAACATCTCCCCACACGAGGAGTTACTGGGATGTCTGGAAGGCAACGGCCCAAAGAATCTGAGAGGAGAGACAAGTCTGAGACAAGGCTGATCTGTGTGTGTATCAGGCCAAGGATGCAAGCTAAAGGCAAGAATACAACTAATAAGGAGATCAATTCTTAATAAATGTTGGTTGCAGAGCTGCTGCTCCAACACACACACACACACACACACACACACACACACACACACACACACACACACACACACCCTCCCTCCACTGCCTATTTAATCAGCCCTAACAAACCAAAGCTGGAAGCTAATAGCTAATATTGAACAGTGAGTGACCTTATTGTGGTGGCTGGCCACACAACAAAAGCCACATTTAGAAGGCATCAAGTCCAAAAAAAGTAAGGACTGAGAGTGAGGAAATCTAGGCTATGAACAAATGAAAAAGGTTTTAAGTATTCCCTGAAGGTAGCCCTGCAGGGCAAAATGATTCATTGCCAGGCTTGCAGAGCAGAGAGCAGGGTTGATTTTTCACTCAAGGCTGTCACCCATCTGGTTTTCACCTGGATTATCGGGATGGAAGCTTATGTTTAATCAACCTACCACTCTTTATTGAGTGCTCAGCACTACTCAGTGTTAACAGACAGTATGAGATGGTGGAAAATAAATTTGATCTGGAATAGTTAAAACTAAAGTCCTGCCTTTATTCATGGCTGTGTGACCCATGCATTTAATTTCATTGCATCTCAGTTCTTTTATCTCTATGATGAAATAATAATAATATTGTATATTAAGTATGCATTAGTTATCTATTATAATTATACATTATTAATAATTTACATAAACTTGAGAATTTATTATTATTACTAGAGGCCCGGTGCATGAAAATTTGTGCACTGGGGGAGGGGCGGTCCCTCCGTCCCCCAGTCCGGGACCCCTCAGGGGATGTCCTCCTGCTGGCGGGCTAAGCCAGCTGGTGGACATCTGTCTCGCAGTCTGGGACCTCTTGCTCCTTATTGCCCGCCTGCTCACTGCTCCTTAGCGCTGCCACGGAGGGAAGAGAGGCTCCTACCACCACTAATGCACTCACAAGCCATGAGCCCGGCTTCTGGCTGAGTGGCACTCCCGCTGTGGGAGCACACTGACCACCAGGGAGCAGCTCCTGCATTGAGCGTCTGCCCCCTGGTGGTCAGTGCATATCATAGCGACCGGTCGTTCTGCCGTTGGGTTGATTTGCATATTAGGGTTTTATTATATAAAATTATTACCCTCTGGCTACTTCAAAAGGGTGATTAAAGAATAAAATCCTATATAATAAAAGCGTAGTATGCAAATTATCCCCTCGACTGGGAGTTCATCCGGGAGTTGGACCAGGGGGTGGGTCCAGTCAGGGGAAGGGAGGGAGACCCCGGCCAGCAGCCGGCAGCTGCTAGGGACCCTACCAGTGCACGAATTTCATGCACTGGGCCTCTAGTATGAATATAAAAGTTCTTAACATACTAAATGTTATAAAATATACATTGCTATTATAGAAGCAAGGTAACCTTTGGGTTCTACTTAGGGAATTTAGGGAAATTATATATGCACAAGAAATATAGTTAAAGAGAAAAATTGTATTTAGCAAAGTGTTAGAGAGTCCTGTACTCAATTAGATTTCCTGAACCCATGCACTAAAGATGCCTTGTGTGGTACAGACTAAGAATACAAGTGAGAAAAGAGATCATCAAGAAAAACTTTGTGGATACAAGGAGGCAGAATGGTACTTGGAGAACATTCCAGAGCATGAGAGATTCATGAGCCAATACACAGAGAATGAGAAGCAAATCTGCATAATTTCCCCAAACCCTCTCCTATAAACCACGATGGGGAACCATACGGTGATTATCTACCAAAATATAAGCTGTACATACCTTTTGACACTACACTTCCACTTTTAAAGAAATCAGTACTACAGATGTTTATGTATGTATATATGTTAATAACATTCTGCAAAAAAAAAAGTACTCTGCAGCCCAGTTTGTATATTTGATAGAAATATAATTGAAAAATCTAGAAATATAACCTTAGAGGCCATCAATAGGAGACTGGGTAGAAAACTGTGGTATATCCTCAATGAAATATTTCACAGATTTTATAAAATGTGAAGTATACAATAGGCTCCATATGCACTGATTTTGAATAACTGTCAAGATTTATTATGTAAAATAAGTAAAGTATAGAACTGTGCATACAATGCTATTATTGGTGTAAAAAGAAAAAGACTGACAGATGCAAAGACTTCCTGCATCAAAGTAAAAGTCACTAGTGACAGATTAGGAGAGAGGAGCGGCAGCTGCACTTGTCACTATATACCTTTTGAATTCTGTATCATACTCATGTATTACACATTCAAAAATTACTTTAGTAGTACCATTTGGTGGCCCCGTGCTTTTAAAGACTTCAAGTAACTGCACACCCTGACTTCAATTTAGGAAGCCCTGATGCACAATGTTCCCTGAAGAGACTCTAGTTGAAATTGCTTCCAGGTAGATAACAATGCAAAATAAAGTCCAACTTATAGTTCAGTTCCCTGTGGACTTCCTTTAATGGTTAGGTACTGTTATGGACTGCATTGTGTCCCCATCCCCAAATTTATATGCTGAAGCCCTCAACCCAATGTGACTGTATCTAGAAACAGAGCCTTTAAGGAGGTAATTAAGGTTAAATGAGGTCATAGGAGTGAGGCCCTGACCTGATAGAACTGGTGTTCTTATAAGAAAAGAAACAGATTCCAGAGCTTTCTCTCTATCTCTCTCTCTCCAACACGCAAGACACAGGGAGAAGGCAGCCATCTACAAGCCAGGGAGAGAGCCCTCACCAACACCAACCCTACTGGCAACTTGATCTTGGATTCTCAACCTCCAGAACTGTAAGAAAATAAAATTCCATTTTTTAAGCCACCCAGTCTGTGGTATTTTGTTGTAGCAGCCCCAGCAAAGCCAGACAGGAACCAACATGGACTCTAGTCAGTGTAAACCGAGCTCAAGTGGTAGTTGCAATGCCTGGCCTGCAGAGGAGCAACAGGCTGACACACAGTAACACAGCCCTACAGAATGTGTGTGAGTAGCCTTGGGTCCTAGTTCCCGGGCTGTCCCCAGGGCTGTGACCTTGAACTATCAACCTCTGTAGGATGTATCTGAAGAATCTCTAAGTCCCTTTCAGCTTGTGGGTACCAGGATCAGACAGCAAAATATGCCACTGCCAAGAGTCAAGTTCACATGCAAAAACAGTGCCATTTCAGACTTGTGAAAGATAAATAGTAGATTGTAACCCAGGAGTTCCTTATCAGTGTGAGCAGATCTACTTAGATCTCTAAGCCTCACAAAGATGTGGCTTCGGACACAATCTTTCTCATTCTGGCTTCTGCTAGCCTTCTCAGGGCAGGAAAGGCAGAATATGCTCGACTTTGAGAATTTACTACTCTGAAAACCCACCTTTCGGAAAACTTGACACTCCCAAACAGGGCAGTACAGAGGCACTCCATCTCACAAACAGACAACTATGACAACTCCTGTTGCTATCAAAGGAAGAGAGATGGTGTTAAGCCAATCACTAAAACACACATTGCTCAGGTATCATTGATACCAAAGAGGAAAGTGGAAGTGACTCTGCTGGTGGGCAATCCAACACTTGGAAGAGAAAGCTACAGGAATACTCTTCTGGTGAAAGAGCAATATTGAAAAGCCTACTGAAGCACGGATGCTGTTTTTTTTTTTTTTTTAGTCTAGGATTTGAATTCTTATTATCAAGGGTATATATGACATAGCAACACCTTGGAACAGATATCCTATGGTTTGGGCATGGGATAATTTTCTTAATGACAATGAGGCTAAAAGAATGGCACTTTTGTTACCAAGATTTGGTGATGTGGCTACAAGAGAAAATATGACCCAGGATTGTGGGTGACAATTTCATAATATTGAACTCATCCTGAACCTTGGACAGAACCCATTTCCATTGTATTCATTCATAGCAAAGCTGACAAAAGAGCTTTATCAGATTAGGAGTTGAAATGAACTTGAAAAGAAGTTTTTGAAGAAAAGCAAGGCTCTTCAAGGAATTGGTTTAGAAAATTCTGCCTCCAAATCTCTCCTACTGAATAGTTCTGAACACAGGGCAATCTTTTATCTACTTAAGTAATTCAAAAACATGGAAGAGAAAATACTTAAGCACAAATTTCATAAATACATTCTAGATTCCCTGGGTCAGTACATGTAAAGGAGACTCCTGGTTATAGCTTTAAACCTGTCAAGTCCCTAGAACTTTGGATGCAAGAGCAGGTTATCCCTTAAATCCTTATTAAATACTGTAAGTACACAGACATATTGGTTTACCAACAAATATATTTGAAATTGAGCAACGTCAAATTGCCATGCAGGTGGCAGACTAATTTAACTCTTTAAGAATATTAAAAGTAAATACAATAGTATTTTCATGCACAAGTCAGAAGATCTTGAAAAGTATATCAACTTCAAGATAAATATAAGTGCCTACTCTGAATTAAAATTTTTATCTTTGTTCTTGCCACACGCTTAGGTCAAGAGAGAGGTAATGGGATTTTTTTTTTTTTAAATTTGCCTCCTCACACCTTAAATGAGGAAATTTTTTTTTTTACAATTATAAAAAAAATGAATCAAATATCCAAATGCGTAGTTGTTTAAAATGTTATATTTCAACATGATTTTGTTTGGGAGGTTTCATAAATGGTAATCCCTGGCCAGAGGCATCCTTATTCAAAAGTTATTTCAGCTGGTTAGAATTACAAATGGCAACAAATATAAATAAGTTTAACAAGTCTTAAGCTATAATAACTATCAGAATGACTCATTTAGTACTAATTTATCTGTGACCTTTTAAAAATTGCTACACAGAGAAGAAATTAAATAAATTAACCTGACCTAACTTACAATTGAATAATTATGTTGGAAAAATGTTTGAGGTGCACAGATTTAAACCACTAAGACACAGGCCAGGTATTTCCCATATCTATAAGTTTATGGAAAACTTTCAAGAGATTATATTCCCACTCTGCTTACAGTTGTAAAATGCAACCTATCTTTAAAATCTAACTGGAAATCCCTCAAAAACTAATTGAATTCTGTGTTACTCCATCAAAGCCTAATTCTCTGAGTAATTTTTCTCTCTTTTCTTTAGATATGCTTTATATATACTTCTCTCTTTGACTATTTTCTATCTTCTCATATTTCCAAGTTCTTGCTCATTCTTGAAATATTCCCTCCTTGTTTATCCTCACCACCCCTTTCTCTCCTGTCTTTTCAGTTTCAGTAATAATACAACAGATTTTCTCAATTGTAAAAGGCAATGAAAGCATTAGTTTATATAATCTCCTAGGAGAATTAAAAATATAACCAAATTTTATAAAACTAACTTTCATAGTAATAAATAACATCTGTGAAATAAATTAAATGTGAATGATATATGTGTGTTTATATCTATATGTGTATATATTTCTATCTACAATATTGATTCAGACATCACCTGAAATCATTCTGTGTATGAGTCCCCACTTTATTTGGGAAAATACAACATCTCAGCTCTGCTTCGAGAAAGCAAATAATTTTATCACAGATTATTATACAGTGAAAGCAGCATTAATTGAAGTTACAATTCTGAGTGTTAGAAATGCTTTTCACCTTGAATATGTTTATTGTCAAAGCCGCATGCGTAACAGTCTTTACTATATTCGATTAAGCTCACACTAGGACAGGTTATCTGACTCCTCCCATGGTTCTCTCAACAGTTTCTCATTCTAAGAACAGATCTATGATGTCAGCCCTTTTTTATTTTTAATTTAAATTCTTTATTGTTTAAAGTATTACACAAGTCTCCTTTTTCCCCACATTGACCTCTCCCCGGCCGCCCCACCCACCAGCATGTGCCCTCACCACCTCCCACCCCGCTGTCTGTGTCCATTGGTTATGCTCATATGCATGCATACATGTCCTCTGGTTGATCTCTTACCCCGTCACCCCCCACCTTCCCTCTAGGTTGGACAGTCTGTTCAATGCTTCTATGACTCTGGCTCTATTTTTGTTTATCAGTTTATGTTGTTCATTATATTCCACAAATGAGTGAGAACATGTGATATTTATCTTTCTCTGACTGGCTTATTTCGCTTAGCACAATGCTCTCCAGTTCCATCCATGCTGCTGCAAATGGTAAGAATTCCTTCTTTTTTTATAGCAGCATAGTATTCCATTGTGTAGATGTACCATAGTTTTCTAATCCACTCATCTGCTGATGGGCATTTAGGCTGTTTCCAAATCTTAGCTATTGTAAATTGTGCTGCTATGAACATAGGGGTGCACATATCCTTTCTGACTGGTGTTTCTGTTTCCTTGGGATATATTCCTAGAAGTGGGATTACTGGGTCAAATTGGAGTTCCATTTTTAGTTTTTTTGAGGAAATGCCATACTGTTCTCCACAGTGGCTGCACCAGTCTGCATTCCCACCAGCAGTGAACGAGGGTTCCCTTTTCTTCACCTCCTCTCTAGCACTTGTCATTTGTTGATGATAGCCATTCTGACAGGTGTGAGATGGTACCTCATTGTTTTGATTTGCATATGATGTCAGCCCTTAATCCATCTCCCTCTCCCACCTCCTTCCTCTCCTCACTATCTTAAACTATGCCACACTGAATGATTAAGAGCGTGGGTCAAAATGATGTGATTACATAAACACCCACTATTTCTGTCTTATGGAAATGCTTCTTGTGAGTTACTCAATGCATCTCAGCTCAGAGAATGTACCTCCTCTCTGGGCTTGCATCGAGAAGAATACCGTTTGGCCTAATCTCACCAAGAAATTGCTAATCCTTTTAAGCAGGACTGCTGCATGCACTAAGGGGCATAACTGCAAACAGGGCTAGCAGCCTATAAGCAAGTCAGATGTAATGCAGAGGGGAAGGGCTGCAGAGGGAAAGCTGGGCACCTTCCCGCACGAAGCCACCATATTCTCAATGAGGAGGTACGTCAGCTTTGATTATTTCAAAGCACTGTTCTAGTTATGTCCTTTAAGCTCTTCAAGGAGCACTCTCAAAATTCCAAAAGGAAAGAACATTTTCTGTAGTATTCATCACTGTATACTTAATGCCTACAGCACTGCCTGACACATAGTAGGTGCTTAAAAGACATTTGTCGAAAGAATGAACCAAATGGCAGGATTCCCATCACCACTCTAAAGTGATTGTCATTCATTTAGGAGACTCAGTTTCTCTTTCTGCCCTGATAGATATATTTTTCTTGAGTAGACACAAAATTACTTATTATTTATTGGGCCAAGTATGAGAGATAAGAAGAAAAAATTAGGGAACTACTGAATTTTGAGAAGCAAGGAGAGAAAGGACCGTGGGAATGATTTTAGGGTGTAGCACACCATACAAAACAGAGCTACAATGGGTGCTAGCTTTTAGGATTAATTTATATCACAGAAAAGAACATGTATCATACATGGTACCTCAGGGACCTAGGCAGTGTCCCCCACCCCAAACACACAGATTGATATTGGACTGAATTACAACCTTGGCAAACTACCAGGACAACAGTTCACTGAAGTCTGCTGAGGAGATTGGTGGCTGAGGAGATAAATGGCTTATCCTCTCTTGTACTCTCACCTTCCCCATTGCCTTTTTCTATGTCAGTAACACTGGCCACATTCCAATTGTCAACAGTCAGGCACACCACTCTGTTCTCCCCACAACTCCCTAAATCCAAGTGAAGGGGAGGAAGGCCTTGGGTGCCTCTGGTGACCCAACGTGGGGAAACGAAAGATGCTGCAAGATTGAATTGTCTTCCATTCAACAGAGACGGGCTTCTGAAGGGGCAGTTCAACCACCAGAGCCTTTGGAGAGAAGGTAAGCCATCCTACAAGGTTCTCTGTGAAACGATGCTACCTCCAGAGCTAAGGATTTTAGCCCCACTCTTGTCCAATGCTCCATTTCCATTATGTTGCCCTTCCAGGTCTTTCCTCACTTTTATCTTTCTGCTTCCCTAGCCATAGCTATGGTAAGCCATGATTCAGGCCATCAGAATACTACCAGCTGTGTAGATCTCAGAAGTGCCTGCAGATAGTGGAGGCCCACCAAGGTCAGGGAGGAAGGATGGGTCTTCTAGCGAGTGGAAGGAGTGGGGTTGTGTACCAGAAACCAATTAGGATTCCGAATGCAATTTCTCAAAGAGATGTTCTATCTGCCATAGTGGTTCTGTACTGTGTTCAGTTTATTCATTCAACAGCACTCGACACATGTCTACTGAGCATTTACAACGTGCCATGCTGGGCTCTGGGACTATAATGATGGTGAACACAAAAAATACACATTCCCTACATTCAGGGGGCTTAAAGTTTAGTGGAAGAGACATATATTAATAAAAAGGTCTCCACCAATATTCGTACAATTATAAACTCAGATAACTATCAAGAAGGAAAGGAATGAGATTCTCTGGGGGTGTTCTACAAAGGAGCCTGCGGTAGGGCCAGGAGTCAGGAAAGGCTTTCTGAGGCCTGACACTGAAGCTGAACTCTGAAGAATGACTAGATTTCTCAGCAGAGGTGGGGGTGGGAGCAGAAGGAAAATGAGGAGGCAGGAAATTCTAACTCCTTGAACTTTTTAAAGTGATGTCTATCATTTTCTACATTATGTTATTCAGAGGTGGCTAATAGAATGATGAAAATTTGCTAAAAGGCAGCTGTTAGTAAGAATACTCTAATAAGGTAAGAGGTTACAGACCCAGGTGAGTATGGGGACAGGAATCTGATCAATGATCCTTGTGTCATTGATTCTATAATAACTTAGAGCCTTATAGTAACTTTTTTTGGGGGTATTTTGTAGCTATAAAATTGTCCTTGCTAGATTTTTTTTTTTAGAAGTTGTCATCATATGTGAGCCACATGGGCTTTAACTTACTGCCTTTCTAATACAACCATTAATCCTGGTTGTCACAGGAAATTGCTCTCTACCTGGTATTCAACAGGAAAACTTCAAAACTCTACTTTCTATTATTCTCTCTTTAGACTTGAATGAATCAATAAATCATGGACTACATCAGATGACTTTCTTTTAAAATAAAAATAAAGCTCAAGTGAGGGATTTTTTTTGTTCTAAAAAACTGCACAAGCATTGGCCCCATGGCAGGAAAGAGCATAGAATGTTCAGAGTATTGGAGAGAAAAGAGTAGTTTCAAAATTACAATGGACAGTGCTTATAGGGGCCTGAGGGATGAGAAGGGGATGGTGCCAAGGATGACCCACCCACCTGGACAGATGGTGGGGCCATTTTTAAGTTGGTGGGGGGACATGGAAGAAATCCAAATTTGGGGGAGAAGACATGTTTTTGGACATGCTAAGTCTGAAGTGACTTTGAGAAATCATACAGATACTATAGATGATCTGTGGAGAAGTTCAGGAGGGGAGATCTACATTTAGCAGCTGTCAGAATGTAGATGGTACTTGAAGCCCAGACGTGGACAAAGTTGAACAGGTAGATAGCACATAGAGAGAAAGAGGATCAAGTGTAGAGGAATTCCACATGTAGTGCTGAGCAAAGGAGAAGGAGCCTGTTAGTCAGAGAAACAGCACCCACGAGGCAGAAGGCAACCCAGGTATGACCAGTGCCGCACTCATGCCTGGTAAGAGAGGAAGTATTTACCAAGCACTTAGACTTCCAGGAGCAGTAGGTTTCTCTAAGGTGGTAGGAGAGCCCAAGCACTGTACAACATACTTACACTGGGAAATGTTTCCTGAACTGAATGTTTCCTGAAGATGAAACCTGCAAGAAATGTGCCTACATTAACATGGGTGTTAACAAATTAATTTTTGGAACACAACCCATTTATAACTTGAGTACATCATGTACTATGATAGAGGGACACATTTGACTTTGGTCACATCTTAAATATTATGAGCAAAGAGAATTATTTCTTTCATTATTTTTTTTTCTAATAGCAATTCATTTCTAGAATTTGCTAAAATTTGGGTTTCAATTTTTAAGAACCAGGATGAAGAGTAAGGAGGAATGAGACGTAGACACACTGCCCTACTTTTGGTGCATTTTCCCTTGGTCTCGGTCTGGTTAGCTTAGCTGTCAGGTTTGTCGTCTCCTGTAAACTTGTCTGTGTGGCAACAGTAAGAATTGACCAAGATGATCCCTGGCAGAGTGACATCTGGCAACAAGAAGCTGGGGGAGGGAACACAGTTAAAACCAGAGACAAATGTCAAGTTCCTTCATACTGAATCCTCTCAGTAACACGTGATTGAACCGGACAGGGTTGGTTAGGCAATACATGCTTGTTTGTTTTACTTGACATTTGGAAATTTGAGGCTGTGGCTCTACTCAAATCTTATCTCTGCCTCAGGGACAAGGAGGTGCGTTGAGAAAGCATGGGTCCTAAATTCCCAGTTGTGATGTTCATTCACACCCAGCCATCTAGTTAAATAGCTCATCATTTCTAAATAGGAAGAAGTGCTTTGAAGATTAATAAATCTTTTCTTTTGAGATTATCTTAACTCCATATGTTTAAGTTTCAGAATTGCACTCGAGATTATAAAACATAGGAGCACAAATCAGATTTAAGTATTTATTCCTTTAAAGCAAAATGTATGTATACTTGAGTTTATACTGTATTGAGAATAGCAATGGCCTAAAATATAGATGTTTGTAAGAAAACAACAGATATCTGAGATAGTCAATTCTTCTTCTTCTTTTTTTTTAATCCTCACCCAAGGATACTTTTCCTTTGATTCTTCGAGTGGAAGAGAGGGGTAGAGACACAGAGAAAGAAACATCAACGTGAGAAAGACACATTGACTGGTTGACTCCCACACGTGCCCTGACCAGGGTTGGGGATTGAGCCTGCGACCAAGTAGGTGCCCTTGAATGGACTCGAACCTGGGACACTTCAGTGTGCAGGCCCAAAGTCATAAAGATATTTCCCACCAGAAGATCTCTTCTTTGGCAACTGAACTGAGTGGTCTACCCCACTCCAGATTCTGCTTCTCCCACAATCCACCCTTCTCTCAGAAACACAGCTGACAGATCATCTGATTTCTTTCCTTACTCATTCTGAGAAAAACAAAATCTATAATATACTCCCTGTCTAGACAGCATGCCTCAATAACTCAAAAATAAACTTGGAAGTCAAATGGATTTGATTTCCATTTTAGCTCTGTCATTGTGTGACATGGGCTTGGTAAATACCACAAAGTCTACAAACTGTAAGAATTAAATAGAATAATTTCTATAAAAGCACCTGGAACAGTGCCAAGATAGCCAATAAATGTTCACTATCTTCTCCTGTCCTCTATATTTCTCTTCACTGCAGTCAACTCGAAATTTTCAATTATCACAAAAGTAAATTTATAATGATCAAGTAGAATCTAAGTGACTCTCATTCACTCAGTGATTATAAATTCTGTCTTAGGGCATATAAAATCAAATTTCAGGTTCACACGCACAAAAATCTTCTTAGAGTGAAAGGAACTTCTATAAGCTTGTCAAGGGATGTACCTGGTGATTTGGAGAACAAAGAACATTCTTGCTATTAAATAGAACTCCAAGGCTTCATAATCTAAGGCCACAGCTGCATACTGGTTAACCTCATTCTCTTTTGAGCACAGCTTTTCTTTTTAGATATTACTTTTTCACTAATCACTGCCAATCACATTGAAGTTACTGTGAAAGAAAGGATCTTTTCTTTCAAAAGCCACAATTCAAATCATAACAAGGAGCCCTACAAAGAGCTATTAAAGCTCCCAGGGAGGCCTCTTGTCCTGGAGGAACACTGGGAAGCTGTCTGCAAACAGTTCAGGGCCTCTTGTCCTGGATGGCCAGCGCGAGTGGGGGGGTGGTGCTGGGGGGAGGGGGAGGGGCTGCCCTCCAGACCTGGCTGTGAAGCCACAGGAATTCAATTTCCCTATCCCTTCAATGTAACAGCTGGGTACTGATGGGCAAGTAAATTGGCTTTTCCCTTCTCTCCTCCTGCATTATAGCATTACAATTTTTTGAGTTTGCGTGTGTGTGTGTGTGTGTGTGTGTGTGTGTGTGTGTGAGAGAGTGAGAGAGAGAGAGAGAGAGAGAGAGAGAGAGAGCGCAATATCAGCAAAATGCAAAGATTTACATGAAAAAATGGAGACTATGTGTACATATGTACCAAAAAGTGTTGTGGCTTTTTCTTTTTGTATGTAAAAGATGCACTAACTTCTTTATTCAAGAATACAACACAAAGCTGCTTGTCACAGACACACCAATGTTATATTTAAAAGAAACTGGAGGGATATGTAAGTTTCTGTTCTGTCCGCCAACAATTCACAGCAACGTCTAATTGAGACACTACTCCCGGCTAAACACTGGAGTAGAAGCTCCAGGGGAAAACCAGTTTTGTTTTTTTTTGTTTTTTTTTTAAAGGGGAAATCCTTGCTGTAAGGAGCTTACTTACTAAAGTTAGATTTAAAGCATTTCTAAGAACTTATGAAAAAATATCACAATTAGTCAGAGTTTCTGGGTTTGTTTTCCATTCAAAGTGAATCCAGGGAGTCTGAGGTACTTGAGAGCAAATGTGAATCCATAGCTGTCTTTTACACAGATGCGTACACTACGTATAGAAGCAAATGACCAGCACAATTAAAAACCCAGGTGGGGCCCTGGCCCGCGTGGCTCAGTTGGTTGATGAATGGTCATGGGTTCCCACCAAAGGGTTATGGGCTCAACTCCAAGTCAGGGCGCATACCCAAGCAATCTCTCTCTCTCTCTCTCTCTCTCTCTCTCTCTCTCTCTCTTTCTCCCTCTCTCCTCCCCCCCCCATTTCTCTCTCTCTCTAAAAAAAATCAATAAAAACATATCCTCGCCAGGTGGTCCTTCTAATTGGGAGAAATGTTTATTTTTTATCAATAAATTTAAGGATGTTAAGATTTGAGAGGCTCTGATAGTGTAAATGCTTTAGTGACATAAATCAAAACAACCATATTGTAAAGAAGGGATATAATTTTAGAAGGAGAATACTTGGATCTTCAAAGGCAAACCTAGTGAAAATTGTTATTAGAAGCAAGAATGAGGTGGTAGAGAGAAAAGGAATTGACTGCCTTTGTTTAGTCTCTGCTTTTCTTTATCTTAAAGACATCCTTTGTAAATGCTTCCTGTTCTACACCTTCTTGCTTAATTAGACCAGTTCTCTCCCTATCCAGCAGGATCTCTCGCTTATTCCAAGGACACTCGGCTCCATCCACCTCAGAGTATCCCTTTAAATGCTGCTGGCCCCACCCACAGATCCCTGGGCTGCCCTTCTATTCCCTGTACATTTTCTGTATCAGAAACAGTCAAAGGAACACCCCTTACATGCCTTCCTCTGAGCTTCCTCTCTATCACCTTCACCAAGGGGTCCAGAGACAGGTAGCACAGAGGCAGGATGCCCAGAAAGGTTCCCCGCTGTCCACTGCCTGCCAGCGCAATCACAAAAGGATTTGGGGGAAGAGAAGATGTCACCTGTCACCCTCTCAGCATTGTGCCATTGCATTCATGCACACTTTTTTTTTTTAAAGAAGGGAAACTGAAATTGCCACTAAAACTATTGACCCCATATTTTTGACTCAAAGAAATAAAGTGGGGAAGGTAATATATTCACTGAAATATTGCACAGGTCTCTTTCCTAGAGGTTGTCTCAGTTACACAGCATTGCTGGGGTTTTCCTTCTATACATGTATAGAGTTACAAACACATCCTTTGAAGGCAACCTTGCAGCAAAGAAATATATTAAAAAAGAACTTTACTCAAAGAAAGTTAGGAGAAATGCATTTCAATGAATAAAATGAATCTAGGATTCCCTGAAACATAATTCTGGTTCTGTGTAGATCACATTAACATTTTCATCTTGTTTACAAAGAGAAACCAACGAATGGATCTCAAAATGTAAATTAAAACAATGGTCTATAACAGTGGTTCCCAACCTTTTTTTGGCCATGCCCCATCTAAGCATCTCTAAAATCCTGATGCCTCTAACCGCCCCCCCACCAGTGACTAATTCTTATTATTCAAAAAGTGAACTCCTATTCACGTGGAGGAAGCGTAAAAGCCCATTAACTTGGTCTAAACAAGCTTCCAAAGAACATGGCATCCATGAAAGAGAAAAATAAAAGAACAAAAGGACTGTTGAAATACTGAGGAAGAAATTACTAAGAAAATATGAAGGGATACGAAAAAATAGCAAATAAAGTTTCAAATCATAATAGAGAACTGAAATGCATAAATATGTCACAATATACTATATGTATATATGAGGCCCCTAGAACCATAAGAAATGCAAAAAATTCATTCACTGTTAATAACTCATTCTCAAATTGCCCCCCTTACAAATCAAATTGCCCCTCTGTGGGGTGTGTGCCCCACATTGGGAACCAATGGTCTATAATGAAAAGATCCATGTTAGAAGTGAAATACCTTATGATCATCAAGAAAATAATTTTAGGTATTGGCCTCTAGTTCTATGTAATTGATTTAAAACAATTTCCCCCAGGTATAAACACCCAAAGAATTATGTTTCAGGGAATCCTAAATTCATTTTACTCATTGAAGTGCATTTCTTCTAACATTCTTTGGGTAAGTTATTTTAAAAGTGTCGCTGTCGCGCTTCTTAAGAGTCTGAATGATTACATTTAGTTCTTCTTAGATGAAGAAAATCAACAATTCCATCATTTTCATTTGAGTGTAAATTTTACTTTAAGAAAATCTGAGAACAAGTCATAGTGTTTTTAAGTGACTTCTCAAGTGAGCTGTGCTCTGGATTAGAAATATGTGCTACATTTTCATAATCATTACCATTACTTTTCCCAACCCCCACCACCAAATTCCCCAGCAAATGTTTAAGAACTAAACTGCGATTCAGATAATCTGCCATCTGGAAAATGCATGTGAAAATCTTTCTACATTCCCAAGTCTGGGAAGAGCAAATGTTTCCCATGTGCCTTTAATGCTAACCAATTCAAATGGTTTTTCTGAACAACAGGTATTTACATTATAGAAGGTTTCAGTTCGCAGGCAAACTTTTGTTATTGCTTTTGTCCTTTGATGGAGCCTCTCAAGTTGATAGCTTTAAATACATAAACTGAATAGTTCAGCAACTTAGGGTTAGGTTCTAAATTCAGCTTGTAAGGCAGAATTATCCTGGCAAACTCCCCGAACCACCGTAGGTACAATGTAAGTGGTTGGTTGGTGTTGACTGGACCACCTGCTTGGCAACTTTATCACCACCTTCAACTCAGTCAGCGCTTCTCTAGACTCTTCATTATGCAGCTGATTCACCCACAAAGCACCCTCTTCTCAATGGCCACTGGAGATTTTCTTTGGGGCTTGTTGGTTTATTCTCATTTTATTTTGTTTTATTGGACAATGGCAAGAAAAGCCCTTCAGATCTTTCATGCATGCTTTCTGTAGGTTTCTCTGGTTTCGGCCTGACTGCTCCATTGCCTGTGGTGTGTACTGCCACTGACTCTGTGGTCTGTGGGAATATTTAAAGATATTTTTTTCCTCTTCTTCCCCCTCTCCCAATCCCCAGTAATGAAGAGTTTCACTTGGATCATTGATATGCACTCGTGATACAACCGCATTCTAAGGTAAAGCCACTGCTAAAGGCTGTACATGCTGAGGCTGTGGGTCTCTAAACCCCAACCTTTCTAAACAACCAGGACAATGTGGTAAACCCTATGAGCCACGGCCAAATGTACATTCATTCCTCTTTACTCAGCTCAGCCGGCCCATTACAGTCAGGCTAAAGCTAGAACACATCATCCCATGATATGGTGGTGGTTTTTTTTTCCCCCAGAAGCTCTTCATGATCTAAGCTGTTACATTTAATTAGATTATCGGGTAAGATCCATGAAGGGTTGAGGATGAGATCCGGGCTAGACTAGACCCTTCACCTTGGCCATGAAAATAAACATGCCCTGCGGTTAAGCTGCTCTGAACAGGCAAAACACGTTCTCGTACTCTCCGGCTCGGCTGCTTAGATAATTTAGCTATCTTACTCACAAACACTGGTGAGCGGCATCGGAAGTCTAGGGGTCAAGAGGTAATGGAAGAAAAGAGGCATAATCACTAAATGTGGTTCTCCATTAGGCTTTAGGAACATTTTGTTCTCTGGGCAACAATGGAGGTAGTAAATGGACAATTTCTTGCCTGCGAACTGAACACTAAGCATATGGATGGAATCAGGATGGCATCTGATAAAAGTTACAGATAATTCCACTTCAAAGACGGCTGTACTTTCCATTTCCAAATGCTTTCATCATTTGGTCCGTATGCCTGTCTCAGGCCCTTGGGGGAACAGATGTGTCCCACGGTTACAGGTAAAGGCCCACCAGGTGGGAATCGGGTTATCAGTGACACCCCGGGACAAAGCCCATCTGTCCCTGGTGCCCACACCAGTACTCCACGCATGAAGACACTGTACATGAAATAAACTTTGGTGGCAGTTGGACTCAAAGGGAAAACATGATACCTTAGCTGAGCCACACAGCTTGCTAACTCCCCCTGAAGTGAGTTAACAAAGGAGAAGAATTTGCATCGCAACTCATGGTCCATTCCTCATCTGAACAGAATCCTGGGATGGCAGCTACAGTGACTACAACTGGAGGTCCAGCCCATGTGCTAAGGCACTGGTGCCAATTTAAGAGAATGAGGGACAATGAGAAGGAAGGCCTCTTTACACAGGCACAAGTGGTCTCTGGAGACAGTCAGCTAAAATGCAACTAGGAACCAAGGCTTGCATACCGGGGTTTGTTCTACAGGCCGGTGGAATAACAGCTCTCTGGAAGCCTCAGATCTGTGAGCTTATGATCCTCTTTCATAATTTTACTTCCCCCGCCCCTACCACTTAGGAAAAACACATGGACTTTGTTAGAAGGGCTATTGTGAAATGTACAGAGCGACAAAGACAAAATATGGCAAAACACCCTTAAAATGTCACATTACTGGCTTAATGACTAGCCACAGATGGGAGTGCGATGATGCCTTTGGAAATTTTTTGTTTGGTTGTCTGACTTTACAGTTACAGCTCATTTCTCAACCAAAAGGCAGAATATCATTCAATCACTGAGCAAGTTTAATGAACCCGAATGAAACATATACTTTGAGTGTATGGTGTTTCCCACATTCTAGCACCTTCTTTCTCATTCTGTATACCCAAATGACAAATGAATGAATTCTGATTTAGGGAAGTAGATTGGCTAAAATGTTAGAGAAAAAAATACTATCAAATTGAGGAAGTTTATTTTATTTTATTTTTTGAGATTCCTTTTCTTATGTGCTTTTCATTTATTATATATTGTGTCAAACTTTTTTACATCATCTAAACAAAGTGTGACAAGAACATGGCAGACTTGCCCTAACTCCCTGGTCAGCAAACTGCGGCTCGCAAGCCACTTGCGGCTCTTTGGCCCCTTGAGTTTTTAGCAAAGGCCAGTTTAGGAGTACCCTAATTAAGTTAATAACAACATACCTACCTATATAGTTTAAGTTAAAAAAATTTGGCTCTCAAAAGAAATTTCAATTGTTGTACTGTTGATATTTGGCTCTGTTTTTTTTTTTATTTTTTATTTTTTTAATGAATCTTTATTGTTCAGATTACAATTGTTTCTCCTTTTTCCCCACATATCTCCCCACCACCCAGTTCATACCCCCCCCTCTTCCCTTACCTCCCCCCCTCCCCCGCTGTCCTTATCCATAGGTGTATGATTTTTGTCCAGTCTCTTCCCATACTCCCCACACAGACACCCCTTTCCCCCTGAGAATTATCAATCTACTCCCATTCTATGCCTGATTCTATTAAGTTCACCAGTTTATTCTGTTCCTCAGATTTTTAATTCACTTGACTTTTAGATTCACTTGTTGATAGATATGTATTTGTTGTTCATAATTTTTATCTTTCTTCTTCTTTTTCCTCTTTTTAAAGAATACCTTTCAGCATTTCATATAATGCTGGTTTGGTGGTGATGAACTCCTTAAGCTTTTTCTTATCTGTGAAGCTCTTTATCTGCCCTTCAATTCTGAATGATAACTTTGCTGGGTAGAGTAGTCTTGGTTGTAGGTTCCTGCTATTCATCACTTTGAATATTTCTTGCCACTCCCGTCTGGCCTGCATGGTTTCTGTTGAGAAATTAGCTGATAATCGTATGGGAGCTCCCTTGTAGGTAACTAACTGTTTTTCTCTTGCTGCTTGTAAGATTCTCTCTTTGTCTTTTGCTCTTGGCATTTTAATTATGATGTGTCTTGGTGTGGTCCTCTTTGGATTCCTTTTGTTTGGGGTTCTGTGCACTTCCTGGACTTGTAAGTCTATTTCTTTCATCAGGTGGGGGAAGTTTTCGTTCATTATTTCTTCAAATAGGTTTTCAGCATCTTGCTCTCTCTCTTCTTCTGGTACCCCCATAATTCTGATGTTGGTTCGCTTGAAGTTGTCCCAGAGGCTTCTTACACTATCTTCAACTTTCTGAATTCTCTTCTCTTCATGCTTCTCTGGAGGAGTGTCCTTGGCCTCTTTGTATTCCAAATCTTTGAGTTGATTCTTGCAATCCTCTAGTCTGCTTTTGGGTCTCTGTATAATATTTTTTATCTCAGTCAGTGTATGTTTAATTTCTAGTTGGTCCTCATGGAATTTATCGGCCTTTTCCATGAAATTCTTGAAAAACCTTATAACCGTGGTTTTGAACTCTATGTCCAGTCGCTTGTTCTCCTCCATTTCTTTGGTTTGTGATCTGTTTCCTTGCCTTCTCATATTTTCTGCTTCCCTAAGTTGGTAGGGTAGTTTTGTGTACTAGGTGTCCTATTGGTTCAACAGGTCAGCCTCCCAGTTACTTGAGGTGGACACTCTTGGTGTACCCTTGTGTACTGTGTGTCCCCCAGCAGGAGCTACAGCAAGGGCTAGTTTTCTCCTCCTTTGCTTGGGCGGATTTGGAGCAGTCTGACTGGAGCTGCAGTTGGTTAAGCTGCTCCAGAACAGGCCATTTATATGCAAAAGCCGCTGTGTGGAGCCGGGGCGGGTTTGTAGAATGTGCGGGGCGGGGTCTCAGGGTGGGGCGGGGTCTCAGGGCTGGGCGGGGTCTCAGGGCGTCACTAGGCTGGGGCGTGGCCAACGGCGATGGCTGCCGTCAGCCGTCTCTGCCTTTCCACGTTTCCAAGTCCCTGCGCCCCGCGCTCCAGCGCAGTAAACAATGATTGCTGGGCGCACCTCTGCAAAAAGTCACTCTCACTTTCCGACCCGATGGCCGAGAGTCCAGCTTCTCCCCGTAGGTGCCTGGGTCCCCCGAGTGTCCCCAGAAACTGGATTTCAGAGTGATCGGGAGCTTGTCTCCCTGCGGGTTGAAGAAAAGCCGCGCACCCAGCCGCCTGCCGCCGGCCCGATTCGTGTGCCTCCGTACCTCAGCTTTTCAGCGATTGTGCTTCTTTCTCTTCTTAGTTGTAAATCTTCCACTCAGCCAGCTTTCCCGTGGTTCTGGGTGGTAGACGTTATTGTCTTTTAGTTGTATTTTTGAAATTGTTGTGTGAGGCAGCAGATTAGTTGTTTAACTATGCCGCCATCTTGGTTCCTCCGATATTTGGCTCTGTTGACTAATGAGTTTGCCGACCACTGCCCTAACTGGTTTGGCTCAATGGATAGAGCGTTGGCCTGCAGACTGAAGGGTCGCAGGTTCGGTTCCAGTCAGGGCACATGCCCAGGTTGTGGGCTTGATCCCCACTGTGGGGCGTGCAGGAGGCAGACAATCAACGATTCTCTCTCATCATTGATGTTTCTGTCTCTTTCTCTCACTCTTCCTTCCTCTCTGAAATCAATAAAAATATATTAAAAAAAAACAACATGGAAGACTATTACCAAAGAAAGACAGGTGTGTTGTTTTACTCAAATGATTATCAAAAGCATTTACTAAACTCATTTCCCCCACTACTCTCCACCTAAATTTGCTACACTGCAGTGAACTAAATTCTATTCTCTCACCTCACACTTCTTCCTTTGCTATAAGAATTGGATCCATAGTAGAGCCAGGATGGGAAGTATTTGCAGGTATTGTGGGTCTCATCATATACCACGTTCAGGAATAGTGAGAGACAATTTGAGTGTACCCTTCCTTTATTCAACCAGTACTTATCGTGTACCTACAATGTACTCTAATGTACTCCCATTAGAAATAGGGGAGCCACAAATTAAATTTCTAATAGCCACATTAAAAAATGCTGAAATTAATTTTAATGTTTTATTTTATCCAATATGTAAAAGCAGCATTTCAATACATTATCAACATAAAAATTGAGATAGTTTACATTCTTTTTTATACCATGTCTTCAAATTCTAGTTTGTATTTTATATCTTCAGCATGTCTCAATTCACCATCCACATTTCAAGAGCTCAACAGCCAGAGAGAACTAGTGGTTACCAAGTTGGACTGCATCTGTCTAGAAAATCTGAATGATAACAAACCACTCCTGTGTGTTTTCCTGCCTCCCCTACCTGTTTGCTCTGGTGTCTCTTACAGATTGTTCTTATACTTCATCCACAGACCACTACTCACTTAACATGCATTAACAGTTTATGGCAATATGGCAGAATAATTACCCTGTAAATCCACCTCTTATAAAAACCCTAAGAAATGCTTGCTAAAACACATTCTTTGAAATGCATAGCTACAATTGTGGGAACATGAGAAACATTTCCAGAACCAAAAACTAGATGGAGGTGGAGGTGGTGGTACTTGAGCTGCCAATGGGTTGGTCTCAGGCAACTGAGAAGTTTGGCTTTCACACAAAAAAACAGAGGCTTGGCAGATGCTCAAGACATGAGTTGGAGTTGAAATCCATCTCTAACAAAGGGACCACAGAATGTGTTTCCCACAGTAGAACACTGAACCAGGGAAAACAATCTCCCTCAACCACAGGGGAAGACAATAAGGATAAATGGGGAAAGATGTCTCCTCTTAAAGTTCATATGGGTCTCTTCCCACTTAGGCTTGGGGTTCAAATTTAAACCAACACGTGTTTCATTAACTCCCAGAAATACTACCAGGTGCTTGGCAGAAGCAAACACTAGACATCTCATGGGGGATATACCCTCATCCCAGGGCACATAAGATTATAACTGGTTAAGCTCCACCAAACATGAGCTCACAATTCCAAATTATAAACCCAATGAGAAAACAATGAATGCTGGGCAAGAGTTAGCTGACAGAACCAACAGCTGGATTAGACCTCCTCAAGCAATTCTGATCATAGAAATAACAAAGAGAGCTTATAAAATAAACACACCAAAATATTAAAATCATAAAAGGAGGCAGCTAAAACAGTAAAAAGAATAAAGTTCACACAAAAAAGACCAGTAAGATGAAAACAAATAATTCAAAACTGTACTACAAATGATGAATAAAGTCATTTAATAAGAAACCCTCAATAATTGGGTTAAATATTCACTTAGATAGAATTTAAAGAGAGGATTAGTGAGCTGGAAGAAGATGATCTACAATTCCATAACTAGATAAACTACCATTTAAGAAATATGTTGAAATAAGGGCATATTTAGACAAAGATTCAAAGTTTACCACTAAAAGACCCTTGCTAAAAAAAGTATAAAACATATTGATAAAAATGGGTTTATATATAAGCAAGCATCAATTGTTTAAAATGGATATAATTGTAATAGAATTCAGCAAAGAATTCACAAGAAATCCTAGAGTAGTGCTGTCCAATAGAAATAAAGTAGAGACCCAGGTCAAGTGCTCCATAGTTCCATGTGTCTAGTGTGATCACATCGGACCTTACACATCTAGAGCAGCAACATCCCACTTGATGCTCTGTGCATCTTTGTGCCCAAGGACCCCTAGGTAGGGTGTACAATGCATTTCCTATGTTCAATTGAGCATGGTAAATTCCAGGATGAACAAAATTAAATAAGAATCTAAGCTGTAGGCCTTTTCAGAAGTTCAGTGCATATGTACCTCCAAGAGGAAACGCAGTATGCACTATAATGTTTTCCAAATGTATTAGTACTTTCTGAACTAATGTAATACAGCACACCTGATAATGCCTCCCAGAAAAGTCTTCTGTGGAATATCAGTGTGAGAAACTCTGGTTTCAGGCACAGAGAAAACTAAAAGGAAATAAAAAATGGCAAGATGCAAAGTTGGCAACAGGCAAATGTCAGATCGAAATCTTATCAGATAGTCTAAAAAGGGTGGATCCTGCGATGAGGAGCAATATGGAGCTCCGAAGACATTTGAGCAGCGGGAATGAGGAGTAATGCTTCTGGGTTGCAAATGTGGCCCATAAGGCTGCCCAGAGCAGGGTCTTTTCAGTGACTGCAGGATGGGTGTGGTTGGAAGCTTTCCCCAGTGAACCACAGCCAAGGCTAACTTCCTTCTTGTCAGGTTATCATACAACCATTCCTCTTCAGTTGGCCTGTCAACTGAGATGGGAGGAGGAAAAGAAAAATCCCCAAAATGCAGTGAAACAGGTCACGGAGAAGTTCACCCTGAGTCCGGAACCAGCTTGGTTAAAAAGAATTAGAGCATGCTCATAAGCTATGATAAATAACAACATTCTCTGGAGTACATGGTTTATAATTAGGTAAGGAGCTCTAAGTGTTATTTAGACAATGATTTTGTTATTTTTCTGAAAAAATGTATTTTATTTTTTGAACATGTCATATATTTACATTGTTTAAATCACACACACACACACACACACACACACACACACACACACACAGAGAGAAATTTAATGAAATGCTCTTCTTTTACCTAGCTTCCACCACCTCTGTAGCAGAGATTGGGTAGTTGGTATCTAAACCTGCTTCTTCTTTGTCTGGGCACATAAGACTACAATTCCCAGCCTTCCTTGCAATTAGATGTGGCCATGTTATTACATCTTGGTCAAGGGAATATGTATCACTTACCTGCCTATCCCACAACAAATTTAAATTTAAAAAGCACTTCATTTTCATTGTAATTCTAGCACATTTGTCCTCCCTCCCTTTTCCCTTCTGCTGGCTGAATGTCCAACAGACAGCAACCTTGGAAGTATGTAATGAGGAAGGTGAGGCCCCTATCAGCCTTGACCCTGAATGGCTGAATGGAGCAGAGCACCCTTGTCTGCCACCATTGTGCGGAATGTATGGATCTATTCCAATTACTTTAACCACTCTCATTCATGGACACTTGGATTAGAAATTGATTTTTAATATCCTCTCTGCTAGCATTCTTAAAGCTCCTTAGTTAATGAGCTTAGAATATTTTTGTCTAATCCTGTTTCATCAAGATACACACACACACACACACACACACACACACACACACACACACACACACACACAGGAATTTAAAGCTAGAATCTAACAGATGATGGACTGCAAAAGATTGAGAACACGCTGCTACTGATGGATACACTGTTGAAATCTCACTTTGCATACTGAGTACACAGTGTTAGGACAAGCTGGAACCCCCAAACCCCTCTTTAAAATTAATCATATTAGTCCATAGAGTGCTAGACAACTGCTCCATTCAAATGTTCCTGATGTCATATGAAAAAAGCTGATGGGTTCACATCTGGCATCCATTAAGAGGTAGTGGCTGGAATTAGTCAGAATCCTTGATGATTAATCTTTGATATGCATGGCCACAAATGGAGTTTAGTCACTTAGCCAGATGTTTCTTATGGATCCTTCTGAAGGACTGGGACATGATTCAGAAACCATTTGCTTAGTCATTTAACTAGAGTGCTTGCTTTTGCCAACAGCTTGACAGTTTAAAAGAGAATAAAAGCCTGTTTCCCATTGGAAAACGTTGGAATTTTGCCATAATCATTATATACAGTGCTCTTAGAAAATTCCAGCTTTATGACTCTTTAGACAAATGGAGTATGACTTTTACTGAGAACACTAAAGAAACAACAACAAACAAAAGGAATCAACAACACAGCCCCATGCCCCTTAATATCCTTCTTGAAAATTTAATATTGATTATGATTTTGCAATTTATTTTCAAGCAAGTACTGTTGAGTATTTAAGGCTCTGGACTTTAGTATTAGTGCTAGAATTACAATGAAAATGAAGTGCTTTTTAAATTTAAAACACTATAAAATTCCTAAGGGTAATCTTGAAACTTCACTTTATTTCATGTTTTCCAATATTAAAAATACCATTTCACATTAAAAATAAACGTTGTCAGTAAAGCTCATATCCTAAAAAATAACCATTTACTTATTGGGCTTTCTCTGATACAATGACATTAATTTAGGAAAGATTCAGAAATTGGCAATCATTAATGTTCACCCAAATCCATATCATTTATTAAAATACACCATGATCATGAATGATTACTTGCTTTCTCTGTGACTACTTAAGAAGCATATGATTCTAAGAATGGGTGGCCTAGATATTCTTGCAATCACCCAATAGCTAGCTGCATTTTAATGGAGAGGTTGACTATATATAACTTGTGAACACACTGATATTCCCTAAGATAAAAAGAAATGGTTCTGCAGAAACCATAGATTGTATACATTTCCTTAAAAAAAAAAAGGCAAATACTGTCCCTAGATTCTATTCTAGTTACTTAGTATATATCATTTCCTTGATGACATATAGAAACAGGCTCTGAATCCCCATGCAACTCCAAGTAACTTTCAGATTGTCCCTATTGGTATAGCTCATATTTTCTCAAGTTCCATGAAAGTGGCTACACAATAGAAACCAGCCAGCCTTCTCCACAAACTCAGGATCAGTCACACCAGACTTAGGGCAAACAGCCTACCTGCACCTCCCACTTCAACCCTTGAACAATTTCTGGAGAACTTAAACCAGAGTGCCATTTAATACTTGACACGCTAGTGCAGTTACAAGAAGGAAAATGCTAAGGTTTTCATTAAAGCTTTAGTGCACAGAAAAGTTTTAGAGCATTGCCCCTACTAGTGTGATTAATTTTATGGAAGTTGGATAACCTTAACAGAGAACTGGACTTCATGGTCAGATATACTTATTTGGGCAGAAGAGATTACTGGTTACATGTCAGCAGACTGGCCAAAGACAATTTCTATACAAATTATAGTATCAAATGTTAAAGTCAATTCTATTAACCAACAGAGTAAAAAGGCAAACTATAAAATAGGAGAAAATACTTGCAATCATATGTCTGATAAGGAGTTAATACACAGAATATTTAAAGAACTACACCTCAATAACAAAAAAACAAATAACCTAATTAAAGATGGGCACGGAACTTGGATATTTTCTAAAAGATGGTATAGAAATGGCCAAAAAGCATAATGAAAAGATGCTTAACATCACTAATCACGAGAGAAATGCAAATCAAAACCATGAGGTATCACCTCACATCCACGAGGATGGCTATTATTAAGACCAAACTAGAAAAGTATCACCAAATATGTGAAGAAATCGGGACCCTTGTGCACCAATGGTTGTAAGGTAAAATGCTGCAGCCTCTATGGAAAACAGTATGGCAGATTCTCAAAAAGTTAAAAGTAGAATTACCATATGATCCAACAATCCCACTTCTAGGTGTATAACCCCGAATACTGAAAGCAAGATCTCCAAGAGATCTTTGCACATCCATGGTCATAGCAGTATTATTCACATTAGCTAAGAGGTGGAAGCGACCTATGTATCCTTCCCCAGATGAAGAGATTATTATAATACTAGTAGCCCATCACACCATATCGCACGCAGTAGGCCACTCGCCACTTCCCCCGGGAGCCAGCGGGAACCGCAGCGCGCCGCCAGGAGCCGTGCAGCTTCCACCCGGAGCTGGGCGGGACCCGCGCTGCTTCTGCAGGAGGCGGGCCCGCTGTCTCCTCTCCGGCCTGCACTCGGCCATGAAAGCTGCGGGCCGGCCCCCCACCCCCCAAAGGCTCTTCGTGGCTGGGGCATTGCTGTGGCAATGAAGCAAGCGTCCTGCCCCGGCCGCTCTGCACCTGCTGCCCAGAGGCCCTCCATCATTGCGGTGACCAAGCAAGCATTCTGCTGGGCTACTCAAGCTGCCCGCTCTTAGCAATCACCCGATTTGGGGGACTCCGGCGAGGCTGAGGGGACTGGGTGCCGCCATCTTTGTGATGGAGTGACAGTTAATTTGCATATTACCCTTTTATTAGATAGGATGGCATATACATACAATGGAACCCTGTCACATGCTATAGTATGGATGGGCCTTGGGGACATTATGCTAAGTGAAATAGCCAGTGTCAAAAACACAAGTATTAGCCCAGCTGGTGTGGCTCAGTGGTTGAGCATCGACCTATGAACCAGGAGGCCATGGTTTGATTCCCCATCAGGGCACATGCCCGGGTAGTGGGCTCGATCCCCAGTGTGGGGCTTGCAGGAGGCAGCTGATCAATGATTCTCTCTCATCATTGATGTTTCTATCTCTTGCTCCCTCTCCATTTCTCTCTGAAACACACACACACACATACACACACACACACACACACACACAAAACACACAAGTATTATATGATTCCACTTATGTAATGTATTTAAAGTAGTCAAGTTTATAGATTCAGAAAATAGAATCATGGTTGCCAGGGGCTGGGGGAAGGGGAGAAGGGAGTTACTGTTTAATGGGTGTAGAGTTTCAGTTTTGCAAGATGAAAACTTTTAGAGATCTGTTGCACAACAATGTAAACATACTTAATGCTACTCAACTGTACACTTCAAAATGGTAAATTTTATGTTGTTTACCACAACGAAAACTTTAAAAGTTTACAAAACAAAACATAGTCCTGGCTAGTCAAAGAAACCACAGTTGATCTGATGACTCCCAAAGGCAGTGCTGGTTGCTCTTCAGCTGATCAATGCAACATGTGAGGTGATGAAAGTATCTTTTACTTTAACCAGGTCTCTATAATTTGACTCAAAAAGCCACAGATCCAACATGTTTTAATAACTCTGAGGTGGTTAGGCACTCTTCCTTCCAAAGCTGAGAGAAAGAAAGGAACAAAACTTAAATTTATCAAGAAAGTATAACTTAAATATTCTCATGAAAAAAAAAGATAAATATATGTGGTGACGGATGTGGGAATCCTTTCACAATGTATAGGTATATCAAATCATGATGTACACTTTAAATACCCTAAAATTTTATGTCAATTGCACCTCAATAAAGCTGAAATTAAAAAAGGAATAATTGACAAAGTTAACTTAAAATTAGATGTTCACTCTGGCTCTGGGGAATGCAGAAACTGGCACATGCCCATATGTTAGTCCTCTTGGTGTGAGCCAGAAAGCAAGAGGCTCCAAATCTGAGCCCCGCTCTGCTGCAGCTCACGGTTGACTTTCACAGCCTTCAATGTCATGAACATGGGAGCCCTCCCTATAGTTTATGCTAAGAAGAATGCTATGAAATGCTTAGTGGATAAATGAAGAAGAGGACACAAGAGAAGTTAATTATACATTTAATAACAATGGGGAAATGTACATGTATTCCTAAGCCTTAAGTAGTAAAATAGATCTAAATCCCATAAAATGGCACTAGGGCTTCATAAATGGTATTCTAAAGCAGTGAGCCTCATTAATTACTCTACTCAAGGCCATGTCCCTGAACTGATTCAGCTCCTACATAAGAGAGAGAATCTAAGTATACTTGATAAGCGTAATGAAGTATATAGTCATTTAGTGGTATGCAACTGAACCTTCAGATCCAAAAAAGGAAAGATGATGACTACAATAAATAAATAAATGTTAAATATAAGTTTATGTAAATTATTTTAATTAAAAATTAAATATAAATAAACATTTAGACAATGAAAACAATGTATTTGGTATTAAGAAGAGAATTTCAGATATTTTAATATGTCACTTCATTGAGCAAACCTGCTTCTGTGTCTGGTACATGCACAACACTGTACCAGCCACTGGGCCAGGCCTGGAAGACAAAGAGAGGTACATAACATAACACGACATGGCTGCCAAAGAAAGAGCTTTATTTTTGGGTCATTTTTAATGGATTCTTTAGAAAAGAACTATCAATAGGTACGAATAAGAATTGAGGCAAGTAGAAAGCAGGAGGGCAGCTAGGACAGACACTATGATAAACAAAGCTGTAGAAGCACACAAATGTGAAGTGTACATGGAAAGTATTAAAGCACTTTGGCAACAGCATAAGGAATAAGAACATAGCAGTCCTTTCCACTCTAGCAATATTTTATTTTAAATTTTGCATGTGGGGCTGGGCCTTTTCCATTGCTGTGCTTTGTATGCTTCTGAAGTATAACCGGTGCTTGAAAAGCTTTGTTGAATGAATGAACAAAAGATGATGTAAGAAAGACAGTTGAGAGACCAGATCATGACTGCCCTTAATATGTAAATATTAAATTTAATATTTCAATTTTACTGTGGAAAAAACATAAAACACATACCATTTACTATCTTAACCATTTTTAAGTGTTCAGTAGTGTTAAGTATATTCTTGTTGTTAACATCTTTGGAACTTTTTCATTTTGCAAAACTAAAACTCTATGCCCACTGAACAATTCAATATTTTATTCTGTGAGCAATAACATGACTCAAAGTTTTTGAGAACGACTCCTGCACTTTGGGAAGTAACTTGTGAGCAATCCTAGGGTGTGTTAGAGAACCAATGGGTCACACCAGGGGAAAACCATTAGTTGTTCGATGAATCTCTACAGTTAAGTGGCCACACTTTCTATTCCTGTTTTGTTAAGGAAAATCCCAATTGCAACATATTTGTCAGAATTGTTGATATATAAACTTATCTGAAAAATATTGATAATGCTTGCTGTTACATTTAATTTAAAAAATTATTCAAAAATAATACCCTAATATCAAGCAGCACAGCAAGCTCAAGATGAGCACATTCTTAGAATATTGTAATCTATTTATCTTACCTAAAAGGTACGTGTTTTTGGTTTTGCTTTGTTTTTAGTAGGTAAGATAGCTCTTGTTCATCATCTTTCTATTAAATGATCCCTTTGCTTTTTTAGAAAGCATAAATGTATCTACCACCCATAAGTTTATTGCACATCACTTAAACAGCTAGCGTACACTAAATTAACCTACTTTAAGTCAATACATCATCATTTATAAAGATTTTAAGAAGCCAGTGAAGAACAGTGTGGTGATTGTGGGGTGGAGGGTGGGGAGGAGGTGGAATGAGGTTTAGGGGGGATACATGTTGATGGGAAAAAAGTCAATGAATAATGTTTAAGGGAATACATTAATGTGAGGATAACCTGATAACAACAAGAGAAATCAATTTCATTATGAGAATTTGGGACAAGACAGAAAACATAGACATAATCTGATGAAAACATTAGACCTGCATTTTCTCCTGAAGGAAATGAAATACTTCAACAAGATTTGGAATTTCCAAATTACTTTCAATTACATTTAATCCCAGTTTCCCAATAAAATAATATAATTTATTTTATTTTTTCATCATGTAAACAGAAGCCAGAACCATATTTTTGCAATAAACTGTTAGATCAAAAGGGCATTTTCCCGAGAGAGAAAGTTAAGGCGCTCAATGCTAAGGACTAAATTATTTCCAGCTGTAAAAGTTGATTTCATTTTTTCTGGGAAAGTGGGTAGAGCCAAATTCAATATCATTTGTATAATATTTCAGAAAAGACATTCAGTGGAAGACTAACCATGCAAATCAGTTAGTGGGCACCGTGTACATAGCCCTGTAGAATAAACCAGAGTCTCACAAAAAATATTTAAGTTTCCACCTAGATATATGTTGGTTAGAGAAATTTACATTTTAAAGCAACCAACATGTAAACAATCATATATACTAATATGCTGAAATAGAAATAATTGCTTTTTTGCTGAGTTCAAATATTTATAGTTTACAGAATTTAAATTATATGTTAAATAATTATAACATGCAAAGAAGGCAGACTTTTATTTTCTACCACCCTCCTGAGAAATTCAGGACATCAGGTTAGTCACACCTGATTCTATTTACATGTGTACTCCATGAGGATGCCTGGCTGATTGTCAGGTTACAGAAAGTAAAACTCCCAAACAATGAAGGAAGACAAGACTCCCCTCAATCTCCGGGGAAAGTGATGGAGACAGTTGGGGTGCATGCTATACTCTGAGCCATGCCTCAGAACATGACTTTCAGTGGTACCACTTAAATATCTTCTACCCTGTCCAGAGGATTTAGTCCAAGAAATCAAGAAAGAAGGCTGAAGAATGAATGGACCTGGCAACTTCTTTTGATGCTATGGTCGGAATGTTTGTGTCCCCTCAAAATTTACATGTTGGAATCTTAACAACTACTGTGATGATCTTAGAAGGTGGGACCTCTGGTAGGTAATTAGGTCACAAGGGTGGAGCCCTCATAATGGGATTAGTGCCTTAACGGAGACCCCACAGAACTCCCTAGCCCCTTCCACCAAGTGAGGATACAAGAAGTCTGCAACCTGGAAGAGGGCCCTCACCAGACATGCTGGCAGACTTTCAACCTCCAGAATTGTGAGGATTAAATTTCTGCTGTTTGTAAGTTATCTGTTCTGCAGTAGTTAGTTACAGCAGCCTGAACAGGCTGACATTTGATAACCTAATAGCTTTAAAAAATAATTAATTTCTTTCCCATTTTGATGGCAAAAGGAACAAAAAAAATGACTTGGAGATGGTAAGAGACACAAGGAGAAGCAGAGATGTTGGTCATAGAGCATAAATAATTAATAGGAGTGGAGATCACATTTACTCCCTACAGACAGGGGGTCTCAAGTGAGCCCTCCTGCCCCAACAATAGAGGAGGGAGAACAGGACAAGAAGCAAGAAGAGAGCAATAGCCTCACCGAAGACAGTCAGGCCATTGGAAAAGGGAGGTGGCTCTGGGTGGTGACTCAAAGTTCTAATGTGGATGACAGATTCAGAGTTCAGGGGGTGAGGTCCCCATAACTGGTACTCAAGCACACCCAAGACACCGTTTACCCTCAGAAAGGATGCAAATACCTGAGTTGTGTCTACGTGGTGACTGGGGAGAAAAGTGTGTATTATAAAATGAGTGTGTTTTATGAATATTTTGTAAGAGTTCAGGGGTGGGGAACCTTTTTTCTGCCAAGGGCCATTTGGATATTTATAACATCATTCTCAGGCCATACAAAATTATCAACTTAAAAATTAGCCTGCTATATTTGGTCAAACATTTAATTAACTCACCCCTAATGCCTTGGCAGGGCCAGACCAAATGATTTTGCAGGCCTAGCTCAACTGGCGTGGCTCAGTGGTTGAGTGTCGACCTATGAACCAGGAGGTCATGGTTCAATTCCCAGTCAGAGCACACAGTAGGGGGCGTGCAGGAGGCAGCCAATCAATGGTTATTTCCCATCATTGATGCTTCTATCTCTCACTCTCCCTTCATCTCTGATATCAATGAAAATATATTTTAAAAAATGATTATATGGCCCCAGGAATGGATGTTCCCCACCCCTGTAATAGTTCTTAAAATTTGCACACACGCGCACACACACACACACACACACCAACTACATACATGTGATCTGTGTAGAACTGAATTAGGCAACCAGTGAGATTTGTTGACCATTAGGTCACTCCAGAAAATGAGGAAGAAAGGACTAACTAAATATGATCTGAGAGTAATTATTTTCTAACTTACTATAATAATGCAACACACACACAGAAACACATATACATTTGATCAAAGGCTAATGGATAGAAATGATAAGCAAATATATACTACTTTGAGCTCAACAAGGAAGAATATGTAAGTCAGACTAACAATATTAGTGGAGAAAATGCACTTGGAGATGGAAGTAATTGGCTTCCAACTTTCTCTTTTATGTGTAATTTTTCTGCGTCAAGATAAAACAAATGCAATATAAATATCTGCCTACAGGTAGAGTGGCCACATAATTTATTACCCAAATCAAGGCACACACCAGAGCAACAGGCATGAACTGGGACAGTCCTAGGCAAACCGTGGGTCTGTCCTGTACGGAGAGGTGTTAAAAAACACAGATCAATGGTTTTCTGCCTGTATAAGAAGTACTATAAGAAGTATACAAATTGAAATGCACAAATTGACAGTTCTTTTTTGAAGTACACAAGAAAGAACTGTCAGTAGGTGGACTCACAATATACACATTTATACATGTAGCATTGATTTCAAATGTCTACAGAGTATTCTACAAAATTCAAGTACATTTCAATATTACAAAATGTGTGGTAGATTTTGATCATTATGTATTTTATCAATCAGTGGCTCCTAAAAAGGCCATCAGCCTCATGTGCCTGGCTGAGAAAACTTTTAACTTTTGTGTGTGTGTGTTTTGTTAATCCTTACCCAAGGATATTTTTCCATTGATTTTTAGAGAGAGGGAAAGAACAGAGAGAAATATCGATGTGAGAGAAACACATTGATTGGTTGCCTCCTGCACGTGCCCTTGACCGGAATAGAAACTGGGTCTCTTTGCTCTGCAGGCCAACACTCTATCCACTGAGCCAAACCAGCTAGGGCAAAACTTTTAACTTTTAAAAGTGTTGTCATTCATTTTTGGGGTCACTATTCTCCAAAGCATTTACCAAACTGTTTAGTGAATGTTGGCTATTGTTTCAACAATAAAAAACACCCAACTAATTGAGCACCTGCTATGTAGTATTAAGCCTAAAGATCTGAAAGTGGTTTCTATGATTGAGCATCTCAGAGCCCAGGTCGGGAGATAGATAACTAAGGAACTACAGCCTCTTGTGTTAAATGTTATAATATCAATACAACTGAGTCTTATGAATGTCTTATCTAAACAGCTAAATCACAACACATCATGGGCAAAGGCCATGCCAAGGTATAAGTAAAGTGTTCTGACATCAGAGATGGCAGAATGATCACCTGGGTAAGGAAAGGCATGAGGGTAAAGAGGAGAACACCAGATGAGGGAGAATAAAAGTACATCATGAAAAGAGATGACAGTGGAATAGCACAAAGAAATGCATGTAGAAATAATATCCTACTTAAACCCAAATGACAAAAAACCATACTTCTCACACAAATACAAAACTGCACTTGGCCAAAAGTTTCTTAACCTCTCAAAGCTGCCAGTTTTCTTATCTATACAACTAGAGGCCTGGTGCACGAATTCGTGCATGGGGGTGGGGGGGGTCCCTCATCCCGGCCTGCACCCTCTCCAATCCAGGACCACTGGCTCCTAACCACTCACCTGCCTGCCTGCCTGATTGCACCTAACCCCTCTGCCTGCCTGCCTGATCACCCTAACCACCTCTGCCTGCCTGCTTGATCACCCCTAACTGCTCTCCCCTGCTGACCTGATCACCCCTAACTGCTCTCCCCTGATGGCCTGATTGCCCCTAACTGCTCTCCCCTGACAGCCTGATCACCCCTAACCACTCTGGCCTGCCTGCCTGATCACCCCTAACCGCCTCTGCTTTGGCCCTGCCACTGTGGCTTTGTCCGGAAGGATGTCTGGAAGACATCCGGTCTATCCAGTCTAATTAGCATATTACCCTTTTATTAGTATAGATGGGAATTCTATTGGAATGTAATCATAAGGAGTCATGGTGAGAATTAAAGGAGAAAATGCTTGTAAAATACTTATATTAGTGTTCTGGCACATAGGAAGTGCTTCATAAGCAATAGTTAAAAATAAATAGGTTGATATGTTAACAGATTACTCTTATTCTCAAACCAAAACAAATATTGACATTAACTGATGTGTCAGTAAGATGTTTTTCAGAGTTTTGAAGTCCAGTCCAGGCCTTCCCAGACTCATGTGAGCACATTGTGTGTGTGTGTGTGTGTGTGTGTGTGTGTTTCTGCTTTAACATTTCATAACTTGTTTTTATCAAATAAAAGTCCCCAAACATGTGAGGGATTAGCTGTAAATGCGAGTTTTTGGATGTGCTAGCTTTGAACTAGTAGAAGGAGGTTTCTTATCTGTCTAAATGGTTTTAATGTTCTTTGATTACATCTAGATGCAAAAAATAATATTTTCCAGTCCAAGACAAGATTTTTTTCTGTCCTTTTCTTTTCAGCTATGACTAATCATATTATATATGTAAAAAGTTTGGAGGTTCAGAGCGTGAGAATGACCATTGAAATTTTAGGTATCCATTTTTCATATATTACTGCTTATATTACATGAAATTGGTTCTTTCGTCTCCATTGCCAGGATTTGGATGTAGACCCAGAGTTCCTTTAAAAATACCAACATTTGGAACTTTTAGTTAGTGCTTATGTAAAGAATTTGCTGCTAGGAAGTGTCAGTAAACGAATCTGCTTTATGGCTATTAAATGGTCAAGATTTGGATTATACATGTTGCTTGAAGGATATAATTTTATTAAAATCAAAAGTGTTGGTTCCAGGAATGCAAGCCATGTTCTGAATCATTAAACTCTACCCAGTTCCCAAAATTGATGCACCAGTGTAGAATGCAACAATTTAAGACAAAATAGGAGAATTCACAGAATCCTAAACAGAAGGTCATACCAGCCCTTTTATTCTCCAATGTGTACAGGTGCATGCCACAGAAGTTTGATAAGCATTGCTAAAATCCATGTTTTGAATTCAACAAATCTTAAACTCAGTAAACACTTACTAGGGTCCTACTCCATTCAAAGCACGATACCTGGATTTTAAACATTTATATAAGTCAGGTCCCTGCTTTCAAGCAATTATGCTGATGTGGTAACCTAAAAGCTGTTGGCCCTTCTTTTTTTTAAATTTATGAAAACATACTTATCCATTATTATAATCACTTTTAGATAAATAATCCCCCCCCTCCCAAAGAGTTCTTCTCTTCCTTAAGTATCAAATTTTTGCAATATATTTCAAACTGAAATAACTTATAAAAATGTAAAGGGGCAGTGCCCTCGGCGGTCCTGGATCTGTCTGTTGCTTCAACAGTGGACGGAACAGACCCAGGGACGCCCCTTCTCCCAGCCTCCGGCCACTCTCCTGCATCTTATCCAGTCACCACCTTCAGGAGCACCTCCAGGACCAGCCAACACACCGTTTTTTTGCTGTGTTTTTTTTTTTTTTCCTACCTTAACTCCTTATTGCTGAACAACCATGAGCTCCCAAATTCCTCAGAATTATTCCACCGAGGTGGAGGCTGCGGTCAACCGCCTGGCCAGCCTGCATTGCGGGCCTCCCACACCCACCTCTCTCGGGGCTTCTATTTCGACCAGGACGATGTGGCTCTGGAGGGTGTGAGCCACTTCTTCCCCGAGTTGGGAGAGAAGCCCGAGGGCTCCGAGCGTCTCTTCAAGTTGCACAACAAGCGCGGTGGCCGCATTCTCTTCCGGGACGTGCTGAAGCCCCAAGACGAGTGGGCAAATCTCAGGACCCCATGGAAGCCGCCCTGGCCTTGGAGAGGAACCTGAACCAGGCCCTTTTGGAGCTGCAGGCCCTGGGTTCTACCCGTGCAGACCCTCATCTCTGTGACCTCCTGGAGAACCACTTCCGGGGTGAGGAGGTGAAACTCGTCAAGAAGATGGGCCACACCTGACTGACATTCACAGGCTGGCTGGCCCCCCGCGAGGCTGGGCGAGTATCTCTTTGAAAGGCTCAGCCTCAAGCAGGACTAGGAGCTTTGGAGCCCAGCGGCCTTTGAGGGGCCCCTCTGCATTCCCCTGGTGTCTGGCTTTTACCTGAGCCTCTTCCCGAAACTACTAGCCATTCTTTTAAACACCCTGAAGCCCTCTCCCGTGCATTGGACCAAATGAAACAATAAAGCTTTTGGCAGCAAAAAAAAAAAAAAAAAAAAAAGTAAAGGAAAAAAGACAACAGGAAGGCCAAAGAGAAGGATTGAATTATGTAGGGGGACTATCAGGAGATGCATAGAAATGGGAAATGTTTAGAGTAATGAAAATAATGGAATTAATTATGATCCTAAGATGGGCTTTAGTGCAGCAGGTAAAACGCTGTCAAATATCATTTGAGTGATTGCTGATAAGGTTTTGTCTCTCCTTCTTATAACCTTGGGTAGGGGCTGGAGGAACTATATTTCTATAAAGCTTTCAAATTTTGTCTCCTACTGAAATAGACACCAACACTCCTCTTTAAGTAGAACGCATTCTTTTCTGTTACATTCATGACCGGACTAGACTGCACTCTTCGGTTGCCAAAGCCTGGGACATATATAAACTTGTTATTGGAGCATTCTAGGAAATGCACAACCACAAGTCTGGGAGGAAGTTGCAGAGTAGACGCTGCTTTCATACAACTGTTATTTACTGACACCCACCAGGGCCAAAATTGAAGTTTACACTTCAGTGAGTCATTGGTTCCATATCTTTGGAAGCATGGTGCATGAAGAATTCTTTGCAAACTGCTGATTGCTTCCTTAGCTTCTGAACATCTGTGTTGCTCTGTTCCCATGACCGTTTTCATTACTTTTTTGGCCAGCTGGAGAGGAATTCAAACCAAAAGGCAATTCATCGTGCTCAGTTTTCTCCACATTCATTCCGCTGGTGAGGGAATGACTGCCAGATAGCAGGTCACGTGGCCTCACAATTACTGGGCCTCGATAAGTGGGGATATATTTGTCATTCCGTAGACACACGTGAGGCTAAAAGGAGAGATCTTGCTTATTTCACCTTGTCTGCAATACATTTTTGGAACATTTTCTTTGCCTTTCAAATCTTAATATTTGCCCAAGACAACAATAAAACAACATAAGCCCTCTCCCCCCAAAAATGCGCAAACTCAGTTTTGAAGCCCAGTCCAGATCTTACCAGGCTCATGGGAGCAGTGTGTGGAGTGTGTGTGTGTGTGTGTGTGTGTGTGTGTTTCCCTGCTTTAATATTTCACAGCTTGTCTACATCTCAAAAAGTTCAAAAAAACATGTGCGAGGGATTGGCTTTTAAAAGCTGCTTGTTTTTACATATGTTACATTGCTGTGACAGTACTCTGAACATATCAAATGCCTTTCATCTTTCCTACTGAAGGAATTTTGACCCCTTCCTGCATGCCCGCAGCTCTCCGCTGTCAACGGGATTTCCATCTGTAGCAGCAAAAGGCAGAGGCTGGACCCGGTCAAGGATCTTGGCTTGTGTGACTAAGCACATTCCCAGAACTGATCAAAGATAGATGCACACATAAATGATGACTCACAGGATAAACTTTCCATAAAAAATAAATACTTTCAAGTAGTATATCAATGGGTATTGTTAGAAGTCATTTAACCTTGAAAAACAGAACATGGGGCCAAATAAAGATTTTTTAAAATGCCCAAATGCAACCCCAAAACACAAGACATTCTATCAAATTAATTTAAAATGGACACCAGAGTGGTGAGTTTCTATAGGGTCTTTAGAGACCAAGATCTACTCTGCACCCTGTCTTCACTTTCATGGGCACTTTTCACCCATGTCGCATAAAGCCACAGTTTAGATTCCACAAAAAACAGTGTTGAATGGAACCAGTGAACTACTACTTGCTGAAACAGTATCAGGTGGCTGAGAATGTGTGGGGAAGAGGAGGCATGGTGATTCACAGCAACTGTTGCACAGTAAGCTAAAGGAAGCTAAAAGAAGCTAAAAAAAAAAAAAAAGCTGCTGTAAGTACAATGAAGCACAAGGTCTCAAAGCTGCTGTAAGTACAATGAAGCTATGTTCTAAAGGAATGCTACAAATAGAACATTACCCAACAATGGACTGCTGGGCAACAAAGCCCACAAGATGACCACCTTGGCATGCAGCCATCAGGATGGGTCAGAACTACATGTAGGTGAGAAACAATTGGACATGGCAATTATATGATGAAGAAGGGGTGCCGGAAGCCAGTTCCAGCATGTCATAATTGCAAGAGTTTCATCAAAAGGTTGATGGAACTTGGGGACTCCACAAGGGCTGAGTCACATACGTTATGGCCTGTTGGAAATGGCTAAAGGCATTTCCCCAAACCTGAAAAGGATGCATTCAATTGATTGTTTGCTGCCAGACAGCTCAGGGCATCTTAATCTACATGTTATTGCTTCCTGTTGGCCAAACACCTGAACAGCCGAAGGCAATTCCCCAATCTGACAATGCTTCTGGAGGAAACCCTACCCTTTGAAGTGTATATCTCCACCTTGCCATAGGACAATTTGTGTTAATAAAAAGCAAGGGGTCCTAAGACAAGGAGAACTTAGTTTCTTTAGCTAGGCTCCTCTGACCCCCAATGCCTTTCAAAATTATCTTTCGTCTTTGGACTCTTACTGAAGTTACACACAGCCTTTCTCCAGATTGCTGAACCCTTCTTAATGCCGGAACAAGAACCCAGGCAAAGGGGGTTTCCCCACCCAGCTGGTGTGGCTCATAGTTGAGCATCAACCTATAAACCAGAAGATCATGGTTCGAATCCAGGTCAGGGCATATGCCCCAATTTCGGGCTTGATCCCCAGTGTGGGGTGTGCAGGAAGCAGCTGATCAATGATTCTCTCTCATCATTGATGTTCCTATTTCTCTCTCTCTCCCCCTTCCTCTCTGAAATCAATAATTATATTTTTAATTTTTTTAAAAAAGAACAGGGTATCTTTCCTAGTTGCTTCTTTGCTACATATAGTTTTGTAGAAGCTACCTCAATACACCAAGCTGGCCGAAAATCAACATAATTCTTCTCTCACTTTTCACACTCCCTTTTGATAAACTCTAAGAAGGGTAGCAGTAGCAGACTTTCCAAACAAGAGCAGCAGTCAGGCCAGATACCCAGCCCTGGCAGGGCCAGCCAGCTGTTCAAGGTCAGCACCTATTCTGAGTGACAGGTATTATGAAATGTTGTTAATTAGTTGTGCCTCAACTAAGGGATGAAAAGTATCTTAAAAAATGAAGCAAAGGGGAGAATAAGGAGGATCTAGGTATTTCAAGGGTTTGTATTTTGCTAATAGTGAAAAAGAAATTACAATCTATCAATAGGTACTAGAGTTAACAAATGAAAAGTGTAGCCAACATAATTAAGGATATGAACATAAGCCTAAAGAAATCTTCACATATGGGGTCTAGAGAGAAAAAAAAAAAGTGGCATACCAGAGAGGAACATGGTAAAAATAAGAGCTAAGAGGACAACAAAATCAAGATAAAAAAGCTTAAAGAAAGAGAAAAAATTTTTACAGCAGTTATAATTAGTAAAGGGTTAATTTCTAGTAAAATAAACCACATTTTAAAAATAAACAAAATCATCATCAAAATCCCAGTGGATAAAAGTGGGTGAGAGATTCAGAAATTTAACTTAAGAGGATATACACTGTTGATAATTATAGAAATACAAATGAAGAGAATTACACCAGCAAATATTTCAGAAAAACTTTTTTTTTTTAAATCATAAAGGTCTTTAGTATTGGACTAGAGTAAAAAAGTTAAATTCACCAATTGCTGATGACATATCTGGGGAGATATTTGCCAATGAGAAAACAATAAATATGTTCAGTGACTCCACTGTTGTTTTAAATGTATAAATATTGAATATCATGCTGCAATTAAAAGGATAAGCATAATTAATAAACGTGAAGAAACATTTATAAAATATTAAGGAAAAAGTAGAAAAAACATACACATATGCACACATATATTATAATTATAAAAAATTACTTATTATATATTTGAAACAAATATCAGACAAAGAAATGAAACTGGTTGTGGAATTTGGGATTTTTATTATGGGTAAATATTTTTCTAATTACAATTTAATGTTTCTTCTTTTTTAATATATATATATTTATATATATATATTTATATATATTTATATTATATATATATATATTTAAGAGAAAGAACTCAAATCTGGAGAAAAGTATTTTCCAGCCAATGTATTCTAGATAATAACCTTCCCATCCCCTAAAAAAATAATACCTACAACACCTGCCCAGGCCCTTGAAATAGAAGAGTGTGGGCTGGTGAGAGGATGTGGCTGACTAGTCAGCACTGACAGTCTTTGCTAGATCTTCTTATAAAGAGTCTTGGGTTGCTCCTCCCGCCCTCTCTCCTCTGCCTGAGGCCTTTGTGGCATATTTTAAAAACATGCAACAGAACCTTTCAGAGAGAGTTTATAACTTTATTCATATTGCCTTGCATTACTTTGACTATCACAGTACATAGGGCCCAGGGTTTAAAGAAAGAAGAAAATCTACCTATATAAAATGCACAACAAAAAATATTTTGTTTGCCAACATGAAAATCTGTGGTTAAATTCTGTACATGAAATAAACCAACATATCACAACCACTGAGGTAGTTGTCAAGATTAAGCAAGGGTGAAGGGAGTACATTGTCCAATTGGAGGCTCTGAAAGCCAAACTGAGTTATTTAATTTGAAATTAATATGGGATTAGGTATCTCAACCATTCAGATTCCCCAGTTGGGTGTTTTGAGCTACTGATGTGACAATGGTGGCAGAAGCAACTAATTACAGTTGCCAATCAAGAATAACAAGAGGACGGATGATTGAAAACAGGTCACTGCAAAATCATCTGTTTGGTTTTAGAATAAAGTTGTGATCCATTTGGCAAATTCATTGTCATAATTCTGGGAGTCAGATGTTCAGTAAGATGCGGAGAAAGCAAAAGAAGTTGGTCAATAGTTCTCTTTTTAAATCCACAAAGCGAATAATTCACATTAAGGTAATTAAGAGCACGGTGCTTTATTTCTATGAATGAGCTTTAACTTTAAAAAACGAACCTGGAGAAACAGTCTGCTTGATGAGTATGTCTCTGGGCCTTTAAACCACAGTAGGTGTTCATAAAGGCCCTGCAGGAGAGTGACTGAGGCTGTCTCTGCCAGCCCTCCACCTCCACTCTTTTCTGCCGCCCCACCCCACTGGCCTCCTCTGGACTCCCGTGTCCTGATAACCTCTCACCTCTACTCCAGGAATCAACAGTCACTTGGACAGAGCCTCTGTATTCTAGTATCTGCCTTCTCAGCAACACACACAGCAAACCTGGGCAAGGCCCCACGCCCCGACATCCTGCCCCACCAACAGGACCAAACCCTCTGCTCTGAAAGTGGTGGCATGCAGACTAAACTTCACTATATTGGGCATAACTCCATGAGATCTTCTTCTGATTAAACACAGCATCACCTACCCTTCAATAAAACTGAAATGATTATGCAATAATCGGAAGCCACTAGGGCTGTGATCCAAGAGTTACAGGATGAAACAAATCTGTGCACAAAGTAAAAAGTACGTATTATCAATTAAATGTGTACATCCGATTTATATTCAGATCTTGATATGCTGAACAGATGCCTTGTTATTAAGATGAGCGAACATCTATTTTATTTTTTTTTTAACATAGAGGGGATATATTCTTACTGGAAACCTTTGATAACAGGTTTCTTGTAAAATTACTACATTTGTTGTAAATGTTTGGAAAACACAAAAAGGAAGAAGAAAGGGAGAAAAGAGAGACGTAGAGGGAGGAGAAGGTGGAGGCGGGAGAGGAGGAGGAGGAGAAAGGGAAAAACCTTTATCCTTAATCCCACCTTCTAGGGACAATACTGTGAATATTTTGGTGGCTTTTAAAAATTGAGTGTATGATATACCCTCTGATTCTTTAGTCTGCTTTTCCCCACAAAATCTAATGCAAACATATTGTGGTCAATACATAATCATTAGCATGATGTTTAATAGCTACATAGAATTCCATCCTGCTCACTCCATGTAGTAGTAGGAAGAGCATGGGTCCTGGAGCCAGACTTCTGCGTGTCACAATCCAGCCTCCGCTGGTTACTGGCAATGTCAGTGAACTGCCCTATTCCTCAACTTCCTCATCTTTAAAGTGGGGGAAAAACCAGCAGCTAACTCAAAGGACTGTTGTGAAGATGAAATAAAATATAGTAGGCAACGTATGTAGCACAGCGGCTGGTGTTCAGTAACATACTTAATACATGTTAACCATTGGGTTCTTCCTGTGCCTTAGTCACCTTCACTGATGGCCTGTGTGAGCTTCTTAAAGGCACCAACTGTGTCCTTATGGGCTTTGAGGTCACAGAGTTGACCGATGATGAAAGTATGTTGGATGACTGAATGCATGGCTGCTGGCTGGATGACTGTGTTAATGGCAGGAGCCCAGGTAGGTTTAGACAACAGGAAAGTGTCATTAAACATTTGGAGAGGACTGTAATCGCATCCCCTTCAGAACTCGGTGAGTACGCTGGCATTCGATTTCTTTGAAGAGCTTGGAGAGCAAGAGGGGGCAACATTTGGCTCCTACCTTGGATCCTGTGTTCTGTTCTTTTACTTTAAACCCATGACCTTCCTTTGGCTCCAAAGTCTGTCTTGCCTTGCAGTCCCCATTCCTTCTTAGCAGTCCCCTGCCTCACTGGGATTTTCTTGGCCACCAACAATACAGCCAGGGGTTCATACATTTAGCCAAATAACTTATTCCTTAGCCTCCTCACCTTTATTCTATAATCCTGTGATTGCTTCCAGATACAAATTTCAATTATTTGGGTTTTGCATCATTTTCACCAAGTCTAAATGTACTAAGTTTAAAAATATATATTGTTGACTGACCAATCAATCATCAGATGGAAAGTTAAAGTTCTCTGCTGATTTGTTTTCAACCTCAGAGACATATATATTTTTTTAACCTAACAAATGTGTGCTTTCATCAGAAGCTTAACTGTGTTACTCCAGGGCCCAGTTTTCTGCATTTCTCTTTAGAATTCATCCCGGTTGCAGTTCCACATTTTTTCCAGTAACCTTTCCCCACCATTGTAAACATTTCTGTTGAATACCATCAATTATTCAGTAAGTATTCTGGTTGCAATTTGAGCTTTAGCTATGTAGGCAAAGTAAGATGGAAAGCTGAGGTAATTCACCTGAAAACCTAACATTTAAAAGAATCTGGCTATTTTGGAGAAGTTCACAAGATAATAAAAAAAACATCCTTTTTATATGTACTCACACTTTAGAATAAAAGAGACAACTTTGGCCTGGCTGGCCTGGCATGGGGGCAGGCTAGAAGGGGTCAATGGGGGAGAAAGAGGGACATATGTAATACTTTAAACAATAAAGGTTTTTTTTAAAGGGACAACTTTAACACTCCTTAGTGTTCATATTTCTGGCTTCTTGGACAATTCTTTTAGTTTTTAGAGTAGAAAAGTATTTGGTTAAATTTCATAACAACACATAATTTTTATTCAATATTATAAAACTCTGGATATATATTTTGCCTTGTGAAGAGGTAGCTTTATCTCCAAATGAGTTATTTGATCATAATATGAAGAAGGAAATCATGTGTATTTACAAAAAAATTTTATTGAAGGTTCCACAGCCATCCTACATTATTTCTAAATAGCTTAGATTTCAATTCAAATAATTCTATGCTTTATTGCAAACACATTCACCCTCATGACTGAGAAAGCTGGCATAAAACACTATGAAATTAAATCTATTTTAGTTTAGGATATTCTGTGTAATTAGGGTTACTTAATTGTCAAATATGTGATAAATAGCAACCAAATCTAAAATTAAACATAGGTATCGAGAATAAGCTATAACTAGGAAGGATGCATTTGTTTTTGGCCTTACATTTGTAAACATAAATTATGTCAAAATATGAGAATTATCAAGGGAAAAAAATGATGTTTCACACCTCCCCTCATGTGTTGCTATAGTCGGGATGTACATTCATGTAAGATCCCATGGATATTGGACTAAAATTCCATCTTTTTATGACTGCATGGAGGTTTAATTATTCTTTCCCTACCATTTCAGAAAATTAAATTGGAGCTATTGAGCTATTTGCTTATATCCTGGGGATAAATAAAATATACTCAAAGAAAAGGATGCTAACAGTAAATGTTACCTAATACTTACATGGCAGCAACAGAAATGATTATTGAAAATAATCAGACTAGCCCTGACCAGTGTTTCTCAGTGGTTAGTGTGACGGCTCCTGCACAGAAGGGTAGTGGGTTTGAATCCCAATAAAGGGCATGTACCTGGGAAGTTTATCTGGCAAGTGTTAGCACTGAGATTGAGCCAACAAAAAAGTTCCCCAAGCTATTACTGGTGAATGCTGTCTTAAAAAAAAAAAAAAAATAGAATAAGAAGTTGGGTAGCAGTCCCAGTTTAATTCTTAAGAGAGACTTTTGCATATTGACAACAAAAGGGAGAAATAAATAAAGAAGGAGAAATAAAAAGGAAAAAAGAAAGAAGATAAAGGGAGGCAATAAGAGGAAGAAGGGAGGAGGGAGGAAGAAAATTTATTGATAGAAAAAGCATGAAACATTTTGGCCTAGAGTTTAATTAATGTAAAATATGGCACAAATCTAAATATGGGGTTTCTGAGTGTGATAACCTTTCATTCTCCAATGAAAACACAACATCCTATGGCTCTTGAAAGCTCATGTGCTAAGAGGGAGGTGTTTATGGGTAGCAGAGCCACCTACTCATTTCTAGGAAGTGCAGACATTGCAATTGAAAGAGAGCATGATGGGAGCTTTTGTTCTTTCAGGATAAAGGCCATCCACCATTTCTGACGTCTGGACAACACTGCATTTGTGCAGACCCAAAGAGCGAAAGCCAGAATATCAGGGCTGGCTCTTGGTAGCTCTTATTTTGTTTCTTTGTGAGAGAAAAAAAGTTTAAAAAAAGAGAGAGATTCTGCCATAATTCAAGCAACTTCTAGGGCAGTGGTATCCAAACCAACGTGCATATGAACCACCCAGGGATCTTGTTAGAATGCAGATTCTGATCCAGTAGGTCTGGGACCTGGAATTCTGTATGACATGCAGCTTCTACTAAGATTCCAGGGCATTCGCACTGAGCACCTGTCCACCCACAGCCATGCAGCAGTGTCACAGGAACTGTTGCAACAGGTATAGCGCATTAAATTTTGAAACACAATCTCCTAGGAGTTTTGTTAGTGCAATTCAATCTCTCTGAATGAAAATCAAGATCTTGGACGGAAATGGTGAAGGGATTAAGAAGTACAAATTGGTAGCTACAAAACAGTTCCAGGGATGTACAGTGCAGCATAGAAAATGTAGTCAATAATATTGTAATGACTCTGTATGGTGCCACACGGGTATGGAAATATCAGGGGAACACTTTTGATTGTTTAACCACTATGCTGTACACTTGAAACTAATGTAAAATAATATTACATGTAAACTGTAATTGAAAAAAAATTTAAATTATAAAATAAAAAAATACATACAAACTAAAAGTTACCAAACTTAATTAAAAAAAAAAATCTTGGTCCCAGGTACTGAATCTAGACCAAAGTCACCCAAATAAGGGAAGCCCTAGTTAGAGGAAGGGTGGGCAGACTTTTTCTGGAGAGTGAGAAGGTAAATATTTTAGGCGTTGTGGGCCATATAATCTGTCATAACTACTCAATTTTGCACTACATGAGGTAAATGGGTGTGGCTGTGTTCCAATAAAACTTTATTCACAAAAATGGGCGGTGGGCTGTATTTGGCCTCAGAAAGGGCCATGGTCCACCAACCCAGATCTAAACCAATGTCAGCCAAGTAAAGGAAGCCCGTCTTAAAGTAACCCACCAAATAAAACATTAAATAATAGTTAAAAATTTGAGGTCAGAACTAAAGTCTATTGTTGTTTACTAACTATAATTATCCCCTTTAATCTCAGTCTAATAATCAAAGGTTCAAAATGTTGTTATATTTTCCCCAAACTTCGCCTTTATATTAATAAATCACTTAAAAAATCTCTAGTTTTATTTGTCTCTAATGTAGTTTTTATGTTTTAATTTTTATTTTTTGTTAATCCTTGCCAGAGGATATTTTCCCCATTGATTTTTAGGGAGAGTGGAAGAGAGAGGGAAACATAGATGTGAGAGAAACACATCAATTGGTTGCCTCCTGCATGCGCTCCGACCAGGGCCCGCACTGGGGAAGAGCCTGCAACCGAGATACATGCCCTTGACACCAGAATCGAACCTGGGACCCTTTGGTCCACAGGCTGACACTCTAGCCACTGAACCAAACCGGCTAGGGCTCTAATGTAGTTTTTAATTCATGACTTTTGACTTAGAGCTTTTCTATATAACTTGAGTTGCATCTAATCCAAATAGACTTTAAAGAATTTTCCATTGGGCTTTCCAAAATAGTTTCATTCCTAGCACTTAAAACAATCTTTTGTCACTTCTTCTTACTTTTTCTTATGTGAGGTGTGGTGGGAAAATCTCTAGCATAAGAACATTTCCTTTAAAAAATATTTTTCAAGATCTAATCGAAAAATGATGACACTATCTAGTCAGTTGTTTTCATAAAAATGTACGAGGACACTACCCATTTAAAGATTACATATCTTTTATAAAATTACAAATAGGAACTATTCTTTTAAGATTTCTTTGAAGTTTTCTAAAATTGCACAAAATAAGCTGACAGGCATAGGTCAAATAATTTCCAGTGCTTCCCAGGCCTTGCAAGCTTTGCTCTTTGCTCCAAATTCATTTCTCCTCTCCACCAGCCTTTAGTTAGACCTACTTCCCATTTCTACACTAAAGCTGCTTTTTTAAAAATAGCACACAATTGTATCATTCGTATTCAATTTTTCTTTCCTCTTAAGACAGATGCTTATTATTTCTTCCTTGACCTAGAGCATAAGATCAGACCATGGATTCTAAAACACAAGCAAATCTGATTGGATTTAACCAGTCACTTGGGGTTGGGTTCCCCACCTTGACAGTATAAGTTTTTCTTTCAAGGCTTCAAACTGTGTGTTTTATTCTTCCTTTATTCTTCATTCTGCAAAGTTTAGCATCTTTGTGTGGGTGAACCCTGACTCACCCTTTCTGACTTCCCTCCCCTACACCATTAGCTTTGAGACTTTTAGCGAATTGCCATGCTGGGCCTCTTGAGATCTTTACTTGTAAGTCTCTGATTAAAAAGAAAAACACATTGCCTATAAAACACAAATACAATTCACAAAAATATTTCATATTATAAGCACTCAACAAAATTTTTTATTTTTTGCTTTAAATTTTACTTACATTTAAGTATTGAATCCATTCATATGCCAGTGAATGGCATATCCTTCCCTTGGTCAAAATGATCCTGTTTGAAAGAAGATAGCTCGGTCTAATTCACTACTTCAGTCACCTGATATCAATGGAATTACTATTCTTGCCTCTCAAACCCCCAAACGTTAGTCTATTGGGTACAGCTTGAAAAGCAGCAGCCAAGGACCCTGGAAACATTGCCTGCACTAGAGCTGTGGTGTTCTCTACGCTCACTCCACGTCCTTCTCCCTTTATTGGGAAAGAAAAGGTAAAAGAGCAAACAAGTCAAACAAGTAAAAACTCCAAGACATAGACAACAGTATGTCGGTTACCAAAAGGGAAGGGGGTCAGGGAAGTAGTAAAAAGTAAGAGGGGTCAAATATATGGTGACGGAAGGGGATTTGACTTTGGGTGGTGAACACACAATGCAATATACAGATGATGTATCATAGAATTGTACACTTCAAACCTATATAATTTTACTAACCAATGTCACCCCAATAAATTTAATTTTTAAAAGGGGGAGATAAAAATTAATGAGTTAGGCCTATTCAAAGGTGAGAGGGGACCTAAGAGATCTGAAAAAAGAGGTCCACACAAAAACCTGCACGTGAAAGTTTATAGCAGCCTTATTTATTTATAACCACCCAAACCCAAATGTCCTCAGTGGGTAAGTGACTACCCAAACTCTGGTACATCCACAAAAAGGAATACTGCCCAAGAACAAACTATTGATACACAGGACACCAGGGATGAGTCTCAAATGCAGTGTGCTAAGTAGAAGAGGCCAGATGCGAAAAGCTACATGATGTATGATCCCATTAATATGACCTTAATAGGCAAAACAACATTGTGGAGAGCAGAGCCGTGGTTGCCCGGGGATGGGAGTGGGGCAGAATTTGACCACAAAGGGGCAACACAGAGAATTTTGACAGGTGATGGACCTGTTCTGTATCTTGACTGTGATGGTGGTACATGACTCTTGTCAAAACTCATAGGATTGTACAATAAGTAAAGTAAATTTCACTGCATATGTATTTTAAAATGTTTAAAATCGAAGGCCAGCCCTAACCGGTTTGGCTCAGTGGATAGAGCATCGGCCTACGGACTTAAGGGTCCCAGGTTCGATTACGGTCAAGGGCATGTACCTTGGTTGCGGGCACATCCCCAGTGGGATCGATGTTTCTCTCTCATCGATGTTTATAACTCTCTATCCCTCTCCCTTCCTCTCTGTAAAAAATCAATAAAATATATTAAAAAAATAATAATAAAATCGAAGGCCAGATAAAGAGCTTCCCAGACAAGAAAAAGCTAAAGGACTTCATCACCATCAAACCAATATTATGAGAAATGTTAAAGGGTCTTCTTTAAGAAGAAAAAGAAAATATGAATAATAAAATGGCAATAAATACATATCTATCAACAATTGAATCTAAAAATCAAAATAAAAGAGCAAGCAGAACAGAAACAGACTCACAGATATAGAGAACATTTAGGTGGTTGCCAGATGGGAAGAGGGGTTGGGAGAATAGGTGAAAAAGGTGAAGGGATTAATAAGTACAAATTAGTAGTTACAGAACAGTCATAAAGGATGTAAAGTACAGCATAGGGAATATAGTCAATAATATTCTAATAACTATGTATGGTGTCAGATGGGTATGCGAATTCTTGGGATGATCACTTAGTAAGTTTTATAATACCTAAGGACTGGGGTGTACACCTGAAACAAATATAATATTATATGTCAACTATAATTGAAAAATAAAAAAAGATTTAAAATAAAAAATAAAAATTCTTAACATTTTTTTTAGTTTGTTATTAAATTTATTGGGGAGAGATTGGTTAATAAAGTTATATAGGTTTCAAGTGTACAATTCTATAATACATCATCTGTGTATTGCATTGTGTGTTTACTACTCAAAGTCAAATCTTCTTTGGCCACCATATATTAGATCGCCTTCCCCTTCACCTCCCCTTTCTCTCTGGGAAGCACCATACTATTGTCTCTGTGTATGAGTTTTTGTTTGTTTGTTCTTAGAGAGAGAGAGAGAGAGAGAGAGAGAGAGAGAGAGAGAGAGAGAGGAGTTTCCTGACTGTGGAAACAAGAACGGAGGCCATGAAGACTAAATCCCACCATCGTTTAGTTAACAACCTGAGGAAGAGTCTAGCCTTCTTTTCCTTAGGTTCCTCTCTCTGGTTAAGCAGGACCAGCCAGGCTGGTGCTCTCACCATGTGTCAGGGGTCAGCACCTGCAGAGGTTCTGCTTGTCCTGGCCTCGCAAGCTGCTGAAGACCCACTGGCGACCGGCCCTCCGAGGCTGCAGACAGGCTGCGCTTGGGGCCTTGTCCTGCCTCCCTGACCATGAGGTTAAGTTGTTTCTCTGACCTAAATTACAAAGTCTTTGATGTTTCTTGAAACGATTTTAAAACGGTACAAACAAAAACCAGCAGCTGTAGCCTGCATCAATCTCTGAGATCTCAGCCAGGGGAAAAAAAAAAAGAAGAAGAATCTTCCCCCCCCCCGCCCCACTTGAAACCAAAGCATCCCAAGGGAAGCACAACAGTCTGCTCTCATTTTTTAATAAAATGTGGTCATGTTTGGAAACTGTGAGGGCAGCACAAAGAGCATAAATCAGTTCTCTGAGAATTTATCCTGGTCTCAAATGAGACCCGATGCAACTGTAGATCCCTGTACTTGACCATGCCCTGGGTCAGTGGGCAATGTGAAGTGTGAAGGGGTTACCCGAGGCCAACATGGACCTCAGTGACTGAAAGGAAAAGGCACCCATCTTCTCCTCTCTAGAACCTCACGTTCAAATCTCAGAAGACCTTGTGGGATTGTTTTTAAAGGGATGTTGGAGAGGAGGGCTTACATTTTACATGCTTTGCTGTTTTGCAAGGGAAATGATTTCACTCTATCCCATATTAAACTATTACCAGGCCTGCTTTCAAAATCAGAGCAGATTATGTCTATAAATAGTTTTAAAAGGAGTTTAAGATTAAAGAGAGGTTCATAACAAGTCTCTTCCATTTCAAATGCAAAATATCTCAGCCCACCTCACAGCGACAGCATGGGGTTAGATAGTGCCATTTAATGAAGTGGTGTTTCATCATCTTTATCAGTTTTGCCAGGTTCTAAAAGAGACAATTTGCTGACAGACTTGCCTAATTTGTTATAAAGGATATAAGGCAGATTTCGCTGCTGTGATGCATTCTTTGTGTGGAGACTGCTTGGAGAGGTCAATTCCGCTAAAAAGGTTAACTTTTGCCCTGCCATTGTGGCTCAGTGGTTGAGCACCCACCTGTGCACTGGGAAGTCCCCAGTTCAATTCCAGGTCTGGGCACATGTCTGGGTTTCAAGCTCAATCCCCAGCAGGGGGCGTGCGGGAGGCAGCTGATGGATGATGTTTCTCTCTCATGGATGTTTCTATCTCTCCATTCCTCTCTCTAAAAATCAATTTAAAAAATATATTTTAAAAAAAACGTTGACTTTCTGCTCTCTCCAACTGCAGCACTTGGATACCACACATCCTATCTTATTTTCAATCAGCAAATGAAGCCTTGCTTTATTCTGAAAAACTTTAGGCCACTAAAACTCCCAAGAAAGCCAAAAGGTGGCTTTGATTTTTTTTCTTATTTTCATTCTTTGAGGAGAGTGTATAAAGTTATTAGCTGCTAGAGTTAGACTGCCTGGGCCCAAATTCTAGTTTTACCTCTTAATAGTTGTGTGACCTTGGGCAAGTTACTTAACCTTCCCATCTTCAATGTCCTCATTTGAAGAAAAGGGATGGTAAGTGAGTACTTACCACGCAGGATCACTTTTTTTAAAGGAGTTAATATATGTAAAGTGCTTAGAACAGTGCCTGGCACATAGTAGATTCTATAAAAGTACAGGCATACCTGGTCTTGTGATCTGCTTTGTGATCTGCTTTGTTGCACTTAGCGGATACTGCATTTTCATCAACATGGAGGCAACACACTCCACAGCAAAAAGATTGACTCATGGAAAGCCTGGATGATGGTTAGCATTTTTTAGCAATAAAGGTTTGTTTTTTAAAATTAAGGCATGTACATTTTTAAGACATAATGCTACTTTATACTATACATTATCACTTAATAATGTATAGTATAAAGCATAACTTTTATGCTTACTGGAAAACCAAAACATTCATATGACTTTCTGTATGGAGTTTGCTTTATTGCAGTGGTGTGGAACCACAATGTCTCTGAGGTATGCCTGTACAAGTAGCTGCTATTATTAGGTCAGTATCTGCTGAACACCACAAACATCAGTAGAAAGAGAATGATTTAGAGGGAGAGACAGACACAATTTAAAATCCTACTATGTATTCCTGTCTTCGAGCCTCAGTTTCCTCACCTGTAAAATGGGATGAATAGTACCTCCTGACAGGTCTATTATACACAGACTTAATGCCTGGCATTTAGCTGCTATCCTGCTCCTGTGCAGTAGTGGTCAGAACTGTAGGCTCTGGTCCAGAAAGCCTGTGACACTTTGAGTGAATTGCTAACCTCTCTGAGGTTCAGTCCCTTACAGGCAAATGGCAAGGAAAGCAATACTGAGTCCAGAGCATTGCTGCGATGATTGTATGTGATAAGGCACATAAAGTGTAGTCAGGACTCCACATACATTGTTCAAATTTATAAGACAGATGCTGCTCTCACAGGGACAGTGTATATTATACAGAAAACTGGAAAAAAGATTCCTACTTAAAAAAAAGAAGACATATGTAAGTAAACAATTTAAACAAACAAAAATTGAAAAAGGACTTCTCCCTTGAAAAACAGCTCTTCCCAGGGAGGCTGGATTAGTGGGCTGTAGCAGGAAGATTAATCTGCAAATCGTTCCATAATCTGTCATGAAGTCCCTGCCTCTTCTCTCAGGCACCTCTGAAAGCTGTCCTCTCCCCTCCCCCTCTACTAGGACGCCTCAGCCAGTCTGCTACTGTTGGGTTTGCTTTTGCTGCAAAGGACAAATACAAAACCAAACCTGTGGTTCACCATCAATTTTGAAATTGCCTGTCCTCATTCTGGCCACTTTGCTCTCTTCACCCAATCCAGTTCCACCTGCTATTATCAATTTAGATTTTCCTTTCTCTTGTCACAATGTGGCACCGTGACAGCTTAAAACATGTCTAATTTCTTCATTAGCTTCACTTTATATTCCTGACTCACCTCAAATATGTTCTCTTCTCACAACGACTCCAAAGAAAGGTTCTATTCTGTGAAATAACAACTACTTATCTAAAATTGCACTTTTTTTTTTCTTTTCTGCCTCTGAAAGAATTATATTTGTGTGAGCAAGAGCAAGGGGACAATGTGTCAGCGGCGACAATTCAAGCTCAGCTCTGAGGAGGGCTGTAGGGGGAGACTTCCAGACAGGCTGGCCGTGATGAAGAGACTAGGATACTGGAGCTGAACCCCCCGCACCCCCCGGCTGGGGCGAGACGGTGACAGGAAGTCAATAAGAATTTCTCCGAAGCCAGGGAGCACCGCCACAAGGATGGAAAGTTCTGGGGCCACAAGCAAGAAGTCTGATGACCAAACATGATCTGCTTGCATGGCTCTGGGTCAAGTGACCTATTTGCTGGAACATGAATCCAATGTGGTTGTTACCATGAAGGTTGTCAGCAGGATTTCCTAAATATTCCCCTTGGATAAGTGGCTACCTATGGCACAGCACCTCTAATACAGCACCTGAAGTCACAACCACTGGAGGGCCTGTGGCTTTGTCTACAGCCTTCAGCACTGTCAGCCCTGCGGGTCCGGACCCCGTCAGATGCAAGCAGCCATTGCTGCTCAAATTGTGGAGAGAAAGGCCAGGGCCAAGAATGTGTGAGCATTCAGGAGCTCTATTTTATTTTACAAACAGCCCTATCAGTCATTAGGATAAATGATATTTAGGTGTTAGTTGAGCTGTTATTTTGAGCTAGGTAGATTTCCTCAGCCTTCTTCCTGCATCTTCTCAGCGCTCCCTCTGTAACTCCATCTGCCACGCAACTCACTCTAAGCAGAGAGAGTTATAGGCGAGGCCTTCTCCTGTTCTCCTGTCTGCTGAGAGAGATCAGGACACATGAGACAAAAAAGAGCCCACACTGCTCCACACGGAAGCACCTAGGGACCATTGCTTCGATGGACAGAGACAAGAAAACACCACGGTCAACCAAATCTTAGCGCAGGAGGGATTTTGTGTGTTCCATATTTAGCAACTTTAGACATATGAAACTTCCCTTCTAACGGAGTGAAATTTTACCTTCCAAAGTTTATTAGATACTATTTAAAAGCATAATGTAGAAATATAAGCAAAGAGATCTGTGAGATTGAAGACCTTTAGAACAAAGTAAAAATAATTGAACTATTGGTATATGTGTGTGTATATGTGTGTGTGTGTGTGTGTGTGAGAGTGAGAGAGAGAGAGAGAGAGAGAGAGAGAGAGAGAGAGAGAAGTTATCTATCTATATTTAGAGCAAGAGAATAGATTGATAATGTTTTCCAAAAATCAATTATTCCTTTAGAGATAGGCAATTTTCATGGGTATTAAAACACACACCCTTAAACAGATTCCTTCAATAATGTTTGCATATGCCCCCATTTAATATCAGGAGAATAGAAGAGCTTTTAGTTTTCTTTCCAATTTATACTCCCTGTGGGGATTTCTGTTTAATTTTCAAAACTATAAACTGTTCCACTTGTGCCCCAGGGTTCTCAGAACTTTATGGTCACTCAGCATTCAATACTGTTTCACTGTTGAAGTATAATTATGTGTTTGTACCAAAGAAACCAAATGCAGTCTGCTCCCCAAAACCCCGCATCAGCTTTGCCATTTAGGTTATCTGCTCAGCCCCCCATGAGGCCTGATGGTGCCACACCACACCATCATTTGAGCTCCACATCCCTCTGCTGTTCGAATTCTTCAGAGAAAAGGGACTAAAATGATCCAGAGTAGTCAGACATATTATGTTCCCTGAAGGTTCTTTAAAAATGCCTGAAAGTGATGTGCATGGTAACTGAGGGATTAGATAGTGATTCCCACGTCACTGCTGCTCTGCTGTATACGGTATGAGCCGAGCTTCGGGGAAACAACAGAACTTGGAAACCAATGACCGTGGTAATTGAGGGATTTGATTCAATTCTTGTCCAACAGCCATATGCACCATGAATGGTTTTTCTAGAATTTTCTGACTGTTCTGGTCTTCCTGTCCTGAGATGAATGCTTTCGGGGTAGCTCTCCTGCTCCTGCTCCCGACTTTCTACCTCCTTGCCTCTGCCTTTCTAACTCAATGCAAGGGGGAATATGTGCCTAATAGAGCAGGCTGTCTGCCAAGTCAAAGAACACTGGGCAAACTTATCTTTCAGTAGCATGTTAGCTACAATTGCAAGTACAATGCTCAGTATGGTTTCCCTCCAGCTTCAGGTGAAGGGTTTCTATATTAAAGCAATGGGTACAATAATTAATCTGGAAAAAAAAGACTGTAATACACCATTTTTCTTACGTTCCCAACCCCTTTTAATCCCTTTGTGGACACTTATCATATAGACTAAGAATACTCTTGTATTCTGTGTTCTGTACTCTTGTGTTCTGATGTTTTAAAGACCCTCTGCAGTAAAAGGCATATTCCTGATGAACCATCAGAATGGTTCATGAAAGAAGGTGAATCAACTAACAGTAGTATAAAGCTCCCCTCATACCATAGGGAGATTTATCAAGAAGCCAGAAAACACAGGGAAATAACCAGCTCTTCTGAATTTGTATAATTAGGAAGTGAGATCCTTAAATACTAACTTTTTTTTCTTTACCACAAACAGGAAAATCATCGATAACCACACTAAAAAACATACACAGAATGAATCAAAAGGCTCTGTGAGAATGCTTTATGCTCAAGGCCACTCTCTTAGTCCTAAATTAAGCCCTTTCTTTCTTGCCCTCCTCCTCTTCCTCTTCTATTAAGTTTAGAAAGAACTATGAACAGGTACTGGTTTTAGTGAGTTTTGGCTCTGCCTTTCTGGAAGTTACAAAGCTGAAGTTATGGGAGATACTGAAACCATCCAAGACCCAGAATCGTAAAAGACACATGAGTGTATGAAGAGCACAGGGAGTACTCTGGGCAGTAGGAAACCCATGTCACAGGAGGAGAACCCTGTTACACATCTCCACTCGTTCCTTCCTTTTTGCCCGAATGCATGGAGACCCCGAGAATAGGCACAAAGTTGATTGTGGAGTCCTTTCTGCAGGTGTGACAGAATGTGGACATACAATTCACATGTATGTACACAAATTGCATAGTCCAAATCCCTCACACGACCCTGCTATCTTTCCAGAAATTTAGGAAAGCTACAAAGGCAATTGACTAAAGCTTTATTAAAATATGCATAAATGAAGACTGAGCAAAAATTAAAAATATGCTCTTTGGCAGTAAACAGATTTTATAAGTGCCCCATCCCCTTCTCTGCCATATATACCTAATTTCTACCTCTTAATAAGTAGTATAATGTGGTATGAGTAAGACTGCACCTAATTTGAATCATATTTAAATTTAAGGAGAATGTATATTCAAATGGAATGAGTCCATTTCATCCCTAGGAATGAATCGGAAACACAGGACAAAAAAATGACAGCTTAGTAGTCCTGAATGTTTACCATTCAATGACTTCAGTTTAACAAATAACTCTTTCCATGACCTGAAGTACTATCACTGTCTCCTAAATAATTGAAAGGAATATTATCTTCTCATTCCTCTGCTATATATTCTCAAATATCCCTTCAAGCTATTTATCTAGAAGATAATACCAAGGTTATAGTTTTTCTCCAGGAAACAAAACCAAATATAGAGTTTTACCCTTTATAAGAGGGAACCTGCAGAGCAAATAGATTAATTCAACACAGAGACAAAATTATTCCATTTAAGTAAAATAGCTCGTTTTATAAAGTTGTATACAATTTGTATATTAGGTTTATATATATATTAAGATGATAGATACATATACACTTTTACATAGTGTATAAAACAAGTAAAACAAAAATGTGTATATATATATTTACTTTTAGGGCTGCATATGAAAGGATTAAACAACAAAGTAAGGGCATGATTTAAGAACTTCAGAATAGCCCTGGCTGGGTAGCTCAGTTGGTTAGAGCATTGTCCCAATACCCCAAGGTTGCAAGTTCAGTCTCCAACAAGGGCACATACAAGAATAAACCAACAGATATATAAATAAGTGGAACAACAAATCAGTGTATCTATCTGTCTGTCTGTCTGTCTGTCTCTCTCCCTTTATCTCTCTAAAATCAATAAACTCTTGGACACAGACAATAGGGTGGTGAAGGCTTGGGGCAGGGGCCAGCTAGGAAGGGTCAATGGGGAAAAAAGGAGACATATGTAATACTTTCAACAATAAAGATTAAAAAAATAAAGTCAGTTTTAAGCAAATATATAATAAATAAATAAAATCAATGAAAACAAAACAATAATAGAAAAAAATTCAGGATAATGGCTGCCACTGGGAAGAAGACACATGTGATCCTGGAGAGGCACCCAGGGGCTTCTAACGAGCTACTTATGAGTAATCCAGTTAGTATACAGAGTGCTGGAAATAGATTGATTTGTAGTTATTTGTCATTATCCTTTAACTTTACATACGTGTTACATGTACTCATACATACATGATACATTTTGTAATTCAAGTAAGAGTTCTGTGCAGACAGGCATGTAACGGTTAACAGTAGTTTCCTCTGAAATGGGGGCGGGTGGAAGAGAGGGTTAGTGCCATGTTTATGGCTTGCTCATTGTGCTTCTGTCTCTGGGTTTGTTGTTGTTTTGTAACACAGGGAGTATGTGCATTCACACTTAAACAATACACCTAAAGATAATTTTTAGCTTGTAAGGCAATTAATTATATTCACTTTAGGGAATTATTTTCCTGTTGTAAAGCAAAAGTACCTCGAAAGGATGAGCATAAGGTTTGTACAGCTTTCATTGTCCTGAACTGCAAAAAGTCATATAATAAGCTTAAAAATAAAGATACCATATTTAATGGTACTTTAAAGTCTTTCTGGCCATACATGTCCACTTCAAAAAGATGGCATTTAAGCGTACTGTGATCAAAGAACCCTTTCATTTTTATTCTGGGCAAGGTAACACGGTGACTTATAAGACTGCATACTCCTTTACACAGGCAAGAGATCCTGAAGTCCCGATTAGCCTCCAATTAGGCTGGAATTCCAAGAAACTTCAAGAATCATCAGTGTTGTATTTCTTTTATCCCTAAGTGACTTCCAAATTCCTTTGTTGGATTATCAGTGGCCGACAACCACAGCGAGTTCTTTATGTGGGACTTAATGCTCTCTAAGGCTCTTTCCAGCTCTGAAAATCTTTCGGGCTTCATTGAAATGCAGCCATGTCTTCAGCAAGTGGTGCAATTACTCTTTTCATGTGTCTCTATCAAAGACAGCAGCCTGAATATAAAAGCATTATTTACCAAAGCAGACCATGATATGCAGGACCATGTTGTTGGGGAGTCTTTCACTTCTCCCCAAACAGAATGTAAGCTCCGTAGAACAAGGGACCTGTGTGAGCACCTGGTGCAGTGCCAGGCACCCTGCCTATTGATAACTGCTCGCTGAGTGCATTTGCTTGCTTTTTGGCTCAGAAAATTTATTTGTTTCCGGCGGCCACCCATATATTTCACAAGCCTTTACTTAGTGCCAACTCTAAGCCAATATGATGGCAGATATTGAGATTACAAATACGATTCAGGCACTCTGATGCCTTCAGGAGGTTAAGTTTATACCTCTGTAGAGTTTGCTATTATATCTACTGAGCGACAACATGGGTAAAACTGACAACACAATGTTGAGTGAAAGATGCTAGACACAAAAGAGCACATTCTGTATAATTCTCTTTATATACACTTAAAAACAGGCAAAACTAATTTTTGGAATTGAAGCAGGAACAGTGGTTACCCTTGAGGAGATTAATGACTGGAAGGGGCATAAGGATACTAATGGGTTAGTTAGTGTTTTGTTTCTTAATCCGGGCTTGATCACTTGTTGAAAATCCATCAAGCAGTGTGTTTATGATTTGGGCACTTTTATATATGCATGTTATAATTTCATAAGAAATTCACTTTGAAAACAATAACATTTTTAAAAAGCATTTGGCTTGCATAAGTGGATTTCTGTTGTTTTTCATACGGTTCAACACATTCTCAACATTCTCCCAATCTTGCTCTAAGTCAAATGCCTCTTCCTGCAGAAAGTCTCCAATGAGCCCCAAACTTAGATGATTTTTTTCCTCCTTGGAAATGCATAGCATTTTGTATATGCATCTCCCTTACTTTAAGCATTCTTTAACTCAGACCACCTATCACAGTGCTTTGGATATATAGGTACTCAAAAATCCTTAAACAAATAAACATTAATCATTCTATTAACCTGCCCTGCTCCTCATGGCCCCTTCCTGGGCTTCTGGCTATTCCTTAGTCTGTCCCTTTACTCAGCATCACACATACTACATAATATGTGGGAACCTACTCTAAATGTGATATCAATAAACCTGAAACCCTTTCTACTGATGGCTGGGACCTATTAGAAAGAAAATAGCATTGTTCTTTTATTCTAGTGATAAATATTGTATAAAAACTTCAAACAAAGAAAAGTTAGCAGTAATTTATTATACACATTGTCTCACAGCTTATCTTTATTCTTAGAACATCACATACATGTTTTCGTGCCCACACATGCAGCTCTCACCGAAGGTCATCACATTTTGGAACGTCCATGTCCTGCTTTGCTTCACCAACTCCCCCATCTATGGACATGTGGGCAATTTCAATTTTTCACTTTCAGAAACAATAATCATCTTTATAAAATTGTCCATTCACAATAACTACATAAGGGTAAATCCCTTAGAGGTTTATTTTCTGCACTATTAATATAAACGTTATAAGGGATTTTTTTTAAGGGTACACATTATGAAATGTTTCTATGATAGCAAATTCCACATTTCATTGATTCACTGTTTTTTAACCTTTTAACATCTATGAAATCAAAATGCCCCTTAGAGTGGGTGGCATGTTAAAATTACTGTCAGCCAGGTGGCAGTTGGGACATGGTTCATACCACCTACTCCACCCTGCAACATCTCGGCCAGAAAATCGCTGAAAGTTCATCTCAGGAAGGAATGTAAGTGCTGAATATTGTCTGAAAACATTTTGGTACCCTCTTTAAGATTAAGAAAGTGCCAGCATTGACTCTCACAGAAGTGGGGTGGGGGGGGAACCCCAGAGGACTAAGCAGAGCTCTCTTTTATGAAATGCTACATCCTCAATGGCACAGATAACACAGTGTGAGCAAACAGGGATGTTGATGCACTGAGTTGAAAAGTGATTCGGAGGTATTGCACTCATTGTGAAAAAGTTTTATAAAATAACCAGCTCAACCAATTTATTTTGCTTATATTTTCTCCGTAATGTATGCAAAGGAGTGATTTAGGATTACAATCTATCTTAGCTAATAAAAGAGTAATATGCAAATTAACCATCACTCCACGACAAAAATGGCAGCATCCATAGCCACAAGATGGCGACGCCCAGTCCTCTCAGCCCCGCCGGAGTCCTCCAGTCTCAGGGAAGGCTGCTGCTGAGAGCTGGCAGAGTAAGTGGCCTGGTGGAATGCTGCCCAGAGGCCCTCCTGACCCTTTATAAAAAACAAAAACAAATTCACTCCCCACGGAGTGATCCCACACACACAAACCTGCAGCCTGGGGTCTCAGCCTGGGAGGGGCGTGCACCCCCACGGCGTGATCCCCTGCCAGCGGCGGCAGCCTGGAGTCTCAGCCTGGGAAGGGCACGCACCCCCATAGCACGATCCCCTCCCAGTGGCAGCCTGGGGTCTCAACCACTGAGTCACACCAGCCAGGCAGATGTGGAGGAATCTTAAATGTTTCTTTTTTGAAAAAAATATATTTTATTAATTTTTTACAGAGAGGAAGGGAAAGGGATAGAGAGCTAGAAACATCTATGAGAGAGAAACATCGATCAGCTGCCTCCTGCACACTCCCCACTGGGTATGTGCCCCCAACCAAGGTACATGCCCTTGACTGGAATTGAACCTGGCACCCTTGAGTCTGCAGGCCGATGCTCCATCCACTGAGCCAAACCAGTTAGGGCTGTCCAATATGTTAAAGAAAAAACCCTATCTAATAAAGAGGGAATATGCAGGGGAGGGCATTTGGGGGTGACCGAGTTGTCAGGGGAGGGCAGTTGGGGATGATCGGGCCAGCAGGGGAGCAGTTTGGTGTCGATCAGGCTGGCAGGGGAGTGGTTAGGGGGTGATTAGGCTGGCAGGCAGAAGCGGTTAGGGGCAATCAGGCAGGCAGGCGAGCAGTTGGGAGCCAGCAGTCCCGGATTGTGAAAGGGATGTCCAATTGCCTGTTTAGGCCCAATGCCCCCTAGGGGTCCCAGATTGGAGAGGGTGCAGGTTGGGCTGAGAGACACCCCCCCCCCCCAGTGCATGAATTTCGTGCACTGGGCCTCTAGTCTATATATATATAAAAGCCTAAGTGACTGAACGACCCGTTGACCAGTGGATTGGTCGCTATGATGCACACTGACCACCAGGGGGCTGAAGCTCAATGCAGGAGCTGCCCTCTGGTGGTCAGTGCGCTCCCACAGCCAACCTCCCATGGTCCCTCCCCCTGGCCAGCTGGCCCTAATGGGCCCCAATCACCGGCCAGGTTGAGGGACCCCACCCATGCACGAATTCATGCACCAGGCCTCTAGTACTTAAGTAAGTATAAAAATATCTGACAATAATTATAAAACAAAATTGTAAATAAGATAGCATCATATCATAGTTTACTTGGTGGCCCTCCCCCATCATCTTCTCCTCTCTGGCTTAGGGACCCAGACTTCAGTTGGGGGAGGGGTGTCCCTGCCACCTCTAGATGAAGGTATGACTGGTTTGAAGTCTGCCAGTGTTGTGACCTATGGAGGCTGCAGGGCAGCGGCAGTAATTTCTGTAAAGAATTAGATACACAATTCTCTCCTGGAAGAACAGGGTGAGAGATTTTCACCTTCAATTGGAGGAAATATTCTGGGATGGATTCTGGAAATTTTTGCACTAATAGGGAGGAATAATAATTTTCTTCTATCTTGTCTAAAGTGAAAATCACAAATACTGGATATCAGCTATTAAAAAAGTAATGGCATCAGGGATGTTCAAACCTTCACACTGCAAACTGACCAATACAGTGCAAGCTGGCACAGAGACACAACGTTACTGCCTTTCCCCTGCTGACATTTAGCAGCCTCAGTGATATCTAACCTGGGAGTCACGACTGAGGGCACTGCTACGGAAACAGATGTATTTGGATAAGCTTTCAAGTATACCCACAGAAGGTGTATAAACAAAACCACATGTTATTCTTTTCGAGCCATTTCTCTACTAACACTATAGCAATACTATCAGCAAGTAGAAAAAAAAATATTGATTAGGGTTTCGCTGCTTCGTTCACCCATCTAGGAAAGTGAAAGTGGTCAAAAGACAGAATGTAAGAAACAAGAAGGAAAAGCAACAGTGCATACATTAAGCAACTGCTCCCCCATCCTTTCTGTTCCTAAGGGCCATGAACATTTCAGCTCGCCTGTCAGCACACATACTCTGCCATTAGCCGCCTTCTACCTTCCCTACCACACCAGGGAGCAGTTGGAGGGTTGCTATTTTCACATTAAAAGACAAGTAGATAATGTCCCATTCACCCCATAGTTGGGAAATTCCTATGTAAGTGGCAGTGTCCACAAACAAAAATAACCCTGTCTGGAAACCACTTTACTTTCCCAGCTCATTGGACGTCCACACAGTGATTGCAACCACAGGGGTATCTGTCACAGCTGCTGAGCTGATAATTCAATAGGAGGGCCTTTGACTTCCAAACTTATCACACCATGCTTGAAAAAATGTATCTCATACAATGGAACGAGCTGTATACTGCTTGCTAAACAGGGCCTTTAAGCAAAATAAATAACTGAATAATAAGAACAGTAGATAATTAGAGTGTGGTTCTGGTGTTACTACAGCGCTTCCTCACGAGGTACTGACTAAAACATAGCCTGGGGTGAGGAGAGGGGTTATGGCTTCCAGTCCATATAGCTTGTCCTTTTTGTCCCCTGATTCTCTGTCATATGCTCATTTACTTCCATTCCTCAGACACTTTGAAAACGAAGAGACCAACTACAGATCCTCATCTCGCCGTCCTCCATGGTTGGGAGGTTACAGCACAGAGCCTGGCTCCTGGACGGTGCAGCCTCCACCAACTGGACTCACAGGGTTCTAGAGGATTTGGATCCTATTTGCTGCTTCACAGGAGACAACACTGCCGGAGACCCAACCCCCACGTGAACGCATGGCCCTCTGTCTCCGCTAAAGACTACAAATGCCTCTGCACAATCGAGGGAGGATGTTTGGTTTGGGAAGGTCTAGCTCCGAGGTTGTGAATACCCCTTTACTCAGAAGCCCTTGTGTGTGAGCTTGTATTAACAAACATCTTGGCCACAGGGGGAACCGGGGGACAGGGGAGATGACCCAGGATCATAATGCTGAACGTTGGGGGCATTTTTTTTTTTTTTAGAGCAGAGCAAAAAACCCATCGTGAATCACTAGGATGTTCTCGAAGACCTTAGCTTTTAAATCCATTGTGACTTCTCACACACATACGTGGGTATGTCATAAACGTTTTGCAAAAACAATAGCTACCCTTATGCAGTGAATTGTAATATTTTTCTTTTCTGATTCATTTGTAAGAGTGTTGCCCAACCTTCTAAATTTATTATTTGAATTGCAGTTAGAAAAACAACTAATATAAAAGGTTAATGAGACAGGTGGGAATGTAATTAAATCGCCCTATTTACAGGAAGTCTTAGGAACACTGGTATGGGAGGTTAAGATGTCAAGTTCCATTCCCTTGGACACTAGGATGATTCCATTTATACAATATTACAAACACAAAGGTCTCAGACATCCATTTAGTCTTTACTAAAGGACATGCAGTAAGATTACAGGGGGGAAGCAGGGTTTTACATCAATTCTGAATAAACACATAAAAATTTAACAAGGTTACACCTCAATAAGGAAATACTTAATGGAGACAGTATGTTCTGATCAGGGGTTGTAAAAAGAAGCAGGAGGTGATGAGGTGTGGGGACATAAGAAGAAAAGAATGAAGGTCAAGTTCTCTTGGTTTGTGCTCATCACCTAACTGGCTCACCCCCGAACCGGGTGGAGAATGTTAGGTGGCTGTTGCTCACGGCACAAAGAGAACAGTGGCTCCTGCGATTCAGAACAGAGGTCACTCATAAGGATCAAGAAAGTATCTGTGCATCCTTATTACATGGGCTCCAAGCATAACCACAGGAGCCGTCTTCCCAACTGCTACAACATCATCGCAGAAGCCTCTGTCTTCTGTTTTGAATCACCTCCAATAAAGCTAATGGCAGTTGGAGCCAAGTAGCAACTTGGCAGCTGAAGAGCTATGACATGTTTATATTCTTTAAGGGGGAAAAGAGTTAATTATAAAAGATTGTGAGGTTCCAATGACTAGATGTTGCCTTTAGATCTCTTTATACACTAACCGTACATATTCAAGCTTGTGCAAAACACTGCTTTCCTCTCTCTGAAGCCTTCATTCAACAAATGATACTGTGTGTAACAGCAACAACAACAACTTGATGATTCCATTCAATGTCCCAAATCCAAATTGGATGCAGAAATAAGAGGAGTCCAAATTGTTAGCCTCTTTTGCAAATAAAAGGTAATGGTTGCTGAAATGCCAGCATTTACAATGATCATTCATATACAGCACCATCACAGTGATATCTCTCTCTTACTCTCTCTCTCTTTCTCTACCCCTCCTCACACACACACACCCGTACCCTTATATATCAATTACAGTCCCCAGACATTAGTTAACCCAACTATGACTTGGCATCCAAATATTAATATGTTGACTATGCTTTGCCCTCATTTTTTTAAAAAAATGTTTTAATTGATTTTAGAGCGAGAGGACAGGAGAGGGAGAGAAAGAGAACATCAATGTGAGAGAAACATCAAATCAATCAGCTGCCTCCTGCATGCCCCCTGCTGAGGATCAAGCCTGCATTCTGATCATGTGCCCTGACCAGGAATCAAACCAGGAACCTCTGGGTGTGTGGGTTGACGCTCAATCACTGAGCCACATTGGCCAGGCATGTACTCATTTTTATAATCCCTACCATGTATGCCTATTGTTTAGAAGGTTAAATTAAGTATAGTTTTCTGAATTTTATAAAACTCAACCATTAACAAATTTGTTTCTGGAGATTTAAATGCCAGGATTAGCAATGATAGTACCAAATTCATACCCATAGATAAACAAGAATAGGCCTCCAGCAATGGTTCCATAAATTAAAGAATTTCTCCAGAAATTGTTCTAATATTATTATTTGCTCTTGAAAGAATCTAGAGGAAGCTCAAAGAGCCAATATGTTAATTGAATGCGACTTTTGATATCATTTGTTTCAAGTGCATCATTGCACGTCAAATCCAATTCCATCAGCCTCTTGATCTCTAAGCAGCATCTGGCATTGTTATGCACCTACTTACTGAAATTCTCTCATTCATAGGTTTCCAAAACCAAAAAGTTGCTTTCTACTCCCAATCCCCATAATGGTTCTCTCTACCCTAACCCCACCCCAGGTCTCTATCCTTACCTACGCCTCTTCCAGTGTTGCTCCCATCAGTCTCACAATTTCAACTATCTGTCCTATATTAGTGGTGCCAACATCTATGTCCAGCCTCAGCCCAACACTGAATCCACATTTTCCTTCCAAACCTCTTCTTTTTTTATATATGTATTCAATTTTTATGATATCACTAGAGGCCCAGTGCACGAAATTCGTGTGGGGGGAAGGGGGGTGTCCCTCAGCCCAGTTGCACTCTCTCATAATTCAGGACCACTGGCTCCTAACTGCCTCTGCCTGCCTGCCTGATTGCCCCTAACTGCTCTCCACTGCCGGCCTGATCAACCTTAACCGCCTCAGCCTCAGCCCCCGCCACCGTGGCTTTGTCTGGAAGGATGTCCAGAAGATATCTGGTCTAATTAGCATATTATCCTTTTATTAGTATAGTTTAATCATTCACCCATTACAAATATGTCACTTTAACTCCACCCTTACATTCACACACCAGTTTCTAGAAATTATTTCTGAACTCTCTCGAGTCTAGACTATTGTTATCAGCCTCATAATTAACATTTTCTAAAACCAATGTCTCTTTTTCTGACTGGCTTATATTGCTTAGCATAATGCTCTACAGTTCTATCCATGCTGTTGCAAATGGTAAGAAATCCTTCTTTTTTGCTGCAGCGTAGTATTCCATTGTGTAGATGTACTACAGTTTTTTAATCCACTCATCTGCTGATGGGCACTTAGGCTGTTTCCAAATCTCAGTTATTGTAAATTGTGCTGCTATGAACATAAGGGTGCATATATCCTTTCTTATTGATGTTTCTAGTTTCTTGGGATATATTCCTAGAAGTGGGATCACTGGGTCAAATGGGGGTTCCATTTTTAGTTTTTTGAGGAAACTCCATACTGTTTTCCACAGTGGCTGCACCAGTCTGCATTCCCACCAGCAATGCATGGGGGTTCCTTTTTCTCTGAATCCTTGCCAGCACTTGTCATTTGTTAATTTGTTGGCAATAGCCATTCTGACAGGTGTGAGATGATACCACATTGTCGTTTTGATTTGCATCTCTCGGATAATTAGTGACTTGGAGCATGTTTTCATATGTCTCTTGGCCTTCCTATGTCCTCTTTCGAAAAGTATATCACATGATCTCACTCATTTGTGGAATATAATGAACAACATAAACTGATGAACAAAAGCAGATCCAGAGACAGAGAAGCATCCATCAGACCATCAAACCTCAGAGGGAAGGTAGGGGAGGGTGGGGGTAAGGGGGAGAGATCAATCAAAGGACTTGTATGCATGCATATAAGCCTAACCGATGGACACAGACACCAGGGGTTGAGGGCATGAGTGGGAAGGATGGGGGGGGGGGGCAATGGGGAGGGTAAGGACACATATGTAATACCTTAATCAATAAAAATAAGAAAAACAACAACCTTGAGGTGGGATTTTACCAAATCCCAGTCCAGCAGCTACACTCTGCAGATAAGTATCTAAATATTGCTTTTGTGGTTTTGTCCTCTCAGCAAACTCTCTGCCTTAATTTCCTTTTTAAGGTTTGCTATTTTCATGAAGCCTTCTCTGACCAAGAGCCAAAGACAATTCCAGTGTTTAATGGCTTCTTTATCTACTAAAATAAAGTCTTTCTTCCCTCTGAAAAAAATATAAAAAATAAAACCAATGTCTCTTATACACACACTTCAGTACGCTAGCACAATTGTTTTCTAAAACAGAACTCTGACAATGTTTGCCAAAAAACCTTCCATGATTTCCTATCACTTATAGGAAATGTCCAACTTCCTCAGCACCCTTCCTGTTTCAAACTGTGTTTTAGTCTCACCTCACCATACGACCCCTTGGCTTGTCACTTTGGCCCACTCGCCTTCCCTCAACAATCAAATAAATGGTTTCCTCTACGTAAAGTGCTGTCATCTTCTGCCTTTCACACAACTCTACTTATTGTAAAATGTCACCTCCTCTGCATAGCCTCCCTCAAATCTCGAGGCTATTCCTGGATGTCCCTATAGCACTCTGTTCACACTAATAATATCACACATCCACTGGACCCTTCTTGTCTGCTACATGGTAACCTGTACTGAAAAAGGTGGCATCTCGTCTTTGTATAGCTGGGGCTTAATACACCTGTGCATGGAAAGTGCTCAAGTCACAACTGCTAAGGAAGTATGTGAACACAGTGACAAACACTTGGCTTAAGAGTGAAAACATATAAATCTGAGTCCTACTTTGGCTAGAACTCAAACTCTGTGAGCTTCAACTCCTTCATCTGTAGGCTGGGATACTAGAATCTTTTTCACCTAGGAAATGCTATATTGTAAGAATAAATAAAATCTCCCTGGCTGGTGTGATTCCATGGTTAGAGCATCGGTCCATGCACCCAAGAGTCTCGGGTTCGATTCCCGGTCAAGGGCATGTACCTGGGTTGCAGGTTGATCCCCAGCCCCAGCTGCATGCAGGAGGCAACCAATCAATGTATCTCTCTTACATTGATGTTTCTCTCTCTCTCTCCCCCCCACCCCACTACTTCCACACTCTCTAAAAAATAAATAAATAAATAAATAAATAAATAAATAAATAAAAAATAAATCAGTGGAAAACAATATCCTCAGGTGAGGATTTAAAAAACCCCCACAAAAACCAGAATAAATGAAATCAAGTAGAGAAAAGTACTATGTCAAAGAGAGACAAATATATTAAGTATGATCCAAGAGTACAATATTTTAATGTCTAGTCTTTCAGACTAAAATATATCAAAGGTTAAAAGATGCTACAGCCAATGCCCAAATGAGAAAAAAATATAAATGCAATAAAAATAGATATTTTCTCTATCTTAGCATTCACTATTCTTAGAAATCAAAGGTGACATCAATTTAATGTGATCTGTACGGCGTAATGATATTAGTTAGCATGTAAAAGCACTAGATTATGGGGGGGGGGGAAAGCATAGGCTTTTGGTTAAAATAGACGTGAATCCTAGTACCATGTGTTACTCTGCTTTCTTATTAGCAAATGCTTTTATAGTGCTTACTATGTAGGTAAGTGCTTTATGCGTATTAATCCATTTAAATCTCACAAGAACCCCCTGAAATAGGTCCAATTATTATTATTATTATTGCCGTTTTACATACAAGGAAACTGAAGCAGGGAGGTTGGTTAACTTACTATAATGAGGCAGAGCTGAGATCTGTGTCTGCTGGGTCTGGGTCTAGCCTGGCTTTAACTACTAAACAATGCAGCCTGTCCAAATAATGATGTGGCGGCTAGCACAATGCCTGACCCATGGTGAATTCTGGACAAATGTTAGTTTCCTTTTGAACATAATGGTGCTCCGGTGATGAGGACATATGCCAGTAAGCATGAGGTCTGCTACATCATCTGACAATAACCCCGTGCCACTTGGACTCCAGGAAAGGGGGATTTTATCTGTATAGTGTATTACCATCCTTTCCATATGAGTAGGATTGCCAAGAAAACTAGACAAGATCAAACCATTTTAACATTCCATTCAAATGTCACACACACACACACAGAGTCACACACATTTTTTCTGCTGACGAATCATTAAAATGCCATTACACTGGGGTGAGACCAAGGTAGACAGTGGCCAGCTAATTTCTTTCATTCCGATCTCCTGGGTGTCCTCTGACACATCCCAGCACACCAGTTACGTTTTCTGTCACAGCCAGCGTGGTTCACCCGGTATTAGCTTGTTCCAGTTCTTCCTCCCCTCTGATAATCTCGGAAGCACTCCTCTCTCAGTAAAGTTGTTGCACTTCCCTCTCTATCATATCATTCCAGGAGGAATGGTGTGAAATGGTCTCCAAAATAGCTCACAGCTCTGTGGTGCTCGACTTGCGCCTGCTTCAGACCCGGAAAGGACATGTGGTTACAACTATTGGAGTAGGTCATACTTCTCCATAGTTCTTCCAACTGCGTTCATTCTTACATAACCTAGTTGCTATGATCATGCTTTTGGTTTCTTCATTTTTTTTCTAGTTCAACAAATACCATGTCCATTGTCAGCTACACAAGGGTTCTTAGATCATGAACTGGTGCATCACCAATACTAGGGTGAACCTAGGAACAGAATTGCATAGGCAGAAATAAACAGGGCGATTTCTTCTTCTACCTGAGCTGGAGCAGGGTGTAACAGAATAGCCCTCCCATTAACAACAACAATAAAAGGTGGGTTAAGAAAAAAAAAAATAAAAAAAATAGCTATTTAAAGATCATGACCGTAATCAATGCAATAGGACATGAGGGGCCAACATCCTAGAAAGGAGAAAAATACACTTAAGTGTGTCCTACATTTGCTGCTTGCTGCTTTATTTATTTATTTTTTTGCCTCAGGTAATTTGCCAATTTAGGTCTCAACCCATAGTGACCAAACAGAAAGCAACAGCCGAGACTTGTTGCAGTCTAACTGGGTTGGGAAGGGGAAATGGAGTTTAAGGCTACCAGAGCTTCTAGAAATTGAGAGACCAAGGACCAGGACTAAAAGGCACCGCACAGTGAGAACATTCTGCAATTTCCTCTTCAGGTCTTTGAGGACTCCTCAGCTGCTCATTTTCAGGGCAGGATGCTTTGAAACCACTAGAAAGCGACTGGTTCAGAGGCTAAAAGGCTATTTGGGTATTTCGGCAATCCCCGGGTACTTACTGGAGGACAAAAACTGCTGCTCAGGTTCCATCAGGAAGGAGGTTATCTGGGAGTAAGGACAGACCAGGAACCCAGGATCATCGAAAACTTTTTGTGTTCCATTTCCAACGGCACCGGGGCAGCAGGGTTCAAAGGCAAATGGGTGTGACATAACCCTCTCCACCTCCCAGGGCCTTGTTGTCTAGCAACCCAGGGATGGACAAAGTCAGACTGTGCCTTGGTGTTCATGAGCTTCGGGCTGCACGGCAGTTGGACACCAGTTCCCCTGCGACCAGGGCCTGAGCATCCCTGCGGAAGAACTTCAAGTGGCGTGAGTAGATGACAGCTGGGCAGTCTGTCAGCAGCCGCCATGTGAGGGTACATTCGCCATTCTAAAGAGCCACTGAGCTGTTTCTCCATTACCTTCTCTTCCCCTGGGAGAGGACTGAGGGAAAGCCTCTCCCTTTTTGCAGGAGCTAAGACATCCTTTCTGAAAATCACCTCTTGGTTCCAGGCATATGTATTCAATTCATCACCCTACTCACCAGAGGAGCCCAGCAGGCCAGGCAGAGGTCAGGGTAGCTGGGACTCAGCTAGTGGTAATATAGGTGTGAAGATGTAGTGCGATTGCAAATATATTTCTTTTTCAAAATATATTTTCATTGATTTCAGAGAGGAAGAGAGAGAGAGGGAGAGAGAGAGAGAGAGGGAGAGAGAGAGAGAGAGAGAGAGAGAGAGAGAGAGAGAGAGAGAGAGAGAACATCATTGATGGGAGAGAATCATTGATCGGCTGCCTCCTGCACACACTGGGGATTGAGACCAAAATCCGGGCTCGTGCCCTGACCTGGAATCAAACCATGACCTCTTGGTTCATAGCTCGGTGCTCAACCACTGAGTCACGCTGGCTGGGAGCAAAGGTATGTCTTTTGATAGCCCAGGGAGGTGACTCTCTCCGGGTTCAGACGCAGATCAGTTGTGTACTAGAATCATCTTTTTCACCACCACCCTATACTGCCTCCCAAACTGGGTTGATGACAACCCAGATAAGTGGAATGGGGTACTTGGTACTTCCTACTTGGTAAAAATACCAGGGTATCTCTACCTCTTATGTCCAGAGCCTACAATCAAGATAATGAACATAGCAATAAAAATACATTGAACTTAATTTAAATGGCTAACCATTTATTAACGGCTCAAAGTTTCCCCTTTGCTGCATTATTTAGTGCAAGTGTCCACAGCAGCTCTGATGGATAACGTGTGAGGCTCATTTCACAGGTGGAGACTCAAAGACTTAGGTGAATCACTTGCTTCTTGAGATTCCCTGGTCCTCTCTGCCCAGCAAAACCCCCAGTTCTGGGCAGCCCATTGCCCCACTCTGCTCACATCCCAGAATAGGTGGCATCTCATTCTCACCAACCAAATGACTTCAAACATCTATCTTTGTTGGATGGAATAAATATTAGAAGGAAGAGAAACTATGCTAATAATTTCTGACACATTGCTGTACTCTTTTTGACTGTTTTACATGAGTGTGTATGCTTCCCTGTACTTGCTGCATTTGCCATTTGCCTTCTTGCTGGTCTCTAAACCTGTTTATTATTAGCGAATCTCTAATTCATGTCTTGAGGTAATAGTTAACTGAACATACCACCATAGTTTTAACTACTAGAGTTAACATATTAACAATTTTTCATGTAGGATTTCGATATCAAAGGAATAGTTTTAAGTATTTCTTTAAATACTTAAAGAATCCTGGACTCCAAGAGCCTGAGGAAGGCTTTAGATTCATCCAGTGTGGTGGCTGTCAACTCTGGCTGAACATTCGAATCATCTGACATGTCCCCTCCCAACACTCGACCAATTCCATCAGAATCTCTGGGCATCTGTAAGTTTTAAGCTCCCTGGTTCTAATGTGAAGCAAGAGTGGGAAGTCACAGATATAAACCAAGATCCAGTGGGGGAAGTGACTTGCCAACGGTAAGGCCAATTTGTGGTAGAACCACAACCAACACCCAGGTTTCCTAACTCCCGGGTCAATTTGCATTTAACATCCCCGAGACATAAACCACAGACGACTCGGTGCAAGGGAAAGGTGGGGGTTTCACTGGTTGTAATTCTGATGCTTCTATCACTGAGGCTTCGTTTCTTCTGATTCTCCAAGTTCTGCCCCAGCTGCCAAACTAGTTTACCTTGGAGCAAAGTGATGCAGAAAAGCTGTGCTAAGACTGCAGCAGCACCATCGGCAGTACCCAGACTGCCAGCTGTCCTTCCTCCTTTAAAGGAGCGCCACACTACTGAGTGAGCACAGAGTGGAAGACCTCACTAAATGGGCTATGCTAAAACCTGCTCTGCAGCCACGCATGAGGAGCCTTTGACTAACGAGGGCCCTATTCGGGAACTTGACTTAAGATGCACCCATTTTTAGGTACATAAGGATGTAGGTGCAGCAGCATTACCTATGTAGAGGAAAAGTGGAAACATCATAGAAATGTCATGGAAGCATCAAGAAAATGTCAAAATATAACCTTACATTTTAAAAAGCTATTAAACATATATGTAACATTCCAGATTTGGTAAAAGTAACCATGTATCCACAAAATGAAAAATAATATAGTAGAGTTATTGATGGTTATTATCGTCCTCTTTTTAAGTGTTTGTATATTTTCTGAGGTATATTTCTTTCATTTAAAAAGGCACACATATATGAGATACATCTCTGTGTAGATATATTTATCTATCTAAGCAGCAGGACCCTAAACACATGCACAGAATTGTATTTGTTTATAACTTTTGACACTCTGGATCCTTCTCCTTGTTACTTAATACATCTTTTTCCTCTTAGACCATGAACATGGACCAGGCCCCCACTTCATGCCACATTCTACAAGAGGACTAAACATTTTAATGGGAGACTCAACTTAGAATTTCCTTGTCAAAAGCTAAGAAAAAAATTTTTTTTAATGTCATAGAATACTTTTTTTCATGAAATTAGAGACTAATATTAACAGAGTCCATCTTTCCATTCTCCAGATTATTTAACAGATCTTAACAATAAATATTTACTGAGCGCATTCCATGCACCAGGGACTTGTCTAGGCTTTGGGAACTTTACCATGAACAACAATAAAAATAATGTCTAAAAGCTTTGCTGCTTGTGGAGCTTACATTCTGATGGGATAACACATTTTATGAAGCAGGGAGAGGGGTATGGTGCACTGGGGGTGTGATGTGGGGGAGGGACGCTGCTGTTGTCAGTAGAGTAGCCAGGGAGTGCCTTAGTGATGAGGTCATATAGAGAAGGGACCTGAGGGAGGCAAAGGCAGCCAGTCCTGTGGGTATCTGGGAGGAAGAATATTCCAAGCATCTTCTTGATAAATAAAGGGGGAAACGTCTTTTCTCTCCCACTATTCTTTGGATCATTTGAATTACATTCCTGATGAGGGTGTAGTCAGTTCATGGCTACAGAATGGCCGGACAATATCTTCTGTAGCAGTGATGACCAAAGATTTAAGGGGGAAAAGGGCATTGCATATGCATACTGTCAACACCTCTGAAAAACCTCAAATCTCTGCCTTTTCAATAGTGCTTGAGTGGACTGTATGTATAGAACACCATCTACCATGGAGAGATATCAGGCTGATTGGTTAAGAAACAAAACATTTCCTGGATTTTACCTAATATATGTACTCACTGTATATCTTTGCCTGGAAAGGACATGAATAAGCCATATATTGCATCTAAAAATACAACTAATTCTTTTTTTTACTCTCTATTATGAAATGTTCAGACAATCCAAAACATAAGCTTCAATTTTTTGATAAATGATGCTTCTTTCTACTAAAAAAATATTTTCTAACTATCACAATATTATAGAATATACAAGATATTTTAAAAATAAACCTTATAGGAATAATTTTATAACCAATGCTTTTGAAGCAGTAAAAATATTTAATTTTCCTCTCTTATATGGAAAAAAAGACCTAGATCTAATCCTAATCATTAATATTTTGACTTCAATCTATAAAGCACACTTAGTCTATCATATTTTAAACTGCCAAGTGATTAATCCCTGAAATTTTAAAATAAAGAAAATTATACCTACAGACAATGTTTTCATCTAGAACCACCAGAATTTCTCTGAGTTTTATATTACCAATAAAAACCCTAAGAACTGCGATAACCTGAATAGGATTTGAGGTTCATTTTAATTCAAATTTAGCCTCCCTGAATTTACATGATCATATACACAGAATTCCAGCACCACTTCAGTCATTATTCAGCTAAGATCCTCCTTAGAGTATATGCAAGATCAAGTATCTCTTATGGGGATACACTGAAGACTTCCAGGGACTAGCAAAATACCACATTATTTATATACTGAGTTATGTCCGGAAGTGAAACAATAATGGTTAGGCTCCTTCTTTTACAAAGTTGAGACTGGTTTCCAAACAAATTAACCTGGCACCAAAGGCATACTCATTCCTCCTAAAAAACTAAAAGGGTGAGTTACAAAGTCCCAGGTTCTCTCTAAACCTTTCCAGTTTTCATGGTCCTGAAATTCCTTCCTTTTTGAGACCTCAGGGGAGTCTTAAGAATAGAGGCATCAAGAGAGAGGAGGATGGAATTCTTACTAAAAGATTAGAAGGTAGGAGACAGGATGCCTTTCAAATCCCCCAGACATGTATTTCTATGAGTAAACAAGGCACACAGTTCCTTGAAATGCCCAGGCCATATTAAGTTACACTGCCAATAACGTTATTGCACACTGACACTGAAGTATGGCTTTTAATAACAGAGTCTGGAGTTCCTGGCTGGTGGCTATCTGGCTGCCAGCAGACAGACAGGTGAAGAGATACTGCTTAGTGCCAAACAAACACACAAAAACAAAGAGGGGCGGGAGAGAGTGTGGTGGCCTGGGGGATTAGGGCCAAACAGAAATGGTAGCTTTCTGGATGCATCTTAAGAGAAAAATGAAGTGGAACCGGAGGCTCTTCAGGCTTGGAAAGGCCCTTCAGACATCACCCATCAGAACCTGTTGCACGAATCCTGCATCAGGCAAGCATGCACCATTCATGTCTAATTTCCACCTGGATGCAAGAGAAAGCTTCCCCTCTCAGGGATACCTCTTCAATGTCTAAACAGTTTTCGAGCCTTACGAATTTCTCCCTCTACCAGGCCACGTCTGCTTTCTGCAAACTTTCCTCACTAACCCTTGTTTGACTCCATAAAGCTGAGGCCGCAAGTGGCCTTGGGGTTGAGGCAAGGGGATCAATGAGCAGCGCAGGCCAAGAGCCAGACCATAGGAAGTGATGGGGACCTGGGCCAACTAGCGGGCACGCTGACCATCTACAGGGCCGGCCAGAGCTCTGCTCCGGCTGCCTGCTGCCACGCAGGCATATAAGTCCCTGCCATCGGATTTTCTGATGCGATGCCAGAAATTTGAATTTTAGTAAAAATATCCTAATTTTTGAATATATAAGGAAGAAATTATGGAGTTCAAACAGTACTTAGAAAACAACTAACCAAACCTTTCATTTTTTAAGTGAGAAAACTGAGACCCAGGATAGAAAAAGTGGCTGATCCAGAGCCAAGTGGTTAATCAGAGGAAGGTCCCACTTCTCCCAGCATAGAACTGCAGCCTGCAAGTTGGTGCATTTGGCCTGTAGACGCATGCAAGAATTCTGACAAAGGAATTGGCTTCAGACCATACCCCGCATCCAAGATTAAGTCACCACTGTCCTCGTCTAATTTTTAGAGCATCCGTTCAAGTTGAGAGGGCAGATGGGGCAGTAGTTACAAGCCCAGACTCAGGAGACAGACTGCTGGGGTTTGCACATCCAGCTCTGCCACCTACTACCTCCCCTGGCTAGGTCTCAGTTTCCTTGTCTGTGAAACAGGGATAATTGCAGTACCTATCTCAGCAGAGTTGTGAGGATTAAATGAACGAACATTCATAAAGTGCATAATATATGCCCGACACAAAGTAAGTACTACATGAACAATAGTATTACTACCCAAAGAGAGGGCGGTGATACACTGAAAAACAGAGTTAATGCAAACATATTACTTAAAGGAAAATGTAAAAAAAAAACACCTCTTTTAAAAAACCCTGAAAATATTCTAGAAAAAAATGAGTCCTGGGGGAAAAAAATTAATTATAGCAGCTAGTTCCTGTGTAGAAGTTAAGGCAAAGGCGGACTTGAGCATTTAAAGTAATGGCCATAAATGTAGCATGAACCAGGGAATTAAACTCTTAGCACCCGCCTACACGGGAAAGAGCCTCCGTAAATATCCCACGTTTTCTCCCCGAACCTTGGAGAAAGTCCCAGAATACAGGGGATACACTTCATCCTGGGTGCTTCCTCGCCAAGGGCTCAGCTTATTGCCTAGACTGCAGCCATCTCCTCCCTCCATCCCTAAACTACTATTAAGGACCCCGTCTCTCAACCGTTCTTCTTAGAAGGCTAGATGTTTGGTTTCCTCCTTCCCCTTTAACTATGTATGAACAATAGACAAAAAGGCGGCAAACACACTCTAAAAGAGTGGGGGTTGGAGGGAGAAAACACACCATTTCTTCCCTATCCCAGTTCAGTCAGAAACTGCATCCATACACCTGCAGATCCACTATGTTTATCATACAGGTCCTGCCATGATGAGATTTCAGTTTCAGCCAAGAGAAAGCACAAATGCAACAGGAGAATCCTAAAAAGCTCACCAACCATCTGAAAGAGATGGAACATTTGTCTCAAATCACATGAACCACAAAGACTGGCACAACTGCTCTGCATGAAAGGGTAAACAAAGAGCTCTTTCCTGAGGCTGCCAGGGCCCCCTGAGCCCTGGGGTTGGGTGCTCCAGGTTGTGGCTCCTGGGTGTCACTGTGTACAGTGATTATGAGGGTTAATATTTATTGATGGCTACGTCCCAGCTCCAGATGGAAGCACTGTGCTAACTCATTTATTTCGCAAAACAACCACCTGAGATAGATACTATTATCTCCCATTTACCAGGTGAGGAAATGGAAGCTGCTGCAGGAGGTGAGTAACTTTCTCAAAGATGCACAGTGAGAGGAAATAGCAGAGCCAGGGCACAAACTCAAGTGGTTGGCTCTAGAGGCTACACTTCTTAATTTGGGTCTCATGGCTTTTGCCTGCACCTGCAAGTTCACTCCTGGGGCTCTCACAAGCTGGAGACTGTATTCTTATCCGTATAGCTTTTTGCTCCACCCCGCTGTCACTCTCACAAGGTGAAAGTGCCAGAAGCTCCCTAAAGCAATGAAGACACAGTTCCTCACATCCTTTTATATAGGGGCCTATAAAATCCCTGGTCCATGGGCTTTTTTTTTTTTTAGTTGAAAGAGATGGATCTCCTTTCTCTACCAATGTCCTTCTCTCTCTCTTCCCTAGGACAAAAAGTGTATGGGCTGAAAGAACAAATAAATGACTAACAAGGGGAGCGGAGCAAAAGAAAAAGCAGAGGAAGAATCAAGATTATGTTGAAAGTAACTATAGTCATCAGGGAATTGCAAATTAACCCCACAATGGAGACACCACTTCACAACCACAGGATAGTCAAAATAAAAAAATACCGATAACAACACATGTTGATGAGGATGTGGAGAAACTGGAATCCTCATACACTGCAGGTAGGAATGTGAAGTGGCCCAGTTGCTTTGGAAAACGATCTGACAGTTCCTCAAAAAGTTAAACCATACAGTTGCCATGTGACTCAGAAATTTCACTCCTAGGTATGTACCCAAGAGAAATGTCCACACACAATTTGTACATGGATGTTCATAGAAGCATTATTCTTAATAACCAAAAAGTGAAAAGAACCTACACGTCTATTAATTGATGAATAAACAAAAGGTGGTGTATACATACAAAAGAATATTCCTTGGCCAAGAGGAATGTAATACTGATACATTCTACAGTATTGCTAGACCTTGAAAATATTTTGCTAAGTGAAAGAAGACAGTTACACACAAAAAAACCCCCACAATATATTACATGGCTCCATTGATATGAAATGTTCAGAATAGGCAAATTATATATAGAGGCATAAAGTGGATTACTGATTAACTAGAACTTGGAGACTGGTTAGTAATGACAAGTAACTGCTAATGGACATAGGGTTTATTTTTGGAATTAGTGGTGAGGGTTGTAGTATGGTAAAGACCATTAAGTTATTTACTTTAAATGAGTAACTTGTATGGTATGTGAATTGTATGGCAACAAAGCTGTCATACTTTAAATAAGATTTAAAACCTGGTTACAAAATAAAACTATTAGTCTATCCCAGGAGAATCTGTGTCTTTGTGAATGAGAAACCATAATTGCAGAAGTGACAGAAACCCCAAATCATTTAAGCAGGAAAGGGAATACATTCTACAAGAACTGCTATATGGAAATGTGAAGGGGAAATGATTTCCATTTCATGGAATTCCGAGATAGTGGGTGTGTGGGAGTCATATCACCATAATGCATAAGTGTTACATGATGGGTTGCATAACTCTAAATTCAGACCTTTTCCTCACCTGAAAGCTATCAGTTCCAAAAATAAAGGATCTAGAGGAGGTGAGATTTTTTTTTTTTAAATGCGAAGGCTGATGTTAACTCTTTTGTGACTAAATTAAAAAGTTCACAAATGTAAGGCTTCTCTGCATTTGTGAACTTTTTAATACTGAATCCCATGTTCACAAAAGAAGATCTGATTAGCACCTCAAATGTATTTCCTACAATGAATTTTAAAATCTGACTCAAATTTAACTAGAAAAATGAAAGCCTTGGGGAGGTAAGAGGGAGACACTGACAGCAGACCAGTGCTGGCACTGTTTGAGATTCAGGGAGAAGAATTTAAGAGTGAAGGGTTTGCCAAGCTGCTGGGTCATGTATCTACTCATAATGGGACTTTAGCAGAAATCAATGCAATCTCTGAGTAAAGCGAATGCAGAGTCTCCTGGTGTGGCAATACATCAAACGGTACTATGGAAGTTTCGTGGCTATTAGCAGACGCAGCATTAACACATTTTTCAAAACAGAATAATTAGATAGTAGAGAATTTCCTTCGCATTGTTTAGTCTTTAACTTTCAAACTATTACTAAGTCCTTTACTCCCACGAGGTCTTAATCAAGCATCGTTTGTATAGAAAATCAGCTTACTGCTTTCTTTAAAAACAGGCAAGCCATTAATTGATCCAATGTGTTGGCAGTTCTGGCAGAACCTTTTTAGACAGGAACAAATGATGCCTCTTAGTCTGTGTTCCAAGAAGCCAAGTTTAAGATTTCATGCATATGCACAAAGGAACATTGAAAGAATCCTGCAAAGTCAGCCAACAATCTTGGCACTTAAAGGACAAAAAAATAAAAATAAATAAATAAATCTCCTTCCCACCACCCTGCCAGTTGAAGTTAAGATATTAAATATGTTTACTTAAAGATACTTTACATGACTTAGAGTGCTCTTCCAAAGTCCTCCAAATCCTTGAATATCATACTTTAAGTAATGCTCTTATGACTCAAGGTCAGAATGCAATCTTTTCCCCTACAAAACTGTTGAGCGTGAGAAAGAACATCATATGTTCCTATTTGCACTATTGTAAACTTTTCTACGTTTACTGCCTCTCCGCCTCTTCATTAATTACCGCACTGCATTTTTCTGGCCTAGGTGTTAGGAGCATTGCTGTCCACACCTGTTTTTTGTTACGGTTGACCATTTCCTCTTCTAAAAACAGCTAGTCATGATGACCCTCTGGTAATAAAAAACCAATTAGATATTTCACTAATAGGTGACATGAGGTCTTGGAATGAAAACTTGACCCCGAAGAATGCACCCCTCCCTCACCCCAATGTAGCCAAAGCTTGGTGTTCCATTTCAATAGTATAACTGCTTATTAGTATCTGGCTTTTAAGGAAAACAATGTGTTGTTGGTTTGTTTGTGTTTTGCTTAAGTGACTCCAGTCAGAAAATGCATCTGTCATTTCTATTCCCTTCTCCCTATGGATGTCACAGCCTCCGCCCAGGAACTCCTCTGTGGAAGGAGGGCGCACAGGAACACGTAGCGCCCTGGACTCCGGGATTCTGCTAAATGGAGCTGCTTATGCTGACAAGCCTGGAGAGGACTTCTTGTTCTCCCTACCACGGAAGCACTGCTGTGTCAGTCAGGGGTACATCGCCAGTTTTAGGGCAGTAACCTATTTCTGGTCCTGGCACCCTGCGATCATGAAGAAAAGCCCAGCCTTTCTATCCTGAAATCCTCTGATTGGCACAAACATATTCAACCTCCCAATCAAGCAAAGGGCAATGCAATACTGAAAAAAAGTAGACCTAACTTTATGGCCACCATGTCTTTCTTGGCTTGGTGAGGATAGTTATTATTTACCACCGTGCCCGCCTGTCAGCTTCTCCGGATGACAGCCTGGCAGAGCACAAGGCTTTTAACATTATGTTTGATGTGCGGCAAGCCAGCGGGCTGGGGTGGTGCCCAGTCTCCCCTGAAGCACTGAAACCTGACTTGAGAAGCTGGTTCGCAGAGGAGGCGAGCTGCTCGCGCCAGTAACCCTACCCACCTCCTGATACGCGGAATGGGAGTATATACCTGATGCACCCAGCGAGTGCAGAGCCGAGTTATCAGATCTCCCCGTTCCACACAGGTGCGGGGCGTCCCTCACCGGGGACAACACCTGAGTTCTGGCCCAGAACCGCACCTTTCGGGTCCTCCCTCTGAGAGATTAGGCCACCTCAGCGACCCTAGCCCCAGCGGCTCTAATCTAAACCGAACACACTCCCTAGTCCCCCCCCCCACCCCCCAATTCAGTTAACCCTTGTTCTTTGTAACCCCCACAAAGTGACGCACAGCGAAACTCAGTAGGTCCAGGGAACAGAGAGGCGTCTTTGCCCAAGCACAGACTTCCCAGCCCGGCGCTAGGAGGCAGGCGCAGGCCCACCGCCTCCATCCCTGGGGTTCCCCTCCCCCGCGCCCCCGGGCCGCTCACCTGCGTGGGACATGGTGATGGTCTCGTTGGTGTTGGAGCCCACGTTGAAGATGACCACGGCGGAGGCGTTCTGCAGGAACGCGTTCCGGATCTTATCCCTGTACGTGCAATTGCCCTTGGGGATGAGGGCTATCCAGTTCTTGCCGTGGGCCGGGACGGCGAACTTGGTGTTGGGGTCGCAGGCCAGGCGGTCGTGGGCCGAGCTGGCCATGACCACCTCCCCGCGGGCGTCCTGCTTGGGCGAGTGCTCCCCGTAGCGCCCGCACTCGGTCTTCTCGGTGTGCAGCTCGGCGCCGCCGCCCGCCGCCCCGGGGTCCGGCGCGGGCTCGGCGTAGGTGATGTTCACGAAGGCGGTGTACCATTCCTCCTTCTCGGCCACGGTGAAGTCCAGGCAGAGCAGATGCACGAAACAAAAGGAAAGCAGCCATGTTGAGAGAGCCAGACTGCGGCACGCCTGGATGAGAGACATTGCCATCTTCATCCGCCGGGGCCCCCTCCCCGCCCCCCGCGCCCTCCTCCTGCCCCGTCCCTCCTCCCCCGCCCCGGCCAACGCTGGGCCGGCTGCCGCCTCCTCCGGCTCCGGCTCCTGCTCACTCCCAAGCCCCGGGGGCCGCGGCCGGGACGCGCAGCCGCCGCGGGGACCGGATTCCGAGCGGGTGGGTGGCGCCGGCCCCTTCCCCTTTCAGCCCAAGCGCGGCGGTTGCATTTCGCTTCCCGGGCGGCGGAGGGGAGCGGGCGGAGGGGGCGCTCGGGGCTTGCGGAGGAGTCCAGCTGCCGAGCGTCCTGCTCCTTCGCTGGGCTTCTCCTCTCATAGGGGTGGCAGGGGGCCCAGGAGCGAGCGGGGTGTCGGCTCTGCGCCCTTCAGCCCCGGCGCGGGCGGGCGCGGCTGCTGGGAGCCCGGGGTGCTGCCCAGGGGTGTCCCGGCCACTGCTCCTCTGCGCGCCGCTCCCTCGCGCTGCGGGCGCTTCGCTCCGGCTCCTCGCTCCGCTGGCAGCCGCGCCGGACACACTTGCCGAGGGAGAGGCCGGTTCCTGGGTAGTGGGTGCGAGCGGGCAGAGAGAAGTACTCGGTCTCTGTGTCCGTATATGGTGTGTGTGTGTGTGTGTGTGTGTGTGTGTGTGTGTGTGTGTGTAATGTGTGCGTGCAAGGAGGAGCTTAGTGTGATGTCAAAGATTCGAGGCTTCGCTTGCCAAGCTCCCTGGGTCTCTCTTTATGGGCAGCAGCGACCCCTGCTGGGTCTCAAATTCAACTCCATATGCGATTTGGATCGGTAGAGGCAAAAAAAAAAAAGGGACGCGCCCCCTTGACCTATGCGTAAGGTAACGACTTTCTGCACCCTATACACAGCGACGTGTGTGTGTGTGTGTGTGTGTGTGTGTGTGTGTGTGCACGCGCGCCTGTTGTAATCAGCCTCCCCATTCGCAGGAGCAACTGCAGTGAGCTCCCTAATTACCCATCCGAGGGCTACAAGGTAAGGCCAGCTGGTGGGGAGTTCCTTCCCAGCCACGCCTGGAAGATCTAGGGCAGTGACCCTCAAATGTAAGTGTGCATCAGCATCACCTAGGGGTTGTTAAAACTCAGACTGACGGGTCCTGCCACAGACTTTCTGATTTAGCACATCTCGGGTGGGGCTCCAGATAGCGTGTGCCTTTCTAACAAATTCCCAGGTGGTGCTGCTGGTGTGGGGACCACTCTATTCAGGTGAGTGCAGGAATGGGCTTCTTTCCTCCCTTCTGGAAGCAAATGGGTGACATTTGGTTTCTTGCAGAATGAGTGTTCCCAACTGTACAAGAAGAGAAGCTGGGTGAGATGTTTCTTCGCTGTTTATTCTGGTTGTCAGGACTGGTAACAGAGGACTCACACCGCAATAGGCAAGGGAGGTCTGCGTGGGTTAGTTGTGCAGAGAGATCACACCAGTCAGCAGAGAGTACATCCCCTCTAGAGTAGTGTTCTTACAACCGTGACACAGCACAATTCCCTCCCAATTAAATGTTTGGTTATTTTCCTTTCACACCAACAGTTTCCTTGACTTGAGATATGTGCCACATGAAGTATCTGAACCAATTTGCAAGAGGGTTCTCAATGGCTCCCATTGTACTTCCCACCTGGCACTTTTTCAGACAACCCGGGACCCAATTCACGATGCAAACAAAAGTGTCCCTTTCCCCCAGGACCTTAGTAGTTTACAGGTTTCTGTTAAAGACCTTTCACCAGCAACTTCTCTTTATCCAACAGCACTGCAAATAGCTGGTAGCTATATCCAAATTAGAAGCAGGCACAAAAAGAATTACTAAGAAGAATTTGTCTCTGTGGTATTTGATGTGCTGGATTTGTGTGTTTTCATTTTAGAAAATAGGCTTCTAGGCAACTGGGACAGTGCTTTTTACAGTGCCTGATGCCGCAGGCAAAAGTGGAGACTGTCTGATTCCCAAACTAAGATGAGGGAGGGGACCATTGGCTCCCCCTGCTCCTCCTTACCCCTAGCTAGTTCTGTACAGATACCATAGCAAACCAAGGTGGTTCCCCAAACCTCTCTCTGTCTTAGCAATTCTTCCCCAGCCACAACACTGGAGGAGTCTGTGTCATTAAGAATGCACAACAAATCAACAAACGACAAGTGCTGGAGAGGATGTGGAGAAAAAGGAACCCTCGTGCACTGCTGGTGGGAATGCAGACTGGTGCAGCCACTGTGGAAGACAGTATGGAATTTCCTCAGAAAGTTAAAAATAGAACTCCTATTTGACCCAGTAATCCCACTTCTAGGACTATATCCCAAGAAACCAGAAACACCAGTCAGAAAGAATATATGCACCTCTATGTTCATAGCAGCACAATTTACAATAGCTAAGATTTGGGAACAGCCTAAGTGCCCATTAGTAGATGAGTGGATTAGAAAACTGTGGTACATCTACACAATGGAATACTATGCCGCTAAAAAAAGAAGGAATTTTTACCACTTGCAACAGCATGGATGGAACTGGAGAGCATTATGCTAAGTGAAATAAGTCAGTCGGAGAAAGATAAATATCACATGATCTCACTCATATGTGGGATATAATGATCAACATAATTTGATGGACAAGAATAGATTCAGAGACAAATGGCAGGGGAGGGAGGGGTTAGAGAGCAACCAAAGGACTTGTATGCATGCATATTAGCATAACCAATGGACCCAGACACTAGGGTGGTGGGGGCTTGCCCAGGGTGGGAATGGCTGGGAGGGTAGTCAATTGGGGGAAAAGAAGAATTTCTGAGGAAATTCCATGTAAAACTTTAGACATTTTTTGAAAAAGAAAAAAAAAAGAATGCACAACTACTCTTTACCCTTTCTTTCCAGAGGCTGGGGAGGTTGCAGGATCAAGGAGACAGCATCCTGGCTCAGAGATCGATTAAATACAGGGGCGTTGGGCAGATAAGTGAAATATTGACTATACTGGGAGCCAGGTTCCTTAGTGTTGAAGAAGGAGTTTACAAATATGGAAAGAAATAAAGCTATAAAGAACCCCAAGGTGTTGGATGAGATTAAAAATGAATGCAAAAATCATTATATATGGATGTATATATGTACACACACACACACACACACACACACACACACACACATCTATACATACATATATACACCATAGCTATCTTCTCTCAGAGGCTAGAAGTAATAGATACATCAAGTGGCCAGAGGATCTTAGCTTCCAAGTGCCATAAGCTTTTAAAAGGAACCAGGGCTGATTCCAGGGCTTGGGCTGGGAAAGTGCAAAGTAAGCTTGGAGGGAAGTGCTCAGAGCATGGTGAGAACATGCCCAAAGGACACATAAGCCAGCTGGATGGGGCTCCCACTGGCCAAATCTGGGACAATTTGAGCATCAAAATAAAGAATGATAGTAACTGATTCTAACCCATGGGCTAAAACAAGAATCCATGAATCCATGCTAATATAGAGGAATAAATAAATAATGATAGAATAAATAAATAAATGGGGAAAGAAGGATATCTCTTCCTTGTGGAAGATGTCAACTAAGATGGGTGGAGATAGAAAGTCACCCTTTGGCAATGTTGTTTGATTCAGGCAGGAGTCCTTAGTGGGTGCTAAAGTGGGTGGGTGGGTGTGTGGATGCTTGATGTGAAGCAGGATGTAGCCTAGTCTTAAAGTAGCTTCTGAAAAGTACTTATTGACGACAAGATGGGAAATGGTTAATTTACTGAAGAGAACCCTGGGAGACAGCAAATTGACCAAGTGATCAAGATAAGCATAGCCAGCGGGAAAACTGGTCACATCACGTACTTCCTGTTGTGATGTGCGGAGGAGAGCACGGCGTCTTTTCTGTCACATTTCTGCTAAGAATGCATAGCCTGGATCTGGACATAGGAAACCTTTCAATGGGCCCAGAATGAGAGGCATCCCACAAAATGAAAGGTCTGTATTCTTTATTTTCTTTCTTTCTTTCTTTATTTTAAATTTAATAAATCTTTACTGTTCAGATTATTACAGTTGTTCCTCTTTTTCCCCCCATAGCTCCCCTCCACCTGGTTCCCATCCCACCCTCTTCCCTTACCTCCCCCCCACTGTCCTCATCCATAGGTGTGCGATTTTTGTCCAGGCTCTTCCTGCACCCCTCACACCCCTTTACCCCTGAGAGTTGTCAGTCCACTCCCTTTCTATACCCCTGATTCTATTATATTCACCAGTTTATTCTGTACATCATATTTTTAATTCACTTGGTTTTTAGATTCACTTGTTGATAGATATGTATTTGTTGTTCATAATTTTTATCTTTACCTTTTTCTTCTTCTTCCTCTTCTTATAGAATACCTTTCAGCATTTCATATAATACTGGTTTGGCGGTGATGAACTCCTTCAGCTTTTTCTTATCTGTGAAGCTCTTTAGCTGCCCTTCAATTCTGAATGTCAGCTTGGCTGGGTAAAGTACTCTTGGTTGTAGGTTCTTGCTATTCATCACTTTGACTATTTCTTGCCACTCCCATCTGGCCTGCATAGTTTCTGTTGAGAAATCAGCTGACAATCGTATGGATGCTCCCTTGTAGGTAATTAACTGTTTTTCTCTTGCTGCTTTTAATATTCTCTCTTTGTCTTTTGCTCTTGGCATTTTAATTATGATGTGTCTTGGTGTGGTCCTCTTTGAATTCCTCTTGTTTGGGGTTCTGTGCACTTCCTGGACTTGTAAGTCTATTTCTTTCACCAGGTGGGGGAAGTTTTCAGTCATTATTTCTTCAAATAGGTTTTCAGTATCTTGCTCTCTCTCTTTTCTTCTGGCACCCCCATAATTAGGATGTTGGTACACTTGAAGTTGTCCCAGAGGTTTCTTACACTATCTTCAAATTTTTGGATTCTTTTTTCTTTTAGCTTTTCCAGTTGAGTGATTTTTGCTTCTTTGTATTTCAAATCTTTGACTTGATTCTTGCGTTCCTCTAGTTTGCTGTTGGGTGTCTGTATAATATTTTTTATTTCAGTCAGTGTATGTTTAATTTCTAGTTGGTCCTTTTCCATATCCTCAAGGGTCTCTCGCATATCCTTGAGGGTCTCGCTAAATTTATCGGCCTTTTCTAGGAAATTCTTGAAAAACCTTATAACCGTGGTTTTGAACTCTATATCCAGTTGTTTGTTTTCCTCCATTTCTTTGGTTTGTGATCTGTTTCTTTGTCTCCCCATTTTCGCTGATTCCCTTAGTTGGTAGGGTAGCTTTGTGTGCTAGTTGTCCTATATGGGCCAGTGGCTTGGCCTCCCCAGTTACCTGAGGTGGACACTCTTGGTGCACCCCTTTGTGGACTGTGTGTACAGCCTTGTTGTAGTTAAGTCTTGATTGTTGTTGGTATCAGTGGGAGGAGTTAACCTCCAGGCCAATTGGCTGTGAGGATCAGCTGTGTCTACGCCGGGAGACAGCCTTATTCGACTAGACTTGCAAAATTGTAAAAGCCTCTGTGCTCAGCTTGGATGGGGCGGAGTTTCAGGGTGGAGCTTCAGGGTGGAGCTTACAGCCTTGGCTTCCCGTCGGCCCCGCCCTGTGAGGTGCCTTGGTACTCGCTGCAAACACCTCTGAGAGAAAGGCGCCCTCGAGTTTCGCCCACTGCCAAACAGTCTAGTCTCTCCCCCAATGAATCTGGATTCCCAGATTCTTGCCCGGAACTGGGGTTTAGCGTAGTCCGGAGCTTTTGTCTCCTTCCCGCTAGAGCAATCCTGTGGCACACTCAACAGTCCGTCCTCTGCGTGCATTCACGTGTGCGCCTCTGGAGCTCTGCCTTTTGCCGCTCCCCTGAGTTTCCGCCTTACAGCCCAGATTCTCCCAGTAGAGCCTGGGTCCCCAGGGTCTCGCCCGGTACTGGGGTTCAGCGTAGTCTGGAGCTTTTATCTCCTTCCTGCTAGAGAACGCCAGCCAGGCACTCAGCCTCCCATCCTCTCTGGCTCCCTCCTCTCCACACGCGCACGCCTGTGTCTCCGTACCTCAGTCTTTTACAGCTCCTCTGATTTTCCTTATGGTTTTCTCTTTCCTTCTAGTTGTAGGATTTCCAGTCAACCAGCTTTCCTGTGGTTCTGGATGATGTCCGATTTGTCTTTTAGTTGTATTTTTGAAATTGTTGTGTGAGACTGCAGTTTAGGTGTTTACCTATGCCGCCATCTTGGTTTCTCTCAGCATGTGCTTTCTCGGTCTGTATTCTTTAAAACCCTTATAGCTTATGAGAGACAGAGAAAGATGGGAGAACCAATCAATCCAAATTAAAGGAGACTTAAGAGATGTGACAACTAAATGCAACAAATGATGCTGTACTGGCTCCTGGACCAGACAGGAAAAATAAACATTTGGCAAAAATTGAGTTCAGTTTGTGAATTGGAGATAGCACTTTATCAATGCTGAATACCTGACCTGGATGTTCACACCATGTAGAATGTCCTTGTGTGGGAATATTGCTCTTAAGCAAGGATGGGGAACATCTGACAGAGGGCCATACAAAACCTGTGAAATCATTTGGTCTGGCCCTGCCAAGGCATTAGGGGTGAATTAATTAAATGTTTGACCAAATATAGCAGGCTGATTTTTAAGTGGATAATTTTTGTATGGCCCATGAATGATGTTATAAATATCTAAATGGCCCTTGGCAGAAAAAAAGGTTCCCCACCCCTGCCCTAAAGTATTTAGTAGTGATGAGGCATTTTGTCTGTACCTTGTTTTCAAGTGGTTCAGGAAAAAATAATGATAATCTGTAAGATCTTGGTTTCTACTATCCATTACTTCAGTGAAGCTGAAATCCAATTCATGATAAAATAGGAAGTCAAAAGCCTATTATTTGGGGTGGGGGGTGGGGAATATTAATCTATTGCCACCTTTGTGCTAATGATTCTCTTCCAGCACAACTGCTCCTTTGCTCCAGTAACTTCACTCGAACCACGGAGCTGGGTATACCAGAGGGAATAAAATGGATAAGGTTCTCCTTTTCATGGAGTTTACATTCTGAGGTGGGAGAAGTAAAAAAAAAAAAAATTAAGTTTTAGATTATGTCACAAAGTGCTATTAAGACCAAGGCATCAGACTGAGGGAGGGTGACCTGTGTTATATAAGGTGCTATTGTACATCAGGATCAGCTGCTCTGATGAGGTGACTTCAGAACAGAATCCTGAAAGAAGGGAGGAGATCCATGTGTGTTTGGGGGCCTGGTTGTACCACGAAGAGGGAGCCATAAATGCGGCAGCCTTGAGGTAAGTTTGTGCTTATTGTGTTTGAAGAACAGCAAAGAAACCATGGAGGATGGAGAGGTGTCAGAGAAAAAGTGAAGGAGATGAGATTGGAAGGGGTGGGGAGGAGAGCCCATGGGGCCTTATAGTCCAGGGTAACAACACTTCGCTTTTATTCTGAGTGAGAGGAAAAACCTTTGGAGAGGATTTTTCCTTAAGGAGCGAAGTGACACAGTCTGACCTGTTTTAAAAGTTTATTCTGATGGTATTGGAGCAGGTCCGGAAGCAAGGAGAACAATCAGGAGCTATAACCATAATTTGGAAAACAGAGGATAGTGTTGTGCCAGGACAGTGGCAATGAACAAAGTGAGAAGTGATTAGATCCCCAGTATATTTTGAAGATGGAACAAACAGAATCCTCTGGGGCATCTGGAATGGGGTATGAAAGAAAGGATTGCAGAAGGACTCTACAGTTAGGAGCCTAAGCAACTGGTGGGAGGATGTTGTCATTATCTGAGAAGAGGAAGATTGTAGGAGGAGTTGTTTAGGGAAGAATCCTGTAATTCGCCTCAGCGAAGTGTCTGAAGTGTCCGGGAAGGAAGATTACCAGATCAAAGCGCATGAATGGTTCTCAAGTTCTTGACAGGTCCAGGATGCAAATTGCTTTTCCAAAGATTGGCCTCACTTAATCTGTCGTGCCCCAAAGTAAAGGAAGCTCCCTAAAGTCATTTTTGAAATATCACCAGAAGACAACTTAGTCGTGAGTCTGGGCCTAAGGGGGGGCTTTCTCCCTCAGCCAAGCAGCACAGGCCACAACGAATTAGTGGGTGTCTCCAGGGCTCTTTGGTGTGTGAAACTTAATATAAATGCAGACACTTTAAAATGGAGTCAGAGCTGCCATCCCAGATAAACTGCCTGGTACATCTCACTTCTCAAGCCTTTGGAATGTTAAAACTGGGCACAGTAACCTTTGGGCTGGGCCTAAAGCAGCACTGAATCCCACAAAACTGGAAACACAGCAAGAAAGCAGACATTATGACTGCAGGGTTAAAAATTAAAGACACTTTTTAGAATTAACATCCCTGTGCCAGCTTATCTGCATCTATAGAAATTCCTGCCATTGATGTAATTGTTGCCCTTCTCCTTCTCATAAATAATACCCATTGCCTTTGCCTCCAAATCAGTACAGTTTAGGTTTCTGCCTGAATCAGTGCTTCCCGAAGAGTTATTCTTTTGGATGTCAACTAAATGCTACCTGGTATTGCCTCTCACTTTGGCTTTTATCTTTAGGCTGACAGGTGTAGGGAGGTGTTCTTGTGTTCTTAAGGAGTGGAGGCAGATTTGCCTTGAATGCATGCAACGTGTAAGCCTCCCAGTCAGAAATGAAGAGCAGCCCCCGCGGAGGACAGCAGTGTCCCACTGCTCTGAATGTCAGCAAACTGGACTTGCCCCATGACGCGCTCATCCCTGACACTGCTTTGTCACCTTGCCATTCAGGGGCATTGCGTGTTCAAAGGGAATTCTACCGTAGAAAATGAAATGTTAGAAAATGAATAGAAACACTTGAAAACATAATTCCCCCTCCATATACATATTTTAATGGCTTAATAAAAGCTTAATGTGAAGAAGTTTCAATATGCAGGGTTTGATCCATATGGTAGTTTTCAAAGTTGACATTGATTGATCACAATGTTTAAAAATTGATACTTGTTCAGTTCTTCACACTAAGCTCCTACATAACTATCCCCATGAAAATGGGAGAACTCTTCAAAAATACATTCCACATGTCTGAGAAGGAGGAAGAACTCTCACATATAACAGGGGTTTGCATTACCTTGATCGAAGGGCTGGCATTACTATTTTAAAAATCAGTTTCCCGTGGTGTAGCCGCCTGTGGCATATAGTTGCACACGGCCTGTCCTGCGGATACATTCCTCTTCCCCATCTTCTGTATGTGCTCAGAGGGGATGTACAACGTGCTGGGTTGGAGGAGTCAGGGGCTTGGCAGCAGATGAACCAGGATCAGAATCTCAACGCTGCCACGGGGGCTGTTTAACAGTGCTGAGCCACAATTTTCTCTTTAAGACTCGAGTGATTACACCTCCTCCCAGGAATGCTGGGAGATTCTAAAGGGCAGCTTATGTTGGGTACATAGAAGAGTGAGAGGGACTCCAAGGAGAGGTCAGGACAAGGGGACAGGAGGGAATAGAGCCTAGAAATTTTAATGTCTAAAGTGTTTAAAGAAAGTCAGTTTTGCCATTTATGTGTATGTGGTTGTCTGATTTGTGTTAGGCTCTTGCTGGGTGCTGAGGAATAGACAGAGCTCTCCCCTCAAGGAGTTTAGAATCTAGTTTTAGAGATAGACATAACCACACAAAGGAATTGTGAAGCTAGAGTATGATCATGTTTAAAACATACAAAAAAAAAAAAGAATTCAGAGACAGCAAATACTACATAGAAATAACACAATATGGGAATGACCTAATCAGGTTATTTTGCATCACAATTAGCACAACTCGCTCTACACCAAGCATGTCAAACTCAAAGGCTAACACGGGCCAAATAAACAAGGTTTAAGGGTATGTGGGCCTAAAAAAACAAAAGCTTAAATTTTCATAGAAACGTAGGTTTACTTCTATAGAGACATGTGAAATACAAAGGGCTGAAATAAATGAGTAATCGTTAACATAAAATAATAGAACATTTTAATAAAAATTAATATTTTTTATTGAACATTAACTTACCAGACACTGAATAACTGCACAAATTAATAACTGCAAATAAACCTATTTTTCTTGTTTTCTGAAAGCAAAATATTTTCTGTTGCTCACATCAAACAAGTCAGTCCAAGACTAATGATGTGGCAATCTGCTGCTAAAATATTCGCTGCTAGTATTAGTGGAGAGAAATGGTGCGCCTGTGTGGAAGACGCATAAGGAAAATGAATGCAACATGATTGATTATACACTGAGTGGCCAGATTATTATGATCTCTGAACGCGTAATAATCTGGCCACTCAGTGTATATCCTATATAATAAAAGACTAATATGCAAATTGTCCCCTCGACCAGGAGTTCAACCAGCAGGCAGGCCAGCCAACCGCCCATGTCCCCTCCCCCTGGCCAGGCTGGCTGGACCCCACCCATAAATTCATGCACTGGGCCTCATATATATATATATATATATATATATATATATATATATATATACACACACACATATATATAAATATATATACTGAGTGGCCAGATTATTATGTGTTCTGAGATCATAATAATCTGGCCACTCAGTGTAGTAATCAGTCATTAGCGAATATTGTAGTTCGTTATTAATAATTATGTATAACAGGATATTGTAAAATTAAGTTATGAAATTTTTATTAAAATGTTTCTTACATACCGTCATTTGGCTGGGCCACAAAAATATTCATTGTGGGCCCCCTGAGTTTGACATGCTTGCTCTACAAGGACTTGGCCTGCTGAGCTCCTCCAGGCAGAATGTCTTACTCCTATTTGTATTCCAAGCATCTACTACAATGCCTGTTCCACAGTGAGCATCAATAAACATGTTGAGTAATAAAAAGTAATGAAGAGCTGTAATTTTGCGCACTTAATATATATGCAGGCACTATTTGTTCTAAACACTTTGCACAGAACAGATGATCTTATTTGATTCTCAGGATGACTTTATGAGGTAGGTATCACTGGTCCCATTACACAAATGAAGAAACAGAAATTTGAAGTGCCTACGGTGTTCTCTTTGTCTTGGATATTCACCACCTTGTTCATTAACTTGACTCTGACTTATAACTTCACTTCTTTTGCCTCTGGCTAGTTCCTTTGACCACCTCAGCTCAGATGCTGTTTCTTCAACCTCATTTGAGCAGGATCGCTTCTCTGAAACCATGAACTTTCAGAGTCCAACCATTCCTGTAGCTTCTGCTGCAAGTATTGCAGATGGAAATGGAAGGTTATGGGAAAGTTATGGGGGGAGAGGGAGAGTGTGCATGAAACTAATAATATTCATTTCTTTGCTTATATTCCCTTATTAAGTTCTCAAATTTCAGAACAATACATTGCTAAAAATAATCTTCCTTCTTTTTCACTCCTTCAAATGATCAAAGGAATTTTTACTTAGTTCAGTCTTCGGTACAATTTTGACATTTAACTTGGGCTTCTTTATCCTTCTCACTGACCAGAACCCTTCCAAACAAGTTTGTCATGAAATTCTTTGAGAGACTAGACATGGAGAGTCAGCATATACAAACTCTTGGGATGTGAGCCAAAACCAACAGAAAACCTTCCTACCACAACATAACTCCTTTTTTTCCTTCTTATTTTTTTTAAATGGTTGTTCAGATTTTGTTCTAATTTATTACTTTATTTGGGTATATTTTTAAAAACTGGCTTTTTGGGGAGTCCTTTTTGAAATAATCTTTTCCTCTTTCACCAGAAAGTCAGGATTGGGGTGATGTATCTACAACCCAAGACACTCGGAGAATTGTATGCTGACAGCCCATAACAGCTGTTAGACTTGAGCAGCTTTAAACTACACTTTGTCAAATACCAGAGGGGAGAGAAGCCAGGCCCTCCTCCTGCCCTTTCTAGCCAGCTGTTTAGAAGGACACTTTTATAAATATTTTCCCTGTGACAAAGTGCATTCCCACAGGGCTGGTGAACAGCCATCAGCACAATTGAGAAAGCCAGACAGCCAGACAGCCTTAGGATTGAACGGCACAGGTGTCAGGGTTTTAATCCAAGCTTTGTGCTTAATTTTCTATTGAGGTCAAAACTGCAGGATGACTAATCTCTCATTTTGGTGTATTTAATTTGGATACTAATTCCTAAACATCCATTGAGCTTGAGAAAATAACATTTATTTATTTTTCTCATAAGCCAGTCCCTGTGTTTGTTTTCATATAAGTTGTCTGGTCTGAATTCTCCCCTCTTTGCTACACATAACTAATGTGAGGGGTCAGACCAGCCCCTTCCGAGTCTATTTTCTCTTCTGTAAAATGAGTGTCGGGCTGATGATTTCTCCAGATCTCTCCAGCTCTAAGGTGCTGTGGATTGGATGAATCTCTTAATCAGGTCGAGTACAATTATACAATTCCTCTTCTGCTTTACTGCTGTGAGGCTGGACTCTGTTAGGATCTCCAAATGGATCTGTAGAACTTGGAATTCCTATAATACATCCTCAGATTTATTTGTGGTGATAGCTGTGGGAGAGAGGACTGTCAATTCACTTCAAGACCAGATCCAAACTTTGGAATAAATCAAAACCCTGGCTATACATTAGAATCACCCAGGAAGGTCTTTTTTTTTTTTTTTTTTTGCATAAATCTGCACACATTTGAATTAAGTTGACCAGGGATGGGGCTCTCACAATGGTAATTTTAAAAGCAACTCAGATACTTGTACTGTGTGGCCAGGTTGAGAATCATAGATAATTTAGATAACTGGGGCGGGGCAGGGCGGGGGAGGGGAGAGTGAGGATTAAAATAATTAATGAATAACAACAGTTATATCTCAGTTCCTCAATTCCCACACTAGTCAGTGTTTATAATTAGCTAACTAATTTTCTGAACTTTACCCAAATTAGGTGTATAATATAATGTTTTAATGGCAAAGAAGCCTGCATAGAATTTAAATAGTTTCTGAAATATTATTAAGGTGACAAAAAGAAAATAAACACAGGCCTATGAAGAAATAAATACAAATTGAGATTGAAATAAATACAAATTGATAAAATGAAACTGATAAAAATATGCACAAAATTCAGAATATTATGAAGCCTAGCTTAATATGAGGCAAGCCATAAGGAAATATAAAGCTATTAAGACAAATTAAAAATAAAGGAACTCAAAAGGCTATATGGCTAAAATATGCATGGATCATTTCCAATTAGGAGGAGAGAGAGAGAGAGAGAGAGAGAGAGAGAGAGAGAGAGAGAGAGAGAGAGGAGAGAGGACACAAACATGTGTGTGTTCTTGTGAATAGTCTAGTTTCCATTTATCACAGTGTAACTTCTGTGGGCTAGCCAATGGCTGACAGCCTATTTAACTCTTGCTATATTTGCCATGGTTACACTAAACTGAATAATCTTTAAAACCAGGCATTACAAAAAGAACACAAAATTCACATTTTCTGGTGTATAGACAAAAAAGAGAAAGAATAAATCAAATCAACTGGACAGCCCATTTATTCGCCCAGGATAGAAGTCTCTCACTGGCAGGGCCTACTTGGATGACTGGATCTTATGGGAGATCCACCAATGCTTGGGTTCTGCCATGTTTCAGGTTCCCAACTTTTCTATCTTGTGGAGATTTTGAGGAATCAAGGTGTGTCTCAGGGTATATCTATATCAGGATGGATGTAACATCAACCATACATGCCTCAGTACATACCTGGGTTCAGACGTTTTTAGCATCTTACTGCTCATTGGGAGGAGGAGGTGAGGGGATGAGCCACGTGGACACCGTGAAGGGAACAGCCAGTGCAGCGGCCTTGACGTGAGAGCAAATGTGGCACATCCAGGGAACAGCAGGGAGACCCATGTGGCTGTAGTGCGGTGAGCAAAGATGACGTCCAAGGGGCAGTGTGGGCAAGGATATAAGGATGTTGAGGGCGGGAGTTAGTTCAGGAAGGGACAGGGAGGCCATTCTAAGAAACTTTGCCTTTTACCCTGAATGAGATGGAGGCATTGTGCAAAGAAGTGATACCATCTGACTTGTGTTCAACAGGATTACTCAGGCAGCTGTGTCGAGGAGGCTAGAGTAGGAAAAAGGATCATATTTGTGAGTGGACAATTTTCCTAGATTAGCACTCACGGAGTCTCTCTTCCCCCATCCTCTGACTGATGAGATTGAAAGCATTAGTAGAGCTCAATCAATCAGCCTTTTCTCCACTTTCTTTGGAATTTCGCCCACAGCGAGGGTACACTCTGAGCCTCTGTCTCAGCCATGCTATAAGCTCAGTGAGGCGGTTCAAACCTGCAAGGGATGTTCTGTTGTTTCTCAGGAGTAAGTCTGCTTAATTCAGGAAGGGAATATTAGCATGCCAAGGCTGCTGTGTTTTCACCAACATGCATTTTCTCTTCCTTTAGTCATAGAGCTAGACTCAGTTTTCCCGCCTTCCCACTCTTCCTCGGTGTTAGGTCAAGCCATGAGTTCTAGGAAAGAGAGTGTGAGTCAAAACTTAGATGCACCACGTCTGGCACTGGCACATGCAGCCCTCTGTTAAAAATGAGTGGACACAGAAAATGGGGTGGTGAGGGCCTGGGGTGGGGATGGGGATGGGCTGGAGGGGGTCAATGAGGGGAAAAAGGAGACATATGTAATACTTTAAACAATAAATAATTATTTAAAAAAATAATCACTCCTCTTGTATTACCTACTTCCTTTCCTACTTTTTGTCCCCAAACTCATCTCCATTTAACATTGTACATAGTTGATGTTTTAAAAAATTGTCTTTCTCTGTCTCTCCTCTACTAGAATATAAATGCCAAGTGGGAAGAGATTTTCATCTGTGGTCTTTCCTGCTGTGACTCCAGCACCTGGGTTAGTTCCTGGCATATAGTACATACTCAATAAACAATTCTGGAAAAAATGGATCAGGTATATTAAATTAAACTTTTATTGTTTGGTTATAAATAAGTTTTCTTGCTTTATAGTTGCATAAGAATGATAAGAATGTCCCTAGTTTGGTGTTTGAACCTACATAAGTAATCTATAATAATAAAAGCGTAATATGCTAATTAGACCAGAGACCTTCCGGACGAAGCCGTGGCTGTGAGGGAAGCCCGGGTCCAGGGTGCCAGAGGGAAGCCAGTGCAGGCAGCCGGGGGAAGGAAGGCCTTCTCTTGCACGAATTTCGTGCATTGGACCTCTAGTATTATTATAAAAGTAATTTAAGTCAACATTGGGAGCTAAAGACAGGTTTTTCTTTAAAAAAGGTTTACATAAGTTTTTACTCCTTATTCTTTGAAAAAATGCACTATTCTAGCTAGGTTGATAGTAATCTGGAAGAATCAGAAAATTGCAAGAATATTAGAAACAGAAGGAAACTTATAAGTTATCTAATCTAATATTTTACCTTGGAATAGAACAGTACTAGGATTATGGAAGGCTTTAATTATTCTGTTTGCAAAGTTTTCTGGATTTTATGAGTAAGAAAACGATGTTCTGAATCTTTATAACATTTGTATTGACAAGTAATTAAAAATTCCCAGAGGAAGGCAATGTGCTGCCATGATAAAATAAAATTCTTCACAAGAATTTCTTTAATATACAAACTTCAAATTTCATCCAGAAATGAAAAGCTGTTCCAATGGACTTAACAGATGGCTATTGTTGGGAAATATTTAATTCTCAGAAAAATTCATGATGTAAACCTACCTTGTGTTCTTTTATAAACCTTTCATTTATGTCCAAATAAAATAGTTTAGTAACAGTGATACAATTGTCATTTACTCAATTTTTAGCAATGGCTTTTATGCAATCTGTTAATCTCTCTTCAGCAATTTGGGGAATGTTGCTATGAATCATTAGAAATAAATGAAGTTTTGAAATTTTATTAGAGGACTAGGGGCCCAGTGCACAAATTCGTGCACCTCGAAAGGAACTGTGGGCTACGAGGCTGCAGTGGGCACAGGAGCGGGTCTCGGCCCATCCTCCACGCTTCCGCCCAGCCCCTCCCGCCGCAGCCCCCAGTCCCCTGTCTGTCGGCAGTCCTGCTCCAGCTCCCATGTGCTGACAGCACCAGCCCCGCTCTCACTCGCTAACAGCACAGAGTGATTGGGGCCTGCACCAGCAGCGGGTACAAGTGGGTCCAGTGCAGGTGCGAACTGTGGTTGCTGCCCCAATTACCCCTCAGGAGCAGGGGGAGGTGGAGAAGCCCAGAGGGGCAATTGGGCCTGGCAGCTGCTGCTCGCACCTGCTGACCATGCTGAGCGATTGGGGCCGGTGCCGGGCACCAGCAGCGAGTGCGAGCGGCCGGCAGGACCGTGGCAGACAGAAGCAAAGAATTTTCAGTAACCACCAGAGGCTCGCCCCAAGGACAGCGACTGGTGCCCCACCTTGGTCTAGTGCCCCCACTCACCTGCTCCACCATCCTGCCGTGGCCCACGCCCACCATGTTCCGCGCGTGCTCCCTGGTGGTCAGTGCATGCCATAGCGACTGGTTGTTCAGTTGTTCCACCGTTTGGTCTATTTGCGTATTAGCCTTTTATTATATAGGATTATATTAGGCTACAGGGAGTCTTCAGTGGGTAAGACAACACCAGGATGAAATTTAGGTAGGAATTCAGGTATATTGCCTATGTCCCTGGAGGGTGGATTAAACACCCACACTATGGAATTCTGTCCAGTTACATGAAAAGGATATTTCTTTTCAAAGTTACTCAGTTTTGAGATGAACATAACTGAATAATGAGTGCTGGGAGGGCATAGTCTACCATCTTGAAGAAATGAACATGGAATATCTGAAAATTGCTTCAGCCTGTGACATGACTGTTACTTCAATACAGCACACTGCAAATCACAAAGTGCCATCCGCTTGTTCTTTTTCTTTTTATTGTCTAAAGTTTTACATTTGTCTTCTTTTTCCCCAATTGACGATCCCCTCACCCTGCAGCCATTCCCACCCCAGGCAAGCCCCCAATGCCTCAGTGCCTGTGTCCATTGGTTATGCTAATGCGCATGCATACAAGTCCTTTGGTTGCTCTCTAACCCCCGCTCCCCTACCATTTGTCTCTGGATCTATTCTTGTCCATCAAATTATGTTGATCATTTTATCCCACATATGAGTGAGATCATGTGATATTTATCTTTCTCTGACTGGCTTATTTCGCTTAGCATAATGCTCTCCAGTTCCATCCATGCTGTTGCAAATGGTAAAAGTTCCTTCTTTTTTTATAGCGGCATAGTATTCCATTGTGTAGATGTACCACAGTTTTCTAATCCACTCATCTGCTGATGGGCACTTAGGTTGTTTCCAAATCTTAGCTATGGTAAATTGTGCTGCTATGAACATAGGGGTGCATATATCCTCTCTGATTGGTGTTTCTGGTTTCTTGGGATATAGTCCTAGAAGTGGGATTACTAGGTCAAATGGGAGTTCCATTTTTAACTTCTTGAGGAAATTCCATACTGTCTTCCACAGTGGCTGCGCCAGTCTGCATTCCCACCAGGAGTGCAGGGGGGTTTCTTTTTCTCCACATCCTCACCAGCATTTGTCGTTTGTTTATTTGTTGATGATGCCATTCTGACAGGTGTGAGATGGTACCTCATTGTTGTTTTGATTAGCATCTCTTGGATGATTAGTGACTTTGAGCATGTTTTTTATATGTCTCTTGGTCTTCTATATGTCCTCTTTTGAAGTGTCTATTTAGATCCTTTGCCCATTTTTTGATTGGATCATTTATTTTCCTTTTGTTAAGTTGTATGAGTTTTCTGTAAATTTTGGAGATTTAACCCTTATCGGAAATATCATTGGCAAATATGTTCTCCCATGCAGTGGGCTTTCTTGATGTTTTGTTGATGGTTTCTTTTGCTGTGCAGAAGCTTTTTATTTTGATGTAGTCTCATTTGTTTATTTTCTCCTTAGTCTCCATTGCCCTAGGAGCTGTGTCTGTAAAGATATTGCTACAACATATGTCTGCTATTTTGCTGCCTATGGAGTCTGGTAGGATTTTTATGGTTTCCCATCTTACATGTAAGTCCTTTAGCCATTTTGAGTTTGTTTTTGTGTATAGTGTAAGTTGGTGATCTAGTTTCATTTTTTTGCATGTATCTGACCATATTTCCCAGCACCATTTATTGAAGAGACTGTCCTGACTCCATTGTATGCTCTTGCCTCCTTTGTCAAATATTAATTGAGCATAATGGCTTGGGTCGATTTCTGGGTTCTCTGTTCTGTTCCATTGGTCTATATGTCTGTTCTTGTGCCAGTACCAGGCAGTTTTGAGAACAGTGGGTTGGTAATATAGCTTGATATCTGGTATTGTGATCCCTCCAACTTTGTTATTCTTTCTCAGGATAGCTGTGGCTATTGGGGGTCTTTATTTATCCCAGATGAATTTTTGGAGAGTTTGTTCTAAATCTTTGAAATATGACATTGGTATTTTAATGGAGATTGCATTGAATCTGTAGATTGCTTTGGGTAGTATGGACATTTTAATGCTGTTGATTCTGCCAATCCATGAACATGGTATGTTCTTCCATTTGTTTATGTCCTCCTCTATCTCTTTTTTCAATGTTCTGTAGTTTTCCGAGTACAGGTCTTTTACGTCCTTAGTTAAGTTTATTTCTAAGTATCTTAATTTTTTTGGTGCAATTATAAATGGGATTTTTTTCCCCCTCACTTCTCTTTCTGTGAGTTCATTATTAGTGTATAAAAAGGCCATAGATTTCTGGGTGTTAATTTTGTATCCTGCTACATTGCCAAATTCATTATTAGGTCTAGTAGTTTTTTGATGGACTCTTTGGGGTTCTCTATGTACAGTATCATGTCATCTGCGAATAAGGACAGTTTTACTTCTTCTTTTCCAATTTGGATGCCTTTTATTTCTTCATCTTGTCTGATCACTATGGCTAGCACTTCCAGTACTATATCGAACAGGAGTGGTAAAAGTGGGCATTCCTGTCTTGTTCCCGTTCTTATGGGAAATGAGTTTAGCTTTTGCCCATTGAGTATGATGTTGGCTGTAGGTTTGTCATATAAGGCTTTTATTATGTTGAGGTATGATTCCTCTATTCCCACTTTGCTAAGAGTTTTTATCAAGAAAGGGTGTTGAATTTTGTCAAATGTTTTTTCTGCATCGATTGATATGATTATGTGATTTTGTCTCTCAGTTTGTTTATGTGATGTATCACATTTATTGATTTGCGGATATTGTACCATCCTTGCACCCCCAGAATAAATCTCACTTGGTCATGGTGTATGATCTTTCTAATGTAATGCTAGATCCAATTTGCTAGAATTTTGTTGAGGATTTTAGCATCTATGTTCATCAAGGATATTGGCCTTTTTTTTGTGGTGTCTTTTCTGATTTTGGAATTAGGGTAATGCTTGCTTCATAGAATGAACTTGGAAGTGTGCCTTCCTCTTGAATTTTTTTGAAATAGTCTGAGGAGGATCAGTTTTAGTTCTTCTTTGAATGCTTGGTAGAACTCCCCTGTAAAGCCATCCGGACTAGGGCTTTTGTTTGCTGGAAGATTTTTTATCCCCATTTCGATTTCTTCAGTAGTTATCAGCCTATTCAGGTTTTTTTATTCTTCTTGATTGAGTTTTGGGAGCTTGTATTTTTCTAAGAATATGTCCATTTCATCTAGGTTGTCCATGTTTTTGGAATAGAGTTGTTCATAGTATTTTTTTCATAATCGTTTGTATGCCATCCACTTCTTAATTTGTTTTTTTTATTACTTATTTGTAAAAAAAGTAATTTTTTGAGTTTTTTATTTGTCAATTACAGTTGACATCCAATATTATTTTATATTAGTTTCAGGTATACAGCATAGTGGTTAGACACATATAATTTATGAAGCAACCCCTCGATAAATCTAGTACCCACCTGACACCATATATGGTTATTACAATATTATTGACTATATTCCTTATGTTGTACTTTACATCCCGGTGACTATTTAAAAAGGTAAAATTTATTCCCAGGAAGCACTGCCTTTAGTTTCCCTGAAGTGAATAATGGGCCTCGCTATAACTTATGTATTAAGGTCTTCACAACCCTTCTATTTCCTTTATCCTCATTCTTAGGGTTAACTCTTCATTTTATTCTTCCCCAGAAGATGTTTGAGATAGACTAACCCCTAAAGGGGACAGGAAAGGGGACTTCAACCTATCATTTGTTTTTACGATAAACTTCACTTCATATGTAATACACATATGTAGTATATGTAATATCTTGCAATGAGAAGAATATTAAATCGGCCTATGAAAACAATTCCAGGCAGTGTGTTTTCTTTTTAATAAATGAAAGCATGTCCCTAGGACTCATTCACAACATCTTAATTATACACATAGCTTGCAATATGCATAATTATGTTTGTCTTTCTCTGCCTCGAGCTGAGAAAGGTTTTTAATTCTTCCAAGTGCTGGGGATTTAAAATCATTAAAGTTGTCAAAGCACTTTTTGGAGAAGTTGGTGAGGAGAAGGAGTTAATGCAGTAAATGGGCTGAGTTGTGCCTCCCACCCTGAAAAAAATTCATATACCAGAGTCCTAACCCCCAGTAACTAAGATTGTGACTGTATTTGGAGAGAGGGGCTTTTGAAGAGACAATTAAGTAAAAATGAGTTTAGATTGGTAAAAATGAATATAGATTGGTAAATGAGGTCCTTAGTTTGGAACCTAGTTCAATCTGACTGTTGTCTTTATAAGAAGAGGAAATTTGGACACAGACAGGTAGGGGGAAAATCTTATAAAGCCCCAAGGAGAAGATGGACATCTACAAGCCAAGGAGAGAGGCCTCAGATGGAACCAACCTTGCTGATACCTTGATCTTGAAATTCTAGCCCCCAGAAATGTGGGAAAAGAAACTTTGTTTCAAACCAGAGAGTCTCTATTATGGCAGCCCTAGTAAATTAATATACACAGCAAAGTAGTCATGGCTAAAAAGCACACATCAGTTGAGCATTAATCTATTAAAGTAGAAAGAAAGCACTGAATGGGTGGATGACATAGTAGGAAGAGAACGTCCAAAGGGATGTTGGGTCCTCAATCCGATACCTATTTTTCTATTTGTTTCCCAACTGGATTGTGGTGTTGATTTGAGCAGAGATGATGTCTAATTTGTCTTTGAACTTTCTGCTCTTTGCACACAGTAGGTGCTTATATGTTTCATGAATAGATCAATAGTTAATTAGAGGAGGGGTGCAGCAAGGAACACACACTATGATGTAATGTGTGATTAAGAAAGCAGGCTATGCAGTGAGATTAGCCAAGGTTGAATCCCATATCTGCCAGTTGGGCAAGTTTCTTCACCCATCTCTGCCTCTGTTTCCTTATGAGTAAAACAGAGAGCATCATTATGCCTTCCTCGTCAGTTTGCTGTGAATATTAAATGAGTACACATATGGAAAAGCTCTTAGAATGATCCCAGGCACATAAAAGGCACTCATTAAGTCTCTGCCATTAGTTATTTCAAGAATGTCCAGAGTTGAAAGGAAATTCTGCCTTAATAGCTGACACAAAGCAGGACTCTGGGTCTGGGTGATAGTGCTATCTGTTCTTTGGCCAAATTCCAACTTATTTCCTTCCCACATAAGTAGCCAAATTCTCCCCACTCAGGGAGAGGGACCAGCTTTTATAAAACTAAAAAAGAACTTTGCAGACTGCATAATAAAGAGCAAGGTCATTCTGACCTTCATTAGCCCATCTGTACAGCTCAACACCATTATGTGAGTAGGGCTGCTAAGGTGGGCAGTTCTCACCACTTACTGGTAATGGCTATATTTAGATCCAAGGCTAAATAAATATTGGAGGATTATGGAAGAATTGAGAAAAGTCAGAGAACATACATACTTACAAACAAGTGGAGGCTAAAATCTCTCCTTGCTTGAGCTCCTTGCAATCTGGGTGTGTATCTAGAGAGACAGAATATGCCGGCATGCAGCTGAAAACTTAAGCAGTTGTATCTAATGCAGCCATAGTCTTGAGTGCAAAGGGGACATAAATTAACAGGTGTATTTAATTTGGGGAAAGCTTATGTGAAAAGGTGAGCTTTCAGTAAGATATGATGGATAAAAGGATGTATGTTGGTAGAGACTAGGAAGAGAGGAAAACCATTATTCAATGAGAACCTACGTTTCAGAATGAGAATCTTACTTAACCCTTTGTACACCATAAGCATCTATAGACACAATTAAGTTCAAAATATCATGGCGTGTGGGGATGGTTTCTGTTTTGGATGCATGGCAGTTAACTGGCTAATCCTATCAGTAATCCTACTTCTATGCCTGGCACAGTGAAAGGAGACAAGAACTGGGTGCCTGTTCATAAAAGCAAAGCCTGGGTGATGCCATCCTTCATCAAACAGATATTTTACCAATATAGATTCCTCTTTTGTCTGACCTCCTGTTGTTTCACTAATATAAAAATTATGGTACACATTCTATTGAATTATAACTCTGAGCATATGCTATAGATGATTAAAAGAAAGAAATCCAAGGTCCGGGCATTTCCAAGCCTAGAGGCCTCAGAGGAATATGTAAGAATGCCTTCCACTGCAAGCAACAGAATTCCCAACCGAAGATGGCTTAAAAGTAATGGGCTCAGCATCACAAGTCAGAGGCAAACAGTTCTAAGGTTGGCTAAGCCCACAATGCAACATTGTCATTAAGGGCTCAGGTCATCATTGTCGCCGGCCTCCCTGCTCTGTCACCTCCAGGGTGTCATCAGTGTCTCCCCTCACAGTCAGCGATAGTTGAAGGAGTTTCAGGTGCCACATGCAGACATGACAACATCTTCTCTAAAATGGGGGTGGGGCTTTTTCTAAACCCCTTTTAAATAGCCAGAAAAAAGTCTTTCCTAGCATGGCCATGCATGTTGCTGCCCCCAAGAAGAATTCAGATCCCACTGACTTGGGTGGGGTCATATAGACATGGCCAAATCCATTCACTGAGGAATAGAATTGTGACTGACTCAGCCACCAGTGACCCACACTGCATAGGAGGGCAAGCCCCAAAACAAAACTAGGGTGCTGCCAGTAGAGGAGAACAGGGAAGGAAGAGGCAACCAATGATGTCCAGCTCAGTGAATTCATCAGAATCCAGGGGGACTTCACGTTTCTTTTTCCCAGTCCATTTGGAGTTGATGTCACATTTTAGCTTTCAGAAAGCAATCTATTTTTTCCTCTTCTTGGTCCCCAACTGCTCTGTTGCCCATTCCTATACTGATCCCATGTATCTCAAATTTCTTGGCATGTTTTTAAAACTCTAAGGATCATATGTGATAATAACATTTTAGCATCTCTTATTTGCAATCCTCCTACATAATAAAGAGGTAATATGCAAATTGACCCCCACACCCTCACACAAGATGGCCGCCCCCATGTGGTCAAAGATGGCCAGCAGGGGAGGGCAGTTGGGGATGACCAGGCTGGCAGGGAGGGCTGTTGTGAGCAATCGAGCCAGCAGGGGAGCAGTTAGGCATCAAACAGGCTGGCAGGGGAGTGGTTAGGGGGTGATCAGGCTGGCAGGCAGGCAGGCAAGCAGTTGGGAGCCAGCAGTCCCGGATTGTGAAAGGGATGTCCGACTGCTGGTTTAACCACAGGGATCAGGCCTAAACTGGCAGTCAGACATCCCCTGAGGGGTCCCAAATTGGAGAGGGTGCATACTGGGCTGAGGGACACCCCCTTCCCCAGTGCACGAATTTCGTGCACCGGGCCTCTAGTATACATTATAATATAGAGTGCTTCTGCCTATAGTTTCACTGTTACTCAAAACAGTGTTGTGAGAAGACCAAGGCTCAGGTATGTCAAAAGGTGTCAGTCTAGAGTCAAAGAGCTTTTAAAATATATTTTTATTAATTTCAGAAAGGAAGGGAGAGGGTGATAGAAACATCAGTGATAAGAGAGAACCATTTATCAGCTGACTCCAGCACTCTCTCCCTCAGCCCCCCCCACAAGAGATTGAGCCCACAACCTGGGCATGTGCCTCTGACTGGAATCGAACCTGGGACCTTTCAGTCTGCAGGCCGACATAAATAAGTGGACTCACATTTAAAATTAGGAAAGATGGGAAATTCCATTTCTATAATTTTTTAGGAGAGTTTGAGGAAATATAAAGCATTATAACAAGACAGCCACTAGAGGTAGCTATTGTTCCACAAAAGGAGAATATGTTTGTTTTCTTTTTTTCCAGAAAGAACAGCCTGACCCTGTTATAAAATCCCACTCGAAGTGATGGGAACTGTTGTTGCCTAATATTTACTGACTTCCTGTGCTTTAGGAACTACAACTAAAGAAAGCTCATGTTTTGTGCATTTAGCATTAACATTTACCAAGTGGTCTACTGAACTGACAAACTGATAGCCACTTTTTTCTGTGACATTTCCCCTTATTTAGAATGACCATTTTTCTTTTTCTTTCTTTCTTTCTTTTTTTTTTTTTTACAAGGCATAGATAGTGGGATTATTTGTTAATAAAAAAGATTATTTCCTCAAATTTGTTTTCCCCGATTGTTATACTCCCAAGTAGGAGCCATCTATCCTATGGGTATAATTTGAGAGACACTTAGAATTCAAATCCTCTTTTCATCTGAGCCATTCTTGCTAATTTGTTCACTGATATTTCAGCTTTAGCTCTTCATTCCTTCTTGTTCACTTTGTGTCCCCACTTTGAGGGTCTGTGCTCCAGAATGACATTGCCCGAAATGGCGTTCCTCAAAATACGCAAGCCATGAAACATGCTATAAAAAGAAGGGCTCCTCAGTGGTCAGCTCAGGAAATGCTGCAGAAACTAGCTCCCATTCGGAGCTGCAAAAACACATTAGCACTTTAAAGGGGGAGCAGCTCAACAGCCAAGAACAGTTGGTGTGACTTTGTTTAACAGGCTGTTTCCAAATCTTTTCACCAGAAGTCAGCAAACTTCTGTGAAGGAACAGATAAGGAAATATTTTGGGCTTTGTGGGTCATCCTGGGTCTCTCTTGGAACTTCTCAAATATGCCACTGTGACACGAAAGATCACAAAAGTGCATAGAAAGGGCTCTGGACAATGTGTGGACGAATGTGCATGGCTGTGCTCCAAGGAAACTTTGTTTATAGATCCTGACATTTGAACCGTAGATAATTTTCATATGCCATAAAATATGAAACATTTTTTCTGACACATTTTCTCTCAACCTTTAAAAATCTAAAAACTCTCATCTCTAGGAATTTTGTACGGCGCTTGCAATGTGCACCAAAACTGGCAGCGAACCAGGTCTGGCCGATGGGCCCCAGATTGCCAACCCCTGCAGCAGGCCACGTGCCCTTTCTCATCACCCTTTTTATTTTTCAGGTGACATCTATTAAGATTGAGGGGGAATATAAGGATACGATTTGGAAAAGGGTGGTATCTAACGTTTGTGAATTGATTTTTCAACCTACCAGCCTGCTTGCTGACTTCTGATATTAACAAGGGGGAAGTCTCTCTGGGTTGTGGTGGAGGGGGGTGGGTTTCTAAGAGAGGACACGCGGCAATCCTCTCTCTAACAGTCCACACTACCGGTTCACTTAGTGCCGGTCCTAGTGCAGTGGTATGTAGAGAAGCTTCATTAAGTTGTGTCACCTCTCAGCTGGGCTCGAGAGCTGGTGTGTCGTCTCCATCTTTATCTTCCCCTTCAAGGCCAGGTCACACAGCACTGTGACATAATGGAGCCTCCAGAGATGGAAGCCACTTTGATAAGCATTTTGCTTGTTTTCAGTTTTTACTATGGCAAACAATACTGGAATCCATTGGCTATATTCCTAGATCTCTTTCTAGATATATTGTTTCCTTAAATAAATGATCCAGGACATATATGGAGACAATTCAGGTACCCATGCCTAACCTGAGAAAACCTATGATTTTGCCTCTAGTTCTGGACAGATGACTTTCTACCCTATGTTTGCTAAGGTGATATTTAATAGTGATTTGGGCCCTGGCACTAAAGATGAGTAGGGAAGATAAAATTATCCAGACTTTCGCCTTTCTGTTCACTTATCTATTCCCGAGGCTTCAAGTAGGGAAGAAGGAGGCAAAGGCAGAACACTCACAGGATTTGATCACAGATTACCCCAGTGAAGCTGCACCACAGTGGGGAAAACAGCATTCATCCCTGGAACAGACTTTCAATTTTTTTTAACTACGTCTTGGAAATTGAAATATAAACACACAAGTCTAGGAAGAGAACATGACCTTCTAGAATGACACTCTAAAAAGGTCATGTCAATGCAGAGCAGAATAATTTTTAAAAGTGCATAGAAAAAAAGTACCTATCCCATATTTGGGGTGCCAAGGTGGCAGACACTGGGAGGGGATAGCAGCTCCAGGTATCCTAAGGCCTCTCAATGTTTGCGAGTCTTCAGCCTTTGAAAATGCTTCCAGCTCTGTCTTTCTTATTTCTGATTCCTTTACATTTCAGACACAGCAAACACCAATTGTTTTTTAACTCCCAAACTACTTTCGGCAACAACTGTGAAAAATTTGCAACAATCTGTTGTTGTGCGGCTCCCTGGTTTTCCAACGTTCTGCAGGGCTCCCGATCAGCAGCATCGGCATCACCTAGTTAGAAATGCAGAGTTTTCAGGCTCCCACCCCAGATTTATGGAGCTGGTCCAGCAATCTGTGTTTTCTTTTTTTTTAAATTTTATTTTATTGTTTAAAGTATTACACATAGTAGTACATATATCTCCTTTTTTTCCCCATTGACCTTCCCCAGCCTCCTCTACCCCCTGTCGCACGTCCTCATCCCCCCCCCCCCCACTGTGTCTTGTGTCCATTGGTTGTGCTTATATGCATGCATACAAGCCCTTCAGTTGATCTCTTTCCCCGCTTCCCCAACACTCCCCAGCCTTCCCGCTGTAATTTGACAGTCTGTTTGATGCTTTACTGACTCTGTATCTATCTTTTTGTTCATCAGGTTATAATGTTCTTTATTTTCCATAAATGAGTGAGATCATGTGGTATTTTTCTTTCATTGCCTGGCTTATTTCACTTAGCATAATGCTCTCCAGGTCCATCCATGCTGCTGCAAATGGTAAGAATTCATTCTTTTTTATAGCGGCATAGTGTTCCATTGTGTAGATGTACCACAGTTTTCTAATCCACTCATCTGCTGATGGGCATTTAGGCTGTTTCCAAATCTTAGCTATGGTGAATTGTGCTGCTATGAACATAGGGGTGCACATATCCTTTCTGATTGGTGTTTCTAGTTTCTTGGGATATATTCCTAGAAATGGGATCACTGGGTCAAAAGGGAGTTCCATTTTTAGTTTTTGGAGGAAACTCCATACTGTTCTCCACAGTGGCTGCACCAGTCTGCATTCCCACCAGCAGTGAAGGAGGGTTCCTTTTTCTCCGCATCCTCGCCAGCACTTGTCGTTTGTTGATTTGTTGATGATTGCCATTTTGACAGGTGTGAGATGGTACCACATTGTCGTTTTGATTTGCATCTCTCGGATAATTAGTGACTTTGAGCATGTTTTTTATATGTCTCTTGGCCTTCCTTCTGTCTTCTTTCGAAAAGTAGCCATTTAGGTCCGTTGCCCACTTTTTTATTGGATCATTTATCTTCCTTTTATTAAGTTGTATGAGTTCCCTGTAAATGTTGGAGATTAAACCTTTATCGGTGATAACATTCAGGAATCTGGGTTTTAATAGCCCTCCACATTACCCTAATGTATGCTAAAATTTTAAAATACACTGTTCTATAGCCACTAGTCCAAATGTACAATAAAATGAGGAAAAGGGAAGTCTGAGAGCTGACATGGACTATTTGGCGAAGGCCAATCAACTGTCACAAGAAGAAGCACAGAAAGGAAGCCTACTAGGAGGAAATGACTGGAGAAATTAGAAGTCTGCATTACAGGAGAATGCTGCTTTGTATCCTGATGAATCATATCTCAAGTGTCATATAATTATATGACTCTGAAACGATATAACTTTGTACAAGATGTCTTTGCCATAAAGAATATGAAGAACTGTAAAAATGTTACCAATAATGTAAAGATGTATGACCTCATGGGAAAACCCAAGGTAAGATTAACTTCTCAATAAATATTTCTTGGGTAATTTTTAAATGGTTATAGTTTGGTAAAGAATAAAGTAATTCATCAGGAAGGAGAAGCAAAACATTCTCATGTTGAGTAGTAGGAATATGTTAAAGAATCACAATAAAAAGATTCATGTTCAGTTTTAAAGGAGAAAGCTTGGCATGCTATTCATGAGGGCTAGAGTGAGCATGTACACATTTGGAAGTAAATTTCTCCCTATACTCAGCAATATTCTCAGCTTCCTTTGAGTTATCTATTCAGGTTTTAATGAATCTACTTTAAGTTATTAAATTTAAGTCTCTAATAATTTACTTACTCATTTCAGCTTTTAGTTCTAACCTTTTTGTTGCAATATTTGTCATTCATTCATTTTTGGAATTTATAAATGTAATTATAATTCTGGTACCTTTACAAGAACTATTTAGCTTATCATAGTCATGAGTCATTTAATACATTCTTCTCATCTCTGTGATCTTCAAGGTCCTCACTCCTAAAATTCCATGATTCTACAATTTCTAATTGTGCTGTATTCTAGAAATCCCAAGAAAAATAAAGGAGATGAATGAATTTGTTCAGAAAAGCATTTCAGAAATAAGAATCCCAACATTAATATTTATTTTGCACCAAACTAAACATGAATCTAGATTTAGGGATAGTTCACTGCTCACATAATTAAGCTAATGTTATAGAACTACGGAATCATGGTTCTGCAAATGAAAAGAAATGGAGATACTGAATCAAATTTAGAGTTAATGAGCCTATTCAGGCTTCATCATGTTAAACAATATATTCCATTATTATAAACTTGAGGCCCAGTGGACGAAATTCATGCACGAAGGGGGGTTCCTCAGCTTGGCCTGCACCCTCTCCAATCAGGGATTTCTCGGGGGATGTCCGACTGGGATCTGGCCTAAGCCGGCAGTCAGACATCCCTCTCATAATCCAGGACGACTGGCTCCTAACCACTTGCCTGCCTGCCTGATTGTCCCTAACCCCTCTGCCTGCCTGCCTGATCACCACTAACCGCTCTGCCTGCCTGCCTGATCAACCCTAACTGCCTTTGCCTGCCTGTCTGATCACCCCTAACTGCCCTCCCCTGCTGGCCTGATCTTGCCCCCAACTGCCTTCTCCTGCCGGCCTGGTCGATCCCAACTGCCCTCCCCTGCCAGCCTGATCTCTCCCCCAACTGCCCTCCCCTGCTGGCCTGATCTCGCCCCCAACTGCCCTCCTGTGCCAGCCTGGTCGCCCCTAACTGCCTCTGCCTCGGCCCCCACCACCATGGCTTTGTCTGGAAGGAAGTTGGACGTCTGGAAGATGGCCTGTTGACCCAGGCTAATTAGCATATTACCCTTTTATTAGTATAGATAGATTATACAGGATAGGATTGCTTAAATGTGTGTGGGGGGGGGGGAGAGCCTTTTTCAGCAGGAGGAGATGCTCTTGGGAGACAAAAATACATAATCCCTATTTCTGGACCAATAGCCAGCCATATGCACTATACTGCCAAACCGGTCATTAAAAAATTGAACCGCTTTCTTACATCTTACACCAAACAGCTGTTGCCCTTAAAACCCCTCCTTAGCCCCCACCTTAGATTCTTCCTTCACAGTTCACCCAGATTAGGTACTGATTGGTCAGTTTCTATGCCAGTCAGTGTCAAAAGCCCTGCCTCCTAGGCAGCCATTGGCTCCTCGCAATTCACCCAGATTTGGTTCTGATTTGTCAGTTTTTATGCCAGTCAGCATCTCCAGGCCTATCTCTGGGCCTGATCATAGAGGTGGGGCTGATCAGCAGCTGCCCCAGGCTGCTGGCGAGTGGGCTGAACTGCTGACATCTGGGAGAGAGAGAGAGAGGCTTGGCTGCTGGAGAGGCCCAGAGAGAGAATAAGGATCTGATCACCCTGCTTCTCTCTCAGGGCCTGTCCAGCAGCCGCTGCTGCTGCTGATCAACCCCACCTTGCTCTCTCTCTGAGAGGTCAGCTGTTCAGCCCGCTTGCCTGCTGTGCGTGCAGTCTGGCATTTGGTCAAGCCTTCAGTCGTTTTGGATGTTATGACCCTGGTTCTTTATATATATAGATGTTTGTAACAGTTCTAAGCCAGATAATATATAATACACTGATGGTCGTGCTTGGACCAAGCAGCCTGTAATACCAGGTACCTCAATTATTTTAAGGAACTTGATCATATAGGTGATATTTAGTCCATGTCTTAGGACACCTGTAGATGATTTTTAATTATAACATGAATCACCATATAATATTTGAATGGCTGAAGAGTGCCTTTACATTATCAGACTTGTCAAACCCTATTTTTTATACAACATATTGAAAATATGGTTAAAAGAAACTCCCTTCATTTAAACTTGTTATGTTGAGGTTAAAGGGAGCCTAATATAGTGCAACTCTGTTTCCCACTTACACTCAGAACCAACTGAGAGGTATAGCAAAGGAGTCAAGGCCGAGTCCACTCAGCATGCCATAACTATTACTGAGTAAAGTTAAATTTGAGTACATTGTTTCATCCATTGCAAAGGTGGACTTTGGAATATTGAATTTCAGAATTCATCTAACTTTGCCATCCACTCACTGGCAATACTGCTTTGTTTACTTATAATTAAAAAACAAACTATAGCCAAAACCGGTTTGGCTCAGTGGATAGAGCGTCGGCCTGCGGACTGAAAGGTCCTGGGTTCGATTCCGGTCAAGGGCATGTACCTTGGTTGCGGGCACATCCCCGGTAGGGGGTGTGCAGGAGGCAGCTGGTCGATGTTTCTCTCTCATCGATGTTTCTGACTCTCTATCCCTCTCTCTTCCTCACTGTAATAAATCAATAAAATATATTTAAAACAAAACAAAACAAAACAAAACAAACTATAATTTAAACACTCACAGTAAAGTATAAAACAGTTAAAAAATCTGATGAGCCTTGCCCAGCATAGCTGAAAGGATTAGACTCTTGGCCCAAAGGGTCACAGGTTACATTCCTGGTCAAGGGAATGTACCTGGGTTGCAGATTCAATCCCTGGCTCCAACTGGGGCACATGCGGGAGGCAACCAATGGATGTGTCTCTCTCACATTGATGTTTCTCTCTTTGTCTCTCTCTCCAGCCTCTCTTCCACTCTCTCTAAAAATCAATGGAAAAAGTATCTTTGGGTGAGGATTAACAACAACAACAAAAAAAATCTGCTGAAGAAAACTTTCATGCACAAGATATGGATTATATTTTTTAGTGTCATCAAAAAATATAACAAATATTTCCTCATCTTTTATCTTAACAAGCAAAATATTCATTCAGTGTCTTTCATTCTCAACATTTTATGTCACCAGATCAAAGCTATTAAATCTTTTAAATGTTCTCTACTAAACACACTCATGTCTGTTGGTTTTATTTTAAGTCAAGGATTAGTAAAACATTCAAGCTATAAAAAGTTTAATTTTATAATATCATCAGTAGCAATCTATCTATATATACAAAAAGCCAGAACGACCAGACAACCGGACAACCAGTTGCTATGACACCCACTGCAGCCAGTGAACCCAACCCCTCCCCCCGGTTGGCCCCACCCCTGATCAGCCTCTTCCATCCCTATTAAGGGCCGGGGGCTGACCAACCCCCCTGACACTCCTCACTCAGGCCTGCCCCGCCCCCCAGTGGGGATCCCCCACCCTTGGTCAGCCTAAAAACTGCCCACAGCCCCTCACCCAGACTGTTTCACTCCCCAGCGGGAACCCCCCACCCTGATCTGGGGCCCCCTTCATGGCAGGCCAGCCGGCCTCCACTTGTGCACTAGGCCTCTATCCTATATAATAAAAGGGTAATATGCAAATTGACCCTAATGGAAGAACGACCAGAATGACCACTGGACCAGTCACTATGAGGTGCACTGACCACCTCTTGGTCCCTTTCCTTGACCGGCAGGCTCCAATCACCTGATGGCCACCCACGGTGGGGGCAGACCAGTGAGCGGGCAGGAACAGCCAACTTCTCGGTCCCTTCCCCCGACTGTCAGGCACTGATCACCTGATGGCGAATGGGGAACCGGGGGTGGTGGGCAGCGAGGGGTGGGGCCAGCTTCGGGCACCTGGGGAAGATAGCCCAGGCCATAGGCCAGGCCTAGGGACCATACCTGTGCATGAATTTCATGTGCTGGGCCTCTAGTAGTTAAATATGGAACCAGGGACATCACAAAAAGGCTGGCATCCTGAGCTTACATTGTAAACAATTCTATGAAAAGGAAGATTCCAATATTCACTTTAAAATATGTTTCTAATTCCCTCTGGGGGAACCCATGATTCAGATGGGTAAGTCCAGTCTTGGCTCTTTGTGGTTCCATTCTGATACATCCCAAACCCAAGTCCATGTTTCACTAAGGATAGTAGGTCTGGCATCATGCCAGAGTTATAGATGAGGTATACTGGTGTGGCCCCCCCTCCCCTTTCCTCTCTTGAAACAGCCTCGAGTGTACATTAAGATCAGGGCAGAAACTACGATGCAGGGCATTTTGTGGTCCGGGAATGTCAAACTTTCCTAGGAAGCCAATTTTTCTTGAAGAGCATTTCTGCAATCTAGATGCATGCGCTAACATTCTCTTTCCTGGATATGTGATTTCTCACACTCAGTTCTTGTTCTGCTTTCTCTGACATTATAGAAGAAAATTAATGGAATGAAATAAATTAAGAGCCCTGGTGCTTTATCATGACTGTTCAGCAAATCTAATTGATACCTTGGGGAGTTCGGGAGGTCCTTGCTGATAACTCCTTTAGAGCAAAGGGCTTATTGTTTGCTTTTTTGTTTGTTTGCTTGTTTTCTTTTATGTTCTGTTTACCATAGAGAATCTTATACTGTTATGGTGCACTATAAATAATAAATACAATAGCAAATATGACAAATGTTTGGGGGGAAATGGGAATGATAACTTACACTTTTCAAATTAAATGGCACTATTTCATCCCCAAATATATAAAGAACTGACAAATATGGTCATTTGATTAAAAAGAAGTAAACTAAAAATTTGTGTTTCATTAAAAATTCGGGGATATTTATAATATTGAAAAGAAGTACTCTGGAAGGCTGTAGAAATTCTCTGTTTGGAGGTAACTAAAATAGCATTTCTTTACTTGGGGAAGATTAGGGCTGAGCCTTAGAATATTCTCAAAGTGTATTGCAACCTCTGTGTATATGTGTGTGTGTGTGTGTATGAGAGAGAGAGAGAGAGAGAGAGAGAGAGAGAGAGAGAGAGAGAGATAACATTCACATGCTATTTTCTCTGGAGTTGAATTCACAATGCTAGTAAATTGGAGTCTTTCTATCTAATTAGAAATCTATCAAGGTTAAAAATGTGTAGAAGAGTCATCTTTGTGTTTTAGATTCAAAGACGTTAATTTCTCTTACATTCTCTCCTTTTCTTTCTTCCTTCCTCCCTTCCTTCCTCCCTCCCTTCCTCCCTCCCTCCCTCCCTCCCTCCCTCCCTCCCTCCCTCCCTCCCTCCCTCCTTTCTTTCTTTCTTTCTTTCTTTCTTTCTTTCTTTCTTTCTTTCTTTCTTTCTTTCTTTCTTTCTTTCTTTCTTTCTTTCAGATGTATCCGAAAGAACAACTCCTGGAGAAACTTTAAGGTAATTAGCAGGGGCCACTTCTCAAGTGCTCAGAATGACCAGTTGAGAGGCCACTTGTCATCTATTTACTGTCTTTAGCTTAAAGATGATGAGTTCCTTGGGGGGGCTGAGAGGGGGCTGGGGAGGGTGCTGATGGCCAGAGAATGGCAGTACAGACAAAGCTTTGAACTTGTACTGACAAGGGCTAGGAATTCATGTGGATGGTAGTTTGGGTTGTCCAACTGCTTCCAAATGTCAAGTTTAATGAATACATTACAGGTTCAATTATATATTTTTGCAGTCTAAGTATTCCTGTAAAGTTGAGTGTTCCCACCTGGAATGCTTACCTTGCTCCTCCTCTAACACATCGTCATATTTCAGGTCTATGTTCCATGCCACGTTCTCCAGGAACCTTATTTGATGTCTAAATTAGGGTCCTCTTTTTCTCTTTTAGAACCCTGTTCCTTTCTTTCAGAGGACTGTTGTATAGAAACATGGTATATATTAAAGTCTCCTGATGGTTAAAAGTTTCTCTCCTATGTTCAACTGCATGCTCTAGTAGGACAGGGACCATGTCCATTCAGCTCAGCAAAAAGATGGAAGACAGTCAATATTTCCCAAGTGAGTAAGTCCGCCAATATTGCCTCACTTTCTCATATTGCAGTTTATGAGCTTCTTTGTCTTTATTTCCAATTAACCTTCCATTGGCATTGTTCCTTACCAGTTTAGGTTGAGAATTTCAAAGTTCTTCCTTCATTGTCAAGGGGATTTAATATTTAAAGGAGTTCAATAGCAATTTGTTTTGTACAGAAAAGAGTCATTTGATTGTATAACTATTCCATATTCTTTTAAGGGTTACAATCACTTTCTTGCACATACTTCCTTATTTATAGGGTTTTCACTGCTGGGGCATTTTCCTTTCATGGTAGCTTAAACCCACTCGTATTTCAGTATCGGACACTCACTTTCCGTAACCCCACCACACAGTTTAGTGGGATTTCGGGGAGATTAGCTTCCTTTTCACGTGGATGGCCCCTGGCAGTAACCATGTCCTCCTAACTTCTAGATGCACCAGTCCAGAGCCCGCTAGCTGCTTCTCAGTCCTTATTCCACATGAAGCCCAGGGAAAGATGGAGCAGGTTAATTAGTGCTAATTACTCTTCAGCCGAAGGTCTCCTCCGAGGATGACAAAATAGAATGCAATCCACCTGGTCAGAAAGGTGGGGTTCCACAGTCCAGACACAGGCACCGACACTTTCTCCTGGGAAACAAAACACAGCTGACTAAACTAAGCCAAAACCTGGGCTCTGCTGCCATCTCCAACGACCATCCAATTTGTCCTTTTTCTCCTATTCGTAAGGGTTGCGATTCAGCATCCATGTAGAATGAATGGTGCTCTGAACCACAGGCTGTCTGACTGGTACTTGTCTCAACAGGACATGATTTTTCTCACACAACAAGATGTTCATTCCGTGGCTCACGAGGTCAGACATATGGGTGAATCTCCCTGTTGGCCCCTGCTATTCCCAGAGCCCTGTATAGCCCCAAATGGATGAGCAAGGAGGTGTAAATTTCCTGAGGCTGTTGCTCTGATGAATACAGACTGTGTTAAACAAACAGGAACACAAGCTCTCCCCTATCTGGGGCCAGAATCTGACATCAGGGTGTCTGGGGCTGTGCTCCCTCCAAGGGTTCAGGGGAGGGTCCTTCCTACCTCTTTAGTTCAGGGGGCTCCTGGCCATATCCCTTCAATCATCATGTGGGCCCTCCTCCATCCTGGAGGAACATCTCTTCCATAATCACATGTCCCTGCCCCCCTGTTCACCTGCCCACTTCTTGCTGATCAGGAGCCCTTGCCCCTCTGTTCAGGCCCCCCCCGCCCCCCCCCCCCCGCCCCTTCCCTGTTCACATGCTCACTTGCCTCTGCTCCCTTGTTCAGGTGTCCGCTTTCACCTAATCATGTGGCTCTGCAACCTGGGCAGCTGGTGGAGCCACCTGACGTCTGGGCTGAGTTGACTGGGAGGTGGGCCAAGGCTAGAGACCTCTGCTACCCCTCTCTGAGCCTCAGTTTTGGCATCTAGAATCTGGGCACGAAAATCCAGGTGCTGGCTCTGTTTCTGTTGTCCCACCTCCCTGGTTGGTCCTCTGGCCCAGCTCTCCCACTTGTCAACAGTCGCATTGCCAAAGTCCTTCCAGAAAATCGTGTGTGCCTGCCTACTTGGCAGATTTTGTTTTGCTTGGAAAAGAAATTTTTTGGGGGGTCTTCAAAACAGCTTGCTTCAGGATGATATCCTGGCCCTGCCCCCCTGTTCACATGCCCACCTACAGACCATCAGGATTCCCATCCCTGTTCACCTGCGTCCCTCTGTGCTGACACATGGCCCTACTCCCTTGATCATGTGCACTGGTCCGGGGCCCTTCAGGTGGCTCCGCCCCCCTGTTCACGTGCCCTCTTCCGGCTGTTCATGTGACCGCACCTCCCTTTCTCCTTTCACATTCCCTTTTCAGACAGACACACACACACACACCCCTGCCCACAAGCATAAACCCCTCAACAAAATGAAAAGAGAAGAGGTTGCTTCACAGGCTACCAGGAAAAATACTTCATTCTTTCTTGGGGTTCCTAAAGTAGTGTCTACGCCTTTAAATAAACTTGGCCTGCCCTTGCAACCCTGAGCTGGAATTATGTAAATGGGCCCTGCAAGGCCTGCATACTCTGTCCTTGGAGTGATTCCAGGTGATTTCCATCTGTCAGTAGTCCTAATCCTTGACCTTGGCATGACTAGTCTTTGTAGATATTAATTTATGTGGCTTTCTCCTGTATCTTCTCTTTTTCACCCCCTTGACAATCTCTCCTGCCCCCATTCGAGTGGACCCTGGACTTGGACTCTCAGCTTTCTGGCACCTCGCAGGGATCCTTCTGCCAGACAGTCCTTAGATGGGCTTCTCTGTGGAATCTTGTCATTCCACACCACATAAGACAATCCTGGCTTCCTGTTGTTTTTAGACAAAAAGACAAAAGTCATCTATACACCTTCACAACTCTATTACTTTATAGTAGACATTCAATAAGTACAAGTATTCTCCATCCCATCTCCTCCCTCTTCTATGAATTTGTGCCACTGGTCTATTTTTCTCCTAAGGGTAGAGAGAGTTTGTAAAGGAGATACACTAAGGATACTGTCAGTGGCGGAGCTGGAAAGAGCTCTTGGGATCACAGTGACAACTCTGACACATATCTTGTAAAAAGAAAATAGAGTAAAATTATCAATAAACATAATTGTAATACAAATATAAAGATTATGATTATACTTGCTGAGTAGGTCCTCAGTCTTTGGTAGAATATTAATGTTTTTAGGGTCAGAGATATTAATATCCTAATCTCAGCAAGACTGCAAGCTAAGGCTATTTATTATTTTAAAAAAACCTCTCTCATATAAGCAAAACCCAGGGGTATTTTAAAGGGTAAAATTTTGGCAAGGTCATCTGACATATGTCTATAAATGCATGGCTTGAGGTCTTTTTCTAAACATAGTTAACCCATTTGGGATAAACATTCTTAAAGTAAAATGGCTAGTAAAGGTATATAAGCTATTCACAAAGAATGCTTATAAAATGTTTTTCATATCCTATTTTTTCTATAATGTTCAAAAACCAAAGGAGCTGAGATGATAAAACAAGATTTTTAAAACTATTATTTATCTCTGCATATTTCATTTTTTCCTTTCTAGACTATGCTCTGTAGGCAATAAAGGAAATAATAAGGATGGGAATTGGGTCTCGGAGGACAAAATTAGAGAGGAAAAATAGTCACTATTATTGAGATAGATGATGGATTTATTAGAGGCAGGACCAAAGGTTCAGTCATTCTTCTAATGAATATTTTTGTTCCACATCAAAGCACAAATATGGTTTGAGGGGGTATCTATTATGATGAGAAATATTTCTTCTTGGGAGCCAAATAGCAGGGAATATATCTCATCTCAGTATGACGCTAGACACATAATTTGTTTATTTGACAAGAGAATTGGTAATATCACCATATCCCACAGAGAAACCTCTTAATTTCTAGGTCCTAAGAAGCAATTCCAAATTCCCCATCCATGTCAGAGCAGGCTTTTGGCAGAGACTGGTTTTAAGAAATTACTGTTTCCCAATAGTGTGTGTGTGTGTGTGTGTGTGTGTGTGTGTGTGTGTGTGTGTGTGTGTGTTAGAAGAGAGGCTGCTCAATGAAAAAGAATTAACATATGTAACTGCTGGAGAAGAAATGGGTTGTGTGTCTTAATTTTTAAAAATGAAATCGTTAAGGTGATATCTGTATAAGATGATGCACTCTATATTTCCAGGTCATCCATGACCACTCCTGGAGTACTCTCTGAAATCACCTTGGGGTCCTTGTTATCATTGCTCTCCTTGCATTGGCTGTTCCTTTCCATCTCTCCCTCTCTTCCTCCTAAAGGAGTGCCTCCAAACCCAAATACCAACTTAAAGAAGATTGCTATAGTCAAGGTAGGTCATAAGGTTTCAAGTGAGGATGTCATATAAAGAAGATATAACAAATAATATTCACATTTTTAGATGTGACCAGGCCCTAATCCTGGAAACCTGCCCTATGTTATGTGACTTGATAAAAGGGACTTTGCTGGCAAAACTGAAGAGAAACTGAGCAAAGGAGTTTAATTCTGGATGGTTTGGGTGGGCGCAGCAGAGACCTCCCCTGGATGGTTTCACAGAGATGCAGCTGAAGAACCCAGAAATGTGAGAGACTCAGCCCCACGAGTCTATTGCTGGAGGGACCACAGAAAAAGCAAGAGAATGAATCAAGGAAGCCTCTGAGAGCAAATGCCAGCCCCTGATGATGGCTCACACAGACATGAGGACCTCAGTTTTACAACCATAAGACAACGAAGTGAACCAAAAAGCTGAATAAGATTGGAAAAGGATCCTTCCGCACAGCCCCCACCAAGGAATGCAGCCTCACCGACACCCTAATTGTTTCCTTGTGAAATCCTATATAGAGGACACATTTAAGCCCACCCAGACTTCTGACCTACAGAGCTGCAAGATTTAAAAAATTGTGGTTTTTAAAAAAAATTGTGTTGTTTTCCTAAGTTTTTGGTGTTATGGCAGCAATGTAAAACTAACCCTTATGGATACAGATTTTAATAGAAGCTTTTGTTTTTACTGTTAAAGTTTTTGACAGTATAAAAATTTGAAAATAAACCAACTTAGAGTAGCTTTTCCTCAACTTTCACCTTCTTTTATCAGGCAGGGTTCAGTTAGGTCAAGAGAAACCATTGCAGGCATTTCAGGTAGGAAGGATTTAAGGCGAGGTTTTAAGTACTTTAAAAACAAACAAAACAAGAGCTGAGGAAGCAAAAGTGAAGACAATCACTTCTCATGAAATGTGGAAAACTGAAGGAACCGCAGGAAACCACCAATCACCTCAGTAATCTACAGAGCCGAAATGGATTCTCAGAAAATGACTGGAAGTGGCTGGCAAAACTCCATTTCTACTGTCAGCGAGAGCGAGTGCCTGCACTGCTCTGTAGGAGAAATAATCATGGCTTCTGCCTCTCTTCCAGTTCCCAAGTCACATGCCTCTCACTGGTGGAATCTAACCCAGAACCCTGCCATACAGAGAAAAAGCACAGGCGGAAAAGCACTCTGAGTGGCTGGCAAGTTTCTCTATCTCATTGTTTCCATCGCATCAGTGCCCACAGGTAGAAAAATAAATAAAGAAAACAGAAGGCAGGAAGAAGAAAGGACCTCCACCCACCAAAGCACTTGGTGATGTAAGATTCAGACACAAAGTGAAATTACAAAAGAGCTTCAATCCCTTCTTGCAAGCTCCGTTTTATCTGGTTGAGTGCCTTCACTCTAGATCTCAGGACATGTTTCCATACTCACACTATATAGAATCACAAAGTATTAGAGACTATCTACTTCAACGATCTCCTTTTACATAAAAGGGACAACATTTCCGTAGACAGTACTGAATAGGCCAACTCAAGATAGCTAGTTAGTGACTAAACAGGGTCAAGGTCTTTTGAAATCTTTCTAGTCTCCCAGCTTACTGTCCAGGTCTATGAAGTGTCTGGGGATTTACCTGACTTGCAGACTGTTACTGTTTATGGGTGCTGGCAGATACAAGACTCTTGGATCAGGGACAAAAGACTTTAGTCTCATGGCACAGCGGTGGCTGGAGTATCATGATCATATTGATTTCCCTTGATTCTCAAATCTCATGGAAATAACACAGAGGGGCCAGGCAGATGCTATGCACACAGCAGATTTGCATCATCACCAAAGAACACCGAGCTTGAGGAATTTACCTTTTTTTAGCAAGTGGAAGCAGGTCTGATCTTTGTGAAGCGAGTCATGTTACGTCATGTGAGAGGGCCTTACATTCTTGGCACACTCACAAGAATGTGCAGCTGAGGGTCCATGGCAAATTACCTCTCCAAACACCCACCAACGTAGGGAGTAATGAGAGGACACACAAGTGATTCACATATAATTTAAAATATTTAATATTTGCTACATGCAAAATAATATATATATAACACATATGTAAACATTCTATTTCTGAAAAGCATCCACAATATATAATAATATATATATATAACACATATGTAAACATTCTATTTCTGAAAAGCATCCACAATATATAATAATATATATATATAACACATATGTAAACATTCTATTTCTGAAAAGCATCCACAATTTTGCATATTGTTGTAGTTTGTTCATTTTCACTACCATTTAACATTGCATTGGGTGAATATGTAACAATTTATTCATCCATTCACTGGTTGATGAACATTTCAGCTGGTTTGCAGTATTTTTCTATAAAGCTACTACTCTTGCATACATTTCCTGATAGTTTCTTTATAGTATTTGACTAAGGTGTGAAATTACCAGATTATTAAAGAGGCTAAAAATAACTGCATGTATTTATTCACAATTTGTGTTTTCTTGGATGTGGATTGCATGTTCATATATTTTATCTAATTTTCTACTAGGTTGCTTCTCTTTTAAATTTTATTTTTAAGAGTTCATAATTTTATCTCTAATTCATAGTTAAAACAAAATCTCTCAGTAATAGAAAGGAACATTCTTAATCCACCCCCTGCTACCAAAAAGGGGGTATCTATTAAAACCTATTAATTTCAAACATCATTTTCATGGCAATATGATAAAAGCATTAAAACAAAACAAAACAAAACAGAGCCTTAACCAGTTTGGCTCAGTGGATGGAGCATCGGCCTGTGGACTCAGGGGTCCCGGGTTCGATTCCGGTCGGGGGCATGTGCCTTGGTTGCAGGCACATCCCCAGTGGGGAGTGTGCAGGATGCAGCTGATCGGTGTTTCTCTCTCATCGATGTTTCTATCTCCCTATCCCTCTCCCTTCCTCTCTGTGGAAAATCAATAAAATATATTTAAAAAAATAAAAATTAAAAAACCCAGAAGCCTGTGATCCTGGGAAGAAGGGGCTTAGTAACCACAGACCAGCGATGTCAAACTTTAGGAATGTTCTGGAGGCCCTTCAGGTTTCTCCTATTACCTATGCTTATTTCACTGTAGAATAGTGGAGAGAGCCTTAAAATCAAACAAATGCTTGAAGGTGGGCTTGCAGTTAGGGATTCTCTTGTGGGGCTATTAATTTTTACTATCTACCACTCCACTTAGAAACAAAGGTGATGCAGGCAATTAACCATCTTTCTCTGGGTTGCAAGATTTTCCCTTAACCTTGCTTTTGCACTGAGGGTGTTGTCCTTTGTGAGTCCCGGCTTTATGCGAGAGTTTCAACCCCAACATCCTATCTTTTTTGACTATAGGGCCCCTATCTTCAGTGTGCATGTTATTCACTAGAATCCAAATTCTAGGTCAGAGTGGGTTTTCAGATGGACCCAGCCAAATGCAAGTTGTACCTCTGACTCAGTATGCTTCCAGAGAAGTGAATCTAAGATAGTTGATGTCAAAGATGAGTCAAGAAAGGAGAAGCTAATATGGAATTTTTGACTTGAGTCACTGGCCAGCTGACTGTCAATGAGACCTCCTCATTGGTGACAGGTGTAGAACAGACAGACCTTGACACAAGATAACAGTGCAATAGGTAAAACTATCATTAGTAGTGAACTGGGATGTATTCTAATGGAAGGTAATACATGTTTCCCCTGCTCTCTGAAAGGAGAGTGTTCTACGAAACCTTTCATGTTGATGGTAGAAAGCAAAAAAGCAATGACCATTAAATTATATGGAAAAACGTTTGCTCATTCCCATACCCAAAAAATAACCTCGCTGATCATACCAAGTAACACATAAACCTAAAATAACAATTCCGTCCAGTTGTATGCTAACCATAACACCCTTAGGAGCGCTCAGGCTTTTCTGATACCTTAGGCCACATCTTGCTAATGAAGCACAAAATAAATCGAGATTCAGGACAGATGCTCATAGACAGTTCACAACTATGGGGCTTGATGTGGAGATGATGAGTGTAGTTCCCAGGGAGGGAGCTTGGCAGGGCCACTCTGACTGCTCAGGTGCATGTCGGCTTTATAAGGGCTCCCTGCAAAACAAACGCAAAAGGCGATTCCTAGATCCTGAGCAGGGCCCAGAAGTCTAAATCTGTACTTTTAGGAATTTCTGCAGTTGATTTTTGAGAATCACTCTTAGAAATCCTCTTTGGATTTCTTTTGGTTAGTAAAAACGGGTACATATGTAGGTCTTTTGTAAAAGTGAAGTGGTGTAACGTGAACATTTGAATAGTGGCGGTTACCTGTACACTAGAGTGGGTGTGATGCATTAGACATTTAAGAAATAGGAGGGAGATAGTAATCTTAAAAACTTGGGAATTGGCTGTTGCTAATCAAAATCCAGTCTTTGCAAAACACAAAAAGCTGAGAAAGGTCAATGGCTATTAAATATATGAGTAAAATTCAAAAGGCCTCCTTGGTAGCAAATTAAGAAGCTTTTATCTCCTGTAGTGGGAGGGCAGACAGCTGCGCAATAGGCCCAGCACTGGAAAAGTGTGGTAGAGCTCCAATGGAGGTGAACAACCTTGCAGCTCAGTTAGGTTGGCCATGCCAGGGTCCCAATGCTGACTTGGAAAGAAACCCTGATGCAATGAACTGGGTTGAGATACCTGAAATATGTGAATCCTAGATTTTCCTGAACTCTATGAGTCTGAACATGGTCCTGTTGTAAATCAGCAAGCTAGATACAAGACGCCTTAATGAGCCAATTAGTTAGGAGTCTTTATTATACGTGGGCTCAGAGGGAGGTGTCTCCCAAATCTCTGAGCAAAGCCATAGAGGAAGTTTTCCTTATTTATACACTTTTGAGCTCTTTGCAGATTTTACAAAGAGCTCCTGTGTAAGTTATTTTTGCAGACAGTTTGTGACCTTGGATACATACTGAACAAACACTTGGCATGAGAATATGGGAATATTATCAGTATTAGTCTTTTACGTTAGATGGCTAGCTTGCAAGGTCAGACAGTTAAGTTTTTATCTTTCTCTATTATTCAAACTAAAGCAGTTATTTTACAGAATAAGGGACTATCTAAAAATAACAGAGTTGACCTATAGAAGAAGGGACTGTCTAAGAATAACAGAGTAGTTCAAACATCAGTTTTAAACAGCAGTTTTCCAAAGGAGGGATTACTATGCTTCAGTCCATATTCCTGACTTAATGACTAGTGCCCCCAACTTGGTTGAAAACATTGCAGAGGCCTCCTCCTTACCCCACAACCTGTGTTCCTCTCAGAATCTGCCCTAGGTTTTCCTCCTGACCACTGGGTCAATAACTTGGCTTTCTTTACTATGTAATTTTACTACACCAGTGGCAAGGGAGGTGTGGCAATGAAGGAGAGGGCATGCTCCTGAGAAGATTAGGGGGATGGATAACAGAATACAGTGTCCCCAGGAGCATAATGGACGGGCACCAAACAAGGACACTGCTCAGGCCTGTATAATCAAAAGAAATCAAGGAGTGCAAGACCAGGAGCCTGAGAACCACATTCCAATAACTAGTCACAATTCTTTGCTGGGTGTTCAAGTCTGAGCCAGTTTTTGGATCTGGAAACCATCAGCAGAGAAAAGGCTAGATCCCCAGGAGGAAGCCTGGAATATCATAAAAGATGTACACTGTAATAATCTCCCCCGTGCTTCCCCAGAGGGTTCTTTGCAATTACTCTGGCTAACCATATGTTGGAAAATGAGAACATCAGCACATTTTTCAATAGCATGGCAGATATAAGAATTCACTTGCTTTCTATTAAGCTTTCCATTAAAGAGATTTGCAGAACTGTAAAAGAATATGTTTATTGTTTGGGAAAATATAGCTATTTTTTTCCATTTAAACATGTTCTTTATACTATACTAACATGTAATATACTTATGGGTATTATTTTTACTGAATTAGTGTTTAAAATTTTGTTTTAATATTTGTATATGGTAAATATCCATAGACATAACCCACATAAACAAAAGCTCATTAGGGTCTTCAGTTTTTAAGAGTTTTAAAAGGGTCCTGAGACAAAAACATTTAAGAACTGGGTGCCTGTCGTGGAGTGCAGGTGATGGCTATTGGAGCTGAAGAAATCAAGAACCCAAGAGAATGGGTCTTCCATTTGGACGTTAATGGGTGATGGCAGAAGATGGAAGTCAAGTTCCAAAGTCTTCCATTACTAAGTTGTGGGTAAAAAAGAGTAACGATGAAGGATGAGAAGTGGCATGGCTACACAGAAAAGGGAGTAATTATCTGCGTGAGGCACTGGGAGCAAGGGGAGTGACCCCAGCTCCTAACGAGAGGACGTGTGGGGAAATGCGTACCCTGCACTTCGGAGACGCTTCACCAAGCAACGACAGGCACAGCTTGGGCAGCAAACAGGAAAAGTGGGATGTGAGGAATCGATGGTGGGAAGTTTCCCAAAGAATCAGGCCAGCATTTTCTGAGTCCACTGGAACGGTACCAAGTTTGTGAGTTCCTGTGCCTCTTCCTTTTAGATTTTTCTCTTCCTTTAGATTCCTCCTTCTCTGAAAAAAATAAAATAGACGGGCCTTCCCAGCTCCTTAAGCTCTGTTTTCCCCTTTTTCCCTCTTCTCTCCGGCTTCCTCCTTTCGATCAGGTCTTCCTCTCCCCGTGACGGAGACCGCTCCTCGCGCCCCGCTCCCCGGCAGGAGTGGGAGGGACGGGGCGGAGCGAACAGAAGTGGGCGGGCCCTTCCCCGTCTACGCGCCGCCGTCAGGACGCGCTGACGTCAGAGGACATCCGGTCCGGCTCCTGGAGTCGGAAAGTGACTGCCCGCCTTCCCGGCGTCACACTTACCTCCTTACCCCGGGTTGTGGTCCGCGAGCCGGGTTTGCTGTCGCCGCGGGCGTCACCCCGCCGCTCCCTGCCCCCCCTGCCCTCGGAGTGAGCTCGGCCTCCCCGCCAGGGTGAGCGAGGTCGGCCCGGAGCGCGCGCGAGGGAGGGTGTCCCGCGGGCGGTGGCGGTCGGCGGGTCCCCGAGCCGCGTGGCACCTCCGGCGAGTGTCCGGCCGCCCGCCCGCCCCTTCACCCCGCGGCGTCCTCTGGCTGCGGGCTTTCCCTCCCGGACCGTGGCGACCCCGCGCCGGTTTCCTCGTTTTGGCGACCCGGGCCACGTCCTGGGGAAGCCGGAGCGTTGCTGGAGAGGGGCTTAACCCCATCGGAGGCTGAGGAGGAGAATGTGCTCTTCACATTTCCAAAACTGGAGGGGGGAAAAGAAATGAGGCCCAGCTTTCTCAGCGGTTCACCCCCGGGGACGGAGAGAATTCCTCCGTCTGGTCACCCGGAGATTATTTCCTGTGCTCTGTGGGCCCTAACAGCACACGCTTTTTCCACCCTGTAGATTTTGTCATGTTAAATGCTGAAAGGGTGACCTGGTGGGCTTGGGCAGTACTTGAGTAACCACCTACTAAACGTCCTGGCTTGATTTGTCCATTTTTTTTTTTTTAAAGTCGCAACTTCCCATCACTTGGTTTTTGATGGGATAGTCTAACGTCAGAGTCGAAACCCAAAGTAGGAAAAGTTCTTGAGTGACCTTCGTGCTGTTTCCAGTACAAGCTGGTGCCTGGTTTTGCTGGATTGTAATATGCCCTTTTGAACAAGAAATAGAAGTCTCTTCAAGGCGCGCTTCCTTGAACTCTGTCCATGAATCCCGGGCACGCGGTGATTTCTCTGAACCAGTGTCTTCAGGGAGGTTGTGTGTCACGGTGAAACCTGAGCCTGTCCTTGGAGGTTTGGAATTCCTAGATCCTGAGTAGGGCCTAGAAGCCTAAATCTGTACTTTTAGGAATTTCTGCAGTTGATTTTTGAGAATCACTCTTAGGAAAAAAAGACTTTAAAAATATGTATTTTGAAGAATATTAAGAAATTTGAGATTCAGATTTCAAAGCAGTCACGTGTAAGTTCTTTCATTAGTGCGTCTCTTCATTTATTGAGTGATTAATATATGCCAGGCAGAGCTGGGAGGCAAACATCCGGGAAAGATGTGTTATTTAGTAAAAACCTTGTTCTATTAAATGTGGTAGTTCTTTCAACTAAATGATGAAAGCCAGTTTTAAAGTCATTATTATTTTTTAAAATATATTTTATTGATTTTTACAGAGAGGAAGAGAGAGGGATAGAGAGTGAGAAACATCCATCAGCTGCCTCCTGCACACCCCCTACTGGGGATGTGCCCGCAACCAAGGTACATGCCCTTGACCGGAATCGAACCTGGGACCCTTGAGTCTGCAGGCCGACGCTCTATCCACTGAGCCAAACTGGTTAGGGCAAAGTCATTATTTTAATATATGTGGTAAATATATACTCTTAAACATAACTTTGAACCCTGTTAAAATTACAGCAGGTTGTAGAATAACGTTTTGTGCAAATCATTTAGTTAAAATCATGAGGTAGCTAGGAACTTAACTCCCCTTTATGTGAATTAGCCAGTGGTAAAACTGGTTTCACTATAGGTCACTTCACTTAAAAGTCGCAGAACCTGTGCACAAGGTTAAGGGAGGACTTAATATACAGGGGTGGGCAAAAGTAGGTTTACAGTGTTGAGTGCGCGAAACAGTTTATTCTTGTATTATTTATTACTTCCTGTATTATAACTGCAAACCTACGTTTGCCCACCTCATATATGCTCATTGCATGTAGACAGAAGATGCAGCTTTCAGAGTCAAAGCAAAACTATAATACCTTTAATATGTTTTCAGAGAGAATAGTTTGACTTTGTAGTTAATGTTGTCTTTTGACTTGCCTAGGAGATGTTTTATTTAGATACTAGTGGCCGGTGCACGAAATTTGTGAAAGGGGATTAATTAGAGGAAATAATTTAATATTGCTATTTGCCCTTTCTCTATAATAGAAGTATCAGAGATGAAAGAAAATTAGTAAAATGTATGTGAAAATCTTCCTCCTGTTAGAGTCTGGGGCACACCACGAGACCCAGAGTCAAATCCCGCCCACCCACGTGTGCCTCAAAATTGTGTGAGACCCAGATCCGGCCAGCCCCCTGCCCCCATTGGGCTAGATCCAGACCTGGCTGGTCCCACCCTTGTCAAGCCCTGCCAGGCGGGGGCACAGCCTCAGGTCCTCTGGCCTGGCGCCAGGGTAAGGGGGCGCAGCCTGAGGTCCCCTGTCAAGCCCCGCCAGGCGGGGGCAGTGGCCTGAGGTCTGTCAAGCCCCACGGGGGTGGAGGATGGGGGCACAGCCTCAGGTCCCTGCTATGGCTTGTTAAGGCTCGTTACGGGAACTCGGCCTCTGCTGTGGGCGCAGCCATCTTGTGTTATGGAACCCACCACCATGCCTCCGCTGTGGGTGCCGCCATATTTGTGGCAGAGTGACAGTCGATTTGCATATTCCCTCTTTATTATATATAGGAGGAGGATTACATTGGAGAACCACGACTTCTTAATCTTCGGGTCTTGTCAGTATTAGATCATCTATACTAATAAAATTGTAATATGCTAATTAGACCAGTTGGACCAGACATCTTCCAGTTGTCCTGCCTTCCGGACAAAGCCATGGTGGCAGGGCCCGAGGCAAAGGCGGTTAGGGACGATCAGGCCAGCAGGGGAGAGCAGTTAGGGGCGATCAGGCAGGCAGGGGAGGGCAGTTAGGGTCAATCAGGTCGGCATGGGGGAGCAGTAAGGGGCTATCAGGCCAGTAGGGGGAAGCGGGGGTGATCAGGCTGGCGGGGGGAGCAGTTAGGGGCGATCAGGAGGGCAGTTAGGGGTGATCAGGCAGGCAGGCAGAGGGGTTAGGGGTGATCAGGCAGGCAGGCAGGTGAGCGGTTGGGAGCCAGCGGTCCCAGATTGCGAGAGGGATGTCTGAGAGGTCCTGGATTGGAGAGGGTGCAAGGGACTAAGGGACCCTTCCCCTACATGCACAAATTTCGTGTACCAGGCCTCTAGTCCTAATATATAAAAACCCAGGGTCCATGACATCCAAAATGACCGAAGGTTCGACTGACCGGAAGACAGTGCTGGGTTGCCGTGGCGACCCAGCACTGATTGTCATGGCTGCGGGAGCCCGGAACCAGCACTGACTGCCAAGGGGGCTGCGGATCAGGCCCGAAGAGAGGCCTGGAGAGAGAAGAAGGGTCTGTTCTGTAGCCTCCATGGCAGCTGTTGATCAGCACTTGACTCTCTCTTTTGCTCCGGGCCTGGCCAGCATCTGCGCCTCTCGTTCTCTCAGGCCTCCGCTGGGGCTGCTGATCAGCCCTGCCTCTCTGATCAGGCCCGTTGATAGGCCCGGAGATGCAGATTGGCATGGAAACGGACCAATCAGAACCAAATCTGGGTGAAGTACGAGGAGCCAGTGGCTGCCTAGGAGGAGGAGCTTTTGATGCTGACTGGCATAGAAACTGACCAGTCAGAACCTAATCTGGGTGAACTTCGAAGGCAGAACATAAGGTGAGGGCTGAGGAGGGGTTTTAAGGGCAACAGCTGTTTGGTGTAAGGTGTAAGAAAGCGGTTCAATTTTTTAATGACTGGTTTGGCAGTATAGTACATATGGCTGGCTATCAGTCCAGATATAGGGGTTATATATTTTTGTCTGCCAAGAGCATCTCCTCTTGATGAAAATGGCGCCCCGCGCCCCCCCCCTCCCCCGCCATTTAAGCAATCCTATCCTATATAATCTATCTATACTACTAAAAGGGTAATATGCTGATTGGACTGGGTCGACCGGACATCTTCCGGATGTCTGACTTCCTTCTAGACAAAGCCATGATGGTGGGGGCTGAGGCAGAGGCTGTTAGGGGCGTTCAGGCTGGCAGGGGAGGGCAGTTGAGGACGAGATCAGGCCGACAGGGGAGGGACAGTTGGGGGCAACCAGGCTAGCAGGGGAGGGCAGTTGGGGGCAAGATCAGGCCGACAAGTGAGGGCAGTTAGGGGTGATCAGGCAGGCAGGCAGGTGAGCAGTTGGGAGCCAGTGGTCCCAGATTTCGAGGGGGATGTCCGACCGCTGGTTTAGGCCCAATTCCTAAACCAGCGGTTGGATATCCCCCAAGGGGTCCTCGATTGGAGCGGGTGCAGGCTGGGCTGAGGGAATCCCCCCCCACCCCATGCACAAATTTCGTGCACCGGGCCACTGGTATATATATAAAAGCCTAAGCGACCATTTCACCGGTAGCTATGATGTGCACTGACCACCAGGGTGCAGACACTCTGACTGGTAGGTTAACTTGCTTCTGGGGTCCGGCCAATTGGGACTGGGTGAGATGGGCTGGACACGCCCTGGAGCCCTCCTGTGGTCCCTCCCCGGCCCCGAGCGTGCACCAGTGGGGTCTCTTGTCCTGCCTGTGCCCTCTTGCAATCTGGGACCCCCTCGGGGGATGTCTGCAGGCCAGGTTGACTGGTAGCTATGACACGCAATGACCACCAGGGCCCAGATGCTCGAATGTGGAAGCTGTCGAACTGCCTAGCTGTGGTGTCTTGGCAGCAGCGGTTCTCAGGTGATGCACCGAAAACCAGAGAGGAGGGAGCCCGATTCCAGGGTGTGTCACCCGATAACCGCCCTCTCACAATCTGGGACCCCTCGAGGGATGTTGGAAAGCTAGTTTTGGCCCGATCCCTGCAGGCCAGGTTGAGGGACCCCACTGGTGCACGAATCCATGCACCGGGCCTCTAGTTTGAATGTAAAGTTCAAAACAGTGATGTAAACTGGGTAAATAATATATTTTTTAATGATATCTGCCTAATCATTTTATTTTTTTACCTTGGTACAGAGTAATTTTTAAAGAATACTTAATATCAGGGAAACTTTTTTTCCCCCAATGGGAAAGAAAACTTGGCTTTTAAGATGATTTGGGGGATGTGTGTGTGTATGTATATTTACATTTGTTAGAATTGTTTGGTAGTGTAAGTAAGTACATTATCTTAAAAGGCATCTATTTTACTTGGGATAATGTGCGCTTAATGTTTCATAAAGGCTTAAAATTGCTTACCCATCAAAATGACAGGTTTGAGTTTAAAATTTAATGAGAATAAATTTCTTAGTTTATTTAGAATAGCAAATGCATCCTGGCACTTATACCTTCTCTGTTTGTTCTCTTGTGTTTAAGAGGGGAAAAATGCCTAAAAAGAAGACTGGTGCGAGGAAGAAGGCAGAGAACCGCCGGGAACGTGAAAAACAGCTGCGAGCATCGAGAAGCACTATAGATTTAGCTAAACACCCATGCAATGCTTCAATGGTAACATTGATATAAGTTGATAGTTGATATCAGTTTTTTATGATATCAGTTGATAGTTGAAAAACTGTATCAGTTATCGGAAAAACACCTGAAAAAAATTTTAGTGAATACAGTGTTGCTGCATATATTTTATTGATTTTGAAGTCTGTGTTAGAGGCATGTCCATTGTTTTCATTAACACTGAGTAACAATGATTTTTGTTTGATTTTATGTTATTTATAAAACCTAGCATATTACCTTGGCTATTCTTGGTGATGAATACTTACTGACCAAGAATGCATACTAGGATCTCTATGAAAAATTTTCCACCTTCTCTGAGCTTATGTGTCTTAATTCAGTTTGTCTTATTAGTTGAGCCTTTTTATCATTTTCTCTTAGCAGTTCTTTATAACTCATTTGATTTTTCATTTCTAAACTTCCTACTGTTCTTGACATCTCTTTTGGTTTCCTGTTCTACTACCTTATTTCCCTGTGCCAAATGGGTTAGTCCTGATCACTTCTGGGCTTCTTTGGTCACAGTTGCGAAAAGCAAGTGATATTTATGTCAGCATTAGTCCTTTTTTTTCTTTGACCATGTTTCTCTGAGTTGTTCCACATTTCCCAATTTCTATTTCTCTCTACTTTTTCTATTCCCACTACTCCTCTTTTTTCTTCTTCTGTTTCATCAGACACACATAAAGTGTTTAACATGACTTAATTCCACAAACTGTTGTGCATCTACTCTGTGCCGTCAGATACTATTTTAGGCACTGTGGGGGATACATAGGTGAATGACACAGTCCTGTTTCCACAAGCTTATGGATCAGTTGTTTTGTGCAGTACTTAAGAACTGTTTGTTTATAAATGACAAATCCAACCTAAGTAACCGGGAGAAATAGTGGACTAACGTGTATAGTTGGGCAGGGCAAGGATATAGCTGGGACACAAGGACAACTGGAACCTGGAACAACCTTGTAGTTCCATCTTTTGCTTTTGTTCCTTTTCGCTTATTAGTTCCATTTTCTCAGGTTGTCTTACTCCATTTGTTTGGGTTCATAGGCACCAGTAACTCGCATATCTCGCATCACATATCATTACCTCAGAGAGGGAAAGAACTCTGATACTTTGGACTTCGTGGTGCCATTTCCAGGACTAACATTTATGGCTGGAGTGGGGGAGTAGGATTACATAGCACAGATAGGACAGTGGGGACCCCCCTTTTGTGTGTCAGGGTCATTTCTAGAGTCAGGGGGTAGAGGGCAAGATGAAAGAAGTAATTCACATTCCTAAGTATATACAATGACAGCCAGACTTGGTGAGTGTTGCAGTGGAGGCACAGTTAGGACTAAGAGGTGATAAAGTTGAATGTGTGGATGGGCTGCAGTTTACAGAAGAGGTGGGATCATCACCCGAACTTCCAACAGGGAAAGACTGTGAGGAGGGACATTTCAGGGCAAGGTGTTAGAATAAATAAGGCATATATAAAGAGAGTACAAGGCATATTTTGAAATTGGCTGACAAATAGTGACTTGAATCTAAAGAGAATAGGCCAGCAATTTGAAAAGTAGTTAGAGATCAGATTGTTGAGAATTTTTAATACCATGCTTTTAGATTCTGGATTTTCTGTAAGCTTTATCATATTGTGTTCTACACTGTTTCTTGTGTCTGTTCTTTATTATTTGTGTGATTCTTTAAAAAACAAACTACCTCTATTTACCTCTTTTGTGAAAATGCCACTTCTTTGTCTAGGGCGTTATGCCCAGGAGCATACCTTTATTATGTGTAGATTCCTGTATACTGGGTGCAGTTGGAGGGTTTGGGCAAGTGTCATTTAAATTTTAACATGAAGAACAAGATATTCTTTATAATGCAAGTAAATTTGCAATTTTCAACCAGTAGGAAATTAATGTCATGTTTATATTTTACAGGAATGTGACAAATGTCAGAGGTAAGTTTTTATTTCTTTTTCTATCTGGATGTAATAATATAGATCCTCTGATATTTTATCTGATATTGACTATATTTTAACATTTATTTTACATGACAAGGCGGCAGAAGAATAGAGCATTTTGCTATTTTTGTAATTCAGTACAGAAGTTACCAATTTGTGCACAGTGCGGTAAGTATGATAACTAAAGGCACCTGCCTTTTATCAAATATTTGTTGGCAGTTAATCAATATGAAATGGTGGGTTTATCACTGTTTATAATGTTATGCCTTACCATTAATAAAATATCATTAAATGTTATTTTGCCTACCAAAATACTATCAAGTCTTGATTTTGACTCTTTAATTTAAAGTTGGAAAACGGTTAACATACAGGTTAGATATAGGTTACCAACATGTTTTTGTTGTGTTTTTAAGATTTTTTTAATTGATTTTTAGAGAGAGAGAGAGAGAGAGAGAGAGAGAGAGACATATTTGCTGCCTCCTGCATGCCCCCTACCAGGATCGAGCCCACAACCTGGGCAGGTGTCCTGACTGGGAATCAAACCAACAACCTCTCAGTGTATATACTGATGCCCAACCAACTGAGCCACACTGCCCAGGGCTACCAACATGTTGTTTCATATATTAAAAGATCAGATTTCAGACTAATAGTACTTGGTGGTCCTGGATTTTTAATTATACTACTTTAGTCTTGTCCATAGCCATTTGTTTACTTTTCTAAAATTGGATTCCTGCTAATATTGCCTGCAGTATGTTAGACCATTGGGAATAGTTTTATTCCACATTTACCTGATGATTTGTTTTCTGTTTGGCATTTTGCATATGATTCTTGAATTTCTTCACATGGATTCCCAAGTGATAAGAGTAGAGTTCTTATGCCACATACTCATTTCCTAGGTATAAGTGGAAATAAGATGATCATTCAGAGTAAAACTAAATGTAGTTCACAGAACAAGATTGGTGTTTGTCAAATAGTCTTCCTTAGAATACTTGTGCTATTAATAAGTATTTTTTAACACAGTGTATATACATTTGAGAAATGCTGTGTGTTTCATTCCCTTCCCATCTGCGAGATTTCTATTATATCGTGTATAATAGAGAACTAATATGCTAATTAGACCGAACAGCAGAATGACCATCTGGACAACCTTCCGGACGAAGCCAGGGCTGCGAGGGCTGAGCCTCTTGCACGAATTTTGTGCATCAGGTCTCTAGTATTTATATGTTAACCCTTTGCACTCGCTTGCTTTTTTCTCGATTCCTTTATTCTACTTAGGATTTAATGCTAACCGTGTCGAGTCACACTCGACATCCGAGTGCAAAAGGTTAAAGTTCCTGAAGACCTCCAGTAAAGAAATACAGATTTTCTCCCCAAACTTTTACTTGAACAAATATACCTTTTGGTTTTGGTGTAATAGTTGCAAGTGTAACACATTTTGGGATATGCTCATTTTAATGTGTTTACATATGATAACATTGCAGAAAGTTAGGGATGTTTAGGGCTACATCCCTGAATATTCTAGTGTAGTTCTAGCTTTCAAAGAAGACATCATTGAGGTTTATAATGAAAAAGAGAATACTGGCTTAGTAGACCGCTTATCTGCCAGTTGTTACATCCTTGTTTTACAAAAGAAATCAATATAGAATGAGAATATAATTTATGGAAAAGATTAAATTCTTGCTAGGACCTTCCTATAATTTCAATATTTTTGAGCTTAAATTTTGTTATACATGGATGCATTTCTCACTTATTTTGTACTTAGTGTTAGACATGGAACAGTTGGGTAGCCGTTGCCTCTCATTTCCAGCATCTCTGCCCATTTCCTATTGTCTAGCTTTGTTCCTCAGGTAATCAGGATAATGGAAAATTGAATATCTTCTGTTTCTTTCATGTTCCACTTTGTGGAGTATGAAATGGATGATTACTGTGTCGTTATTAATGTTCCCATAGTATATGAATTTCCTGACAGTGTTTTGAATTGGTAATTAGCTGTTACATCAGAGTTTTTGTGGCTATATGGTAATTTTTAGCTCTATCACCATATTGCTGGTTTTTGTGCTCACTTGGGGACTATTTGAAAAATTTTTTTGAAAAATATTTAATTGGAGGTTATGTCTGTAAATGTGTACATATGAATAAACTTAAAAAGTGAACCAGATAAGATGCATAATCTCTGTTTGGTTGGTTTGAGATATTGTGTGGAAAGAAATAAGCAACAACTTTAAACCTGACTGTTTTTATTGTGAATTATGAATGGTTAAATTCATCTTTTATTTTTTTAATCCTCACCTGAGGATATTTTTCCATTGATTTTTGGAGAGAGTGGAAGAGTGAGGGAAAGACAGAGAGAAATATCGATGTGAGAGAAACACATCAATTGGTTGCTTCCTGCATGAGCCCTGACTGGGGCCCGAACCGGGGAGGAACATGCAATTGAGGTACGTTCCCTTGACCGGAATCGTACCCAAGACCCTTTGTCCACAGGCTGACGCTCTATTCACTGAGCCAAACCGGCTAGGGCATGAAAGGTTAAATTCATTTTAAAGCATATTTTAAAATCTGCTGTAATGGTGGTTTGTTACAAAACATAACCTGGAATTTCTGATTTTAGTACAAATATAAATTAACACAACTTTATTGTGCAATTGGTTTTTAATAAATTTCTAATCTCAAAAGATCTGACTCAGGTAATGAGATCTCAGTTATATCCATTTTCTATTTTTGGTTATGTAAGCAGTACACTGCTTATTTCTGTCTACTTAAAATTATTTCCACAGGCTAGATAAAGATAATTAATGAATTACTTGCATGTGCTACTTTTGCCAGGCTAATTGCATAAATTTGTTTCTTTACTAGGGAAAACAAAGTGCATGATGAAGTCTTCAGACTGTGTCATAAAGCATGCTGGTGTATACAGTACTGGCCTTGCAATGGTGGTAAGCGTCTCGTCATTATCTCTTAGACCAGTCAGTGATTTTCAACCAGTGTACTGCAAGAATTTTTAAAACATGCACTAACTGACTATTTCATAAGGGGCACTGACCCCTTTCTCTTAGATTGTGAATTTTAAAAAATGACAACAGCCAGCACAATAATAGCCATCCAATGTGAATTAAAATTACACTTACTTTTTAAAAAAAAAAAATGTTTTCATTGATTTCAGAGAGAGGAAGGGAGAGGGAGAGAGATAGAAACAACATTGATGAGAGAGAATTATCCGCTGCCTCCTGCACTCCTTACTGGGGATTGAGCCTGGAAATGGCATGTGCCCTGACCAGGAATCCTACTGTGACTCCCTGGTCATTGGCTGATGCTCACTCACTCAGCCACACTAGCCAGGCTATATCTATTATTATTATTTTTTTTTTGGTCAGATGGGCAAATATATTTTTTTGCTAAGCCGGCAGAATTTTAGTAATTTATGTGTGTCATGGAATGAAAAAGGTTGAAAATTGCTGTCAAGACTAGTTGTATCCAAAGATAAGAAAACATCATTCTGACCAGTGGTTATTTTTTATAACCACTGTATTTTATAAACATACTAAGGCCCGGTGCACCAATTCGTGCACAGGTGGGGTTCCTCAGCCTGGCCGGCAATCGGGGCCATCTCGCCCAGTCCCAATTAAGGTCGATGGGGGCTGGCCGGCTGAGGAGGGACCACGGGAGGGCTCCAGGGTGTGTCCAGCCCTCTCACCCAGTCCCAAATGGCCAGACCCCAGCAGCAAGCTAACCTACTAGTTGGAGCATCTGCCCCCTGGTGGTCAGTGCGTGTCATAGTGACTGGTCGACCGTGACCAAATGGTCGACCACTTAGCTTATTACGCTTTTATTATATTGGACTAGTGGCCCAGTGCACAAAATTCGTGCACGGAGTGTTGGGGGATACCCTCAGCCCAGCCTGCACCCTTTCCAGTTGGGGACCACTGGTTGTTACGACACAGGGTTTTTATATATTAGGATAATCACACTGCTTTGCCACTTGGCTTAATTAATCTGGAGTTATCTGGATTATCTGTGGCATGTTTTTGTATGAATTTCCTTTATTACCTACTTGTTTTTAACTGCTTCCTATTTTTCTTATTTGGAAACATACAAGGAATGGAAACATTTAATTTTGACTTAAAAAAAAAATTCATTTGTCATTGGTACCTTTCTAATGTGTCTTAATTAGACTTCATTTACTATGAAAGCCCTGCTTACCCAAGGTTCATGCTGTTGATTAAATAAGCAACCTCATTCTAAAAGAACAGAGGATTAATATTTTTATTTTAAAGTTTTTTATTTTAAAGCTTTTATGTACAAAAAAGTACATACTTAATACAGGTTATACATAATTTCTTCATTATATGTAGAAGTTGCTAAGGAAAGTCATTGTTTTAAGTAATAAAAACATGTTTGTGTGATGCATTTTGCTCTCTTTTTCACTGAAAAGTTATCCTTTTAACCAGTTTTACTGTATTCCATTGTGTGATTTTATGCTCTGGTTCGAATTTCAGTTCATGATTAAAATAATACTATTTTACATCAAGCAGAATATTTTATTTTTAGTAACTTTCCAAGAACATATAATTACCTATCAGGAGGCAGATCTTTATATTACATATTTCATGTGTGCTTATCTTACAGATGCAAGGAGCTAGAATTATTCATCTTGTGAATTCTTTATTTTAAATATAAGATTGTCAGTGTTATCTTTCAAAAATCAATCAAAGATTCAAAAACCATTGTCATCTTCCTTGGTAGCTTGCTTGTGTCTAAATTTATCAAACACTTTAACTGAGTTTTATGAGTCTGTATGATCTTTTCTTATATAAATAAAATATTTAAGTAGAATCATGAATCATTAGTTATAAATTCTAGAAATTCCCTCTTCACCCTGCTTTGTCCTAGGAGCCTGACTGGATCATGGCTTTCTTATGTTATGGCTTCCTTTTGGTTCAGCCAATGGGAGACCCTGGCAGGATACCTTAGGATAATAGGAGAATACCATCTGGGTCATTATTTTCCCAGCTCATTCCCTACCACGTTGCCCTGGTTTGGATGTGAATTGGGCAGAGTTCCTCTCTATATGGCTCTTGCTTGGGTTCTGGTAGCTCCCGCCTTTCCCTGTCCCTTGATGTTTTTTCTGAGCCTATCCCTGTCCTTTGTAAATTATCTCTTTTAAACTCTCCTGTATTACTCAGTTTAGTGTGCCATGTCTTTGTTGTTAGAACCTTGAGTAATCCAAAAGACATTTGAGGATTTGTTAGCTACAATGTTAATCCATTTTTATTTTTTATTTATTTTTTAAAATATATTTATTGATTTCAGAGAGGAAGGAAGAGGGAGAGAGAGAAAGAAACATTCATGATGAGAGAGAATCATGGATTGGCTGCCTCCTGCAAGTCCCCCACTGGTGATTGAGCTCACAACCCGGGCATGTGCCCTTGACTGGAATCAAACCCGGGACCCTTCAGTTCGCAGGCTGATGCTCCATCCACTGAGCCAAACCAGCTAGGGTTGTTAATCCATTTTTATAAGTCATAAAACATTTTTCCTACTTGCTCTATACTGTTTTTGTTACAGGGCCTTGAATGGTATAACGCTGAACTGAGATTCAGAAGACCTGGATTTAAATCTCAGCTCCTCTATAATGTGGTTCTGGGATTTGGACTTGGTCTCAGGCCCCTGTTCCTCATCTGTGAAGGAAAGACCATTAAGATTCTTTCTAGCTCTTAATACTCTTGACCTCATGTTATTGAAAGGTATAGTCTTACTATCCTATCTTGATACAGAAATGGAAAGTCTTACCCTGTCATTTAGTTCTATATATTTTACTTTAAATTTTTTCCCACAAAGAAACAGGATAATTGCTTTGAAGCATAAGATGCCTTAAAAGAAAAAAAGCTGCTGACAGACGTTTAATATGTTTCTAGGTTATCCTAGAAAAGCTATATGATTATTTTATAAATTACACAGATAAGGAATTTTCTTTCTTTTTTTTCAGATTATTACAATTGTTCCTCTTTTTTCCCCCCATAGCTCCCCTCCACCTGGTTCCCACCCCACCCTCTGCCCTTACCCCTCTCCACACTGTCCTCATCCATAGGTGTGCGATTTTTGTCCAGTCTCTTCCTGCACCCCCCACACCCCCTTTCCCCCCTGAGAATTGTCAGTCCACTCCCTTTCTATGCCCCTGATTCTATTATATTCACCAGTTTATTCTGTTCATCAGATTTTTTATTCACTTGATTTTTAGATTCACTTGTTGATAGATTTGTATTTGTTGTTCATAATTTTTATCTTTACCTTTTTCTTCTTTTCTTCCTCTTCTTGAAAAATACCTTTCAGCATTTCATATAATGCTGGTTTGGCGGTGATGAACTCCTTTAGCTTTTTCTTATCTGTGAAGCTCTTTATCTGACCTTCAATTCTGAATGATAGCTTTGCTGGGTAGAGTAATCTTGGTTGTAGGTTCTTGCTATTCATGACTTTGAATATTTTTTGCCACTCCCGTCTGACCTGCATAGTTTCTGTTGAGAAATCAGCTGACAATCGTATGGGTGCTTCCTTGTAGGTAACTAACTGTTTTTCTCTTGCTGCTTTTAATATTCTCTCTTTGTCTTTTGCTCTTGGCATTTTAATTATGATGTGTCTTGGTGTGGTCCTCTTTGTATTCCTTTTGTTTGGGGTTCTCTGTGCTTCCTGGACTTGTACCGTATTTTCCAGCGTATAAGACGACTTTTTAACCCAGGAAAATCTTCTATACGCCCAGTCATCTTACACGCTGGAAAATACGGTAAGTCTATTTCTTTCACCAGGTGGGGGAAGTTTTCTGTCATTATTTCTTCAAATAGGTTTTCACTATCTTGCTCTCTCTCTCTCTCTTCTGGCACCCCCATAATTCTGATGTTGGTATGCTTGAAGTTGTCCCAGAGGCTCCTTACACTATCTTCATATTTTTGGATTCTTTTTTCTTTTTGCTTTTCCGGTTGGGTGTTTTTTGCTTCTTTGTATTTCAAATCTTTGACTTTATTCTTGCGATCCTCTAGTCTACTGTTGGATCTCTGTATATTATTCTTTATTTCAGTCAGTGTATGCTTAATTTCTAGTTGGTCCTTTTTCATATCCTCAAGGGTCTCATTAAATTCATCGGCCTTTTCTAGAAAATTCTTGAAAAACCTTATAACTGTGTTTTTGAACTCTATATCCAGTAGTTTGCTTTCCTCCATTTCTTTCATTTGTGACCTGTTTCTTTGTCTCCGCATTTTGGCTGCTTCCCTGAGTTGATAGAGTGGCTTTGTGTGCTAGGTGTCCTATAGGGCCCAGTGGCTCAGCCTCTCCAGTTACCTGAGGTGGACACTCTTGGTGCATCCCTTTGTGGGCTGTGTGCACAGTCTTGTAGTCAAGCCTTGATTGTTGTTGGTATCACTGGGAGGAATTGACCTCCAGGCCATTTGGCTGTGAGGATCAGCTGTGTCTACGATGGGAGAACTTCTGTGCTGGAGACACCCTTATGAGGCAAGACTTGCTTCAATGGGGCTTTGGTGCTCACTGAGTTTGCCCCCTGAGTGTGTCTCTTATGGATCTGAGGAGTTGTAATCTGGATGGTGCTACTCTGACTCCTGGGTACACTGGCTCTTGGATCCCCAAGGAGGTACTAATTTAGCCTCTGCCTGAGGCCACCCAGCAGGAGCTATTGAGAGATCTGCAGATTCCTCTTCTTTGTTTGGGCTTTGGAGGTGCCCAGATGAGGCCCAGCTATGAAGCAATGCAAGCTGCGGTGGGGCCTTGGGCCTTCTTTTGGATGTACTGGGTCTCACTGACTCAGCTGCAGTTTGTTAGGTAAGTTTAGATTTCAAAGAACCAGGCCATTCATATGCAAAAGCCTCTGGGTACAGCTTGGATGGGGCAGAGTCTCAGGGCAGAGCAAACAGCAATGACTTCCCGTCAGCCCTGTTCTAAGAGGCCCCCGGGTCTCAGTGTCCCTTGGTAATCGCTGCAAGCTCCTCTGAGAGAAAGCTGCCTTCGAGTTCCGCCTGCTGCCAGACAGTCCAGTTTCTCCCCGTATGAGTCTGGGTCCCCAGAGTCTCGCCCGGAACTTGAGTTCAGAGCAGTCGGGAACTTGTGTCTCCCTCCGGATTGAAAAATCCAGCCGCGTACTCAGTTGCCAGCCCTCTCCACAAGTGCACACCTCCGTACCTCTGCCTTTACTTCCACAGCTCCTCTGAGTCTCAGTGTGTTTTTCTCTTCCCTTCTAGTTGTAGAATTTCCACTTAGCCAGCCTTCCTATGGTTCTGGATGATGTCCGTTTTGTCTTTTAGTTGTAGTTTTGAATTTGTTGTGCGAGGCAGCAAGTTCAGGTGTTTACCTATGCTGCCCTCTTGGTTTCTCTCAAGGAATTTTCTTAAGTTAGAAATATTAGTATTTGGAAGCATTCAATTTAGTTACTGGAATTGCTGTAGACAAGTATGCTTGAACTGTGGACCTCAGATTTCATTTGAATTAGAATTCAGTTTGAAGGCCACACTTCAGCTCCTGACTTACTTCAGTGATTAATATTTGGGTAAGTGTATAGTTTTCCCTTTGCTGCTTTTTCTTTTGATATATAGCTAAGGTCTGTATAAATAGCTATTGGTGTAGTAGTTTTCACTCTTAATTTTGGCTAAGTAAACAGTAAATTTTTTTCTTCAATGTAGCCACCCACTGTCACTGAAGGTTGATAAATTACTAAATGTATATAACTTGGTTGGTAGCTACTGGGTAGGACAGAGACTTTCAAACTTTTTCACCTCATGTCACAAATAAACTAATTACTAAAATTCTGCAGCACACCAAAACACATATTTTTTTGCCAATCTGACCAAAAAAAAAATAGGTATAACTTTGATTTTTAAAATAAATAATAATAGTAATTATTTACCCTTTTTGCTCCAAAGTGACTTTTAAAAAAAATCAGGTGCCTATACTTATATATAAGGATTTCTGGTACCAAGAATTAATCAATCAGACATAACCTTCTTATGCAATGTGACCAATAAGATGGAGCTCTATTAAATGACCTATGTATTCATGGTTCAAGACAGCACATTCACACTGGATGACTCTTATTGTGTTGGCTGTTGTCATTTTTTTTTTACTTGACAATCTAAGGGAAAAGAGATCAGTGCCCCTGACTAGGTATTATACATTGAAAAATTCTTGTGGCACACTGAAAATCGCTGTGTTAGACAATGGCTGCAGCTGGTCAAGTGACGAAGATTAATTTTTGTGTTCCTTGGTTGCAGGGTGCAATATGTGACTTCTGTGAAGCATGGGTGTGTCATGGTCGGAAATGTCTCAGCACACATGCCTGTGCCTGCCCTCTTACCGATGCGGAGTGTGTGGAATGTGAACGAGGTGTCTGGGACCATGGTGAGTGATTACATACAGGCAGCGAACTTGGCTCTAAGTGAAGGCTGACTTTGAAACATCCTGGATACTATTTTTAACATATTTTTCAGGATGCTTTCAATCCTAAATATGGACATTGTTTTGCTTACCAGTTTAGTTGAAAAAGGGATTTATACTAGCACTAACAGTCATTTGGATTGTTTACCAAAACAAGTAGGGAGGGTAGTTATGGGAGAGCAAGTGTCTGAGCATTGTATTACAGATGTGTAGCCAGGGGTTGGTGGGAGTCCCTTTCTTTATGGTTAATTTTAGCAGTTTTTATTGTAGCTTTTATCAGAACAGAAACTCTTGTGTCATTATGGTGTAAATCTGAAATAACTTGCCATCCTTTTTGAGCAGTTTTATAGATAGGAGTTTTTTTAAATTAAAGCTTATCATATTTACATTTTTATGTTTTGTTTTTTAATCTAATAGGAGGCAGAATATTCAGTTGTTCTTTTTGCCAAAACTTTCTCTGTGAAGATGATCAATTTGAACATCAAGCCAGCTGCCAGGTTTTAGAGGCGGAAACATTTAAATGTAAGTTTTTATATATTAAATGTTCTTTATATCCAAGTTTCTTAATAGTCTTGAGTGTTAAACAATGAAAAAGGAACCCAGTTTTTTATTCAGCCTCTTATGGACTATAATTTAGCTCAAATCTATTTTCTGGTTGTAGAAAAAATTCATAACACATCTATTTTCTCTTTTTAAAAAAGGTGCCTATGGTATTTTAATTGGGCCAATTCTTTATTTTGTGGGAATGATCAGGAATTACTGTTCCTGAATACAAAATGTCATTTTCACCTCTTAGTTACTTAAATAAATCCCCTTTGTCTCCACATACTTCCAGATGCCCCCAAGTAAGGGATAGCACCCCTGGTTTCTTTTCAGTGATTCTTAGACAGGAGTATGCATCAAAGACACCAGTGGAGGATTTTAAGAAATACAGGTGTTCAGGCCTCATCCCTGAGATTCTGTATTTACGTTTGTGGTGAGTACCAGGCACATGCATTTAACCTGCACACATAATTCTCAAGGATCTTTCTATTTGAGAACCAGTGTTACTGACTGGGTGGATGGTATCATCTTCACAGATAGATTATATTTTATTTCTACTCTGATTCTCAAAAGCTCAAGTTTTGGAGTCAAACACTACTTGATTTCTACTTGTTGGTCATATGACTTGGGGCAAATCACTAAATCTTTCTAAACCTGAATCTCCTTAAAAGGAAGATGTGAATTTCTTTTTCAAAGTGTTAATTGAAATGAGAATCCAGACAAAGAAAAGCATTAGTATAGTACCTGGCACTTAGAAAACCTTCCTATATAATAAAAGCCTAATATCCTAAGTGTCTGGTTATTTGTTCAACCAATCAAAGCATAATATGCTAATGATATGCTAAGGCCGCTCAACTGCACGCTATGACGTGCACTGACTACTAGGAGGCAGATGCTTTGACTGGTAGGTTAGCTTGCTGCTGGGGTCTGGTGGATCAGGACTGAGCGAGATGGGATGGACATGCCCTGGAGCCCTCCTAAGGTCCCTCCCCAGCTGGCCATCCTCCTTTGTCCCTCCCAGGACCTGATCATGCACTGGTGGGGTCCCTCAGCCTGGCCTGCGCCTTCTTGCAACCTGGGACCCCTCGAGGGATGTCGGAGAGCCAGTTTCGGCTCTATCCCACAGGTCAGGCCAAGGGACCCTACTGGTGCATTCCAGGGGACCCAGAATTCGTGTACCGGGCCTCTAGTTATTATATAATAGATGCCATCTTGCGAAAGACTGATATTCCCCAGATATTCACTTCCTTGAATTTGGTTCTTATTCTGGTAGTTCTGATATCAGTTGTTAATCCTTATATTCACATAAATTTAAAATTGAGATATATGTGTATATATGTATATGTATATATGTCATTATTAGATATATCTATATCTAAGACATATATATCAATTATATATATAGCTCTTACAATGTTTTTATAGAAATTCTCAAAAATTAAAGGAACATCTTAAAGTATATAAGAATTGTTGATTTCCTTTCTTGTGAATTGGAATTCAATCTCATTTTTATGTGTCCTCTAAGTTATACTATGAGACAGAAAAGCAAACTTAGTAATTGACCTAAGATAGTACTTCAAGTACAAATCTGTGGAAAATAGTATTTTTATTCCAAGTTTAATCTGGGCATTATGTATTTTCCCCACAGGTGTTTCGTGCAATCGGCTCGGTCAGCATTCTTGTCTCCGTTGTAAGGTATACTTGAGTATTTTTTATTTTTTGTTTTTAATTCCCATATTCCAAACCAGTCCTTCACTTACTTACATCTATGATTAACCTAGAAGGATCCTTAAACATTATTTAGTTTTGTTTTTTCATTTCGGAGATTGTGGGATTGAGAAATCTTCATGACTTTGCAAAGGCTATGGGCTGACTTGTCTTAGAGTTGACACTAGTGCACATGCTTCCTGACTTTTGGCTCAGTGTTTTCACACCTTACATTTATGGAAAAAATTCTGACCAAAATGATGGAATGTATTTTAATTAATGTCAAAATGTACTTGCGTAGGAGAGTGAAGATTTCCATAATGTTCTAATTCCTTGGAACTTATCTCTAGCATTTTTGTTTGTCAAAGATAACTAAATAGATACAACCAATTCACTTGCTCTCAGAAACATTTCTCTGGTTTTTGTTTATATTCTTAATCCTATCTTATTTCTCTTTCTACTCTTTTCTAATTTTGTCTAAGCTGTTTCATTTGCCTTAGATCCCTCTCCATCTTTATTGTACCCCCATTCTCCTTCAGATCCCAGCTAAGTCTTCATGTTCTTTCCTGAATCCTGCACAGGGTTTAGTGCTCCTCCTCTACTCTTTTCTTTCAATGCATAGTGTCTTGTAGTGGCCTCTCCACTTGTCAGTGTCCCCAGTTAGACTGCATACAATGTGAGGGTAAGATAGGCTCTTCACCATTATGTCATCAGGGGCTTTGTGAATACTCATATTCATGAATGAGTCTACATATCATACCCTGTGTATAGTTTCTGCCTTGTGTTAGGTCATAGTTCTGAAGAGTCTTGACAGAGAGCATTTCTCTTAAGAAATTAAAGTCAGGAGTGTGACCAGTCCCAAGTTCTTCTGCCCTAATGAACTATATCTTTAAATTTCCTTGAAATAGTGAATGTTATCTTTGCGTATTTTAAATTTATTTATTGTTGCCTTAGCTGGTTTGGCTTAGTGGATAGAGCATTGGCCTATGGACTGAGGGGTCCCAGGTTTGATTCCAGTCAAAGGCACATGCCTGGGTTGCGGGCTCCAACCCCAGTAGGGGGTGTGCAGGAGGCAAGCCAATCAATGATTCTCATCATTGATGTTTCTATCTCTCCCTCTCCCTTCCTCTCTGAAATAAAAAAAATATATATATTTAAAAAATAAAATGAAATGAAAATAAGTCCTGCTTGAAGGACTTCTTTAAATTTATTGTTCATTTTTACTTCTCTGTATAGGCCTGTTTCTGTGATGACCATTCAAGGAGCAAAGTATTTAAACAAGAAAAAGGAAAACAGCCTCCTTGCCCTAAATGTGGACATGAAACTCAGGAAACTAAGGATCTTAGCATGTCAAGTAAGGCTCTTAAAATGACAGTGGGTTGTTTTTGCTTTCATGCTTAGACAAGATTTATCTTTTTTTTTTCCTCTTTCTATTTTTGTTTTTGCCTCTTTTTTCTATTTGGAAAGATAAATGTGTTCTCTTAAGGAAGTGGGATTTTACAGCCTTGGAAAATATATGGGTAAAATTTCTCATTTTAACTTAAGAAATATACCATCATTCACTTTGATATTTGGCATTTGCCTCAGTTAATGACATAGTGAATACTGAAATTTAAGACCAAAAAAGGGATTTTTCTTTTCTTTTTTTTCTGAGGCTTCCTTGTTCAATAATTGAGTAGCCATAAATCCTTAATATTTAAGTGCTGGTAATCTTTAGTACTGGAAAGTTGGAATTCATTCTTAAGCAATTCTTAGGTATGTGGTATTTGAGCAGCTATACTTATTATGTACTACATCACTACTGTAGGAAATTGCTTTCTGGTTTTTATATAACTTTTCTATGAAGGAATAAGACTGCCATAAACATTTATAGTAATGCAGCTCACAATTTGACTCTTTACCAAACATATCAGAATGGAACCATAATTCTAAATGACTTTGCTTAATCAAATGAGGTAAGACTGATGATTTTGCTGATTTTTTTTTTTTGCACTAGTTTGTGTTGCTAAAAGAAGAAATTAAAGGTTTTGTCTTGGGCATCTGACATAAAATTGCCCTAAAAAGTGTAATGACATGAAGTCAACTCTGCTATAATTTGAAATAAATGTTTAATTGATCAAACGAAAGGGCATTTTATTTTAATTTTTAACATGCCTTATTATGTTTATAGAGTGCTGTTTTGTTTCCCAACTTTTTCTATATTTAATGAAATGACACACTGTCATCTTTATCATTTGTTACACGTGGTGTGTATGTAGACCTGACGTTGGATAGAATTGATTGTTGTTTTTTAAGGTCTTCTTTTTTTCCAGTTAAATATTAAGTTAGGAAAGTAGGAAAAGTGTGGCTTACTTTTTTGTTTGGGAGTAAGAAGCAGCCAATCAAGTTCATGTAATGTTATGTATTGTAGAGGAAAATGAGGATGTAGAGAACGGGAACTAATGAGGTGCCGTGTACATATCTGTGTTTTGTAGCACGCTCCCTGAAATTTGGCAGACAGGCTGGAGGTGAAGAGGGAGATGGAGCTTCTGGGTATGATGCTTATTGGAAGAACCTTTCATCTGATAAGTATGGGGATACCAGCTACCACGACGATGAGGATGAGTCTGAAGCAGAGGATGATGAAGAAGAAGACGATGAAGGTGGAAAGGATTCAGATGTTGAGTCATCAGAATTGTTTACTAATTTAAATTTAGGAAGGACCTATGCCAGTGGCTATGCTCACTATGAAGAACAAGAGGACTAGGGGAACTGCTTGCCTGTTGGTGACCTTGCCTGAGAGGAGCAGGAAAGTGTGTGCTTGATGAATCGTGTGTGGGTGTTCAGAAGTACTGTCACTTAGCCTTGTGCAAAAGACTAGTCACACTTACTGGGCAAGGGGTAGGCATAGCATTTTTATAGGAACTGATAAGCAGGCGTATGGCATAAGAAAAATGATTTTCAAATGTAAGATGTTTATTGATATAAGGAATTAAGCATCATGGATTGGATTTTTACTGATTTCAGTAACCTGGTAGGTTTTGCCAATTAGATACATATATAGGATAAAGGAATAATTGGAGGGTAATATATTTGAAATTAAATTGCTGTTTTTATGAAAAACACTGCTTATAAATACATTCTGTCTGATTTTGTAAAATGTAATGGGTAAATAGAGTTATTGTATTTTTCCTTGTATGTCCATAGGATACAAGTCAGATGTTCTATACTAAATTTTCATTAAATCTTCATGTCATCTTACATAGTCGTGATATGTGTGCTTTAGCAACTGATTCTTCACAATGTACATCCTGAATAGTACCTATTAATGCCTAAATGTATAGACAAAGGTGACTACAAAGCCATTTTTCAGACACAGAATCAGAATTAGTATTACACAGATGCTTTACCCAGGAAATTTAATTTCTTTTTGAATAAATCTAGTATTACAGTTACATACTTTTGATATTTTATTTAATTGCTTGTTCTTAATTTTGTAAACCTTGGAAAGTATTCTAATGTTTTTGTGTAATCTTCATTTTTTTGGTCTAATATGCGAAATAAGTAGCAGAGATTAATATTGTGGTAGATACAAAGTTATGCAGCCAAACCCCATCATTCATGGTGGAGGTGGAGAACAGACAGTTGCTGGCACAAATTCCAGTTGTTACAACTTACGAATTGGGATGGAGTGGTAGAAAGAAACGCTTTTGGACTGATTGGCATTTGAGAAGTACAGAGAAAACTAGTTTTGAGGATAAAAGGGTTGGATGGCTTATTCTATAGAAACATAATGAACAGCTGAGGGCAGTAATAGGCTATGAAAACCAGGTGTGAGAGCCAGAGGGCCTCTGGATGTGTGCAGAAAAAGCTTTCATCTCTTACAGCAGCAGGGCTGAGAAAACTGAGGACCAAGCCCAGGATTTAACAGTCAGAACGGATGAACTTCAAAGACAGTTGCCAATCAAGGCAAGTCCATATGCAAAAATCAGGGCACTGTTTGGGAAAACCCAGGACCCTGACAAGTGAGATGGAGACATCTGGATGGATGCTGCTGTAGATTTTTACTCCCCAGACTCCTGAACTTTCTGAGCCTTGCAGTCATCTCACTCCTCTCTGTTAAGGACGAGCATCCCCCATCCCACTCCCAAGCTGAACAGAAGTCTCCTTCCCTAGGAAATATGTGCCCCCTCAGGACTTGTCCTATTTTCAGGCTACTAGGCCTAGAATTAGGGTTAACTAACTAGAATTTAAATTAAACAAAGCTCAGCTGGGCTAGCAGAGAGGAGAAACCACTATTCCCCAAAGGAGCCCCAAGAATTGGTCAGCATGTGCTGGGAGGAGCCAGGAGTAAGCTTGAGACTAGAATCCGAGGATGTTGATAATAGGGGTCAAAACAAAATTAGGGGAAAGTTTGATAGCACCACATTGGGTTCTTAGGTTACAGGACTTAACAGGACTTAACACCCTGGCTCCTGGGATATGGTGAATAACTTCCAGAAACATGGAAAAACTATGGCCAATTCTGAGCAAAGCTGAAATGCCTGCATTACTGTGGCAGATGGTGGAGAGAAGGATTAAAAGGGTGAGGAAAATGGGCATGCTGGAATGGATAGATTATCTTTGGCTGGAAGATCATCAGATGATTATGTTCAACTGGAAGGCCCAGGGACAAACCATTTAACAAGGCCATAAAGACAAGAATTGTTGGGGGTTGGAAGGGGACAAGGGTCACTAAAACTTTAGCGTTGACTCTAGGCTACTACACACAGTAGAAACAAACTATTACAAAGTTTAGTACGCTGATAGTAATGGGCAATAAGACCCTGAAAAAAGAGTGGCCAAGTGGCAATGCCTAATTGCCAAAGTCAGATGGGGTCACAAGCATCAAAATGACTCTCAAATTGGGAGTGATTGATTATCCAAGGGGGCCTGGCCTGCAGAGAGTTATGAAGAAGGCTAATAGAATATACACTGAGTGGCCAGATTATTATGACCACCCCATCAGTACTTCGTTGGGCCACCTTTTGCCTTCAATACTGCGGAGATTCTTCTTGGCATTGACTCCACGAGGCGTTGAAAGGTGATGCGAGGAATCTGACACCAAGCCTGATGAATAGCATTGTCCAGTTCTGTGATATTTGATGGTTGTGGAACCAGCTGCCGGATGGCTCTTTTAACTTCATCCCACAAATGCTCAATTGGATTGAGATCTGGTGATTGTGGGGGCCACCTAAGCAAGGTAAAGTCTCCCTCATGTTCTTGAAACCACTCCTGCACAATACGAGCACCATGGCATGGCGCATTGTCTTGTTGGAAGAAGCCATCTCCATTGGGATACGCCATCAACATGATAGGATGAACTTGATCAGCAACGATACTTAGGTATGTTGTGCTATTCAGATGTTGTTCTACATGAATTAAAGGGCCCAGATCATGCCAGGAAAACGTCCCAAACCATAACACTGCCCCCACCAGCTTGAAGGGTTGCACTCATGCATGTGGGGTGCATGCTTTCATGCTGTTTCCACGAAATTCTCACTCTGCCATCTGCATGATGCAACTGGAAACATGATTCATTGGACCACATGACTTTTTTCCAATGCTCGACTGTCCAATCCTTGTGTTCCTGTGCGAATTGGAGACGTTTTATCTTGGTAACTGCAGACAGCAAAGGTGTTCGAACACGCCTTTGGCTTCCATATCCCATACGATGCAGTGTACGGCTAATTTGCCTACAAAGGTCAGGTGGTCATAATAATCTGGCCACTCAGTGTGTATAACACCCTTAGGGGTAAAATAATTAACAGGGACATTTTTCTTTCCATCTCTGACACTGGGCTTTCCGTGATTAGAATTCTATGTCCTCAAAGGTGGCATCTTTCTTCATGGTACCCAAAAAGCACTCTACTGAATTATAAACTATGCCTACTGATTTGGCATTTTTAGCTTTTTATGTTCAGGGATCTGCAGGCAAGAAGAGAAATCACCATCTTGGCTGATAATGTGATTCCATCAAGAGGAGATAGGGCTGCCTTTATGTATTGGGCAGGGAGGAATATCAGTGGAGTTCAGGCGATTCATTTGAGTTTCCTAGGTGTTTCTTTGCTCACTTGTCCATAAATGGACATGCAAACTACCCCAGCCTGTGAAGGGTATGGTGACTAGATCCCCAGGGCGTGAGGGTCTGGGTTATACCACCAGGTAATCCACTGAGACCAGTACAGGTAGTGGCAGTCAGGTAGGAGGTGACAATAACAGGAAAATATTTTTCTTTCTCTTCATTCTGGTCATGGTTAGTAAACTGCTGGAATATTGTAATGATGTATGTGAGGGTGACTTTCACACATCGCCTACAAGCTTCTGCTCATGTAGAATGTATTAGTCCATTTCAGAGAGTGAATAGACCATATAGCACACCCACCTGTGCATTACAGAATGATCCTGGTTACTTATCTGCCCAATGGGAACAATTCTAAGGATGAAACTTAATATATTAAATGCTTAATATTTTGTGGAATCAGACATAGATAGTACAAATGATAAATTAGACATATTGAAGCAATCTTTATAAGGAGTCAGAGTTAAAATAATGTATATAAAAGCCAGAGTGTTTCTGAGAAAGAATCTTTGTGGGAAGGCAAAAGAATATGGTAACTACTACCGTATTTTCCGGCGTATAAGACAACTTTTTAACCCAGGAAAATCTCAAAAGTCGGGGGTCTTATACGCCAGAAAATACGGTATTTGGGTTTTAAGCAATCTGATATACATTGTTAGAGATTTTTCTAACCTACCGTATTTTCCAGTGTATAAGACCCCCGACTTTTGAGAAGATTTTCCTGGGTTTAAAAGTCGTCTTATATGCCGGAAAGTACGGTAGTATAATTTGCTAATTTTCCCATACTACATTGAGAAGGCTAGCTTCATGTCTATCCAGACTCAGCTCTTTCTCCTCCACTTAGGGTCCTGGGCTGTACCTGGGTCCTCCTCCTCTCAGCTGTGATTTGTAAAATGTCTTAAGGCAGTAAGTTGGGGCCATTGTAAGGCTCATCTTGTGTGTTTCTCGTCTCTTAGGGATCACTATCCTATTCATTACCTAATTTTCTGTATCTTGAAAACTATTATCTCACAATAGAGGCCTGATGCACAGATTTGTGCACAGGTGGGGTCCCTTGGCTTGGCCTGCGGGGATCAGTGGACCTCTGCGCCGCCACAGCCTGGTCTTACCCACCAGCCCATCAAGCTCCAGCCTGCTGTCCACGTTGATCCCGCACAGCATGAAGTAGTGCGCGAAGTGGCAGGCGGCCGGGGAGGAGCCCGAGCCCGGGCTGGGTGCTGCGCTGCTCCTGCTCATCCCGGCCCCACTGTGCCTGCTGCTACAGCCGCTTGGGTGTGCAGGGGGAGTGTCTGTGGGAGAGGCTCATGCAGTCAAAGCTGTGGTCAGCCCAGTGCCTGGCGCCCGTCTGCAAGCTGAGCAGCGCTCCTGCTATGGGAGTGCACTGACCACCAGGGGGCAGCCTGCATTGAGTGTCTGCCCCCTAGTGTTCAGTGCGCATCATAGATCCTAGCCAGTCATCTGGTTGCTTAGGCTTTTATATATAGTAGGTCTTCGGGTTACGTCGGAGATCTGTTCCTACTGCGCATCGTAACGTGATTTATGTCATAAGTCCGAACCCACCTACATAAGCACCTACGTCACTCACATGAAGCACATACACAGCAATAATGAAGTGAAACAGTAAAACAAATTTAAAAGAAAGATAAAAATTCCTGACCTTGTGGTAAATAAACAATAAAAAACATAAAGCACATATGTACATAAGTCGAAATGACGGAACTTTTTTTTTTTATAAATAAATGGGAGATGGCGACGTAACCATGAAATGACTTACGTCGAGTCCGACGTAACCCGAGGACGGCCTGTATATAGAAGATTTCACGCTACCCCCTTTTTTTCAAGTGGGAGAGTAGATTTGGTCCCTTCCACTTCATTCTGGTTGAAGTTCAGTCATAATCTTGACATATTTTACTGCAAAGAAACTAGTCCTTTGAAGCTGACTCTGACATATTATTTTCCACCCACACTTATAAGGGTTCTATTAGTATGGATGACAAAAATCTACTTGTAGTACTGTGCGTATCTATTTCTAACTCTGTTAACTTAGTTATACATACATCTTGCCTTAAAAAATCTTGTCAGTAGTTTTCCATCAGTATAAGAAGAATTCTTACTATCAACTTTACATTTAGGCAATATAAGCTTTAAAAATTATATTTATGCAGGTTTAATGTAAGTACATGCTTTTACTTGTCAGGAGAAATCATGGCTACCAATGATCCTTGATTTAAAAAATTTTTTTAATAGTTACTCATATTCAGAGAAGAAAAGTTCTAAGGCGAACTTATGAGAATCCTGAAATTCTGATGGATCTCTTGGGGAGGAGTTGATTGTTGTTATTTCTTTTTAAAATATATATTTTTTCATTAATTTCAGAGAGGAAGTGAGAGGGAGAGAGAAACATCAATGATGAGAGAGAATCACTGATCAGCTGTCTCCTGCATGCCCCCTACTGGAGATCAAGCCTGCAGCTCAGATGTGCCCTGACCAAGAATCAAACAAGTGACCTCTTGGTTCCTGGGTAGCTCAGTCGCTGAGCCACACCAGCTGAGCATTATTAATTTCTATATCTTAAAAAATTAAGCATTGCCCTAACCGGTTTGGCTCAGAGGATAGAGCGTTGGCCTGTGCACTGAAGGGTCCCAGGTTCCATTCTGGTCAAGGGCATGTACCTTGGTTGCGGGCACATCCCCGATAGGGGGTGTGCAGGAGGCAGTGGATCGATGTTTCTCTCTCATTGATGTTTCTAACTCTCTATCTCTCTCCCTTTCTCTCTGTAAAAAATCAATAAAATATATTTAAAAATAATTAAGCATCGATTGCTCCTTGATGACTGAAAGGAAGGCACAAATGGAAGAGTAGAACTCTGCAGATCCTCATCAGATTTACAAAGTTCAAAAGAACCCTGCGTCATCTAGGTTAGTTCCCCACCCTACTCAGAAGTCTTCCGTAGATCACTAAGTTTATCCAAACTATTTAAATACTGTGCTTCTTTTTTTTTTTTTAAACTACAACTAGTTGTGTCTATATTTTAATAGGAAATGAATATTATGATACAGAATAAAGTTAGCCATATGCACCTGAGGCTTAAATAGATAGGCTCATGAGATCCTGACTCTTAGATAGATTTTTAGAGTTTTGGCAACATGAAACATTTATTTTAGTGTGGTAGGCAGAATAATGGCTTTCCAAAGATATCCATGTCTTAATCCCAGGAAACTATGTTATGTTACATTGCAAAGAGGAATTACAGTAGCAGATGGAATTAAGTTTTCTAACTAGATACTCTTAAAATAAGATTATTTGGGGTTATCTGTACGGGCCTAATGTAATAAAAAAGATGGAAGAGAGAAGCAGAAGAAAAAGTCCAAAGTGATAATGATGTGCAAATGGCTCAACTCTCCCTTGCTGGTTTTGACTATGGAGGAAGGGGACTGTGGGCCAAGGAATAAGGGTTAACTTTGAGGGGAAAAAAAAAAGTCAAGGAATGAATTCTCCCCTGGAGCCTTCAGAAAGGCACACAGCCCTGCCAACACCTCATTCATAGTGCAGTGAGACCTGTATCAGACTTCTAACCTATAGAACTATATATATAAAAGGCTAATATGCTAAGTGTCCGACTGTTTGACCATTAGCTATGATGCGCACTAACCACCAGGGGGCAGACACTCAATGCACAGGCATGGAAGCATGGAAACATGGAACAGTCTGATGAATCTCAGAGGGAAGGGGGGAGGAGGGAGCGTTGAAAGAGATTAACCAAAGATCTTATATGGATGCTAGAAGCCCCTCTTGCAATTTGGGACTCCTTGGGGGATGTCAGACTGTCAGTTTCAGCCTGATCCCTGCAGGCCAGGCTGAGGGACCCCACTGGTGCACAAATCCATGCACCGGGCCTCTAGTAAGATAATAAGTTTGCATTGTTTTAAACCACTAAATGTGTGTTTTAAACCACTAAACTTGTTACAGCAGCAATAGGAAACTAACATACTTAGTTATCTCCTAAATCTTAAATAAAAATATTAACTATTTGGTCTGTGACAAGAAGGTCACATGTTTTCACAGAGCATAATTATTATTTCCAAACAAAATTTAAATGCTCCCAGAGTTAATGGTGAAGTAATTATTAGTTAAACCAAAACTTAGGTGCAGAAATTTATTGTAATAGAATTTCTCAAAAAAGTGGAAATAGAGGACGGGAGAAACAAAGTCTTCCATAACATTAGCACATTGTCTGACAGTGTTTATGTTAATGAAGCAATTTAAAATGGACTCATGAAACTCTATACTCTTTGGGATACTGTCACCAGGCTGCAATGAAAACAAAATATGTTAAATTATTATTGATATGGCAGTCATTATGTTATATTTCTTTAGAGTTCTATATTCAATACCACCTATGAGCCTTTTGTAACCACTGAGATTTTAATGAAATCCCAAAGCAAACCCACACTAAACACTGGAGAAGTAAGATTTCATTACAGTATAACTTCCCTGGGCTAGATGTATGTTGAGAATTCTAAACTTTAGTTAATATAAGAGAATGTGCAGAGAATAAATGCTCTGTGACTGCTTTTCATATCTGAGAACTTGCACAGTCCTAAGAATGCAATTGTGGACCCCTCAAGTCCATGGGATGTACCTGTTAAGAGGACATAGCTCTTTTTGTGCAAGACCTATAAGCTAAACACAGCTATAACAGGCAGAGTAAAAATAGTAAGAGACTTTCTAAATAGCTCATGCAACTGTAAAGCAGAAACTAATTTTTACATGGTTAATGCTAGGAATTGACTACTATATCGTATAATCACAATTGTAATATGCAGTGGTGCATGTGCACACACACACTGCTATCTTAAAGTTTGAGATTTACATATTACCTGTGTGATATAAGTTTATATATTCCTTATTATATAAATTAAATACAAAATCCCTTTACTTGATTTTAATCTTAGATATCAAGTTTTTCTTGGCCTCCAAGAAGAAAAGGTTTAAAAAACACAATGAAAGCACATTTGGCATAGTGTGTATAGTTTTGACCTTTAAGTACCTAGTGTCTAAGCCAATCCTACCTAATAAAAGAATAATATGCAAATTGACCGCACCTTCGCTACACTCAAGCCATGCCCACCAGCCAATCAGGGTGAGTATGCAAATTAACCCAGCCAAGATGGCGGTTAATTTGCATACATAGGCACCCTGAACGGACCCCCTGCGACGGATCGCAGGGAGCTGGGGTCCACTCCGGAGGCTTTTGGCCTGGTGCACGAGTGGACCCCCTGCAATCGATTGCCTGGGCAGGGAGCTGGGGTCTGCTTAAGGCCTTGGCAGGAGCGGACCCCCTGCGATTGATCACAGGGAGCTGGGGGTCTGCACCTGTCCAAGAGGCTTTCGGTCTGGGCAGGCCTGGGCAGGGGCTGAGCCGGTGATCAGAGGGAGCTGGAGGGGCCTGCCCAGGCCTACAGCTTTGGCCAGAGGCTTTAGGCCTGGGCAGGGCCCAGCCCTCGATTGGTGTGACCTATAGAGGAAACACCTTTTCTGACTGCACACTGGCTAAACTTCCTGTATGCCACTGGTAATATTCTTAGTAACTTGGGTAATAAGAATCCAAAAAGGTGATCTAGGGTTTTTCCACCACACTTCTGGAGAAAAAAATGAAGGTCCGCTGCTGGAGGGCTAAGAAATGTCATATTCTGCCCTAGCCGGTTTGACTCAGTGGATAGAGCCTCGGCCTGCCGACAGCAGGGTCTGGGTTCGATTCTGATCAAGGGCATGTACCTAGGTTGCAGGATCCTCCCTGGCCGGGGCCCAGATCAGGGCTCATGCAGGAGGCAACCAATCAAAGTGTTCCTCTCACTTTGATGTTTCTCTCTGTCTTTCCCTTTCTCTTCCACATTTTCTAAAAGTCAATGGAAACATATCCTCAGGTGAGGATAAAAAAATAAATAAATGCATATCCTATGAAATACACATCTTGAAAATGTGTAAAGAAAGTTGTCATTTTTTCTTGGTGAAGGGACTGGAGTCTGTGTTGATGAAAACACCTTGGTGGCTGTGGTGACTGGCAGTGGCTGCAGCAGCAGGGTGATGGGGCTGGTGACTTCCCCTGATTAGCCTGGTTGCCTCCCACAAAGGGAGGCCAGACTGCAGCTTAGGCCCGCTCCCCATGGGGCGCGGGTCTAAGCCGTCAGTAGGACATCCCCTGAGGTCTCCCAGTATGTGAGAGGTGGCAGGTTGGGCTGAGGGACCCCCGATCCCCAGTGCATGAGGGGAAAACTTGATATCTAAGTTTTTGCACTGGGCCCCTAGTCTATACTAATAAAAGCGTAATATGCTAATTAGACTGGACAGCCAAACAACCTTCCGGACGTCCTTTCAGATGAAGCTGCCATGGCAGGGGCCAAAGCAGAGGCGGTTAGGCATGATCAGGCAGGTAGGCAAGTGGTTAGGGGCAATCATGCAGGCAAGCAAGTGGTTAGGGGTGATCAGGCAGGCAGGTGAGTGGGTAGGGGCGATCAGGCAGGCAGAGTAGTTAGGGGGCATCAGGCAGGCAGGCAGGTGAGCAGTTAGGAGCCAGTGGTCCCAGATTGTGAGAGGGTGCAGGCCAGGCTGAGGCACCACCCCCACTCCCCTGTGCACAAATTTCATGCACCGGGCCTCTAGTAGGTATATAATATATCTGATATGTTTATCAAATTATTTTACTTTGCTGATGGGATCTCTATTTTTTTTTTTTTAAGAAATCTACTGAACACTACCAGACAATCATTACAAAAAAAAAAGGAGTAGTTATTGAAGCTTTGTTTCTGTTGTATAAAAGAAAAGTTTAAAGAAAATGTTTCTGTATTAGAATTTCAGTCTGAAATGCCATCCAGGCCTCTCAACCCAGCCTTAAACGTGAGTCTAAAGAAAACATTTGATCTTTATTTTTCAACTCGACAAAATGTCCTCCTTCTTTGAAATCCATTTTTTTTTGTTTTATGTGTGCTTGTCAATTTGACTTAGAAATGTAAAGCTCTTGGCTTGAAGGTAAGATAGGAACCTTCTTGTTTAATCTTTGAACACTCTTAAGTATCCAAGCTGACATTCCAAAAATATTGCTCATTAAAATCTTAATCTTCCTATAGTGGTTTAGAAGTGGTAGCAGGAGTTGTTGGATTTAGCTTCTTCACTTAGAGGCTTAAAAAAAATAAAAACACTCAATAGGAACATTACATCCCATTCACCAAATATTCCTTGAGGCTCTTCTGCACAGCAATAATGAATATTCATTGGAAGATTAGCTGACATAGCCACTACGATCAAGTTCTGTGATTGATACATAAGGAACATAATAGGGATTCATGGATTCAAAAAATGTATGCTCTTATTGAAATAAAATAGAAGTAAAATAGAAATTGATTTTAGATCAGACAAAACTTAGTCCATCAGTTTCTGCTTTGAGAGCCCATTTCAACTGAAAACTCACCATTAGGAAGAATGTATTAGCTGCTAAAATAGCCACAAAAAAGTAAGGATATAATCATGTATAGTTAAAATAAATGTATTTGCATAAGACTACATCTCAAATTATAAAGCCCTCATGATAAAATCAGATATATTTCTCCCCTGGCATTTGTCACTTTTCCTTTCAAAAGGCATTTGTTTTGGCTGGCCTTCCGAGAATTCCTGATTTCTCATCATGTTGCTGTCCTCTGATACTAGTGTGTAAGACCACCATGACCTTCATTTATATTTCAACCATGAGCTAACTCTAGAAATAGACGTCATAGCACCCACTGAGAAAACTGCTAGATTAGCAATCTGTATTATAGAGACACTATTTTTAAGAATAATTAAAAAGAGTATAGTTTTTTAACAGATATGGCAAAATAAGGAAGTCCAACATGAGTGTGGCAAAGAGTGAGAAGGGCCTGCCACCCACAGGAAGGTAACTGCATCCCCAAAGGGCTCCATGGTCCAGCCGGAGGGCTGCTGGGTGAATGCTGAAACCTAGAGCAGGAAAGGTTGGTGGGACCACAGCCACACATGCAACTTTTGGTAGCGGGAGCAAATACAGTAGGTCCCCTCTTATCCATAGGGGAAATGTTTGAGGAAAACCAGTGGGTGCCTGAAACCATGGATAGTACCAAACTCTATATACCATTTTTTCCCTGCTGTTCACTGAAAGGAGGTACTTTATGGCCTTTCTTTGGAATATCCGAATTGCCAGCCTCACTATTCTTGTACTTTGGGGCTGTTATGAAGTAAAATAAGGGTGAGTGGAACACAAGCACTGCCACAGGGCGATGGTCAATCTGAGACTATGAGACATCTACTCAGTGACTAATGGGGAGGGAGCGTCTACAGTTTGGAGACACTGGACAAAGGAAAGATTCACATGCTGGGTGGGACAGAGCCGGGATTTCATCATGCTACTCAGATGGTGCACAATTTAAAAGTTATGAATTGTTTATTTCTAGAATTCTCCATTTTATATTTTTGGATCTTGGTTGCTGGAGGATAACTGAAACCATGGGGAAACAAAATCATGGATAAGGGAGGGCTACTGTACTTGAAAGGACTTTAGGGTCCATGATGTCACCCTTCATCCCTTCTTAATGCCAATGTGGTTTCTACCCATTCTACCTCCCACTTCTCAGAGAGTATTTCATTAAGTCTACCAGTGATCTCCATGCTCTACCACGCCCAAAGATCAGCTCCCTATTCCCTTACCTAGCCTATCCTCAGTATTTTACATCAATGGCTACTATCTTTCCCCTCTAACATTTTTCCTTTGGTTTCCACTATATCACACTTTCCCATTTTTCCTCCTACCTTGCTGGCCAGTCCTTGTTAGTCTCCTTTCCTGGCTTTGCCTCCTTTCTCCACTTTAAATGCTATATCATATCTAACTGCTATAACTCAACATGTCACTGCACATATCCAACCCACATGATCTTAACTAGTGCCAAGGCTTTAATTCTATCTTCCAAATGCAAGGTACTGCTGCTAGAGACATAACAATACTGGGGTGTGGGAGAGCATGGTGGCACAGGGAGGCTGAAAGGGAAAAGGGCACCTTCTTGAGTTCCTTGTTCCAAGAAAAGAGACCACAGAGTTGTTTGAACAGGAAGGCCCCGAAGTAGGACAGATGGGGTCTAGAAGGCAGAGAAGGTCATGATAATCATCCAGTTAAAGATACACGCTGGTGTCAGAGCCCTAATTTTCCACAGTACTAAGCATTCTTACGTCTCAGTTGTGCTGTGTCTCTCTTGACCAGAGCTGTGAGCCCCAAGTAAATGACAGGGCTGTGTATGCAGCCTCTCAGATCATAGGAATGATTGCAAAGCGTGGGGCACCATGCGGAGCCTCCAGTGACTGTTACCATCCTGGTTAAATCTGGAAAGAGACAGAGGAAAATAGGCATTTAAATGTTGTTCATTGAAAAGGAAGTATGTGTGGTGGTGTGGCAGAAGATGTACAGAAGACAGATGACAAGCTGAGAGTAGGGGGAAGTGAGGTTTGTTTTGAATTTTCTGGGGTGAGGAACATATCTATGAGGTTCACCTGCGTTTTTCTGCTTATAGTCTTTCCAGGCACATAAGGTTGGGACATAGGAGTGGGAAAGAAATTGTATTTTCATGCCCCCATGAGGTTTGGTGTGGTGATGTGACTCACTTTAGCCAATAAAACAAGAGTAGAGGGGCCATGTGATGCTTTGGTCAAAGTACTTAATTCCCAGATGAAGCTGCCCTGTGAGCTCCTGCCCGCTTTGTGATCACAGGTGCCCTGAGTGTTGCTTTGCAAACTGGCTCCTGTAGGTGGAGGGTGAGCAGAGCCCAGAGAAAGACTCAGAACACTCCAGTTGGGTAGGTGGCAGCTTAACAAGCAAGGGAACTTACCCAACGAGGCTTGTGCTGAGCAGCTGTGAGACGAGTAGACCTCAGCTCCTCGGGCAGACTCTGAGGCTTATATAGGCTTGTTGCGGTGGTCAGTCATGTGTACCATCCAGATGGTGTTAACTGCACATTGCTCTCTCCAGGCTGTGTTCTCAAAAACAGCTCCCACTGTGGGAATGGTGGACAGAACCTACACTCCAAAAGCAGGGGAAGGGTGAGGAGCCTCTGATTGCTTGGGCCCAGCTCACAGGTCAAAGGGCAGTGATATCCTCATGGTAACTTCCCCCACCACAGGATCAAGCCAAGACCATGCCTCCAGGACAGATAGCAGATCTAGGTGAGTAAGAAGCACTTCTGTTCTGTTAAGCCCTCAAAATTTTGGTGTTTTCTGTTACCACAGCATAAAACAGCCAATCCTGACCTGCATACATAGATAATGCTTTTTGTGTTTAACTAGCTTGTTCCTTAACTGGAAGTCCCTCCAATTTTCCGCACCTTCGTCTCTTCCACTGATTGTTGATAACCAATTGTCTGTTTTTCTAAGGAGTCTGAAGCTTTGGAGCCTTTCTGCCTTTTCACTTGTACCTTCTTGAATAAAATGTACTTAGATATAGCATCTGAATTAAATGATTCCTAATCCATTTATGCTGGCTCCAACAAGAGAATTTTTTGAAACATGGGGAGGAAGTTTTCCCATTTCTTTGATTTTATGGGTGAACACAGTACATTATAGAAACTGAATGGGATGCCAACCAGATAGCAGAAAAGGACTTTGGAACTGCAAAAAAAAAAAAAAAAAAAAAAAAAGAAAAAAAGAAAAAGAAAAAGAAAAAAAAAGTCAATAGGAAATAGTATGCTTGTGTAACTTTGATAGAAACTACTGAGGATTTGACATTCTTTCTTCTCTAGAAATCCTGGTTCTTGAATAAATGAAGAAAGAAGTACTTGTTTTGATGTGGGGACTTCCTTAAAATTCTCTTTCTCTTGGCGTTTATTTTATGCCATTATAATCTTGTACTCAAGTGGCTTCTGGAAGAAGGATCCAAGATCCTTAATGGAGGAGGAGGGGACACAGTGGCTCATTTAACTTGAATTCTTATCAGGTCTTTGGAAATCTTAGTCTGGTATTCCCCAGCCAAAGAAAGAATAATTTCCGATGGAAAACCAGGGGCACTTGAGAATTCTGACAAAAAATATCCATTTCTAACATACATTTAATTCATTTATAAAATACACTCATCCAGAGTGCATTCATTTACCATCTAAATGAGGCTTCAATGGATCCAGCCGAGTGTAGTTGCCGTGCTAGGTCTCCAGGCAGAGCTCTGGGCACTTCTTTAATCTGCGGGAGGTGTCATTATATGTGGCAATCAGCACCACGGCACCTGCTCATTAGGAATTCATTGAGTGCTCACCCGGCTATCAGGCACTTCCATTTGTATTCCGCAAATTTAGCACTGGGGACTTAAAAGTCATTTGATCAATCTTGTGTGGCGCTCTTGTTGTTACTCCAGGCAAATTAATGTAAAGACGAGTACAACATATTAAGCAGATTTAATTGTTCATTGATCAAGCAGTACCTCTGAAATGCATGCACTTGAAGATGTAATATTTCCTTAGGTTTTGAAGGTGTGAAAATATATCAGTTATCCAGTTAGATTGAGTGATGGAAGATGAGCATTGAAATATATGTAAAACTTATTAACTCTTTTTTTTTTTTAATCATAGTTTCCTGTCATTAATTAAAACAGTGCTGAATTTGCAGATTAGTTTTTTTGCTTTTCTTTATTTTAATGGGTTGAACTTGGAAATTTAGTACCTCCTCACATTTTTACCAAGCTGGGTGAAGTTATCAAAACTTGAGAATAGACAACATCTTCAAAGTAATAGTAAGACATAGACTATAATGCTGGGAACTGGGATTTTGAAAACTTTACCATATTACTCAAAGAAAGCACTTATCAGGAAAGAGGTTGAAGGAGAAAAAAAGAGGAGAAACCCCTCCTCTCTCAAACTTAACCGCATGTGAATGTTGCCATGTGGAGCTTTTCTAAACAGTCTTGTTTTATGAATGATTGTTATCAATGGATTCTGCTTCATCATCTTAGCATTTTAAGTAATTCCAAAATTCAGCGGTTTGCTCTGATTAAGAAAAGCCCGTCTCCTCTTTCTTTCTTGATTTTATGTATTTATAAATATAAACTTAGAATTTCTTGTTTTGTATAAGAATCCAGAGACGATGAGATTATGAATTAAAGGCAGTTTATAGGAAAAAAGGCCAGTCATTACATTATGTGAGGGGCTAGGACTGGCAATATTTCTGACTTTGATATTGGAGCAAACACCTGAAAATTCTAAGTGTGGAATTGCAACCCTTTGGAAGAGATCATTATGATGATTTAGTGCAATCTTCTCAGCTTACAAGTGAGGACATGGAAGTCTAGTTATAAAATTAAAAGCCTTTTTTTTTTTTTTTTTTTTTTTACCATCAAGAGGACTTATATGCATGTATGCAAAACCCATGGACACAGATAATAGTGTGGTGAAGGGTTAGAAGGGGGATAGGGGAGGTAGAAGGGGTCATTGTGGAAAAAAAGGGGGACATCTGTAATACTTTCAACAATAAAGGTAAATTAAAAATGAAACAAAACAAAAATTAAAAGAAAGAAGAGTGTTTAGAAATGACACTAGTAGGCATCAGAACAATTAACAAAGAGTAAAAGGCCATTTGTGACATTTTGCTTCGGGTACTGGATTAGAAAGTATGACATTTAAATTTGATACATTTAATTAGATGTAGAGCTTGAGCTTATAAGGAATTTCTATTTATTTTAGTTGGTTCAGATGATATTAGATCATTAAACATTTCATGAGAGATTATTGTTGACACTATGATAAAAAAGTTTATCTAACAGGATGAAGCCTCTTTGTTATCAAATTTTATTCTTTGATGTATTTTTCATTTGGTGAAGTTTTAATCTCATGTTTTAGTGGTTTCCTGGTTTTGTAGTTTATGACTCAGATAATGCTATTTAATCAGTGGGTCAGACTAATAAACCCTACCTCATGCTCACTAAAATTTCAGCACAGAGTTGAATGAATGTGCTATCTTGTCAGCACATGGATTTTTTTTAATGTGCAATTGCTCATGGAGTTATTGCCCAGTTTATGTTGTAAGCTTTGGAGTGACAAGAAGCATGTCTGGGTATCTTGATCTGAATAATTTTTAATAACATATGAAGTTATGTTAGAGTAAATTATGGCAATAACAATAATAATAATCTTAACAATTAAATTTAAAAATTCATTTATTCCATAACTACTCTATGCATGGCACTGTGCTAAGAATTAGATATGAATTATCTCTGCAAGATAGGTATTATTATTTCCATTTTACACATGAGTTAATTGAAGTTCCAGAAGGTTAAATAATTTGCTGAAGATTCAGTTAATTACATGTTAGAAATAAAAAGCAGCCTGCTTTAATCCAAAGATCACAATGTTTCATTGTATATGTTCCAACTGAAAGTTGAACGACATCTGTCCATTAGGTGTGTTGTGTTTTACTGTATTCTTATGACAACAGAGCAGCGCTTCTTAGACTTGAATGTGAGAATCTAGTTAAAATGCAGATTTTGATTCAGTGGTTCTTGGGCAGGGGCCTGAGAACCTGAATTCCCAACAACCTTCCAGGTGATGCCAGCGACGCTGGCCTGTGGACCACCACTCTGGGTATCGATCTCTAGAGCAGAGATGCCCTACTTGGTGGGGAAGGAATGTTGGGAAACACACTCATCAGACCGTCATGGGAAGCATTTAGAATAACTTTCAACCTATAGTGTTTTCCTGTTCCTGGAAGAATTTCACATGCTCTTCTCCATCCCCTAAGGTGAGGCTGAAGAGAGCCTTGGATACTGATCAGAGGCCTGCTACTGGGATAGTAAAGGACTGATCTGGCCGGTTCAGAATAGAATATCAAAAAAACAGTTCAAGGCCAGGGTGAAAGCATCTGTGCTAAAGCAAAGGGAAGAGAAAACAAAGAGAGGGAACTGAGTTAGGGAAAGAAGAGATGCAAGGAAGGAGAAAGATGAGAAAATGTGGAGGAAAATAACTAATCAAGGAGAGCCTCTCTTTAAGGTGACAATGATATGAAAATGTAAGCATGAAGGTATTTGGTGGAAGAGCAATTCAGTCAAAGGAATCAGCGAGTGCAAAGGCAGTCACTGTGGCTGGAGTAGAGAGGGAAAGGGAAGAGGCAGTGAAGTTAGGGAGATAGCTAGAAACAAAGTTAGTTATATGGGACCTTGTAGGTCAAGGTCAGGAACTGAGAGGAGGCTGAGCAGAGGGGTAACATGATCTGAATTGGGCTTCAAAAGGGCCCCTCTCACTGCTATGTAGGAGCAGGGAGACCAGTGAGGAGGCCAGTGCAAGAGTCCAAATGAGGGACAGTGGAAGCTTAGAGTAGGATTTTTGTAACTGGGAATGTTAAAAATTGGTTGGATTCTGTGTTCCCTAACTCAGTGTCTAGAATCCAGCTGTAAGGAATCAAGCCGGTTAATTCAAGGAGCCCTACTGCCTACTACAGTAGTATTGGTGCATTGTGGGCCAGCTGCACCAAAACCCGCTGCGGCTTTTGTTAAAATAAAGATTCCCTGGACATGCTCAGATCTCCATGCAATATCTGGCCGACGAGGCCCAGGAATGAGAGATTAATAGCCCCTCCTGTAATTCCCACGCTGGATACATTTTGAACCACTGCCTGATCCTTACAAAAAAGAGAGATAGAGATAGAGATAGATAGATAGATAGATAGATAGATAGATAGAGAGAGAGAGAGTTGAGCCCTTGCAAAGATTTGTGTCATTGTTAGCCATTTCAAGACCACACTTTAAATCCCTGCAGGCCAGAATTGAGAAGGTATTGTGAGCTTAATAATGAGAACTGGAATAGCTCACTGTTTTGGTCTAAACTCTCAATATGGGATGCCTCCAGCAGGCTGTTCCATTTCAGCCTTACCAGGGGCTTCATCAAACTTTCTGGCATTTTTTACATTGATTTTCATATTATGGAACCTTTTGGGTAAACTTGATTTTTAGTTTTAGAGATTATAAATACTGCCAGGCCAGTGTGGCTCAGTGGCTGAGCGTCGACCCAGGAACCAAGAGATCATGGGTAGATTCCTGGTCAGGGCACATGTCCAGGTTGTGGGCTCAGTCACCAGTAGGGGACATGCAGGGGGCAGCCAATCAATGATTTTCTCTTATCATTGATATTTCTATCTTTCTCCCTCTCCTTTCCTCTCTGAAATCAATGAAAATATTAAAATAAAAGAGATTATAAATACTAATAACTGGACCCAGAGTATTCTTAAGCTTGTGTCTGTATGAGCCCCAAAGTGTGAAGCTATGTGTTTAAGACATGAGAAAGGAGATCTGGCATAACTTTCTAAGGCTATTCTGCTTTCTTGTATATTCATAAGTGAATACTCTCTACTAACAAACTATTTTTGTTTTGCTTCTTTTATTTTATTAACAAACTATTAATGTAATAGAATAGATATCCTTGGCTTCCCAAACAGAAAATGATGCTTTGAGATGAGGTAGTGAGGATTAAAGCATTAAATAATAGCTAATAGTTTTGTTCTGTCTTGCTTTCATTCCCTCTACTACCTTCTTTATTGCCTCATCCTTAATCTTTTCCATACATAAGAGTGAATACTAAGCTGTTTCTCTAAAATCTTTTACCATGGTATGCACTTTCACTGGAACCAGGGTATTACATGTGTTATGTGTGTCCCTGAACTAAAATTCTTCATGGCTTTATGGCAAAGCATTGTGATACCATGCTGTATGTCATATAACCATTTCTTTCCTGCTTGCCTATTGTTTGTGAGTTTTCCCAGTTTTACACTATAAAGTAATGAAATATGACACTGCTCTAAACATCTTTATATAATTTACTTCATTTTATCTGGGGCTATTTTTTTTAAGGAAAGGTTCCCAAATGTAAAATCACTGGACTAATACATAAGAGATTTAAAGAAATTATAACTTATTGCCAGATTGTTTCCCAGAAAACTTGAGCTGATATTCCATGCCATGCCTGGGTAATACTTCCTCTTAATTCATCAGAGCAGTATAAAATTGAAGCCCTTAATTTTTTTTTTTTTATTTTTGCAGTTTAATAGATGGGACTTAGCCTATTATTTAAACCTTTTTATCATCTTTTCTGTGGTTAAAATAGGGTACTTGTAAAATTGGGACATGAATTTAGGGCAGAGTCAGAGTGACAGCTTTCCTGCAAATGGCTCTCTGGCTCAGAACTGTTGTTTTTCAGTCTCTTTGTCCCATTTTGCAAGACACATCCTGACCCAATAGAAGTTCCAGATACTCCACCCGTCTGTTGCTTTGTAGAGAAGTTCTGCTGCTGGGCAGAAGAGGGCACTGCTTGTTTGTACCAAGTAGGGACAAACCTGTCTGACCCATTTAGGAGAGTAATTGCTGCCAGAGACAGCGCTACACTCTGGGGTCCGAGGACTACTGTGGTGAAGGCCTAAGCTCCACCCATGCCCGACGAAATCTATTAAGCATTCAGTTTGCTGTTATTCACTGAGCTTAGAGTTCCAGGTTGTAGAGGTTACATCGCTGACACCAAGACTTGGCACCCAGGCAGGCACCTGCCTCAAGAGGGAGTGCTGGCTTACCCCAAGAGACAGCAGCCCAAGCTCAACACTTGCAAGACTCTGGGAAACCAGGAGGTTAATTAGCATTTGATGAGTGGTGAAGGCCAGGAACTGGGAAGGTAAGGACATTTTTGTTAAAAGTGCGAAGCGCTACTGAAGATTTTCAGGCCAATCATATTTCTTCTCCCCCCTGCCCTTTAAAAAGTCATAGAGGCCATGTGCAAACACATTATTAGTGCAAACGGTTAAATCTTAACATAGAGAGCTGAGCAATCCTTAAAGTCCCTTTCTTACCTTCCTGTTCCACTCACACTCCCTTCCTCAAAGACCACCACTGATAGATAAAGTTTGATGATTTTGTGGACACATATAGGTTCACATATATCTTTTTTTCTACAAAAGTGGGCTCTTACAATACATACTACCCCAAAACTAGTTATTTTTTTCGCTTAATCATGACTTATCACTGTTTCCCTAAGAGTTCACATAGGTCTACCCTATCCTGTATAAGGACATGTGATCCGAATGATCATGAACTAATTAACCATGATGCTGAGAGAGACATTTAGCTTGTTTTCAGTTTTCATTATTACAAATAATGCGAAGTGAATGTCCTTGTGTGTATGACTTTGTCCACAGACTTAATTGCTTCTGTAGGAAGAATGCTGGATGTAAAATTGCAGGGTCAACTTTTATGTGCATTTAAACATTTAATAGATACGGTCAAATTATCCTCACAAACGGAGACTATAACTTCTTAAAGCCATTGATATGAGTCAGATGTCACCACAGGCGGTTAGTTCTACAAAACACAGTCCACAGCCACTAATGCTTCTTTTTAACAACTAGTAGTTTGTTCCCTAACTGAGGACTCATCTCTCCCCGCTGCGTATTGCAGGGTGTTTCCTGTCCTGCTGTGGGCCAGAGGGGAGAAATTTCATCTTAAGGCCTATGTTGTGGTGAGATAACCACCAATAAAAAGAGGCTGGTGTGACTGCAGGGTGCAGAGTAACCTTGGAGGGAGTTCAAAACCAGGAAAACTTCCTGGAGGAGGTGTCCCCACATGGAAATCTCTGAGAGACCGTGGAAGAGCCTCATTTAGGAAAGAGACAGCTCAATATCTGCTGACTCAGCAGGGACTTCACTTTTAACCGTTTGCCAGGCCCCAAAGTCCAAAGAAACGTTTCAGCCACGTCAGAACTGTGCTGGCTCCTCATCCCTTCTCACCCTACACCTCCTTCTTCTCCCATCCCTGCATTCTGGGAGCAGAATCAAGTGTGAGGGCAGGTGAGCAGAGAGCAGGAGGATGGACCACTGCCACCCCTCCACTGCCCCCAGGCAAGGGAGCTGGGGAAGGGAGATCAATGCTAAGTTAAATAGAGGAATTCTGGGCTTGCTACTTATAAGATTTGGAGAATCAAATTTTGAATTGAGATTGTGTTTTGCATAAAATCAAACAAAAGGCCCTATCATCTCAGAGTTGCCAGGAAATCTGGGACTTGCTCAAATCAGGAACCTTCATTCAGACATAAAGCATGGTTCTCGATCTTAGCTGCACTTTTGTGACATGGGGGAAACTTTCAGAAATCCCAAGGCCCAGGCCATGCCACAGACCAAATACATTAGAATATTGGCAGGTGGGCCCTACGCATCAGAATCATTACAGCTCCCCACGTGATTTTAATGTGCAAACAGTGATAGGCAGAAATGAAGTTGCATTTTTATAATAATCAAGAGACTGTTACCCATACTGGAAACACTTTGGTTTGTGCTAATCCCAGGGTCTTTATAATTGAACTTCTTCCAGAACTGATGGACAAATTACAGATTTAAAAGTAAATTTTAAACTTTAAATATATTTTGCCATGTTACCTAACTCTACAAAAGACACTCTATTTTATATATATATATATATATATATATATATAAAATGTAAAGACACTCTATTACATTATATATATATATATATATATATATATATATATAATGTAAACTACATTTGGCATTGATGACTGAGAAGTCTGTCTATAACCCAAGCTGTTAAGTTGAAAAATAGCTGTGGATTTTATAAATAGACTGTAGTGGGATGAGCTTTTGATTAAGTTTATAGCTGGACATGCTCTAACTTACCCTTATATAAAGGTTTGAATAGCATTATGCTTCGGGAGCACTGCAGAAAGTTTTGGTTGGTTTGGCTGTCTTGCTTCAATACCAAGAAGAAGAAATTTGGAGAAAACTGCAGCTTGGCAGAAGAGGCAAGAGGCTCACTTGTGATTTTTTCCCCTCATACTAACCTTCTTCCTCCTTGTGTTTATTGATTCCCAAATGCTGAGTGTTTGGACTGACTGCATCAGAATCCCTTTGGGAGCTGCTAAAAGTATTGATTTCCTGGCCTAGCCCCAGACCTCCAGAATCAGCATTTCTCTGGGTAGGAGACAGGGGGAAGCTGGGCAACAGTATTTTAACAAGGGCTCCCAGGTGGTTCTGAAGCCCAGCCACATGTGAGCAGTCCTGGCAAATGCCAACTGGTAATGAGACCTTGGAGTAATTAAAAAGCCTGCTGTGGGGAGAGATAAGTCATCAATTAGGGAACAAACTACTAGCTGTTTAAAAAACTTATTAGTGACGGTGGGCTGTGTTCTGGCAGAGCTAGCTGCCTATGGTGCCATCTGAGAGGTTCCTCGGTGAATGTTTTAAGCAATTTTAGGAGCCTTTGAGAGGGTTGCCTGCCTTTTCAGTTGGGTGGGGTGAGGGTCACATGCAGAATTTTCATTGACTTTTTCTTCATCTGGTTGTATGTTGAAATGATTAGGTTAGGAAACAGGACAGAGGAAGAATCCTGGTCTCCCATTGGGCTCAGCTATCTTATGGGACATCAACTCCTTTCATGTCTTTCATCATCTTTCTCTTTGTAGCACAAAGAGTCCAGGCAATTATAAAATAAAATCCTGGGGCTGCCACCCACTAGCTGTGTGAATTTAACCAAGTTCCATCACCTCTCTGGGCATCAGTGAATTCATCAGTCATGGGGGGTTAACTTCTTGCTGGTTTTGTGAGGACTAAATGAATTAACACATTTAAGCATGCATCCAACTACTGTTGAGTACTTTCTATAAATCAATGTCCCTGGCTCCTGGAATACAGCCCATGCTCACTGAATGATAGCTAGTGATTAAAGAATGGTCCAGTCAATAAGTTTTATGAGATCTCAAATCTATAAGAAGTGCCAAAATATTTCTGGAAATGTTCTGAGATATAGAAAATCGTGGTTATCAGAAATCATCTCAGGTAGTATTTTACGTGATTGGGAGAAATTCTTTTGTAAGCTGCCTGGAGTGGGAGTGGAGTGTAGAAGTGTGGGTGTTGATGGGTGAGACATATTCCTCTTTGTCCGAGACAGGCTCAGTTGATGCCTGTTGTAATATTACCCCATTTCACTTGCAGAAGTGTGCCAGGTTGGAAACTAAATCACATGGGCATCCTGCCCGGCCACCGTGCTCAGTGGTTGAGTGTTGACTTATGAACCAGGAGGTCAGGGTTTGATCCCGTCAGGGCACATGCTGGGTTGTAGGCTCAGTCCCCAGTAGGGGTTGTGCAGGAGGCAGCCAATCAATGATTCTCTCTATTATCATGGATGTTTCTATCTCTCCCTTTCCCTTCTTCTCTGAAATCAATAAAAAATATATTTAAAAAATAAATGACATGGCCATCCTATTCAAGAATCATGCTTTAGGAACATTCAGTGGTCCCTGAACCACCTCTTGGGGGAGCAGAGTATGCAAAGCGGGGGCTGGAGCACACCTGCTTGGATGCTCAAGGAGAGGCTGAGCACTGCCCCTCTCACCTTTCCCCACGTAATATTCAGTCATTTTTCTAAATATGCATTGAACAAAATAGTAATTTGAAGAAGCACTAACAGGCCCATGGCTCTGGCTAGCCCAGGTGGGACTACATATACTTACTGCCTCAAAGATAAGATGGAAGAGTCATTTATCAGGGAAAGAAATGAGCTAAGGCACCAGGAAGTCCAGACTTTAGTCTTCATCACCATATCTGACTCCTTTTTCTCAGTCACTTCTAGCTGTTGTCGTTATTAGGCTCCTGCTAACTTCTGGTTCCCAATATGCTGGCAACGAGATCACCGCACCTAATAACTGGGTTTAAAATAAAAGTAAGTCCGGAGTGGTTACTCAAGCGATTCTTCTGTGAGTTACAGTGAATACATTTTCAGACACCCTTTAAATGCATTACTCCTTTTATTATTTGAAGAACTTCCCACTGGAAAATTCCTATTGGGTTAAGTGTGGAGTAGCTCTATTGGTAAGGTGTGGCTGGAGTTTAAAGTTACTCTATGCTCTGCGAGAGGACCAGGGCCATGGACGTGTGGCTTCCCCTTTTTTTCTGTCTATGTTGTTCAATCCCATGATAACCTCTCCTGGTGTCATGAATTTTATGTCTTCTCCATGTGGATGACTCCTAAAGTTAGCCCCTCAGCATCAGCCTCTTTCCTGAATCCTAGATTTGTCTATACAGATGCACATTTCCTCTTCGGTGTCTAACAGGGGCACTCAGTATGTTCCATATAAAACTCTTGATTTTCCTGCAAATCTATTCTTCCTGAAATCTTCTCCATCTCATTACATGGAAATTCCATACTTCCGGCTACACAGGAAAGTGTATTTAAAAAAAAAAATAAAAAAAAAATCGGAGTCATCTTTGACTTCTCCCTCTCACTCATACAACATGATCAAATTCTAGCTGCTCTGCCTTTAAATATGTCCACAATTCAATGGCTCTGTGTCATCTGCATTGCTGCTATTTTGTTGTAAGCCAGGTTCACGTCTTGTCTAAATTATTTCAGTAGTCTTCTAATGGGGAATCTTTCTTCTTTCAGCTTTTTGTTTTCTTTTCCCTCTTGATCTTCTTATATGAGAGATATCCTATGAACTACAACTCAGATCTTGTACCTTCTCCCCAACCCCCAATTAAAGTCCTCCAGTGGGTAAAAGCCAGAGCCCTTATAATGACCTGAAAGACTCTACATGGCCCATCCTCGTACCCTCTCTACCTGCACATTCCACCGCTGCTAACCACATTGCCTCCTTGCTGTCCAGAGAACATAACACTGCACTTCCACAAGATGACTCCCACCAGCAAGCTTCCACCCTGTCATTGACCTTGCTCTTTCCTCTTTCTGGAGTGCTTTACTTTGGGATGTCCACCTGGCTCATTTCCCTTACCTCCTTCATGTTCTTTCTCAGATTGTTCCTTCACAGTGAGGTGCTGGCTTCATCTCAAGCTGTGTGCACTCCTCTCACTCCTCTTTCCTTTCCTTGCTTTTTGTTTCACTCAGTATTGACCATTATTTGACATACTTTATGTTTTACTGATTATATATATAATCCTATCTAATAAAAGGGTAATATGCAAATTAACCATCACTCCATCACAAAGATGACGATGCCTATAGTCACAAGATGATGGCACCCAGTCCTCTCAGCCCTGCCAGAGTCCCTCAGTCCCGGGCAGTGGGGGTGTAGCCACAGACAGCGGGCAGCATGAGCAGCCTGTTGGAATGCTTGCTTCATCACTGCAGCGACGAGGCAAGCGTTCCGCGCCCAGCTGTGGATGGGCCTCTGGGCCGCAGAGAGCCTCTGGACAGCGGGCGCGGAGTGGCCAGGCCCTGCAGAGAGCTACTGGTGCAAGGATTTGTGCGCAGGGCTACTAGTATATATATAAATGTCCGTGTTCCTCAATTGGAATGTAAGCTTTGAGGACAGTGATTTCTTTCTTCTTCTTCATCTGTTTGGAACTACTAACAGTGATCCAATCTGGAAAACTATCTGACACTTAGTCATTCCTCAAATATATTTGTTGAGGACATGAATGAAATGAATGAGTCCTATTGACATCACCTGAGACTTAGTGAGCAAGACAAATAGTGGGACTTAGTGACAAACTTTATAACTGATGTATTTTTCAGTTAATCTTTTTCCCCCTACTTGGAATTATATTAAATTAAAGTATCTTTAAAGGTTCTCCTGCTGGCTAGGCCAACTTTTTTTTTTTTTTTGGTGGGCTCAGGGCCCTTTCTAGTACAGTAATATTAATATACACATTGTTCATGTTTTGGTATGAGAAGTGGCAGGGAGCTAATTTGAAAAGAAACTTCCTGTGTGTGTGTGTCTGTGCAAACTTTGATCTCATGCTTTCAGTCAGCAGAGACTGTAAGTCCCTTGGAGCACTGCCATACTCTGTACTGACCCTCTTTGGCATGCAAACATGATATGGGTTGGTACTGTGCCTTGGGCAAAGAGTGTGACCTTCCTTTCTCCATATTTATGCCTAGCAAAATCTCTGTCTCTTCTAGGTTTGCAGAACTCTCAGAAATATGTGAAATACTAGTTTGGATAAAGGGCCCAGGGCCTTTTGAAAGGGAAGGAACTGTGTTCTAACCTAGAGGTCAGCTAACACCTGTAAAGGGACATATGGTAAATATTTAGGACTTGCTGGCCCAATGGTCTCTGTCACAATAACTCAAGAAACAACTTTGCTGTCATAATGCCAAAGTAGCTATAAACAATACTTCAGGAAATAAGCATGACTGGACTCCAGTAAGACTTTATTTACAGACACTGAAGCTTGACATTCATTTAATTTTCCTGTGTCGTGAAATATTCTTCTTTTGATAGAATATTTTAACCATTTAAAAATGTAAAAATCATTTTTAGCTCGTGGGTCATATGGAAGAAGACACCTGTGACTTGTGAAACATTGCTCTAATCCTTGATTTCCAGGGGCCACTTGTTGAGGGAGATGCTTATCCCAGCACACAGGAAGTGGTGTTATACTCTGAGAAACACTGGACAGTGTTCGCATATGAGAGGGAACTGTAATTCGGGGTCTAGGTATGGGGCAACCTTATGGGTTATGCAGAGTTTGGCAGTTCTGGAATGATCAGAGTGTTAGATGCCCATCCTCAGGGTTGGTAGGGCCAGTAATCTGTAGGGACAGTGGTCTGATTAGGCATCCCAGTGTCTCTCTGCTGAGCATTTGGAAGATGAACCAACTCCCTGTGAAATCTTTGTACAATTTGGCATAGGGCTTGGGAGAGTTCTCCAGAGGAAGTTACTGGGCTTCCTGTGAATGTAGTTTTATAGGTTCAAGCTAACCCTATTTTAACCTAGGCTAGTGAAAAGGTTCATATCTGTTATTCTTTTTTGTTTTTGGTATATCTGTTATTCTTAAATGATTTCTCTTTAGGCCCCAGAGTCCCATAGCATGGCAGCTCCTGAGAGCTCAGGAAGTAAGTAGTGAACTGAAGTGTAAGAAACATAAAGCACTGCCCATTCCTTGGTCAATGTTTTTTTTTTCCCCCCCAAGAATTTCTGAGATTAAAAGGAAAAGGGTAAATGTGTATTGAAATTGTCATCACGATTATTAACTATCTGCTTCATCCTCCCCAGAAGGTAGACATTCTTGTTTACAGGTGATAAGTAACCTGTCCAATGGCTTATAGCTAAAAAGAGGTGGAGTCCATTTTTGAACACAGGCCTCTCTGGCTCTTTACACCTCCATTGTGTTTCAATAGCTGGATGTCACCCATTCTCTGTATAACATGGGAGGAAAAGTGAATTTGATGTTTTGATGAAGATCATTTTCAAGCTCCTTCACTGTCACTAAAACTAAACTAATCTCTCTTCTACCTGGCTATTTTTCTGCTCATGCCAATTAGTTTGTAGGCTTTGATAAGATACTTTAAAATATAATATACATGGATGGGCAGAAGTAGGTTTACTATATTTTATATGGAGAAAGACATACAGGTTATGATTATTACAATAGATTTATTAACTAACTCTGTTTCACATACATCTGTAAACCTACTTTTGCCCACCTTGTATAATCTATAATAATAAAAGCGTTAATATGCAAATCAACTGAAGGGCTGAATAGGGCAACGACTGTCTGGACAGCCTTCCAGATGACCTTCCAGACAAAGCCGGGGCTGCAAGGGCCAAGGTAGCCACTGGGGGTGGGGGGTTGGGGGAGGACTGCGATGGCCGAGGCAGCCAGGGGGAGTGGGGGGTGGGAGTAGGGGGACTGCGAGGGCTGAGGCAGCCAGGGCTGCGAGGCCCGACTCTTTCCCGAATTTCATGTATCGGGTCTCTAGACTTTTATAAGGATAAATTCTGTCTTGCTAGTCAGCCTAAACTTTCTCTCAGAGCATTACAAACTCAGCTTTGGAATATACTTGAAAGACCCCTTCACACCCCCCACCACAGTGTCACTCAAACACCTTTCCTTTAGAGTCAAACACTTGAAAGCATATGATGCCCCTCATCTCCTTTTTCATAAATGAGTCACTCTCATCATCTTCAACTGTTGCTCACAGACCAGACTGCTCACCTTTAGGTCCCTTATGGCTTCCCTCTCTCATTCTCTCCCTTCTTCATTGTCCCATCTCTCCACAGTGTCTCGGCCAGGGGGTGGGGAGGACACAGAATGGTGAGGTGGCTATGCAGTTACAGATGTGTTGATGTGTCCTCCCTAAGGGACTAGAGAGAAGCCACTGCTAGACAGTGACCTGGCTATACCCCTGATTTCCTGGAGTACAGCAGCATGGTGTATAGCATACCTAGACAGTTTGCAGGCTGCTGACCTGAACACTTGATGTTATGTCTTCTACTCAGATAAGATATTCAGGTAAGACCCATCAATACCAACTATCTATAGAGAACAATACTAGAGGGATATTTCATAACAGACTTCATGAGGACCTCTAAAGGGCTTATTGAAACCGTTGGGATTGTACTCTTTCAAGAGAACTATGAATATTTGGGGGCACTTATATGTGACAAGCTACAAAGGAAACACAGTAGGTGAGATGTCAGTTTCTGATTCCACCTCACTAAGAAAGTGGCGAGAACACCTCTTCCAACAGTATGGCTAAGGACCTACTATTTAATGGTGTGAATCTTTGCAATATTTCACACTGTTCTTGTCACACGTGATATGGTTTTACTTCAGAGGCCTTATAACTGAACATGGAGAGTTTTAAGTTTCTGATCATTCACTCCATCCTTTCTTTTGTATCTCTTTTCACTCTCCAGGTATCTTTTAAACTAGAGTATCTTTTGTGTTTCAAGGATAGGAGAGGTTGGAAAGCCAGGAGTAGACATGAAAAATAGACCTCACATTTGGGCAGCTACATCATGCTTCCTATGAGCTGGCCCTCTAGTTCCCCTGGCTGCCATGGCTCAGAGCGCTGCTGTTCAACTTCCCCTTTCCATTTACGGTGGGGGCGATGACAACCATGGAAATGCAAGCAGAGGGCCTGACTCTGGGTTAGAGGTCAGCAAGTGCTAGTTGAATCTCCCCTTTCCAGTTCTTCCATAGAACCCTGGGAAAGCACCACGTGTATGAGCCTGCCTGCGGGGACTCTGCCTGTGCACGCAAGAGGGGCATTAACTTTGGACCTGGCAGGGCCTTGCTGCCATTACTACCCATACATGTTCAGCTGGCCAGTCCTCCCCACCTACCCGAGGTCATTTTAAGGAAACAAAGAAACAAAACCAGAATATATATCAAGAAATGGTAGGGTTCTGATGAAAAACTAATTAAAGGAGACAGATGGCCGACACACACTTCTTTGTCTGGATTATTTTGAAGAGTTATTTTTATAGCGTGTGAGGCAATGCTTTATAGCAGGTGCTAGTCTCCAGCATTTAGAGTGTGTCTAATAGAGCCTTAGGTAGGAGAGCAGGAATACTGACATTTTATTTTGTCATTTTCCTATTAAGATGTCAAACATATGTTTTAACAGCATTTTTAATGATTTCAGGGGACAATTTATCAGCTCTCATCTCTGAGCTGCTAACACATTCACTCAGATTAGAACATCCTCTCCCTGTCTTTTCAAAACCAAGTGTTTCATGGAAAGAATGTCAGGTATGCTATTCTTTTCAAATTATAAAATTTAAGTGAAATATGGGCCTTATGTGCTGTTTCTTAGGATAGTATTGAGATGAAATCACTTAATTGCAAATCAGAGCTCCAGGGACCTCGTCCCAGCTGTGCAACCGAAATAGCAGAGGGAGCCAGGTGAAGTCGGGTTAGGTTTCTGGGAACATCATTTTCCCACTGAGAAAGAGCACTTAAAGAGAGAGGGAGGGAAGAACGCTCAGTGGAAGCAAGTGTTAGAAGAACTTTTAAAATTCTGACAGTTTTATCAGAAAACTTTATGCTATCAAGTACTGCTCTGAAAATCTGCAGAAAGTTTATGTAAAGAATAAAGAATCAAATGGAATGAAGAGTAGGAGAGGGAAACATGAGAGCAGAAAAGTAGTTAGAGATGTCTTTGAAGGGTTTTAAAAATATGTATATTTTTTATTGATTTCAGAGAAGAAGGGAGAGGGAGAGATAGAAACATCAATGATGAGAATCATTGACCAGCTGCCTTCTGCAGACTCCACACTAGGGGTTGAGGCCATAACCCAGGCATGTGCCCTGATTGGGAATTGAACCTTAACCTCCTGGTTCATAGGTCGACACTCAACCATTGATACACACCAGTTGGGCCACTGAAGGGGTTTTCCAGAAAGATTTTTTTTTACAAAATACAAACACTTAAGTATAAAACAACTCAGGAAAGTAGGTGATTGGACTTAGGAAAAGAGGAAAAGTTCACATTGTTAATTCAGGAACCTATGCTCCCACACATAAAGAGCAAGTATCAACTTGAGATTTATGGGGTTGGAGAACTGATTGCAAAATGTGTTGGATGACTCAAAAACTATTTTTCTACCCATTAAGGAGCATTAGGCATAGAGAGTGGTTTTGAAATAAATAACTTAAAGGAAATACATGACTCTTCCTGGCTTAATTTTTGCTATACATACTTATGTGGATAATAATTATTGAGAAATGAAATTATTACTGGAAAAATATAATCCCTACTTAGGGAGACATTGAAAATTTCTTAGTTAAACATTAGTGAAAAAAATAAAATAAATAGCAAGCTTTTTCAAATTTTATACCTGAATGCAAAATCAAATATTTCTGATAAAATATTGGCAGTAATTTTCAATTTAATATGTACTTGTGAGAAGTAATTTGAGTTCTAAGAACAGAACTCTAAATCTTTACTGAAACAAGGCACTGAAAATTGTGGAAATATGTACAGAAATATGTCCCATCTCATATTAAGGTACATCATAGTTATTCTTTTATAGCCTAAGATATTCTTAATTGGGACTACTTTTGCAATCAAGTGACTTTCCTCCTTTATCATCTTATATTCATGTCTCCACTTGCATATTTTGGTCTTTCTTTTCTTTATACATCTCCTTGAGTAATACTTGCACATTTCATTTATGGATTTATACATGGGAGAGATAACAAAATATAGAGTTAAAGATTGGAATATGAAATTCATCTTTAGCAATGGTGACCTCTTCATTATGATCAGGCTACAATTATTGGGTAATATTTGTGGACAATGAACACAGTAGTAATCAGAGAATGTTAGAGTTGGAAGGAACTCATCTATCTTAAATTTATTATTTTCAGACTCAATTCTACTCGGTTAAGAACCTCATGTAGGGTTGAAGATGCTCTGACATATCAAAGGTCACATGTTATATTGGGTATTTTCTCTTTGATCCACTTTCCACATTCTCAACTCTGCTCTAAATCTTAGATGTGGATTGTTAGGGACATTATATGAATAAGATTTCTAGTGTTCTGTCTTCTAATTGAGATTAACTATGAGGGCATTGCCTAGAGCAGTGGTCGGCAAACTCATTAGTCAACAGAGCCAAAAATCAACAGTACAACGATTGAAATTTCTTTTGAGAGCCAAATTTTTTAAACTTAAACTATATAGGCATGTACATTGTTATTAACTTAATTAGGGTACGTGGTATTTTGTGGAAGAGCCACACTCAAGGGGCCAAAGAGCCGCATGTGGCTCTCAAGCTGCAGTTTGCCGACCACTGGCCTAGAGACCAGAGAGTAGGGAGGAGAGTGAGGTCAAGGTATTTATCCTCCTGGTTTCTTTACTTTAGGGTGCTATCAGCTGGCTGCATCCTTGAAGTGCCAGGGAGCCCTCTGCACAAAATTCTCCCTCTCTGGGTTCTGACAAGCGTTTCCTGTCCTTGCTCCTCAGTTTATAAATGTAGAGGCACTACACAGTTACTAACCCCAGTTTCTACATCATTCCCGTGCTTCCCTATACTCTGCCCACATCTTTGTAAACAGTTCTTTAATTAAACTCTCCTTAAATGGCACAATTTTAGCATGCCATCTGTTTGCTGTTGGGACCATGAGGGATATATAACCTATAGAATGACTTTCAGTTTACTTAATTTATAATGCCCCTTGAGATGTTTGTAAACTAATTTTTATTTAAGGTTCACAAAGTTCCGACTGTTGACAGAACTTAGCCATTTTTAAGCCTTCAATAGATGAGGGAATTGCAGTCGGGATCAGAAGGCAGAGTCAAGACGAGGGTGGCACTGGAAGTTTACATTCCATTTGCTCACATTGGCATCGAAATAATTGCTGGCTCAGTTGCATTCTTTAATTCTGAATTCTATCAAGTGGATTTCTATTTGGTGACAGATCGTTTTCTGTCTTTCTACCATAAACTTTACAGTAAAGAGCAAGTCATTGTCATTTGACTGGATTATCAAGTTTGATTGACAAAGCAACAAAATGAACAGTGTTGGTTTAGACCTGTGAAATAAAGAGTACTTTAAGAGGACTGAGGAGACCTTGATGTCTGCCATCTCTACTTGCCTTCTAAAATTCTGTTAACCGTTGGCTTATGGTTAAAAATCCTTCAACAGTAGAGCCCATTCTTGAGTTTAAGACATTGGTTTTTGTTCAAACTGTACTCTGGTTGATAATAATAACACTTTAAACTATTGGTGATTAAAAATGACCTCAGGCAAACATGTTTTAGCTCTTTCTGAGAAAGTTTTGATTTGGGAACAGAGGGAGATCTGAAGGGTTTGAATCCTTGAATTGGTGTATAAGTGAGAGGAGGGCAGTGGGAGCAAAGAGGAGACATTTTCATCTGGCGAAAATGAATATTATAATTTTTCCAATCTGGAGAATAAGATTCAGTTTAGGAAAAAGTTGAAAAAACTCTCAATTACAGAACCGGGTATAAGGGATGCCAATAGGGAAAACAGTGAAACGCAGTTTGAGAGAAATGCCCATTTTACTGGTGCCAGCCTTTGGCATTTTACATGAATATACATTACAGTGAATAGGACTCAGTGAAGAATTAATATTAGTATTTTTTGACTACTTACCACATGCTAGGCAGTGTTCTAAATGTTTACATTTATTAACTCATTTGATCCTCATAACAATTCCATGAGGAAAGTTGGTTATTGGTCCCTGTATTAGGTTTTTAGGGCCATCATAACAGAGTATCACCAACTGGGTGGATTAAACAACAGAAATGTGTTGTCTCACAGTACAGTAGCTAGAAGTCTAAAATTAAGGTGTTAGCGGGATTGGTTCCTCCTGAGGGACATATAGAAGATGCTCTTCTGGGACTCTCTCCAAGCTCTGGCAGCATTAGGCATTCCTGGACTTGTAGATGGCCTTCTCCCTATGTCATACTGTCTCCCCTCTATACGTGTCTAACTCTATGTCAGATTTCCCATTTTTATAAGGAAATGAGTCGTATTGAACCAGGATCCATCTCATCTTAAATTGATCATCTATGAAGACCCTATTTCATAAGTGCTGGAGATGAGAACTTTAACATCTATTTGGGAGACACACTTGAACTCGTAACAGTACCCATTTTAAAGATGAAGAAATGTAGGCACAGAGAAGTCAGCTAAGTTGCCCACTATTACTGAGAAAATGTGGTGCTGGCTCCTGAACATTGTGCTATATCCTCTCTCATAAAGGAAATCTAGGTACAGGGAGGCTGGATGACAATACAGCAAAATGATTGATAGGTTATATGATTGAAAGTCTTTACCGTCTCCTCTTCTGAAGCAGGGATGGGCATGATATAAGTCTTATAAAATTATTTCAAATTAAGATTTACCTTAACACTATCTAAAGATATGTCTGTTTGAGATTAGTTAACTGGCACTGGAGAAGAACAATTCATTTGACTACTTAATATGCTCTTTAAGTTGAAACCCTGGAAGAAGTAAAAAAGAATGACAACAGCTTTGTTCAGGCCTACTGGTTTTTTATTGAAATATACTTTTTATGTAGTAAAATGTACATGTATTAAGTATATAATTTGATGCATGTTGATAAATATCTGTATCTGTATGTTAACTATGGGATTGAGGTCTTCACATTATTTTGCATCCTAACTAGCAGTAGAAGTCCTCAACTAGAGAGGATTTTGAGCACCTGTCTGATTGTATTATTTTACAGAAATAATGAGAAGAAATGGTGCATAGACCAGGCCTAATTTTATTTTTCTTTGTTTTCATAATCTAAAGGTGTTATTTCCCCTTTTTCCTGCCTTTTTTAGTTCACTCTTATCAACCATCTTAATTTTTTTACTTCTTTTTATTGGGGTTTGTCCCTAATTGGAGATGGCCCCTTAGGAACTTGCCTTGGTATATTCAATCCACAAGGGTGTTTGAAGGATTATTATGGCCATTTCTCCCCCCAAAGATATAAAAGCAGCAGGACTTGGAAAATTAGAGAGAAGCTTAAAGCAAGATGGGGAAAGGAAGATCTAAGAGTGGCAGCTTGTGTGTAGAGAAGTATGGCATCATCTGCTGCTTGCCAACTCTCTGCCTGGCACCTTTCTCCTCTCTTCTGTCACAGCTTAGTACAGAGGCTGAGACACATGCCGCTGATCTTGACAGCATCCTCCTGACCTCTGAGGACTGCTTGAAGTGGTCCCTACAGATGTGGTATCAACACTAGTGGTTGCGCACTAGTTATTCTTCAACTTTCTTGTTCTTCCCTGCATTCCTACAAGAATGATGGAATTCCAGAAAGCTGTAGTTGAGAGAAAACTTTGAGATCATGTAGAAAACCTCTGGAAGGCAATTGGGCTAATTACCCCTCAGTTTGCTTCCAGTGCTGTGATTCTAGAATTCATTTTTCCAATAAAAAAGTTGAGGCCCCGGAGAAGTAAATGGCTTGAAAAATAACATACCAATAATTAATGCAGAGTTAGGACTGCATGGCATGTGATGCAGACTTTGACACATCCATGATCAAATTCATAAGCCCCCATTCCAGTCCTCAGTAAGAATCTGCATTCTTTCTACCTCACTTTTAGACTTTCGTTTCCTACTCAGACTCTGCGGTCTTTCAAACTCTTCTTAAAGGGCCCACTCACCAACTGAGGGTTCAATATGCCCCTGAAAAAGGTGGAGGTGAGTGTGTCAACACAGGACACTAGTCCTCTTTCATTGTCACGACTACTGCAATCCCAATGATAGAATAGCTCACAAGACCACATCCCACACATATCACCGCCTGACTCACCCCAAATTGCTAATGTAGGAAACAACTTCCCAGCTGATAAGTTTGCTCTTATAACTATAAACTTGGGAACGAGAAGAGAAATTGCATTAATTTAAAATGAATATTTATTTTGGATATCAAGCCAAGCGCTGTGATATTCCAGATTTTCCAAGTGCTCTGTCAATCACAGAGAGACATGTGGAATTTGCAGTCCTTTCTACTGAGGAGTAGATTGTAATCTGCAAGGCTCATTCCCTTCCCCATTTCTGTTTCCTCCATCAGAGCTCAGCGAGCAGCATAGAGCTCTGAAATGATTCATGTCTAGTCAGTGGGAAGACAGTTCCCTGCTCAGAACTTACATTTACCAAAAGAAGAGAATGCCCTGCAGTAAGTGGACGTCGCATGAACAATAGGGCAGAGAGAGCAAAGGTGCACCAGGAAGTAAGCCCGGGGCAGCACGGGATACAACTGAGAGGCAGCCTAATTGCCAACAGCCAGTCCTTGAGGTCAGTACCCCTTTATGGCCCAGGTCTTTTCTTCCTTCCCACAGCACTTCACATAAAGCTCTGCACCCCCAGTTCTTCCTGGTCCCTCTGTGAGCACTGCCGCTAGCTGCCGCCTTCTTAGCCAGCTCCTGCTCTATCACAAGATTGCATCTTCAAGAGAAGGGACATCCTCCTCTCAGGTCCCTGCCAAGCTCTCAGAAGCTTTTGGTCCGGGTGCTGCTACAGAAGGATCAAGGAAGAGACAGTGCATTTAATCAGTTCTGATTTTTATCCTCTAAGTACACATAAGTGTATGGTAATGCGTAATGATTTATCCTAACACATCTTCATCTGAACTCCAGAACGTTTTCTAAGTAATGCTCCATCAATCCTCCAAGCAGCTTTTAACATGGATAGGAAAGTGAACATCTTTTCTATGACTCATAAACAATATGGATGCACTTAATAAACCTAATTTTATGGAAATTGTGATGACGGTTCCTCAGCCTCAGTCCCAGAAGTGGGTTCTTGCTGGGGCAAAACTTGTACGTAGATGCAGCAATGTCAATGGGTCTGCTTTATACTTGGATCTGTTTTAACATTAGCTAGGTATTGAGTAATGTATGACTCCACTGAAAATTCCTTCCTGCCCTTGCCAGTTTAACTCAGTGGATAAAGATGAGTTAGCGTCAGCCTGTGGACTGAAGGGTCCGGTTTGATTCCAGTCAAGGGCACATTCCTCAGAGGCAGGTTCTATCCCTAGCCCTGGTCCAGGCGTTTGTGTGAGGCAACCAATCGATGTTTCTCTCTGTCTCTCCTCCTACCTTCCACTCTCTCAAAAAATCAATGGAAAATATCCTCAAGTGAGGATTAACAACAACAACAACAACAAAATAAATAAAAAGAAAGAAAAAAATTTCCTTATATTTAAAAAGTCTTATTTTTAAAGGACAAAACCATTACATATAATTATAAATTCAAAATATGGAAGTCACTCCTATCTTCACCCCTCTCTGACTCTGGTAGTAATAACTGAATTTGTGTATATGGGGTAAAATATAAAGGGCTATATATCACTGTGCATCTCATTTTTGTCACTTAGTAACACATGTTGTGGTATTATAAAATATATAAATCTAAGTCATGCTTTTTAATTGACGCGTGCTTTTTTTGTCTAGCCTAAAATATTTGATTATCCTATTGATTATCATTTATGTAGTTTCCAAGTATTTTTCCTACTGCAAACATTGCTATGATAAGTATTTTTGTGAACAGAATTGCTACAGTGAATATTCTTGTGACATTGTTTGCTACAAGAAGATAAATGTTATGGTTTTTCTTGGAGCAGGTATGGGTGTCTTCAATATAAATTTCGAAAGGAAGAATTGCTTTCAAAGGGTAATTCCATGCATTAGTTAGTTTTGTATAGCAGTTTAAGACCATCATTCATTATTATTCACCAGATGACATACTGGCCTAGTGGTTCTTCTTTACTAGGTTGAGTCATATGTCTGCAGTCAGCTGTGGGGTGGCTGGGCAGCCCTGTTGGTCTTGGTGGGGCTCTCCTACATGTCTGAGAGTTAACTAATTCTTGGCTGGTCTACATAGCCTCAGCATTTCTCCTGGAATATTCTCCTGGGTGTGTTCTCTTGGCAAGACAGAGCTCAGTGAGAGGAAGTGGAAACATGCAAGCATTTCTTCATGTCTCTTGTGTCAAGTTTGCTACCACCACATTGGCCAAAGCAAGCTATACGGCCAAGTCCAGACGCTTGGGAGCATTAGCAGAGCTGTGAAAAATTAGGATCATTTGTGCAAGCAATTTCCACACATATTTAGATTGCCAAATTGCCTTCCTACAGGATTTAACTATATTTTTTATACCACTACAAATGGTTAATAAGAGGATTTTGGCAACAAGATCCAGTCTCCCAGTGTGAAAGATGAGCAGCATAGCACCATTTACTTCCATGACCCTTGTCTCTTTCTTTTGACTTCTGCTTTTGTCTTCTAGGACTATGGACTAAGTAAGTTTATTATGTTCATTGCTTTTCCTTTTATATAGTTTTTCTTAAAGATTTATAACATTTACATTCTTTTTTATAACTTTAATTTTTAACTTTAATTAAAGCAACTTTAATAGTCTTTTTTTGCCTTAGCCATAACTAAAAAGGAATTAACGTTTACTTCATTAGTCTTTTCATAAAGCAGCCTCCCCATTCCTAAGCATGCACATTTTGAACTACATTTTAGTTGGGTAAAATTTTGCTATTAAGTTTGCAAAACATGGTCATGGGTGCTGTATTTTCTGAGATCAGACAGGATCTATTAATCCCGTCTTGTTGCTTTTACACACGAATGAGCTGAGAATAAATTATTGGGTCACATATTTCCTCTCATTTATCTAATATCTTCTGGAATTGAATGATCCTATAGAGAGCTTTGAAATGGATGATTTCCCCCCTCATTCATCCAACATTTATATTTATGGAGCTTCTACCGTGTGACCGCACTGTGCCAGGTACTAAGAGTATAGAAATAAGCAATGTACACACAAATACCTCTGCTCCCCTGGAGCTTAAATTCTAGTGGGAGGACATAGACAATAAACAAAGTGAATAAGTAATAATTATCTACATAGTATAGATAAATAAGTAAGTATAAGTAAACCAGAAAAGGGGGTATATGGAGTGCCAGAGGGAGGGTTATCTTTAAAAGGGGGTAGTCAGGAAATGAGTCCATGAGAAGGCAACATTTGAAGGAGATGAGTAAACAAGACTTACACATACTTGCGTCAAGAACATTCTAAGCAAGGTAAGCAACAAGTGCAGAGGTCCTGAGGTGAGTGTGTCTGGTATAGTTGAGGGAGAGCAAAGAGGCCTGTTTAACCAGAGGTGAAGGATAGAGGACTGAGGTCAGAACATCATGGTTAAGATCAGATGGGGCCTGGTAGATGATTTTAGGAGTTTGGTCTGCATCAGAACGAGATCTACAGAGAGCAGCTGGGTTTGAACAGAGAAGAGACAAGGTCTGACTTATTTTTATTAGGATCATTTATTTATTTATTTTTTAGCTGTCTGTGGTCTCCACCCTTTTTTTTGTACCCTTTCCTCTGACATTTTTATTCTATTATTTGATCTCCTCTCTGACATCTTATTCATAGATAATTTTCTTAATTTTTTTTGTCATAATGCAAAGTCTAAACTCTCTAATTTCTTGCAGTGTGTATTATTCTAGTGTTTGTTGTTTTAACAGTCTGCATTCTTTTACCCCCCATTTTCCCCTGCTATGGCATTTTTGCATTATTGATGAGACTTTTGTTTTCAGGCTTTTCATTTTTGAAAGGGGACAGGGGTGTCTGTCCAAATACTGTTCCAAATACTCTGGGTCTATTCTATTTTGCACCTTTCTGTATTTTCATCCAGCTTTGATCTCGTGACAGATTAGTCAAGAGTTGTTAGAGAACATTGCAAGTTTATAAAACATTGAGATGAAACAATGAAATAAAAAGCCTTCAGGAAACATTAGAAAAGCTTTCATTAATGTTTTCCTGGCCTCTGATCTAGTCCTGAGTACATGTTAGACACGCAGTAGATAGCTGTTCAATGATAAAATGGCTCTGAGTCTTACACTGGAGAAGGTCGTTAGGAATGAAAGGTCATTAAGAGAGGAGATTAAATTAAAAGAAGAACGAAAATAACTCAAATATAAAATAGAGTCTGTGCTTTAGCTGAATTTGTATGGAAATTCTTGTAATAGCCTTAAAAAAATGCTGTGACATTTTCAAATGCTCAAGACTCCTGGTTACTTTTATGGACATGAATGGCTGCAACGTTTGTCACCCTATTGATCATCAGGATTCATTTGGTTGATTTCCCTGGATAGTCTCTTCCCCCCCACTCATTGATCTAAATATCTTCTGGAAGCTGAATTCACAGATGAAAAATGTGTCTTTATCAGACAGATAGTCCCCCTCAGGATCATTTAGTGTCCCCGAGGACTCTAACGGTCCAGGTATGAAACACAGAAACACAGTGACCGAGAAAATCTGGGGCTTGGATTTGTCCAGCCTGCATCAGCTTCTTACATTGTTTTGTTTCCACCTCTTCCCTGCTTTTCTAAAATTGCCAGTTTCCTGGATGACCCAGAGATCATCTCAGTATTTCCTAGTTCTCATTACATGTTTCTGACAAATGCTTGGCTCTCAATCTACACTAATACTGAGTTCCAATCACAGGAAAACCTGAGTTCTCCTGGTTTATAATGTTGTTATTGACAGGACTGTGAATATGTAAGTTCAAGACAGATATGACCCTCTTACTAGTACCTGTAAGTGCTCGTTATGGGGAATGTAAGACATTTGCTTGGAAGTGGAAAGGGAAACCTTTATGCTGCTGAATTAAGCTGGAAAATCAGTGGTAATTATAATCCTGTTTGTTTTTTGTCTTCTGAAATGTCAAAATGTATTAACATTTTAGCTAATGTGCTATAAGATACACTTAGATAATGTATTTCACTTTGTCTAAAATATAAAAGAGGCTGGAGGAACCTTGTGGTGAAATGAACGGCTGGTGTGTGAGTGAGAGAATTGTGCTGAGGTTGCAGGCTGGACACTGGGAGGATGCAGAGAGCTAAGATTTACCTAGCACTTCTCTAGTGCAGGCTCCATGCAGGTGCTTTGGGTAGAGGATAGTATCTAATACATAGAATGACTCTGCTAAGTTTTTTTTTTTTAATTTAATATTTTAGAAGGTAGAGCCAAATGAAATGGCCATTTTTGTGGGTAAAAAAAAAAGACTGCATCTTGGCAATTTCAAATGGTTCAACCTAATATTTTCTTTTTATCGAGCGAAAAAGCTGGTACATAGAGATATGAAGTAACTTTCCCAAATCATGCAGTTTCAAACTCAGGTTTTATGACTCTCAGATCCATCCTTATTTTACTATACTGGGTTCCCTTCCAAAGAGGCTGTGTCGTTACTTCTCTGTTAATGGTAGAGAAACCATTTAATACATCTGCATCATGGTTTCCATACCCCAGTGATCTGTGAATACCACCCACCTACTTGATAGAACTGTAATTAGGATCAGATGCACCTCTGTGTAAAACTATTTGGGGAATATGTCCTAGAAACTAATTACCATATTCCCATTTTTTAGTCCAGGAATTTGGTCAAAAGATACAACATCAACCAAAATGGAAGACATATAACTTCCTTTGATATAAACTATATCTTTATAGTCACCCCCTAAAATCTCTTAAATTTCGTATAATGGAAAAAATTACTTTTTTCTGTAGAAAACTAATTTTCATGACTTAGGAATATTTAGCAGCTGAAAAGATTAAAACCATGTAAACATTATTGACTGACTTCTTAGGGGTAGTTTAATGTGTTTGCCCAAAGGAAAGAGAGAAACTTTACTGGTATGTTTGGGAAATTCACTAACCTTAGGCATCCACAGCCCCTAGTACAGCTTTTCTTACAAATTATAAATACTCAATAAATATTAAATGAATAGCAGAATATGAAAAATAAAGGAGAGAGAGAATAAAAAACCTTTTTACTATAAATTCTGCAGAATTACTAATATCAGAATAGACTTCTGAATTTTGAAGATTACCTGAAGAGCATAGTACCTAAGTGTTAACAATTAGAATTAATAAGGTAATTTGTTTTACTTGAATGTATGTGTGTAGGGTCCAAATGTATATTTCTTCTCTTGAGTGTTCCTGGAGCACATATGTGCCATGAACTGTATTAAATGGTAGTGAGACAGTGACAACAAAACAGACACATTCTCATCCTTATCCACCTCAGTGTCCTCTGGTACTCGAGTCTCTGCATGGTGAATTGATTTCATGGCAATTTGAGTAGGGTCTTTGAGCGCAGCTTAAAGAGGATGAAAGGACAGTTGTCATTGGGTTATAGTTAAGGAACATATACAGGAACAGGAAGTTGTTTGGATGCTTTGGGAACATGCAGTCAGTGCTTAGCTGATGAAAATTATGATGGTTACAGGCCCAGCTCCTTTTGCCTGGGAGTGAGGGTGTCAGACGATAGAAGGGAGGCACTTGCAGCACAGTGGATCTGAATTAGGGATGTGACATATTAGCTTTAGGCATGGATCACCAACCATGGGTTCCCTGTCCCCAGCTCTGTCCCAATCCTGGGAGTTTCTGCATACCTATATTCCCCCAGATTTTCAGCAGAATATTCTGTAGTGAACTGTAAAGCTTACCACAGGTGGTAAGTGCTACTTACATGCTTTTTAATCATAGAAATATTTTTAAAAGGCTTCTCGTGGCGTAAAAGACTTGGTGTACTCATAAAGTCTTGGGACTACAAGTCTGAGTACTTTTCCCAATTTTGTGACAGGTACCTAAGAACACATGGATGTGATGAGTTAGTGGAATGGGCTGGAGATGACGTTATGTTGTGCCATTAGAATCAGAGCATCCATCAAGGCAAAGGCCAGCATCTGGGACGTGATCCAAGATGTTCCTGAGTAATGGCAGGTGGCAAGTCAACGTTGCTCACACGCTATCTGTGTTTTAGAAGAATTCACGTCCTGATTTTGCCACTTTATAAAGATACCCATTGAGCAAGGCATGGTCTGAGATTCCCCCTTCAAGTGACACCTGAAGATCCGGCTTCAGGGTTGCAAATGTCAGTAACAGCAGTGATGTGTTAGTGTGGGTGTGACACATCTGCCTTCACACAAAAACAGAGAGTAGCATGAAGTTGCATTGTTTAAGTTAAAATTTCAAACACTGTAACTATTAATACTTTATCTTAGCTGTTTCTTCATGAGGTTTCACATCCTTCAAAATGGTATTGTGTGTGTGTGTGTGTGTGTGTGTGTGTGTCTGTGTGAATTTTTGTGTTTATTTGAGTCAAACTGTCAACAATTGCCAGGAAGCAGTATCTCAATGGATTGGGTTAATGCTCCAGAGAATGGAGGTTTCTCATCTATTTTTATACATTGCAGTCAAAGGAGGGAACATAGGTGGGTTACATGAAATGCATTGGTGATAGATTAGAGAGGCGGGAGAAAGCAAAGCAGGGAAACCCCTGGGATTGGATAAAAAGTAAAAGATAGACACATACTTAGATGAGTGCAGGATAGTTAACAGTCAACAATTAACATAACAATAACAATGAAGGAATTGGTGATACCTGTCCTGGTGCCCAGGCACATTAGGTTGTGCCCCAATGGGTCCTGAAAAAAGGGAAGTTACCAGTTACCCAGACATTTCAAGGACGTTATCATAGATGCAAAAACAGATAGGCTCAGTTAAGGTAAAGGTTGACCTTGTCAATGAAGATACCAGCCTAAGAGGTGACTACCTACCACAACTGCTTTTAGTTAAAGTTTAATTTCAGACCATCCTTTGTGGTTATTTTAGGTCTTTGAGTTTGCAAGACTTGGCATGCAGGCCTTCCCTGAGCTTGTCAGGTTAGCATGTGGCCTCTTTCATACACACATCCCCCTTTTGGTCATAAATCAATCCAAAGGATGCCTTGATGACCAACCTTTTGGTTGGATAATGGGGTCCGGAGTGCCACGATGCTAGGAAGACTCTTTCCTAGGATGTCTCACTGTCAGCATTTGTCTTGATGAACAGGGTGGACCACTGGGGATGGGGCAAGACCATAACCTTAGATGGCATTTAAGGTTGTATTTTTAAAAATTTGTAATTGAGGTTTATGAAATATGGGTATTTTGACTAGATTCATTTAGCCTGCTTTTTCTTTTTCTTTATATCTTTTTTATTTGCTTAGGTAGAGGTTGGTACTAGGTTGGTATGTGTAGTAATTCTTCAATGGAGGCTGTCCCACAGTGGGGAGGATTTCAATGGGAAGTTACTGTGGGGAAGACAGGGTAGAAATCAGGGTGGAAATAGCATGAATTTGGGGGGGGGGGGGCTGGGGGTTGCTGATTCAGCCATGCAGAAATCTCTAAGTGATACTCCTTGTTTTTTTCATCATATGGTCCTGTTCATTTTCTTCATAACAAAAGTCTGCCTACAGCAATCCAGAGCCAGAGTGGGACATTTCTGCTATGAATTTGAGCTTGTTTAGATTCCAGTTCTATCCTCCTTTGGGGTGTGACAGACCAAGGTGACCTGGTGGAGATGGAAAGCGTATATGGCTGTAGAGATGTTAGTTTGTTTATGGCTTCCAGATTTAGTAAATAAAAATACAGAACACCAAGTTCTGTTTGAATTTCAGAGAAACAACAGATACTCTGTTTAGAATGAGTGTGTCCCAAAATGCTGCACTAAAAATTTTAGCTATTTATCTGCATGTCAACTTTAACTGGGTTCCTGTATTTTGTCTGGCAACCCATTCTTTAGTTAGAACTTTAGTGGAGGGAGCTACCACCTACAGACTGCTAGGATTTTGCTATTAACATTTGTTGATGCTGGTTATTTTGCACAGTGGTATTTGGTTGACCACCTTTGGATCATCAAATGTGAAGGAAAAAGGGAATATGAACTCAGCACCCTGGGCACAGAGTTTTATAGGAACTTTTTGTGGCTTGTCAAAGGTCACCCCTCTCAGGACCTCCTGGGTATCAGAGAAGGCAGCGGGTTACTAAGTGGCCAAGTTTGCATTGACCTAGTTCAGTGGTCGGCAAACTCAATAGTCAACAGAGCCAAATATCAACAGTACAATGATTGAAATTTCTTTTGAGAGCCAAATTTTTAAAACTTAAACTTCTTCTAATGCCACTTCTTCAAAATAGACTCGCCTAGGCCATGGTATTTTGTGGAAGAGCCACACTCAAGGTGCCAAAGAGCCGCATGTGGCTCACGAGATGCAGTTTGCCGACCACGGACCTAAGAGTCTCCTGAGAGGAAAAGAATTAAGATTCTCCAGTGCTTATTATTAGAAGTTTCCACATAATTAAAGCCTGAATAACGGGTTAAGATGGTCCCAAATGACACCTTTTTGCAAATAAAGATATCTGAGGCCTCAGAAAGGAACGTTCTTAGGGAACGTTCCTAGCGCAGTGGCAGAAATGCCGCCCGGTATGTGCCACAGGCTGAAAAGCCCCTCATCCAGTTTTCCTGGCAAAGGGTGTGCTCTGGCAGCGATGCCAAATATGTGAGGAGTAATCTCACGAGGCCAAGGTGTTTGATCCTTTGTGAATGCCACGCCAGAGAGTCAAGCCATTTCTGATTCGAGTGCTCCTGTGGCGGGGGCACACGTTTGGGTGGGCTGTGCTAGAGCCTCACAAGAATGGACAAAAATGCAGGCTTAGGAAAGCCGTGTCGCAGGTTGGTGAGCTCAGGTTTGAAGCACACACCATGTAGTATCTCACTCAACTCCTTCTTTCCACACTTGCTCCCCTTGTGGAGCCCTACTTATTCACCTGATTCCTTTTCTTCCCGAGTGTTAATTCTTTTGGAAGCCCACCTCCCCTTGCAATTGGGTTGTTTTGTCTCTGTTGCACATTCAAACACATTGGACTGCTTTACTAATTCTTTTTATTGGAGGCTGCTTGGCCCTAGTATATCAATGAAAATTAGGGAGGGGTAAATGGGGCTGGGGGGAACGTGTGTGATGGTGGAGAGGTACCCTGATCTTGGCCTCACCTATAAATGTTTAAGGTGACTGATGCCTGGCACATAGACATAGTCAACGACTATTAGTTTCCTTTCACTGCTTTATTAGCAACTGCCCTGGAACTGGCCAGCCAGGTTTATACCCAGACAGGGAGGAGAGGTGAGGAAGGAAGGTAAGAGAGATTTTCTTTACTTTGCTTCCAAGGGATTTGTCAGTGGAAGGGCAGAGCCTGACAGGTACGAGTGATATTAGAGTGTGAACTGCTACCTCCCTGGTGACTGTCAGATTTTAAAAATTCTGAGGACCTTACCTTTTCACTTCAATTAGATAAGAAATTTGAAGTAAATCCATGATCTGTAATCCTGGGTGCACAGTAAGATGACCTGGTAAGAAGCCAGAAAAATACAGCTCACACCAGGATGACCATATAATTTGCCATCTAAACTAGGATAATGAAAGCATAAAATGTGACTAATCCTACATAATAAAAGGCTAATATGCAAATCAGCCAAGCAGCAGAATGACCGGTTGCTATGATGCACACTGACCACCAGGGGGCAGACACTCAATGCAGGAGCTGCCCCCTGGTGGTCAGTGCGCTCCCACAGGGGGAGTGCTGCTCAGCCAGAAGCCAGGCTCACGGCTGTGAGCGTAGCAGCAGTGGTGGGAGCCTTTCCCGCCTCCACGGCAGTGCTAAGGATGTCCAACTGCTGGGGAGTAGGCCTAAGCCATCAGTTGGACATCCCCCTGAGGGCCCCCGGCTCTCAGATTGAGAGGGTGCAGGCTGGGCTGAGGGACACCCCCCCCCCAAGTGCATGAATTTCGTGCACCAGGCCTCTAGTCTATAATAATAAATGTGTAATATGCTAATTAGACTGGACGTCCTTCCAGATGGATGACCTTCTGGACGAAGCCAGAGCTTCAGCTGTGGGATCCAGGCAGCCACCACGGCTGTGAGGGAGGGATCCAGGCAGCCACTGCGGCTGCGAAGGCCTACTCTTGCACGAATTTTGTGCATCAGGCCTGTAGTTGTTCCATAAAAGGTGTCAAATGGGACCTTTCCTAGGAAATCAGCAATGTGTTTTCTCTCTACACATTTCTGGACATTCTGACTTAATTGGTCTAGAATCAGGGAGTCTGGGGGCGATGCAGAGGCTCACAGTGATTCTCATGAGTAGCTTGCTTGCTAATCACTGGAATCTTTCTGAAGTCCTTTGCATTGTCTCATGTCTTTTATGCCTTGGAGTCAATAGTTAACTGTGAGTATCTAAATTCTGGGTATTTGTGTTTTGTCCAAAGTAGGCATAATTCATTGCTTTTTCTGAGCCCTCTGGCTACCCTTTCTCTTTCCTTTCTATACAAATTAAAAGGGGGCAGGAGTAAGAGTAAAATTCTTGAGCCTGGTTTTGCTTATTTTTCCCTTAAGAGAAACTTAATTCTAAAACAGCCTCTTTGGTACGTGGAGCCTAATGAACCAAATAAACTGATGATCAAAAATAGACCCAGAGTCATAGAAGCATGAACAGACTATTGAACCTCAGAGGGAAAGACAGGGGAGGGTGGATGGGAAGAGGTCAACCAATGAACTTGTATGCATATATGCATAACCCATGGACACAGACAATGGGGTGGTGAGGACCTGGGGAGTGGGGGAGGATGGGAGTGGGCTGGAAGAGGTTAATGAAGGAAAAAGAGAGGACCTATATAATACTTTCAACAATAAAGATTTAAAAAAAAATAAAACAGCCTCTTTGAGACCATGATCTACCACAGAGAGAGTAGATTTAAAAATTATTGTGCCCTCTGGGAAGAACAGGTTTACTCATTCCTGAATTTAGGTCATATTAGTGAACTAAGATTAATGGCACATCTAATTAAGATGAGTGCTAGGAACTGCGTGTGAAGCATTGCTCTGACAATTACTGACCACAGCATCTCAGCGTCTCCAGCTTGCCCAGGGAAGGCACTGAACAGTCAGTTCTATCAAATGAGCAGAAATCACATTTATTACTTAACTAGGATGCAGTCTGGAAATGCAGATAATTTATATTACTCTTTATTGTCCTCTTATAATAAACAGAACCAATTTAAAAACTCTGGAAGTGATGAGCCAATCAGAGTATTTATACCATGACTGTAGTCTCCAAAGGGTGCTCCTGAGTCATCCATGTGTCATACAATATGATGGCAATTGTCCACTCAGAGACTATTGGATAAAGGTAGGCAAGGGGACCCAGAACAGCCATCAGCAGAGCAAGAAAGCTGACACAGGGCAATACAATTTCCTTTCTCTAGAAAATCAACTGAGAGAGAGGGTTCAGTTAACAGGAGGGGGAGGAGCAGAATGTAGAGGTTGGAATGTAAGAAAGGGTGGGGAGAGCATGATGGGCCACTTGGAATCCAACAATATGAGGAATCAGAAACTAAGGGAAAGCAGATGCAGTGCTGCTGAAAGTGTAGTGTGAGCGTCAGTGCTTGTCTGCCTACTGTTATCACTGCTCTGTGATAAGCGAAGAGAAAGAGAGGAAACTGAGCTTTTAGACTAAAATAATTTAACACTTCTTAGACATCCAAATGTGTGATTTTGTGTTTTATAAAATTATTGGTCTATGATGGATTGGGGAGTGGAGAGGGGGAACGTTCCTTGACCATGATAGTTTGAGAACCACTAGACTAAAGTAGTGGGTTATGGTATAGGAAGAAGAAATCACCTGGAGAAGCCCAGTCATATTAATGGCTGAGTTTTCATGAAGATTCATGAGTAGCTGTTGCTAAAGCCCTTCGAGCCACCTTGAGTATGGAACCACCCCACCATCCTATCGTATTCTTCCTGAGGTCTGGTTTTCTGACATTTGAGCAAGTTTGTTTCTTATAACTAAGGCTATAAATGAAAGCAAAGCAAACATCTACAGAATTGTGTTGGGATTTCTAATTTATTGTATAATAGAATTAAGGAATGTCTTTAGATTTTTCCATTTTGCTTATTGAGTTGTCATATCATTTTAAATTAGAAATGTAGAAATTAGCAATTTATTAATTTAATGACAAAAGTATTGCATGGACTGATGGACCCAAGAGGAAGCCAGCCAAACAGGAGGGAGGGATTGTATGGCTCATGAGAGAGAAAATCATCATAGTAAAGGCCCCCAGCAAGTCATTCAGGCCATAACTTGAGTTTGTACTTGATCCTACTCTGATACTCATTCCTATGTTCCTGTATTCCCCGGATAGCACTGTAAAACTGAACAAAATGCGCCATCTAACAATTCTGCTGGGAATTCTTTCCTCTTTGCTTGCCAGTGAAAGGGTGGGATATATAGAGAGTGAGGAGCTTCTCTCCTGATCAGAGACACATATGCAGGGACACTGAGAAGCTCCTGGGAGATGTAGCGGAGAGACCTGATGCCACAGTGTTGTTGGTGGCCAAAAGCAGATCAATCTCAAATGTGGGGTGCCTGCACAGAAAGTGGGCTGTGAGTTTAACCAGCAACATGGTGGGGTGGTTTGGAAAGTTTCACCATGTTGGAGGTGAGGGACTGTGGAGTACAATCTAGAAAGCTAATGAATGCAACATCTGAATCACAAAGATACCAGGGATGCAGGTAGGAGCACAAATTACAGGTGGGTCAATTCTACTCATCTGTGCTCCACCACTTTTGAACCAAAAAAATCTGGATCATTCCTAAGACCAGAGTAGGAAGCAGGGCTGACATCTTATTGTTTTTGTGGGCAGTGCTCTTGATCTATTTGATCCACAAAGTGTTTAACCTGGAAGCAACCGAGTGACTTCTGTGATTTGTTTGGGGGACAGTGGAATATACAGACTCAGGAACAAGGGAGTGAGGGAAGTCTTAGCTGTGGGTGTGAGAATAGGTAGGACAGTAGATTGGGCTATCAATAATTGAGGACTGCAAATGCCAGACTCAATAGCCTGAATTTATCCTGTAGGCCATAAGGAGCCAGTAAAGATTACTATAAAGGGGAATTATATAGAGAAAGTTAATTTTACAACATAGATTTAGGCTGATCCTAGAATGATGTGCAGGATGCCTTAGGGTTCATGCAAAGGGTTCTTGTAGAACTAATGGGAGCCTCGGTTAAGGGTGTAAAGAGGGAATGAGAAGGAATGCACAGGAGAGACATTAGACAACAAAGATTGGGGATTGATTACATATATATTTGGGTAACTTAACTTTGTCACTTTAATCTCGGTACTCACTTTAACTGTTATCCACAACATGTATTAAGCTACAATTCGATTAGTCAATACAAAGAGTAAGTTAAATAGACCTCAAGATATCCTTCAAGTATTCCTAATGGAAATAGGCAATCACAGAAAAATATGCACTGAACAAATACTGTAAAATCTCATTGATTTAAAAAAAATGAGGGTGAGAGTCAGATTAAAATAGAAGACACTGTGAGTTATAAAATGTTTTTAAAAAATGCAATTTTCCTACTTTCTGTAGAACTAGGTGCTCTAGATAAACATTATATAGGAGAGGTTTTATTGACAGCTAAACTTTTTATAATTAATATTATTCTTCATATGTAATGTGCTTCTAAATAATAATCTTTAATCATAATTTGGTAAACGTTACATTTGTTGAACCCATTAAAAACAGTTTTGGCCTGAATTAGAGTGCCTTTGAAAACATGCAGTTACGTTTTATGAAATTGTAAGATAGAACTGGCTGGTGAGGCTCAGTTGGTTGGAGTATCGTCCTGTACACCAGAGTTACCCAAAGAACATCTTATCATTGGACGCTTGAGTTAGACTGGCAAGAGAATTAGTAGGAAGTTGGATTATTTTCTCTTTGCTCCCTGAATTCTCCTAAGATCACAAATATACAAGCCCACTCTTTTGGTTCCAAAGTATCAGGCACCTGAAGAAAAAACAAACAAAAAACAAAACAAAAAAACACCAGACAAATTAACAAAACCCTAACTGGTTAAAATGTAAAATGATTATTGCATCCCTGATCTACAAGGTAGAAATATGCTGAAAAATCTGCTTACACTCTAAGGAGGGCATTTCCCCAATGATCTCTTCAGATGTGATCAAGAAAGATATAGAAAAGGAAAGGAAATTTCAGAGTGAAGCCAACCAAGAGCCATGAAGAATAATGGACAATGGATTTATGAGCAATAGGCTTATCAGCTATTTATGATGAACTGGCACCCAATCAAAGAAAATCCACTAGTTTCAGAATATGCCCAGAAGTATGTCAGAGTTGCTATGGGCCAGTCCACTGCCTTCTTTTCATTAGTCTTCTTCTTTTTTTTTTAAAAAAAATATTTTATTGATTTTTTACAGAGAGGAAGAGAGAGGGATAGAGAGTTAGAAACATTGATGAGAGAGAAACATCGATCAGCGCCTCTTGCACACCCCCTACTGAGGATGTGCCCGCAACTAAGGTACATGCCCTTGACCGGAATCGAACCTGGGACCCTTCAGTCTGCAGGCCGATGCTCTATCCACTGAGGCAAACCGGTTTCGGCTCATTAGTCTTCTTTTTAAAAAAAGAACTTAATGGCCATTATTCTGGCTGAATTTTACCCATTGTATATTGACCATGTGTGGGTCAGGTAATTAAAATGTAGTTCCTCCAAATGAAAAGGAGCCATAATTGTAAATGTGGATTTGTTCACAAGATTCTGGACTTTGACCTTGATGTCATGTTGGTTTGTCTCTCTTGAGAGAAGAGATGAATATGTTTTGCATATAGAAGGAGGGAAATACACACTTAGGACCAAAAGGGGGAGATATGATAGATTGTATTATTGTTCTCAAATATTCATTGCCTCCCTGTGGCAAGATTACTCTTCTTTGCTTCATTATATCAGATTTGGCCACCTTACTTGCTTTGTAAAAGAACATATGAGTAGAAATGAAAAGCTATTCATTCAAGGGGCATCCTACCGTACTCTCTCCTTCTTAGAAAATGGTTTCTCCACTAACCTATGTCTCAGGACAAAAAAAGACCTGTAGTAGATTGGATCATGAGCTGTCAAGAATATATCACATCATCAAGAAATAAACTTTTATTTTCATGTGCTCCTAAGACAATGAACTCATTTGCTATTGCTGCATAACTTAGTTAAGCTTATTGATTCTTTAATATTTTGACTTCTCAAAGCAAAATTTTGATTATATTGCATAGGTAGCTTTCTTTCCTGCACTTTGCATTATTTTGAAACATTTAAAAACATTCAGTAGTGGTCATCAAAACATAAGGACAAATTGCTTTTCTATTCTTAAAATCAACTGAAAAGTCAGATGCATTAGAATGTTCAGAAAGAGGTGATCTGAATAGGATATTGGTAGTTATTTGTGGGTTTTCTCCTCACTTTTGCTAGGGACTTTTGCCAGGTTGTGGTTGAATTTATATCATAGTTTATTAATTAACTAGAGGCCCGATGCACAAAAATTAGTGCACTTGGGGGGTCCCTCAGCCTGGCCTGCACCCTCTTGCAGTCTGGGACCTCTCGGGGGATGTCACCTGCCAGCTTAGGTCAACTCCCCAGGGGATTGGGCCTAAGCTGGCAGTCAGACATCCCTCTGGCAGCCCAGGAGCCCTTGGGGGATGTCTGACTGATGGCTTAGGCTGCAGTCAGACATCCTTAGCATTGCTGAGGAGGTGGGAGAGGCTCCCACAACAGCTGCTGTGCTCACAGTCATCAGCCCTGCTTGCGGCTGAGTGGAGCTCCCCCTATGGGAGCACACTGACCACCAGGGGCAGCTTCTGCCTTGAGCATCTGGCTTCTGGTGGTCAGTGTGCATTATAGCCACTGTTCGTTCCAGTCATTTTGCTGTTAGGGTCAATTTGCATATTATGCTTTTTTACATAGGATTGAATTTAGTCTAATTTAAAAGAATAATAAAACTCTGGCTGGTGTTCAAAGCACCTCTGATCTCTGAGATGTTCTTTTATCACTTATGTTCTAATAATTTAGATTTTGCTACCCAGAATGGTGAACAATATAGAGAGCTTAAACATTCCTTCTTCCATTCTTGTTGTTTTCCTATTTATCCCCCCCCCTTTTTTTTTTAAATTAGAGAGAATCTACTTATTAACTTAAAGGGAGAATAAGGAAAAAAATGCATTCACAGAAATAGATGAATCTATATTTTTAAAAAATCTGCCATGTGGTTTGCAATTGTTTCATATATACATATGTTTTTAACATTAAAAAAGCTGACTTTCCCATGGCCTTGGAACAAGGCCCTGGATTTCCAGGAAAAGTAATTCAAATAGAGATATTTTATGACAATTAGATGGCAGAGAGAAGAGCTTTTAACAACTCAGAGCCTGTCAAACAAGAAGACATTATCTAAATGTCTTTGAAAGAAGATTTTAATTTCATTCATTTGCAAAAATAAAGCTCATGGGAGTAATGGCATTTTTGTGTGTATTAACATTTCAACTAGTGGCCCGGTGCACGAAATTTGTGCATGGGGGGTGGGGGTATTTCTCAGCCCAGCCTGCACCCTCTCCAATCTGGGAGCCCTTGAAGGATGTCCTACTGCTGGTTTACAGGGAGCGGGCCTAAACCGGCAGTCGGACATCCCTCTCACAATCCGGGACTGCTGGCTCCAGCTGCTCACCTGCCTGCCTGCCTGCCTGATTGCCCCTAACCACTCTGCCGCCAGCCTGCTCATCCCCAACTGCCCCTCTGCCAGCCAGATCACCCCCAACTGCCCCCCCTGTGCCAGCCTGCTCACCCCAACTGCCCCTCCTTCTGGCCTGCTCACCCCTATGTTCCCTCCCCACTGGCCTGCTCACCCCCAACTGCCCTCCTTCTGGCCTGCCCACTCCAAACTTCCCCCTCCCCTGCTGTCCTGATCACCTCCAACTGACCCCCACTGACGGCCTGCTCACTCCCAACTAGCCCCCCTGCTGGTCTGCTTACCCCCAATGGCCCCTGCCATCCCATCCTGGCCTGATCATCCCCCGGCAACCCAAGGTCCCAGCCCCTGCTTTTTTTTCTTTTTCTTTTTCTTTTTTTAAGCGCCTCCTTGAGCAGAGGCCAGGGCTGGCTGGAAGCAAATATCTAGGATTTATTTATCTACTATAATTGAAACTTTGTAACCTTGAACAGAGGCCAGGGCTGGCCAGGGCAGGAAGCTTGGCTTCCTCCATTGCTGGGGCAACCCTAGCCTCCTGCTTGCTTCAGCTCCGTGGCCACAGACATCTTGGTTGGGTTAATTTCATATTCTCTCTTGACTGGCTGGTGGTGGTGGCTTGTGGGTGTAGCGGAGTGATGGTTAATTTTCATGTTTCTCTTTTTATTAGTGTAGATATGCACAAATAATTCTGTCATACCTTCTCTTATTCTCATCAAGTCAAAGGCTAAGAACTAGAAATTATTACTTAAAAAAGAATCATCAGAAAAATACATGAGTTATATTTATTTGGGATATGAGTTAATCAATTAATTGCTTAGTTAATAATTTAGTTATTTCCTTTTTAGGCACTTATACCTAGCACTAAGGACAAATACAATGGAAACCAAAATATAATCTCTGTGTAAGTCAATTTTCTTCTAATAATTTTAGGGTGAATAAGTGAATTTTAAAAATTTTGATATAGTAACTTTATTCTGAATTGTTGGTGAATATAGCTTTCTCTTGACTTGCTCCAAAAGGCATATTGTTTTGGCTTTATATTTAATTTTACAAAGTGATGTTTCCTAGCTTTATAATAAGCCAAACACTTCATTTCTGAGGGAGTTAATGAATAAAGATAGTAGATATTCATGTTTCAGTTCCTGAAAATTCCTTTAGATGTCTCTGTTTCTTATCTCAAGAGAATTAGGCAACTGGGAAAGATGCTGCCTGGAGCTGGCTTCTTAACAAGTTGAGTTTGTCCTTTAAGGATAAACAGGGATTTTCAAAAACAGAATTTGACATTAATAAAAAAATGTGGATGACAGTATGAAGATATATCATTATTACTTTATAGTATTTATAAACCCCCAAATCACTTAGATTTGGGGAAATGTCCTTTTCTACTTAGTTTGCAGGAAATTCTGTTGCATAATACAATTTTATTACTGTTTGGTTTTATAGTGTAACTGGTGGTTTCATTAGAAGATATCCATTCAAACTGAAGTGACAAAAATTATATCTACATATTTCTTTATCCTATGACTAGTCTTTTTAAAGGAATGAAATATTAAAATGACTCTGCTTTATTATATCCATGCACATATATTTTAAAAATATATTTTATTGATTTTTTACAGAGAGGAAGAGAGAGGGATAGAGAGCCAGAAACATCGATGAAAGAGAAACATTAATCAGCTGCTTCTTGCACACCCCCTACTGGGGATGTGCCCGCAACCAAGGTACATGCCTTGACCGGAATCGAACCCGGGACCCTTGAGTCCGCAGGCCGATGCTCTATCCACTGAGCCAAACCGGTTTTGGCCATGCACATATATTTTAGAAATGTAAACATGCTAGGATACAGTGATATGTTTGTAAGAAAAAAAGACATCTGAAAATGTTATTAGACTTGTAATTAAGTGGGGTGGATTCAATACATACTTGTTGAGTTCCTTTTACCTTGCTTCTCTACCAAATCCTAACTAAATTGATAGTAAAATTATAAAAATGCATAATCCAAAGGACAAAGAGAACATGGGAAGATATTATTTTAAAAAGTCACCAAAATTTTGGCAGATGGAAGAGCAGAGTGAGAAAAGCTAAAAAGTACAGATGGGGCTGATAGAAAGTAGGCCACAGGACTCCATAAGGCATCAAGTACCTCTGAAGGAAAAAGGTAGGAGTGAGGATAAAATTAAGAGGCTTTGCTTCTCAAAACATTGCCCACCATTCCTTCTCCAAGCCCCATTAAGTCAAAGGCTGAGAACTGGAGAGCCTAACAACCACCCCTTCTCCCAACCCCTGTAGCAGACAGAAGGTTTATATCTTCCATTTACAACCAAAGGAAGTTTGAGTTTGGGGGCCTCTGAAATAGTAGAATGAAAGATGAGATAATATACTGAAGAAATAGGACTTAGTGCTTAAGTGAACATCTAAATACTACCTATATATCTAAAAAGCCAGCGACCTTAATGCTGTAATGACTGGAACGACCGGTTGAGGTTGCTATGACACCCACTGCTGCTAGTGAATGGACCCAATTGGGACCAACCTCCCATAGCCCCTCCCCCAGGCCACCCCAGCCCCTGAGTGCCTGCTACTACCCTAATAGGGGGTGGGGCTGGTCAACCTCCTGTAGACCCTCACCCTGGGCAGCCCCACTCCAGATTGTCCCCCCCCCCCCCCACTTCGATCAGGGGCAGGGTCAGCCAGCCAACCACCCATGGCCCCACCCCCAGGCTGCTGGCCCCCGATTGGGATAGGAGCAGGCACTACCCCATTCCACTCATTCAGGGGCAGGGCTGGCCATGGGGAAGGGCTGTGGGTGGTGGGCTGGCCAGCCAATCACCCACGGCCCCTCCCCCCAGCCGGCCCAGCCCTGATTGGCCTGATCGGCCTGATTAGGGCCGGCCAGTTGGCCAACCTCCTGCCATCTCCTCCTCCTGACAGGCCTGGCCCCAATCCGCCAATTAGGGCCAGGCCAGCCAGACCCCACCATGCACGAATTCATGTACTGGGCCTCTAGTATATTGATAACCCCTTAGTCTTCTCCCCTTTTCAACATGTGAAAGGTGGACAGTGATTTCTTAGATCTAATAGGTAATACATTGGCAGATTTTTTTCTGGAGCACTTGATTGGCTCAAGAAACATAATCTACAGTTTCTGACATTTTGGGTTCTGACTACCATTCAATGAAGCGCACCAATTGGAATATTCTTCTACCCAAGCAGAATTATCAATATGATCACTAGGTATATGAAGGAAGCATCTCATATGAGTCAGAGATGAGCACAAGGTGAAAGGAACTCAGAAGAGAGAAGACAATGTAGAAGCAGAAGGAAAAAAGATAAGATAAATAATCATTAATATTCATAGGGACTCAGGGAATATATTTTACTCTTGAAGAAATAATAAGTTTAAAAATTCATAGAATAAGAGTGTCATAAGTAAAAATTTTTAGCAGAAGTAAAACATTTAATACAAATATGAAATATAAAGGAAAAACTCTTAAAAATTAGAACAAAAAAAGATAAAAAAAATAGGAAAGGAAACATTTTTAAAAATTAGTGGACCAATCAAGGGCAAAATATTCAACTAGTATATCTTTGAGAAAGAGAAGAAAATGCAAAGGAATGGAGGAAAAAGATTTAAAAATTAATGTGAGAAAACTTGCAAGTATTGAAAGCTCTGAATTCCAAGGCTGAAAGAGTTCTCTCAGTCCTCATAAATGAAGGGGGGAAAAAAAAGACATCATCAATACATAACATCATGATATTTTAAAATACCAACGATCCAAAGAAGATCCTGAAAGTGGTCAGACAGAAATAACAGGTCATATTCTAAAGATGATAATCAATGAAGCAGTCCCTTCAAAATCCTGAAGAAAAAGGAAGTGCAACCTAGAATCCTAGCTCAACCAAGTGATCCATCAACTGTGAAAGTAGGGTAGTATTTTCACATGTGAGGGGTCTTTAAAAAAAAGGATCATCTGTGTACTTTCTCAAGATGCTACCTGCTTCACCAAACAGAAGGACCAAACAGAAAGGAAGGCCATGGCTCTGACCAGGTAAAATGAGCTATGAAACAGGAGCGATATAAACAGGGTCCATCTAGGTGATAGTGAAGGAAGTCCCAGCAGGAGAGCTGTGTAACAGGTTGTAGAACAATCAATTCAGATTAGAAATTAGCCCAGAGGACTTCAGGAGGTATGCTTCCAAAGTAAAAATGGAACTGGTGTTGTGCATTTACCTGCTGAAAATTATGTATGAGTCCAATAAGCCCAAATCAGAGATGTAATCAAAACACTATTTTTTTTTGTCTTCCATGTTGCTTCATAGCTTTTCAGTAACCCAATAATGCACCTCCTCACCCCACTGTGAACAACCTTTTTTCTTTTTCCTTTGAACAAAATAGATTGCATTTTCCAGCCTCTCTTGCAGTTAGTTACATGTGGCCATGTGACTGACTGTGTTCTGGCCAATAGAACTTTGGGACCTACCTCATAAAAATTTCTGACATCAGATGCTTCATATTCTTTTTCCTTCTGGCAGACTTCATGCAGAAATAACTCTGGTGGCCCAGGATGATGATGAAGCCATAAAGTAGAAAAAGACTGAGTCTCTGAATCACTGCTTGGTGCTTGAGGCACAGCCACCTGCCAATCAAGAACAAGACATTCCACGTGGTCCCAAAATAAACAGCTATTGTCATATCATGCAAAACATTTAGCAAATCTGTTCTCTGGAGTCTTGCAAGGGAGACCATGCCTCTACTCAGCCTATAGCTTTGGGGGAGGGTTTGGAAAACACCACAGCGCTAGACATTGCCATGTGATATCAACAAAGTCTTACTGAAAAGGAGGTGAACTCAGGAAAGCATTGGCAAGTTGAAAGCAGAAATGAAAGCAAATAGAGAAAGAAGTTTGAACCCTTGAATTTGAGACTTTCAATCTCAAATATATTCTCAACAATTAGATTAGAATATCCAGTCCCAAACTATAACTAAAATTCTGCATTTGGTTTAATATTCAGGCTCCACCCCCCACCTGTAGCAGACCGCTGCTTTCTGGGGGAGAGGAGCAGGTATTTTTGCTATCCTTCATGCCCACATATTCATCACTTGCAAGCTGTTATTACTGATGCTATGGGTTATGGGAATAGAGCTCAGTGGGAGGAAGGGAATAGGGGGCAAATAATTTCACACTAGCCCTGCTTCTGTTGTAAAAGAGGCAAATGTTTGAAGCTGATTTTCCTCTTTGGCTGCTTTGGTAATAACATGACTCCATTGTCCAAGTTAACCAACTGCCCCTTCTTTGCTCTAAATCTGTCAGTCCTATCATCTCTCATTCCAGAAAATGTATTTTGAGCTCTCCAAGTTGTCCCAGTGAAGGCCGTTTTGCAAAGGGTAGCACCCCACCCTTTCCCCTGGGAAAAGGTGAAACAGCCTGGCAAATCATATCTTCACAAATTATATCTTCCCCTCCAATTGCTTGGTACTTTTTATATCTGCGTTTTGGGTCCATCTGACTGGTGATTTGATATCTCCTTTTAAAATCTGAATTTTGGCTCAACACTTCTCTTGGGAATTTCATATTGCGATGACTTAGCTGGAATTTCCAATTTAACATACCATTACACTGTATTAGAAAAAGTTTTATCCCTCTCTTGGAAGAGTAGAGGGTTAATTATAGGCACTAAGAAACCGATTACATAATAGGGATGTTGAAAATTATGCAATGTTGAATTCTACATGAAACAGAAAGTTATATAAGAAAGGAAACTAACTGCCTTCTCTCCCATGCTATTCAGGGAAGGCAAATAATGGGGATGGGCCATCATAATCCTAAATATTCATAGCAAATCAATTTCATCTACCAAAAAGAAGAATGGAGATTATGGATTTAATTTGCCACAACAAATTGCCCATTCCAAAAATATTAAATAATAGCTAAACAAATTGCATTTCTTTGGGTAATTTGGTATCTTTAAAATAAAAGTTTAGGCATGGTTAATGAGCTCATTGTCCAATCCACTTTCTAAAATTAGAACCCTCCACTTTGATCTTTCTCTCTGGTCCATTCTTCCTGAGTGCTAACCATTCTCCAAGTACAGTCTCTCCTCGGTTGGTCCCATGGCTGGCATCCTAGATCACTGAAAGTAGGAATTTGTGGCCAGATTGTCACCTCACTCCTCAAATATATCATAAACCAAATGTAGGAGGAAAAGGAGCTCATTCACAAATAACAAAGGCTATGTCCTTAAAGGTTCCTGGCCTTTTAGCCTGCATCATATCCTTATTTTTCAGGTTAGGATTATCTGTCAGTCATAGTAAAGGATCACTGTTACCCCTTTTCTCAGCTCACATGGGCAGTCACTTTCCCCATTTTTTGTGACTGTGCTACTGTTAATAGCACATCCCGTATTACATTGGAATTGGTGTGTGAAATGGTATATTTCTTACTGTGAGAGAACTCCTTAAGGTTATGGATTTTTATTCAATTTTGTGTGCCCAGGTGTAAGAACAGTGCCTGGAATAAAGGGCTCTGTAAATGTTGAGTGAATGGATAAATGAAAGAAATAGGATATGATTCTTACTGTAATTGTTTATGTGTATATGTCCCTTCCTCTCGACTGTGAGTCCTACAAGGTATGAATTCTATCTTACCTATTCCAGTAGCCTTAGAATTTAGCACTGTGCCTAGTGCCTAACCTGTAGCAGTTGCTCAAGTTAAATGTTTGTAAAATGAAGAAATGAATGCATTAATTTATGAGATGTGCAAGAGCAAGCACTCTGTGCAGTCTGTGTCATCTGTGCTTTTGCTATACCAACTCTTGTCCTTATCTTTAGGGGCTCAAGACTAGTTGAAATAAAAAAAAATAGCTTTGGGAGTCTCACCACCTTTTAAAATACCAGTTTTGTTTATTTTAGATAACAATGTTTGCTTTCTCTCCTTTTTTTGTTTTCTCTTCTCTCTTCTTTACTTTTCTTTCTTTTTTCCCCGAGTTACCCAGATCTTTAATGAAGACCATGGTTATAAGAGCAGTTAGGATAAGCCTTTTACAGAAGTGTTGCTTTGGTTTATAAGCCCAGCTTCTTGGACCAGTCAATGCTGTTGGTATTGGATGTCTTAATGCAATGCCTGAGGCTTACAGATAAAAACACTAAAGAGCAAGGTTAACATATGGGCTTCCTTCCTGAATAATGCTTATTGCAGAATGTCCCTGGCAATACATAAAAATAGATGAAATATTAGCATTTTTCAAAGCCCTAATCCTATACCCACACAAGCGTCCACTCTTGTTTTAACCTCCGGCTTGGCACTGCTCCACCTCAGAAGTACACCTACCTCTACCTGGGAGCAAAATGAACAAATTGCTCTTCCTTGTTCACAAGACGGATTGAGTCTCTGAAGATCACCTCTCTGTTGCAAACTCCAAAATCACTCTCAGGCCTAAGGTCTGCTTCTCTGTACAAAAGACAAAAACCACCAGGAGGATAAATTTTTAAAATCAGATTGTTACGGGTAGTTGAAAATTCAGTCTGCCCTTCACTAGGGAAGAAGAAAATTTAACCTGCAAAGCAGGAGTAAAGGAATATTTTTAACACATCGAAACTGGCTAAATCTGTCACGCTCAATTGTGCAGCAGAGCAAAATGAGATGAGTGTAGTAGTGGCAGTTGAGAAAAATGGCTTTTCAAATTCAGTTTTTTTATGAGAGTAATTTAGGAAGTGCAGTATGGGAGTCATTAAGTACAAAACACCATAAATGTCAGTGTGAGTTGTATTCTGCTTTTGTTTGGCTCAGCGAGTGGCACAGCATACCTTAAGTCTGATGAAGAAGTTCTTCCGGAGGTTATAAAGCAGAAGCCTCAAGGCAAACCCTCCGAGCAGCACCACATTCCCCAGGAAAGGGTCCCTCAAACAGCGTTTGCCTATCTTGTTGAGGAGGCCAGGAGAGATCAGAGGAAGCCATAGCGTCCATGCCAAGAATGATGTGACACCCAGAACTTCTCAGTGGGCCAGCCTCAGACTTCCCATTGGAAAACCAAGAGGTGAGCAGGAGCAGCGAGCTTGTGGGAAATGACTTCAAACAGGGAGGCAGGAGGGAGAAATAAAGCTTGAACCATCAGGCTGTGACAGAAGTAAATGGGAGCCCAAACCCAGCTGTGGTTCAGACTCCTGTTTCCAGCAGTCACTGTTTTGGGGAGGCGATGAAAGGGAGAAAGTCTCTCCCACCCCCTCGCCTCTGTGAGCCTGCAAAGTTAGGGAGTGTGAAGTGTGACCCTTTGTAAATATTGGTTTGATGGTCTCACCAACTCTAGAGAGTTTAAAAACCAAGGAAATTTACTATAAATCTAAGATCTCAAGGAGAAAAATATTTTTATGAGTCCGTCTTTATTGAATAATTCTTGAGCCCAGTGCAGCATGACTGATTTAACCTCTGTCTAGATACTGAGAGGGGAGTGGCACATAATAGAAATAGAATCACAGTTATTTAATAGCTACTCACTATAAAGAAGAGATTTTTTTTACAAACCCTGAGAACGGGTTACAAGAAGGAGAACAGGCCCTGGAGATAAGGCAGCGGATCCCGCATCAAGGTCAGGACCTAACTGAAGGGAGACAGTGTTCTGGGCTAATCTTTACATTGAGGTTTAGATGAAGTAGATTCAAGTTGGTCAGACCTCCAGGATTACCCGTTAGAAGAAGCTGACTGGACTCTGTAGTGGGAGCAGTTATGTTGATCAAGGAAAGAAGAAGGCAAGATATGCAGTAGTCACTCTAAAAGAGACTACTGAGGCAAAGGCCTTACCCCCGGGAACATCAGGGCAAAAGGCTGAATTCATTGCTCTCATCAGAGCACTGGAGTTATCTAAAGGAAAGCAAGTAAACATCTATACTGACTCTAAATATGCTTTCCTACTACATGTGCATGGTTCTATCTGGAAAGAAAGAGGACTATTAACAACCAATATAAAGGACATTAAACATAAGCCAGAAATTCTGGACTTGTTACAGGCCATCCTTGACCCTACTCAAGTAACTGGCGTACACTGTCCTGAACACCTGAGAGAAAACACAACCACAGCAAAAGGAAAGGGAATAGCTGATAAAATAGCAAAAGAGGCAGCAAAAAGAAAACAACGAATGTCCCTAATACCAGCAGTAGACCTATCTCAGTTTCACCCAGAACATTCTGCCTCTGACCAGAAAAGGGTGGAGAAAGGGTAGTTCAAGGAGACGAGCAATAATTGGAAAATCAATAAACAAGAAATTATCCTCCTTCCTGAACAGCAAATAGAACCCATCATAAAATAAATTCATGAAACAACCCATTATGGGAGAGACTCTACTTACATCAAACCCTGGGTTATGGGCCCAGGAATACGCCCAGGCAGTTTGCAGAGTTACAGCTAAGCACTTTTTATGCCAAAGGAACAATCCAAAAATAGACCCCCACCCGAGGAAGGGAGGGAGACAGTATCAAGGACAATCCCCTTTTGAGAATTGGCAAATAGATTTCACCCAGATGCCAAAATCTGGGGGCTGGAAACATCCACTTGTATTTGTCTTTTTAAAAACATATTTTTATTAATTTCAAGGAGGAAGGGAGTGAGAGAGAGAGAGAGAGATAGAAACATCAATGATGATTGAGAGAATCATTGATTGGCTGCCTCCTGCATGCCCCATCCTGGGGATCGAGCCCACCACCCGGGCATGTGCCCTGACCAGGAATCAAACTATGACCTCCAGTTTCATAGGTTGAAGTTCAACTGCTGAGCCATGCTGGCTGGGCTCTACTTGTATTTGTTGACACTTTTTCTGGATGGATAAGAGGCCTGCCCCACAAGTAACCAAGCCCTTTTGAAGGACATAATCCCTTGGTTTGGACTTTCTAACAGTTTACAAAGTGACAACGGGCCTGCTTTCATTTCTGAAATCACACCAAAGGTCAGTAAATTCCTTAATATTACATGAAAGTTACTTATGGCCTGGAGAACACAAGCCCCCAGAAAAGTTGAAAAGATGAGTCACACCTTGAAGAAAAATATAGCAAAACTTTGTCAGGAGACTCCTCTCCATTGGGATCAAGTTTTGTTAAATGCTCTGCTTAGAATGAGAGCAGCTCCCCGAAGTGAGATTTGTTTGTTTCTATGAAATAATATATGGGCAGCCCTTTTAGGCCACTAAAGGAATGGAGGATATATATATCGATCATGATATCAAAATTAAAAACTATATTCAACATCTTAACCAGACATAGTCATAATAGAGATCTTTCTGTTTTGGGTCCATTACATCCTTTTGAAGGCAGAGACACAGTCCTACTCAAGACATGGAAAGCCAGATCCCCAGAGGATTAATTAGAAGAAAAATGGACTCAACCATGGGACATGCTCCTAACCACCCCAACTGCCTTAAAACCAGTGGGGGGTGAAGCCCTGGGTTCACCACAGCAGAGTAAAGAGAGCACTGAAAGGAGAATGGACAGCCCAACCCAAGGAAACACTGAAAATCGTCCTCCGAATAAAACAACTGCCTTAGTCTTAACCTTTTACCTGTTCCTCCAGGTATTAGGAGAACTCTATCCCTTTAAACAGGATGAAAACACTAGGGTATATTTATAAAGCCAAAAGTGTTCTGAATATTTCTGACTTTTGCCTTTCAGGAGGGACTTAGGTAGAACAGACTTTCACCTCTTGTCTTGTAGGGGTAGGTGCCCCTATAAGAAACATCAGGAATTATACCGACTTCATCACCATCGACAAGACTATAACCTACAATGACATTTCTTCTTTAGGACCCAGCACCTACCAAAAGGACAAGGACATGTTTTCCCTGAAAGTGGCGGCTGTTGCCCCAGTAGGGGGATGTGTGTATTTTTCTAACTGCTCTGAAAGTTGTTTCAGGTTACCTACGGATCATGCCATGAACTGTACCAGTGACTTTTCAATTGTCTGTGCTTATGGACATGTCAAGTTACCAGGTGGGTGGTTTCTTATATGTGGACTATCTGTTTATTCATATATACCAGCCAACAGCACAGGGGGATCGTGCTCCCTAGGAAGACTCACAATCTTCATGCCTCAGAGACATCTCAGCATCCAGACCAGGCGTGATCTCTCCACCTACTTTCTTCAGATGGCAATGACAATGTACAATTATGGAGTCCAGCTAAGTATATTTTCCTGACCATCTTTGTAATTCGGGTAATGGTAATCTCTCTAAACATAGACATGAGCAGACAAGCTTGCAATATGGTAAAGGCCATAAGTGCTTTATACCAAGAAGAGTTAGGATAAATAAGAGAAGCAATTCTAGAAAACTGAGCTGCCCTTGACTATTTACTCCTAAGGTATTATAATGGCTGCAAAGAATTTAAAGACTCTGTTGTTTTAATTTTACTGACAATTCTCAGTGTATAGAAAACAAACATCAGGTTAATGATATGATTTCTAAGGTTAAGCAAAAAGAAGGATTTTTTTTGCATGGACTTATCCATCCTAACTTTGTGGCTACCCAGGTTAGCTCTTTCTAGTTTTTCTCTTACTCGTTTTTCTAGTTTTTCTCTTACTCATTTTCTCTTACTCTTTCTAGTTTTTCTCTTACTCATTTTTGCAGCCTAACCACTTGCTGTTGCATCCAGTGCCTTTCTCTCCTCAAGTCCTGTATGTGTAGTGTCCATCACCTCGTACCTCTGTGAAAGCCAGAGATAATGCATTACAACAGCAAGATGTTTTCCATATGAAACTAATGTCATAGATATAAGCTTTTGAAACTAACAATGGGGGATGATAAGGGAGGGGCACATAATAGAAATAGAATCACAGTTGTTTAATTGCTGCCCACTAGGAGAAAATAAACAAATGGGACTACATCAAAATAAAAAGCTTCTGCACAATGAAAGAAACCATCAACAAAACAACAAGAAAGCCCACTACATGGGAGAACATATTTTCCAATGTTTTATCTGATAAGGTTTTAATCGCCAACATTTATAGGGAACTCATACAACTTAACAAAAGGAAGATAAACAACCCAATTAAAAAAATGGGCAAAGAGCCTAAATAGACCCTTTTCAAAAGAGGACGTACAGAAGGCCAAGAGACACATGAAAACATACTCAGAATCACTAATCATCCAAGAGATGCAAATCAAAACGACAATGAGGTACCATTTCACATCTGTCAGAATGGCTATCATCCTCAAACAATTAAAAATGGAACTCCCATTTGACTCAGTAATCCCACTTCTAGGAATATATTCCAAGAAATCAGAAACACTAACCAGAAAGGATATACGTAACCCCTATGTTCATAGTAGCACAATTTACAATAGCTAAGATTTGGAAACAGCCTAAGTGCCCATCAGCAGATGAGTGGATTAAAAAACTGTGGTATATCTACACAATGGAATACTATGCTGCTATAAAAAAGAAGGAATTATTACCATTTGCAACAGCATGGATGGAACTGGAGAGCATTATGCTAAGTGAAATAAGCCAGTTGGAGAAAGATAAATATCACATGATCTCACTCATTTGTGGACTATAATGAACAACATAAACTGATGAACAAAAATAGAACCAGAGACATAGATGCATCTGACAGATTGTCCAACCTATGAGGGGAGGCTGGGGGAGAAGGGGTAAGAGATCAACCAAAGGACTTGTATGCATATACATGAGCATAACCAATGGACACAGACAGTAGGGGAGTGAGGGCATGTGCTGGGGGGTGGGGGAGGCTGGGGAGAGGCCAATGGGGGGAAAAAAGAGACATATGTAATACTTTAAACAATAAAGAATTAAAAAACAAACAAATGAACAAACAAACAAAAAAGAAGATATTTTTTTACAGACCCAGGGAAACTGAAGGAGGGATTCCAAGAAGGAGAACAGGCCCTGGAGATAAGGCAGCCAGAGCCCAGATCAAGGACAGCGCCTGTCTGAAGGGAGGCAGTGTTTCGGGGCAAATCTTTGTAAGGACAATGAAAGAAGGCAGATTCTGGGAACTCACCAACATTATACTTTCCCCACCCACTCACCCTACATAAGAGCTTGTTTGAAATGAAATGTCAGAGCGGTATTTTCAGAGTTTTACACCTGCCATTCTCTCAGATTGCCAGCTATCTGATTAATAAATGCACCATACATATTCAACTACATCTCTACTTATTTGACTTGGGTAGTGGCAGGGAGCCAGGACCCTTTTGTGTCTGGTGTTAATACTTCAGATTTTTGACGAGCGTAAGTTCATCACATGCCTGGCCCTCAGAATAAAGCCTCCACCCTTCATATGTGTACATCAGCCAATTCCTTTTTTAAAAACCAATATTTCTCCAGCCCTGCACATCTCATCTAATCTTATCCCAATTCTTTTATATGGTTTTCTTTTGTAGACACTTAGTTCCTCTGAATATTGGCCATGGTTGTCTCACCTCTAAGCCTTTGCTTTTTAAAGTGTTTTTATGTGAACTTCAAATTGTACGTCATGGCTTAGTCACACTGAGCTAGGCTTCTAAAGTTTAGGTCAAGTCACCCTACTCTAGTCTTCCTCGGCTCACGTGAATGACCCCTTTCTGTAAATCTGTGGTCTCCAAACCACCTTCTGAGACAGCCATATCAACTCTCCCCTTTTCCCAGAGGTTTTCTCCACTATATTCTGATCTCCTTGGCAGCAGATTCCATTGTATCCATCACAGAGTTTTATTTGGACTTGTTTTTCTTTTGGAATTTTTATGTGCTGTGCGGCAGTGTATGTGTGCATACATGCACAACTTAGGGGAAAAAAAGAGATGCTTTCTTTTTCCTTTCTCTCATCCAAAGCACACTTGTTTATTCACGCTTCCTTCCACTCTTGGCAAAATTATCAGTGAACAACCACCACTACCCCCTTGCCCATCAGGGAGTATAAAGGGCAGACACCCTCCAGTCTGACACCATTTCCCTGTGCGGCTCCTCTGCTTCCATAACCTCAGTGCAGAGATGGTGTGGATACAGTTGGCTCAGCGGTTTCATGAGGTCAGCAGAATGGCTTACATACTCATCCGTGTCAACCTTGTAAGATGGGCTGGAGCAGAGGAAGAGTTTCCAGTTAGGAAAATATAAGGTGATAATTTACCATTCTTTTGTATTTAGTGAGGCAGAATCCACTTAAACATCATATCATTCGGTTAATGGGATCATGTTCACCTATTCATTCATTCCTGCAATTATCCATTCACTATCTCATCTGTCATATATTGAAATCTGTTCTGTGGGAGTAATTTTAGTAGGGAGGTATAGCCGTTACCTATTGCCATAATAATGCTGTATAGCAAATACAGAAAACCTCGGTATCATATAACAATATTTATTTAATTCATGAGTTTGTTCATCAGTGATTTCTGTTTTGTGCTTTTGGCTGAGCCAGGCTTGACTGATCTCAGCTGAGCTCACTCATTTATCTGTCATCAGCTGGCAGTTAGGGGACTGGCAAGGAGCCCCCTGGCCAGGAGAGGTGAGAAAACTATCTTTTTCATGTGGTTTCTCACTTCCAGCAGGCTAGCGTGGCTTATGCACATGATGGTGAGGATCCAAGACAATGATAGAAATGAACAAAACTTTTTGAGACACAGCCTCACAATGGTACTAAGTCACTTGCGTCCTATTCAGTTGGCCAAAAGTGAGTCTAAAGGAGAGCACAGATTCAAGTTATGGGTGGAGAGGATCACTTTAAGGGAGAATCTGCAAAGACACATTGCAAAGAGCATGGGGTTCAGGAAAGCCATTTGAGACACCAATACAATTGACCTACCACAGGGAGACAGACTGGCAGACCCCAATTTAGACAATAATGTGATAAGGACTATGAGAACATTATGTACACAGTGGTAAGAGAGAAATAGATTTACTTACAATGTTCTACCTTTTTAAAGGAACAACAGGAAGACAGAAGCCAGTAAACAATTTCTGCTCTTTTTCTCTCTCTCCTTTCCCACCAATACATACAAGTCTGGTGTTCAAGACTTGCCTGGGGCAGCCACTTTAAAGAAGTGGGACTGAGCAGTTTGAAAGTCGGCTCCTGTCTGCAGAGGTCATATGAATGCATTATTGTTTCTCTGGTGAAGACTAAGAAATGATGTATTTGGAAACTAAGCTCTTATTGACAACTTCAGACGTGTTCCTTGGTCTTCAGGGAAGACTTTTCTGTGTTATTTTTTGCTTTTGAAGTAAGTAATGGGCACTAAACTTCATTTCACTTTCTCATCCTGCATTTGTCACTTGGTCTCATTAGATTTCTGAGTCTCACTTGTCTCTGTGATTTAGACTCCCACGAACTCCCAAGGCAGAAATGGCTGCCTGCTATATTTTACAGAACTTAATCAATGCTAGGTGTGGGTTTAAATCAATGAGTCTTGCACTTGCTGAGTCATCCTGCAATTCAGCATCATACTAGTAACCTCTCAAAAAGTCAGTTGCTCTTTACCTTTGGAGGTTGGTATGGAAAAAGAGCCAATTAGAACTTCTCAACTGTGGTCCCTTTGGACATGGCTGTAGTCTCAGCAATGGACAGTATAGAAGCGAAGGGACGTGACTGCATGGTTGAGGGAATTAGCTTATCTTGAAGAACTGTTCTAAACTCTTGAGTTACAGTCTGTCTGTCCCTTTTTGAACTCCCAACACTATCCTAGTCTCATAAGAAATAACAAATTGACTTTTGATATCTTCCCCTCTATCTTTTTCCAGCATCCTGTAGTTTCCCAGTACCGGTCTTTTATCTCCTTGGTTAAGTTTATTCCAAGTATCTTAATTTTTTTGTTGCCATGGTAAATGAGATTTTTTTTTTTTAGTTTCCTTTTCTAAGAATTCATTATTGGGTATAAAAATACCATCAAATTCTGGGTGTTAATTTTGTGTCCTGCTATATTGCCAAATTCATTTATTAAATCTAGTAGTTTTGTGTGTAGAGATTTTAGGGTTTTCTATGTGTAATATCATGTAATCTGCAAATAATGACAGCATGTGCTACCTACATGACTTAATTTAGACCATAAGCAGCTCTTTCCAGTCCTAAAATATCCAACTATTACTAGAGTGCCCATATGTTCCAGTTTACCTGGGATAGTTCTGTTTTATCCCTGTTGTCCTGGCATCAATGAGTTACTTTAAAAGTGTCCCTGTTTTGATAATACATTATTTAGTCACCCTAGCTACTAATATAGAGTTTTATTACATTACATAGGGTTTTCAGTTTCCAAAATCCCTTACACTTACTTAATGGAAATATTATTTAGAAATCTAAAATCTCAAAAAAACCACCTTTATAATCTATTGAAAACAATTAGTAAGTCAGGATTTGATGAGTGTGAAGGAGGTAATGAAAGAGAGTTTTGTAAGGGAAATCACAAGGCCACCAAAGGCAAACTCTCACCTTCCACTGGTGCCAATTGTTCACTGTGGAGACTGGTCACCTGACAGGTGGTATGTGGCCAACAGAATGTTTATTGCTCAACTGTGTTCATAGACAAATATTTCCTCAGTCTCTAAACGGAAAAAGCCAATGCAACGTTAAAAGTACTACCAAGGCCTCAGGAATTTTTTTCTGTTAAAAAAATTCCATCAATGCTTTAATTGATTAGGTAATAGTTGCCCTTTTAAAATAATTTTATATGCATTCAAAATTTTAGTTTACTCATCAGCTTCTTTCTTCCATATTTATTTTTTTTCTTATAATTTTTGTTGACGAACATATGTAGTTTTACCTGTAGAGTTTTTCCACATTCAACCTGTTTAACATGTTCCTTTGTCCTGTATATTTCTTGTAAATTGACAGCTGGGTTTAAAAGCTTGTGCTTTTTCATTAAGAGGCAAATAATGACTGTCATTTTGTGAAGTTAACAGTCATTTATCTTTATTGACTGATTCAGGGGTCAAAAAACCCCTGTGAACCAAATTTGGCCAATTCCTGTTTTTGTAAATAACAGAACACAGCTAGGAACATTTGTTTATACATTGTCTATGCTTGGGCCTGCTCTGAAAACAGAACTGAGTAGTTTAATTGTGCCATGTGCCCTGCCAAGCCTACAATATTTACTGTCTATCCCTTTACAAGTTTGCTGATCCCTGGTCCAGTTCATTCATTGCCATTCAAAATGGCAATAATCCAGTTCTATATGTGTGTGTGTGTGTGTGTGTGTGTGTGTATGTGTAGAATCTTTTAAAATACAAAATTCTCTTAGAAATTGTACTGATACCTCCAATTCTAACATAGGATTACAGAATTACTTAAACTCTTCTATAATTTTACATTCTTTCTTAAACATCAACAATCCTGGTTCTTAAAAACAGGAATGATGGAATTTCATTTTGCCATAATTACTCACCTGCTTAATCCCATTTAGAATAACAGCTTAGTAATAATAAATTATAATTACTAATGATTTATCAATTTAATAAATTTATACATTATATAAAGCATATTAAAATTATGTTATAAATTTATATAAATTACAAAATTTAATTTTTAATTTATAAAATCATATCCTATCTAATAAAACAGTAATATGCAAATTGACCGTACCTTGGCTATGCCCACAGCCAATCAGAGCAAACAAGATGGTGGTTAATTTGCATACGCTGAGGGAGGGAGGAGTGAAGAAAGCAGAAAGTAAGGCGGCTGCGCGGGTGGGCGGCAGCACGGCTGTGGAGCACGCGGCCATGGTGGCCTCTGAGGTGGTGGTGGCAGTGTGCGGTGGGTGGCGGGTGGTGTGCTGCAGTGGCAGTGGGCAGGGAGCACAGCGGAGGCAGCGGGCGGGGAGTGGCAGGCGGTGTGTGAGGCTGCAGTGGCCTCGGAGGTGGTGGTGGCTGCGGGCGGGGCGTGGTGAGGCAGGTGGGCAGGGTGGGGCACAGCAGCGTGTGTGGCTGAGGAGGCGGTGGCAGCGTGTGCGGCGGGTCAGGGTGCTCAGAGGTGGTGGCAGAGGGCACGGAGGGTTGGGAGTGCAGGGCAAGGCTTGCAGCCGCAGCAGCTGTGTCCCCTGAGCAGCTGCAGAGGCGGAGGTGGTGGCTGTCTGGGTTGGGTGGGCGGGACGGATGGGAGGTGCCCCACCCGTTCTGCCCCGCCCGGCCCCATCCCGCCCCGCCCGCCGCAGCTGGAGAGGTGGGGGGGGGGGGCGGGAGAAGTGGCCGTGGTGGGAGGGAAACCTGCCAGAAGTCTTGCAGGAAATATTCGTGCAATGGGTCCCTAGTATATTATATAATATAAAACCAATATAAAATATATAAATATTAAAATAAATTATCCAACCTAATAATAGACAAATATGCAAATTGACCATACCTCCGACACACCCACAAAGCCACGCCCACAAGCCATGCCCACCATCCAATCAGAGCAAGTATGCAAATTAACCCAAACCAAGATGGCTACAGCCACAGAGAGCAAGGTTTCCTAGGTAACAGAGGAAGCCAAGATTTCCGCCTGCCCTTGTCAGGCCTAAGCCTCCACTCAAGCTACAAAGTTTCAATTATAGAAGGTAAACAAATTCAAACTGAATGGCGGCAGAACGGAGCTTGAGAGAGCAGGCCAGGGTTGCCACCTGCAACAGGGGAAGCAAAGCTTTCTGCACACCCTGGCCAGGCCCACCCGCTTAAGGCAACAAAGTTTCAATTATAACCCCAACACAAATGGCTGCCGGCCTCGGAGGGAGCCCCAGGTTTGGTTCCGCTCCAGGCTACAAAGTTTCAATTGTAGAAGGAAATTAAATTCCAGATACCAGGGCCTCCGCTTGGATTGCCAGGGGGCGTGGCCAGCCTGCAAACCACCACAGGCCCTTTGCTCAGGCCACCCCACGCCCCAAGGGAACCCCACCCTAATCAGGGACACCCTTCAGGGCAAACCAGCTGGCCCCCACCCCTGTACCAGGCCTCTATCCTATCTAATAAAAGAGTACTATGCAGATTGATCATCACTGCAACACACAATATAGCTGCCCCCATGTGGTCAAAGATCCTGCCCCCATGTGGACACAAGATGGCCACCACAAGATGGCCAGCAGGAGAGGGCAGTTGAGAGGCACCCAGCCTGCAAGGGAGGGCAGTTGAGAGGGACCAAGCCTGCAAGGGAGGGCAGTTGGAGGTGATCAACCCTGCAGGAGAGGGCAGTTAGGGGTGACCAGGCTGGCAGAGGAGGGAAGTTGGGGGCAAACAGGCTGGCAGCAGAGTGGTTAGGGGGTAATCAGGCTAGCAGGCTTAGAATCGGTTAGGGGCAATCAGGAAGGCAGGCAGGCAAGCAGTTGGGAGTCAGCAGTCCTGGATTGTGAGAGGGGTCCCTCGAGGGGTCCCAGATTGGAGAGGGTACAGGCTGGGCTGAGGGACAACCCCCCTCAGTTCATGAATTTCATGCACCGGGCCTCTAGTAATTAATAATGGTTTATTAATAATAAATGTATCACCACCAAATATTATTACAAAAACACAGTTAAACATTTTTTCATTCCCTAACCTGATTTGACTCAGTAGATAGAGCATCATTCTGTGTACTGAAGGGTCCTGGGTTCTATTCCAGTCAAGGGCACATGTCTGGGTTGCAGGCTCTATTCCCAGTAGGAGGCAACCAATCAATGTCTCTCATCATTGATGTTTCCAACTCTTTCTTCCTCTCCCTTCCTCTCTGAAATCAATAAAAACATATTTTAAAAAAGAAAAGATAAACATTAAAAAATCTTTTTCATGTGGTATCTTTATTCTTTTTGTAACACACTTTATTCTCTACCTTTTGAATTAAGCTATTGTCTTACTAATTTTCTGTCCAGTGAATCTGTCTATTTTTGAGAGATAATGTGTTGAAGTCTCCAACTATAATAATGGATTCACCTAGTTCTGCTTGCTGTTTACTCAGTTTTTGCTTCATGTATTTGGACATTCTGTTTTTTGGTGCATACAAAGGATTATTATGTCTTCTTAGAGAATTAATCTATTTCTTATTATGTAATGCCTCTCTAAATATTGATAACCTTGCTTTCTCTGAATTCTGCACTATCTGAAATTAATACAGCTACTTACACTTTTTTTTTTGATTAGTGTTAGCATGGTATATCTTTCTCCACCCATTTACTCTTGTCTTTTAAAGTCCTGAGTCTAGCATTTATGAAGATAGAAGTGAGGAAACTTGATATGATCAATTGGGCAAAGGAGATAAAAGGTAGAGGCTCAGTGAGAATCTAAGCAGAGAGGCAGAGAGAAGGAGAAGGATGCCTGCTTGCCCCATTCAGGCATCTCCCTCTCAGGCTCTTCTATAATCACATCTCTATTCCAATACCCACTAACTAAATAGCATTGTCGTGCAGATGAAAGTTGATGTTAGGTACTCACTCTCCTAAAAAGGAAGATAAAATAGAAGAGACCTAAAACTTTACTTTTGATTTAGTGGCTCAAGGAAGGTGAACTAGAGAGAAATGTCTGCAAAAGAATACTTTTACTCCCATAGCCATTATTTGTGTGGAATCCTTGATGGAAATTGCCTGCCTCCTCTAGGCTCAATTTCCAGAAGTTTGACAGAGATGAATTGGATATTACTTGAAATGCTTTTATAAAGATAAAATGAAATCTGGCCAACTAAAACTAAACTAAAGGAAACAATGCTTGAGGAAAATTGTCCCTCTTCAATAAAAATCCAACAACACATCTCTAGTCTCATTAATCACCACGGGAATCAATACTTTATTTTGTTTTTAAGTTTGCATCCATTTCAAAGTCCCAGCAATGCCTAGATCATTTAAAATAATTTTATTTAATTGAAGCTGCTTTTTCATGTTTTCCAAGTACTTATGAGAGACTCCTGAATCAATCAGTGATTTTATAAAATTTTATTGTTAAATTTGATAAAGATTGATTTATTGATTGCCACTAATGACAATACTTTTTGCTAAATCAAAAATTTTAAAAGTGGGCTTCACTTCCATCTGCCAATATCAGCATTTATGTGTCTGAGGTATTTTTCCACCATGGAAGCCATCCCTCTACCATGTGCATACAGACCAGTGGTACCATTGCTGGAGCATTGATATCTCCCAGCTCTAGAAGTAGACCTCAACCAACGACTCTGGAGAGTTTCTGTGTAAACATCCCATTTCTTGTGTCTCAAGGGTGGAATAATTTTGTTTTACATCATTTTCCAGAGTTAAGCTCCAGTTACTGTGGTAGTGGGGTTAATAAAACAGCCAATCAGGGTTGCCCTCCCTTCAGTTAGATGCCACTGTAAAGCCCCTTTAGGAATGAAAAACCTATCACTATAGCTGCAAGAAACCCTGCTAGCAGATAGTTCTTAGCCATCAGCTCCATTCAGGATTTTCCAGCCCCCTTCAGCTGGAAAAACAAAACGAAACATCTTCCCGAGAACATTACCCCTGTCACAGGGCAACTTGCATCCAAAGATTGATTTGCACAAGGATAGAAAAGCCTGACTCTCTCGAGCCCATTTGGGACAGTTATGAAAGGGCAATTCCAGGTCCAGTGTTACCTGAAAGCTTGGTTGAGGCTTCTTTGCCCTGAGACTTCGTGGCAGCCCAGTGTCTCCCTTTGCCCAATCCTGCCCCCTTCACTTGCCTTCTATAGGTGTAGGTCCCAAGGGCACTCCTTAATAAACCTTCAGCATACTACTCTCCATCTGCATTGATTACTGTGGATCCCAGCCAATAACAACTTATTTGTTTCATGGCTCCACTCCCCTGTTGCTATTCTCTCTGTGTCCAAAATTAATTGTCTGCACTAAAATTATTGTTTCACTTCTGCTTCTAAAGGCATTAGTAGTGAATGTGGTCCTACGGATCAGACTCTCAGAATAGGATTCTGGAATAGAATTATTGGATTATTTTTCCAGCAAGAAGGCAACTAGTGGTGGTGGTGAATGGAACTGTGACCCCCGCCGGCATGCTGTCGCATCATGATGACCAAGGCTGTCACCTGTGTGTTTCTCCAGTGGCTCCTGCAGGGTAGGGCAGGTGGGATGGAATGCATTTGCTCCTGTGATGTATCTAACATTATAAACACACTAGAGGCCCCGTGCATGATTGAATCATGCACGTGTAGGGTCCCCTACATGCTTTCGCTTTCAATTGCGGGGGAGCTGGGTGCCTGTCTGCTGGTGCACCAGGCCTTCAGCGTCCCGCTAGCCCAATCGGCTACCCCGGCCATCCTGAGTCCCATCCCCTGCGCCTCCCGCTGGCCCAATCGTGGGCGTAGCGGAGTGATGGTAATTTACATATTACCATTTTATTAGGTAGGATGGTTGTCATGAGATGAAAGAACTGTGGAATTGATATTAAGCACAATCCATGTGCTGAGGGTAGAAAATGACAGACTCAAGTTAATCTACCAACAATTTAGGGCATGCTGTGAAAGCTGTAAGGCCTGTAGACAACATTGAAGGGACTCTGACCTTTTGCACTAGGAGAATAAAATTGGACACAAAACTAGATTCATGGCCTGGTTATAAAAACAGCAGAAATGCAGTTAAAGTTTATTTCTTGCCTAGAGCCAGGGCCTCTGATAGAGGAAGGAATGAGATACTGAGACCTGGAATCATCGTCTAACTGGATGTGCCGGATTGGTTCCCACATCCCCTTCAAAGTTTTGGGACTGCATAAGACCCTCCCTTGATATAGGGAACAGATTCTTTTGCCTAGAGAAGAGACAGAAGCCTTATCTGCCTCAGATGCCTCTCAGATACGTCTTCAATATTTACTTCCTCTCATTTCCTCTTATTGTTTGTAGACCAATAACTGAGGTCAGGTCTTAGCATAACCTGACTGGGGATGTACTCTTTCTTCCTCTTGTCAAACAAAGTGGTTAATTGCCAAGAGAGTGACAAGATCTGGCTAGTATGTATCCATAGAAACTTAGAAATAATTAAGATACTAGTTGGGGCAAAGTTTATTAAAATGGCATCATTTCCGTACCCCGCAATTGATAGTCTGACAAGGACACTTGGGTCTGGTCCTAACACAGCCATGGGAATTGCTTCTGGAAACTTGAGGAAGAATGGTCTGTGCATCTTGAGTGAACAGATTCGGAGGCATGTATTTTAACCAGTTTCCTTGAAGAATGAAGCTCCAGGAACCACTGTAGTTGTTGGCTTAAAATGTACTTTTACTGCCTTCTTTCCCTTTGTATCTCTTTCCCATTCGTTAGTGGTGCTCCCTGCACGTCCAGAATAAGTACTCAAACCCTATCTGAGGATCTGTTTCTCTGGAACTCCAACAACAAGATCCAAATACATTCTCTTAAGTTTTCTGTTAATTGTGAGCCCAGGCAGACTGTGTGTACTTTTGTTAGTAATTTATCCCCTCTGGGTTTTAGTTCTCTTTCTCTAATATATGCAGACACTAATAGTATCTACCTCATCGAGATATTGTCAGTATTAAATAAGTCAACATTTGTAAAGCCCTTAGAACATTTCCTGACACTTAAGTTATTTGTTAAAATAATATTGAAAGTTTTCTTTTCTTTTTTTTTTCTTTTGAGGAAGTAATGGGAAGATTTATCTTTAAAACTGCTTTTATTTTCCTGAACATTTTAGGGAGTAATATTTTCTGCCTATGTTAAAGTAATTGGCTCTTCTTAACCATGCAGACTTTTGTTAGAAGTAACATATGTAGTAACTAAAATAAATGCAGGTACATTTTGTTTTGCTGAGTAGCAAAAAAATACATAATGTGTTGGCTTCTATTTCATGTGCAAATTATCGAATAAATGAGTGAATTATAGAACTTAAGATTCATCAGGCATTGTTGATAAACCTTAAATTCACTATGGGGGATCCAAGGAAGTCAGAATTTCACAGCAAGTTTAAATATGCTGTGAACATTAGCAGGTGCTTTTATTGCTTTATCTCTGCAGGCCCAAGATAGAAATGGCCCTCAAGGGATAAAAATAGGTTTTCATGCTGCAGGCATGAGAAGCTTTCAGAGGTATTTTGGAAACCTTTCTCTAACAGGTTCCCAAAGTACATTTGCCAGTAGTCTTAGAGGGCTTGAGTAAGAGGTTTTAATTAGAACTCTCCTTTTCTAGAGCAAACAGATATTAGATTCAATTCAATGATTTAGCTGGTTGTAGAGTTATGTGAGCCGTCTGGGACATTGTACAGGGAAATCTCTGTTCTCATTTATACACAACCCCAGAGGTAACAATCTGCCTGTTTTAAATTCAGGTTTCACCCCTGTGACTTCAGCTGGTGGTTGATAAGGAGGTTGACTTCAGTGTGACAGCTCAGGCTCAGTTCGATTTATTGTGTGACCCAGGTTGCTAGGACAGAGGAAGTTTGACTTGTTTTGGTTGCCTCCTGACAAGGTTTTCCTGACTTCATTCCTAGCCAAGCATCTGAGCCACTTTCTTTCCCCAGTTGTTTTCAGGAATTCTGCACTGACAGCTTCATCAACACATGTTTTTCCTCTTTTCCAGAGCTCCTGCTCCTGCATTTCAGCACTGAATGAAGACTTTCTCCTGTCTCCACTGGGCTTTTCCCTCTGCACTACGTCTCCCAAGACCTCACCAAGGATCCTGAGGACTTATATTTGAATATAGATGGTAAGAGCTTGCCAAGCTTTAATATCTGGCTTCATTAACTTTCTGAACTTTTTACATTACAACTTATCCCAATCCTATCACTCTCTCTTTATAGACTACGTAGACATGTAACTCTTGTATTTATCTCCAGTCTCATGCTTAATTTGGTTCCCAAACCAAAACCTCTTTAAACTCCAGTCAACTGAACGTTCTTTTTGAGAATTTTGTCATTTCCCCTTTACACGGTGGTTCTCAACAGCTTGCTGTTTTGCCTTTCAGAGGACATTGGAGATGTCTAGAGATGTAGTTGATTGTCACAATGGAGAGAGGAGATGGTGCTACTGGTATCTATTAGGTAAAGACTAGAATGTTGTTAAAAATCATACAATACACAGACAGCAGTAGCATAAATATTGGAAAGCCACTCACCATCTCCATACCACAGTCACAGAAGATACTTTCCTCATCTCAGTCATTAACCTTAATCACCTATGCACAATCCTTATTGCCATGTAAGGTAATATAGTCACAGGCTCTGGGGATTAGGATATGGATTTGTGGGGGATAGGAATTATATCTCTCTCTCCTCCATTTCTTCCATTCTCTCTTCTTGAGATCTTAATAGGTGGCTATTGCTTATTTATATCCCTTGATTTTTCTGTTACATTTTCTTCTCTTTGACCCTTTGCTTATTTTATGCCTTGTCCATTTATTTTTAAATTAAATTCTTAAAAAATATTACACCAGCATTGTTAAGAAGTTAATACCCTGCACCCAGTTCCTCCTGTTTCTGACATCTTACATTTGTATGGCACATTTGTCACAATTAAAGAACCATTATCGATGCATTATTGTTAACTAGAACCCATACTTCATTTGGATTTCCATCATTTTTTTTTTCTGATGTCCCTGTTATTGTTATTTATTAATGTCCCAGGATCCCATCCAGGACACCAGATTCCATTTAGTCATCATGCCTTCTTAAGATCCTCTTGGCTGTGACAGTTTCTCAGACTTTCCTTGTTTTTGATGACCTTGAGAATTTTAAGGCGTAATAGACAGATATTTTGTAGAAATCCCCTCAATTGAGATTCGCCTGACATTTTTCTCATGATTTGACTGGGGTTATAGGTTTTTAGGAGGAAGGCCTAAGGAGATAAAATGCCATTTCCTCACATACTATCAAGAGTATGTACTATCAGCATGACATTACTGTTGATATTAACTTGTTCACCTGGCAGAGGTGGTTTTTGTAGGGTTTCTCCCCTGTGAAGTTCCTCTTTACCCCCTCTTTCCATCCTTCTCCTCTTTTATGTGCTCAGCTCACACGTAAGAAGGGGGAGTTCAGTTCTGCCTCCATGAGAGTGAAGTATATTTACATGAATTCTTTGGAATTCTTCTGAAAGGGAGATTTGTTTGTTTCTACCCATTTAATTATTTGAACCATCATTTTGTTGTAGGCAGTAGGAATGGCACCCAGTGTTAGACCAGTGAGGTCAGACAGAACCTGGGTTCAGCAGCCTCAATACTTGACTCTGGCTAGGAAAGAATTCAGAGCCAAGACCCAAACTGTAAGAGAACATTTATTTATAAAATCAGAGGTAGATGAAATAATTTGTAGAAGAAATGGGCTTAGGAAACCAGTTATAGAGGTAAAAGAAGGGCCCTTGGAGCTTGGGAGTGAGGAAGCTGTTGGTAACATGCCTGGAAGGAGGATGAGGGGAGGGAGAAGGGAAAGGGAAAGGTGCAGGCATCTCCTGGGAAGAAGAGCTCCCTGGGTCCTCTGTCCTAGGGGTTTTAAGGGTGGAGATTTTAGGGGAGGTCCCAGGGAAAGAAGGCCTTAATAGAATATTCAGCAGCTTTCCAGGTGTGTCCTTTCAGGGTCTAGGTCTCTATTGATTGATTAGTGGGCACCAGGGCAGGGGTCATTATCCAATGCAGTTGGTCCTGAGGTCAGCCTTGGGGGTCACTGGTCGATTTTGCTGCTTTTCTGGTCTTGGAGCTGAAATACAACAGAGGCCTAGATGTTATCTATAGCAAGGAAGGGTCATGAGGTCCAAATTGCATGACCAGATATATGTTAGGGGAGGAAAGGTCACCCTGGGGGTGAGGTCCCACCCTACAATTTTCCTTTGCTAGGACTCCAGGGCCTTCTGCCCTGGTGACTTCTGAACCTGGCCCGTCATCCTTGCTCTGCTCATGTCTATCTAACTGCCTATCATAATTTATTAATATTTTTATGAATTCATGAATATTTATTTTATACTTTGTGTTATAATTCTATATTACTTTATTTTTTATGCAACATTTTCTTCCTTTGGTTATTGGGGAATTCTTTTAGTCAGCTCCTATGTCCCTGTAGCATACCCCCATCATTGTGGGGTCGTTGTTTGTTGGTCTGTATGCTGGTGTTGGAGCACGTCCTTAGTTTCTATCAATTCATGATCCTATAGGTTTATCTTGTACAAGAGGCCTGGTGCACAGATTCATGCACTGGTGGGGTCCCTTGGACTGGCCTGTGGGGATCGGGCCGAAACTGGCTCTCTGACATCCTCTGAAGGGTCCCAGATTGTGAGAGGGCACAGGCCAGGCTGAGGGGTCCCACCAGTGCATGATTGGGGCTGGAGAGGGACCGCAGGAGGGCTCCAGGTCATGTCTGGCCTGTCTCGCCCAGTCGGGATCAGCCAGACCCCAGCAGCAAGCTAACTTACTGGTCAGAGCATCTGCCCCCTGGTGATCAGTGCATGTCATAGTGACTAGTTGAACGAATGGTTGGACACTTAGCATATTAGGACCACCCCCCCTCCTTGCATATTAGGTTTTTATATATATAGATACTTTCTGCCCTAATCCTAGTACTGGTCATTTCTCCAAAGAGCCTGCATCCTTTTATTGGAAAATTATATGAACAAACCAGACCTTTGCATTAAATGTGCTTGTCACTACTGGTGTGTTTATGCTTCTAGGTCCTCTCAGCTGACAGAACAAGAAAATATACGGCACATGTCTGTATAAACATATATCTGTACATATTTCTATAGGTAATCATCTGTATTTATATTAGCTAATGATGAGTTTATACTGATGTCCCCAACTCTATTCCATCACCACATGAATTATTCTAGCTTACTCCTGTTTCTTTTTTTAAAAAACTATTTTTATTGATTTCAGAGTGGAAGGGAGAGGGAAAGAGAGATAGAAACATCAATGATGAGAGAGAATTGCTGATTGGCTGCCTCTGCACACCCCACATTGGGGATCAATCCCACAACCCTGATTATGTGCCCTGACCAGGGATTGAACCATGACTGCCTGGTTCATAGGTCAACGCTCAACCACTGAGCCACACCATTTAACTTCCCACTCCAACAGTGAGAAACCTGAATCCCACCAAGACCATTTTCTTTGACCACTCAACATCTAAACTTCTTTTGATTGATAATTGTACTCGTATTTTCCTCTGGAATCCACCCTTCTTGCACTCCAGTACATATAATTTAGTGAAGTGGGTCCTACTTATTGGAGTAACATTTGCATTCATTTACTTGGCCCTCCCTAATTAGCACAACCATTCTCCTTGGCTATGGGTATTGATTCTGTGAGAGATACATGGCTCAGGTTAGTCCAAATTTCAGGACTTCTGCTGGAGTAACTTGGAAGAGAGATTTTCTTTCTGCTGACCTTAAAGCTGTGATCAGGCAAATCTAATCACAGGGGAAAGCCTGCTGGAGAAAGATGCAACAGAAAGGAAACGTTGAATAGAGATAGCTTCCCCATGATATCATCTGAGACCTGGATCCAGTCACACCTCTCCATGAACACTTCCTTTATGAACCAGAAACTTCCTTATTTGGCTTAAGACTGTGATTTGGGTTTTTTCCACCTGTAGCCAGAGTCTCTGTGTCCTGTACCCACTCAGGCTTAAGTAGCTTTTATTAAATTTATGATCCTCAGGCACTGGAATGCAACACACTCATTAGTATGGATAATATCCTTTCAAGCCATGGATTTCAGTAAGCCCAAGGTTAACTCTTAAACCCAAACACTAGCACTTCTTTTGTGTGGAAACTAAGTAGAAATTTTATGTTGACAGGACAATTTTTAATTCAGGTCACTAGAAAATAAAAGGCCATGTTTGTTTTTAATAATAAATTGGAGCAAACTGAAAATCATTGAACTTTTGCTTCCCCCCTCCCTTATGCACATATTCTTTTGTCTTCTTTTTTCAAATTACCATTTGTCTGTGAACATGTAAACTCTCAGGTGCATCATTTGCTTCTCATTATATTGTTTTGCAATCTGACGTCATTTTTAAATCCTGCACTTACAGAGAAAAAGTGGCATTTAGCCTGAGTTCTTGGTATTGTTTATATCTGTTTAGCTACATATTGACATTGGAATATTTAGAATAAAAAGCAATACACATCTAGGGTAATTAGAGTTTTCATTATCTCATTGACCTCTATGCCATGTGTGGAATTTCTGTCATCATTTAAAATTTTTGTTTGTTTCCTGATTTGAATGTTTGAGCTAATGCTCAACTAGAGGCAATCCTATCTAATAAAAGAGTAATATGCAAATTAACCATCACTCCACGACAAAACGGTGGCGCCCATAGCCACAAGATGGCGGCTCCCAGTCCTCTAAGCCTTGCCAGAGTTCCCCAGTCCCAGGGAGGGCTGCTGCTGAGAGCCGGCAGCATAAGTGGCCTGGTAGAATGCTGCCCAGAGGCCCTCCTGACCCTTTATAAAAAACAAAAACAAATTCACTCCCCATGGAGTGATCCCACACACACACCTGCAGCCTGGTGTCTCAGCCTGGGAGGGGAACGCAACCCCACAGAGTGATCCCCTCCCAGTGGCAGCCTGGGGTCTCAACCACTGAGTCACACCAGCCAGGCAGATATGGAGAAATCTTAAATGTTTCTTTTTTAAAAATATATTTTATTGTACAGAGAGGAAGGGAAAGGGATAGAGAACTAGAAACTCTGATGAGAGAGAAACATTGATCAGCTGCCTCCTGAACACTCCCCACTGGGTATGTGCCCCCAACCAAGGTACATGGCCTTGACCAGAATCGAACCTGGGACCCTTGAGTCTGCAGACCATTGCTCCATTGACTGAGTCAAACCAGTTAGGGCTGTCCAATATATTAAAGAAAAAACCCTATCTAATAAAGAGGGAATATGCAGGGGAGGGCATTTGAGGGTGACCGGGCTGTCAGGGGAAGGCAATTGGGGATGATTGGGCAGGCAGGGGAGCAGTTAGGCGTGGATCAGGCTGGCAGGGAAGTGGTTAGGGGGTGATCAGGCTGGCAGGCAGAAGCGGTTAGGGGCAATCAGGCAGGCAGGTGAGCAACTGGGAGCCAGCAATCCCATATTTTGAAAGGCCCATCGGACATCCCCTGAGGGGTCCCAGATTGGAGAGGGTGCAGGTTGGACTGAGGGACAACCCCCCCCCCCCAGTGCACAAATTTCATGCACCGGGCCTCTAGTGTTTGAAATAATTCTCAAACTTTAGGATGCTAACAACAGTTGAGGGAATTGACCAGTTATTTGTTTCTTTTGACCAAGTAGGGGAATTCTTTTAGTCAGCTCCTATGTCCCTGTAGCATACCCCCATCATTGTGGGGTCGTTGTTTGTTGGTCTGTATAGGAAATGCCAGTGTTAGGAGGTTACATTTATTCATGTCCCTGCCATTTCCCTCCAGGTGGAGAGATATCCATCGCTGTGACAGCCCTAGCCTCTCTGTGCCCTCACCCACTCAGGCCCCTAAGATTCACCTAATGATGAGTTTGGGAGGTGGCGGTGCCATGCATTGCATGCATTGCTCTTCCTTTTCTGCTGCTCTTTTCTCCTAAGCGCACTCCTCTGGGAAGCAAGTGGCCTTTATTATCTCAGCCAATCAGGATACAAGCGGCAAAGTCTCCCTCCCAAACAGTCTTGCCTGAACTATGCCTGTTACTGTTACCTCTCTTTATAAGCTTCAGGTGACTATTCTAAGTCCTTCAACTATTTAAAACTATTCTGATCTCACTAAGAGTGCCCTTATATGCAGTCAGATCTTTGAAAACAAATACACTTCTTTTTCTGATATTAACTATAACTCTACCAGTTTAGGTGGTAGGTAACACCTAAAACAGCAGCAATAGTAAACCTCTGTGCCCCAGTCAATGGCAATGAGGTCTAGTGAAACCTTGCTTCTAACTTCTTTCACCCCATGTATTCCCTGTTCAAAGATGTATCTGGAAATGCACGATGGCAGCGTTTGCCTTAGGCCAGGTGCTGTGACTCCTGGGTGTGAGAACATCTTACAGATCCTCCCTTTACTTTAAGGAAAAGGAGCTGATGATACTGACTGTACATGATCAAGACATGAGGGAAGCATAGAAGGAAGTCATTTTATGAGCTGAGTCAGCCTGGATGCTGTGGAGAAGGAAGGAAACTTCATTAATGAAAGACAGAGCAAAAAGGATGGGAATTGATAGGCTCACTCACTCAAGGAATCATGGGTAAATGAGGTGAATTATTTAGAGATGACAGAAGAAGAAATGTTGCAACACACTTCTGTTTTCTTTGTTGATATATATTTTAAAGTACGTGGGGGATGAAGAGGCTCACTCTAAAACTGTGCTCGATAGTCTATAAATTAAATTAGAATTAAAGACATACAGTTGACAATGAGTTTTTTTCCTATTTTTATTCTATTGCCTTTGCAATGTAATTATGTAAGAAGTTTATAAAGCAGCCAATTTATATCAGATTTCCTCTCGACCAGTCAATGGTAGAAAGGGTAATTATGCATGTCTATAACAACTCCCTCCATTTTCTAAGTGGTTCTGGAGAGTAGAATACATGAAAATACCTCAGAATCAAATCTGGACATTCTGTGGAATATTAAAAAGGGGCATGTTTACCATCCATCCCCTATGCTGCTGAGGTGGTCCATCTAGCATTGTCCAGAGATTTTTGGAAAAGAGAAAATAGTTGGATCTCTGGGCAGCTCTTACCCTCAGGTTAATTGGATGTGTAAACCTTTAGAATACCTAGAAAACCTTCTACCCACTTTTGAGTGAAACACCCTGCCTATCAACCCTGAAGGAAGGACAGCCCTGTGACTTTAATGATTCTTATCCCTATTCTAAAGGGATGGAGCTCGTTAGATTTAGATTACTAGATTTAGGGAGAGTAACTGACCCAAGGTCAGGCTAAGACTGGCCAGAGTGCTGTTATCTGTGTGGTTTACTTTAAGAAAACAATAAGCCAATGATTCTCTGTTTTAGGAAATTGAAGTAAGTTTTAGTTGGCAATGTTGTTTGAGGTTGAAAATTGGGCCATGTGGCCATAATGGACAGCAACAATGTATACCCAGAGAAGCATGTTGGCAGAGATTGAATGGGTATGCAGAGAATCAGAGAAAGACATCAAGTTTTGACACCTGGAGAAAGACACCATGAGAGATAATTGAGACTGAAGGAGTGTCCAGTCCCTGGAGTCCCCTCAGTTGCAGGTGGTACCCTATTAATGTATGTGCCCATTCCTGTTCATGGGTCTCCTTTCAATACGTCCTCTTTTCCTGAAGTTAGTTGAGCAGATCTCTGTCTCTTGAATCCAAATACCAGATTATATTTTCAACACAAAATGTTTATTGTTAAATGTTCCCTCAGATGTCCCCAGTTTAGCTCTAATGGAAAATTTGTACTTCCTTTTTATGCATAAATGAGCAAGGCCACAAATTATGTTCTTATTCAACAACATTTTTTCAGTATTTTTAAAAAGAAATATCTCTGCTATTTCAGGCTGTTAGGGAAGTTTCTATTGGAACGTTCAGTTAGGGAATGTTATATGTATTTTCTTTGGCCACAAAATCTAGTGTGATAAGTGCATATTTTTTCAAAATTTCCCATAATTGAATTTAACATGAGTTTTCACTATTCCTCATGTCAGATCACTGAATCTGGTCAAGTGTGTAGTAAACTCACTCACGTTGATGTTTTCTAAGTCATTTCTGGCTCCCCTCCCTCAGTGGTATTTATGGCTTAAGAGGCACTGGGCTACTGCTGCTGTGTGGGTTCCCTGCTGTGCAGCATGTCCTGTCTGGACTGTTGCTATTGATACTCATTCTTGTACCATTGAGATGTCCCCAGACATGTTTTAGTCCCTTTATGTAAAGCATAGGTCACTGCTTCTTAAAATGTAGTGAAGGATGATTCCTCTTCCCGCCCCCCCTCCCCTCCATACCCCCGCCCTGCACTCCTGATTTTTTTTTGTTAACCAGTCCTAGTATGTAGCTCATAAGATGTGCAACTCAACACACGAATTTGAAACTACCAATTGGTCTATGCCCTTTTCAAAAGGGAAATCGCTAAACCACCCCTCCCCCTTCTCTGCTTTTGGAGGCCCAACCTCTCCTTGCAGCTTATCATGCCTACTACCCACCTGTTTGAGTTCTGGGATAGGTGGGGACACCAGGCTCTTCTCAGGGATTTACCAACATCTAAACTCTCTTCTCCTCCTCCTTTTAAAATCCCTTCCTATTTTATATTAGGCAACATTTACTTAGTATTGGGAGTGGAGGTAGGGAATAAACTGGCTCTTAACCTCTTTTATTTTTAGTCTTTCATTTATAGAATATGCTTTATGCCTTTACTTCTTTAAGGCTTAATTTTGAGAAACTGAAAGACAAACAAAAAATATCTTTTATTTTATGCCTTCAAATATCCTCTTTGGTAAAGCCTTCTCTCTGCTGTATATTTAAGTGTTTATTTTTAAATTCCAAAGTCAAGATTTTTTTTTTCTGTTTCTCTGTATTCAACTCTATTAGTCCTTGGCCAAACCAATGAAGTCCCTTGCATGGGGAGTGGTTAGAAATTTCAGGTAATTTCACAAAAATAACCTTTCTTGCAACCTCAAAAATGTTATTCAGAGAAATCTGCCTTTTGCAGTGATTTCCTACTTCTCACTTTTCAAATCTCTAGGTGAGGATTTCTAGAAAGGTGTTGCTCTGATATAGAGAACCTGACTCCAGTCTTCCTTCTTAAGCACCTTCTGCATGGGGCATAACTGATGGACAGCTCCTGCGGCCACATTGTTGGATCCGCACACTCACATCAGGCCACACTTCCCTGAGGCTGCTCCCAGCTAATGACTAAGCACCATGGAGGTACCAGATTGAGGAATTCCTGTACTACTGAGATTCCTCCAGTGGCCAGCTTTGGTCTGTAGTCTCAGCCAGACTCCTCATTAGCCTGGCTTTCTTACAACTCTGCTGCAGTCAGAGGATATTTCTACACAATCTTTCCTTTCCTCTCTTCTTTGCCAGGCACGAACTCTGCAATATCTATACTAATAAAATGGTAATATGCTAATTAGACTGGACATCTTCTGGACATCCTTCCAGACAAAGCCATAGTGACAGGGGCCAAGGCAGAGGCGATTAGGGGTGATCAGGCCGGCAGTGGAGGGCAGTTAGGGGCGATCAGGCTGGCAGGGGAGGGCAGTTAGGAGTGATCAGGCCAGTAGGGGAGCAGTTAGGGGCATCAGGCTGGCAGGCAGAGGCAATTAGGGGCAATCAGGCAGGTAAGCAGTTAGGAGCCAGCGGTCCTGGATTGTGAGAGGGATGTTCGACTGTGGGATCGGGCCTAAACCAGCAGTCAAACATCCCTCGAGGTGTCCCGGATTGGAGAGGGTGCAGGCCGGGCTGAGAGGCACCCCCATGCATGAATTTTGTGCACCGGGCCTCTAGCTGTCTGAATATTCTCCTTGCCTACTGCTGCACTTCTCCCTTCATCCTCCAATGATACTTCCATAAATGCATCTCTTGCGCTTATAATCATGTCTTGATGTATATTCCTCAGTAGACACAAATGACACAGGTTGGTAACTTTTATAGTCCTTCAAATCCACTGGGTTAAGACACAGAACCCTGGTCTTCAAATAAAAGATCATGGGAAAGGCCAAGAAGTAAACCAAGGTATGAACTGCACTTTTCTGATGGAAGTGAGTATGGGTTTCTTGGACCTGGGTGGGTTCTGAGAGTGTGCCATAGGGCTTCTAGATTCTGGGAGAGTTGGAAATGTTAGTGCTTACTACTGTTGGTACAGGTGGAACTGGTGTATGAAGAAAATGTGAAGGGAGTCCATGCATTGTTCCTAACCCATCTGAGGCTGTAATAGGTTTTATTGTACTCTGAAGGAATAATTGGTTTGAGTCCTGATTGTTCTAATAAGCTCATTATTGGGGGCCCTTTGGACAGACATGTATGCCTTAGAATGGTCCTGATATATTGCTTTCCTTCTCATGTGATGGGCAAGGGGAAGAGTTTGTGTGACATGCAATTCATGTTATTGATGTATCAGCTAGCTTACTTTTGAGTTTCCCAGGCCTATTGAAAATAAATTAGAGAATTATTGGAATACCAGGTAATCTCTGTTCAGTAAGATCTAATATCTTGTGGGTCATACTACCCTATTCTTAAAGTGATAGATCACCTGTGTGAAAATAAGTTTAGTGAAAGTCTATCAATATGATGTTACTATATATTTTTGTGAGAAAGAAGTCAAATGTGATAGTTAATTTTATGTATCAACTTGATTGGACCACAGGGTGCTCATACATTTGGCCAAACATTATTCTAGGTAAGTCTGTGAGCATGTTTCTAGGTGAAATTAACATTCAAATGGATAGACTAAGTAAAGATTGCCCTGCCTAATGTGGGTGGATATTAACTCTTATCAGATATATGATTTTCAAATATATTCTCCCCTTCCATATGTTGCCTTTAATTTTGTTTATTGTTTCCTTTGCTGTAAAGTAGGTTTTTAGTTTGATTTTGGTCCCCTTATTTATTTATTTTTATTTGTTGCCTTTGCTTTTGTTGTCAAATTAAAAAAAATTTTCCACCCAGTCAATTGAAGGTCTGAATAGAATAAAAAGTCTGAGTAAGAGGCAACTCCTCCTGAATGACTGCTTAAACTTGGCCATTGTCTTTCCAGTCTTGAAACTTGGGCTTTTCTTGAGTCTCAAGAATGTTGGATTTTGCACTAGAATTTATATTATCAGCTATCCTAAGTCCAGGCTTTTGGACTTAGACTAAAATTAGACATTGGCTCTCCTGGGTCTCTGGCTTCCAGATTGCAGATCTTGGGATCTCTCAGCCCCTGTAATTTTGTGAGACAATTCTTTATAATAAATCCGTTTATACACCTAGCACAATGTTGGGCAAATAGGTGTATTTCTGAGTAATGTAATATATAGAATACTAGAGGCCCAGTGCATGAATTTGTGCATGGATGGGGTCTGGCCGGCCCACCCCCAATCAGGGCAAATTGGGGCCAGGCCTGTCAGGAGGAGGAGACAGCAGGAGTTTGGCCGGCCGGCCGGCCTGCCCCAATCAGGGCCGGGTGGGCTTCGGGGAGGGACCATGGGTGATTGTGGTGTCAACTAGGGAGTGCCAACTAGGGGTGGGGCCAGCCGTGTGGAGGTGCTGTGAGCAGGGGGCCAGCTAGCCCCACCCCCAAATGGGGAGGGGGGGCCGATTGGGGGTCAGCAGCTTGGAGAGGGGCTTTGGGAGGTTGGCTGGTCAGCCCCACCCCATGATTGGGCTGGTTCACTAGCCACAGTGGGCATCATAGCAACCGGTCATTCTGGTCATTCTGGTCATTCGGGTCATTATGGCATTCTGGTCTCTGGCTCTTTATATACTAGTGGCCCAGTGCACTAAATTCATGCACTCGGGGAGGGGGTTCCCCCAGCCTCGCTTGTGCCTTGTCACAGTGTGGGAGCCCCGTGACCCATTGCCCCAAAGAGGTAGGCCCCACCCACCCATCCTTGGCTCCTTGATGGATTGCCCCAAAGAGGTAGCCCAGAGCCAGGGGAGGGCTGAGGATCCCCAGGCCGGGGCCACGTGGAGACCTGTGGACCCTTGGCACAGGTGTGTGGAGAGGCCCCTACCTCTCCCCGTCCCCGTCCCCGACGCTGCAAGTCCCTGCCCACCCGCACCTGCTGCGCACACAGCCTCCAGCTGATCGGTCGTTATGCATGAGGGCACCCCAACCATTTGCATATTACTCTTTTATTAGTATAGATATAGATTTTATATATATGATCTATATATCTGATATAAATCTGATCTATTTACCTACCTATATTCAAAGAAACGGAAAGAAGTCATTGGTAAATATTTGAAAGGTGAAGTGGACTCTTGGATTTTCCTTCCTTTGTATTTTAACTTATTAAGATCCAGCAGGGAAGTAATCCAGCAAGAGATGCAATGTTTATCTGTAAAGCAGGGAGAAGTGAAAGGAGCAAAAAACAAACAACACAAAAAACACACACCAGAAGTAGGCAGATAGAACATATATGTAGGGAAAGAAGATTGTGAGAATTATGTAATAAGTTACAAGTTTGATAACATCTGGATTCCCAAGTAACAAAAGAAAATGATGAGACTGAAGATCATCATTCAAAACAAACCTTAGGCCTTTAAAATATGATTGATTATTAAGATGTTCACCTAGTGGCTTGGTGATTTTTAAGAAGCCCACTACATTGTTTAGGATAAAAATGGATTTAGTTAGATCTTCATAAGGAATGGTTTCTGTGCTCTTGGTCCAGCACAGTAGATCAATAATGGAAGATTTGCAGCTACTATTTAGCCTGCATCCTATTTTATATTGCAATTTAGCAGCATAAAAAAGACCATTGAATAATCAGTATGTTTAAACAAGTAAGCAAACACTCATTTTTTTTCATGATAGAAGAAATAAACAAGAGCGGTATTAACTATCTGGCTAAAATAAATTATAATGAATGCAAACTCATTACTGTTGAAATCAATGAATGCATAGCAGAAGGTACATTTATTGAAGTCAACATACTTAATTACATTTGGAGTAATAAAGAGAGTAGGCAGGAAGTCCAATGTCTCTAGAGCCTAAACATTAATTTTAATCTAATTTTCTTTTCCTTGATGTTGAGAAAATGAAAAGGCAAATAAAATTAAGAGACCAACCTTAACTTAATTAGCTTTGTTAACAGGGGATTGTAAGCTATTTGTATCATGTGTACTCCACATTGTGATCCAAGGAAAGGTCACTTGATTTTAAAGCCAGTAATGTTGTTATAATGATAAAGGTAATCATATGGCCTTTCTCATTCTACAAGAGTACAGCAGACATATATAAAGCTATGAGAGTAACAGTGCAAGGATGGAAAATAAACAGAATTTTGACACTGTGAAAGGAAAATGTCTCAGCTGGGACTGCTATAACAGAATATCATAGATTGGGTACCTTAAATGATAAACATTGATTTCTTACAGTTCTGGAGACTATAATGTCCCAAATCAAGCTACCAGTACATTTGGTTCTTGGGAAGGAATCATTCCTGGTTTGCAGACAGCTACCTTCTTGCTGTGTGCTCATATGGCCTTTACTTAGTGCTTGTATGGAGAGAGAGGGGAGAGAGAGAGAGAGAGAGAGAGAGAGAGAGAGAGAGAGAGAGAGATATCTTCATCTTCTAAGTACACTAATTCCATCATGAAGGTCCCAATCTCATGATCTAATGTAAACCTATTATTTCCCAATGGCCCCCTCCAAATATTATTACATTAGAGGTTAGGGCTTCAACACATGCATTTGGGGTGATACAAATATTCAGACCATAATAAAGAGTCTATTTTTTAATGACACAAGCTGATGTCCAAGGACTTTCCTCTTTTTATTAAAAAAAATCTCTTTCTCTTATCCAAATTATGTGCAGACTTTTATTTGTGTGTTTGTTCACACTCCTGATACTGCTGTCACACTGGGGTATTGTGATGTTGCTTAGCCTTTCAGGTGTAGTTTACCAACTAAAATGAGAAAACTCCAATTGAGACCTCATCATGGCACCAGCACAATGTTGGGCAAATAAGTGTATTTTTTGCTAAATAACTATTAGATAAATACATGAAGAGTAAAACCCCTGGTATCTATTGCAAAAATGACTCTGCCTGAAATGGTATATTCCCTTTGAGAAGGAAGAAACAGCCTGAGCAGATAAATGGCTGCTAATTGTTCTCCTCATATTGCTGAGCTGTTGAAGATTCAGGCTCTGATCCAGATGAGACTATTGATTTAGAAGGCAACACCCGGCATGTCTTGGAAGATACAGGACTATACTGATAGTATCTATGAATCGCCGTATCTGGTCATCATTTTCTATACAGCTTCATCCTTGGTACATGACATTTAGCTTTAGAAAGAATATAATTTCTGTTGCTTTTCTTTAAAAAAAAAACAATATATTTTTATTGATTTCAGAGAGGAAGGGAGAGGGAGAGAGAGATAGAAACATCAATGATGAGAGAGAACCATTGATCGGCTGCCTCCTGCGCACCTCCTATTGGGGATTGAGCCCACAACCCCGGCAGGTGCCCTTGACCGGAATCGAATCTGGGACCCTTCAGTCCACAGGCCAATGCTCTATCTACTAAGCCAAACTGGCTAGGGCTGTTGCTTTTCTTAAGAGGAAATATTTGGCCTTCTAAAATTGTGTTATCCATCATAGTTCTTTAATGGGAATCCCAGGGCTAGGGAAAGAGGGGCACTAGTAATCATTTTAGTATGTCAGACAATTTTTAATGCTTCCAGTTGGTGAAAGAAGAATGCATAGGTAATCATGAGGAAAACAAATAAGGAATATAATCTCTAATGGAGCAAAAGCAAAGTGTTACATTGAAAAATATCAAAAGTAAAGCTAAAATTGGTATATTTATCCTAAGCAAATACACCAGAAGGGGGCATTTGAAAAAGTCCTAGTGGAAGTCTAACTGAGCCAGATGATCTACTGTGAGCATATTTTGGCCTGATAGGCGCTATCAAATAGTAAGAAAAGAGACGGATCCTTCTTCATAAGTAAAATGAAAAAGTTGGACAATATACTGCTCAAGGTCTGATGTTGTATGTATTAAGAAGAAATTAACACAATGGGTGATATTAGAGGTTTTTCTTCTCCATCTTTCTTGCATTATTATATGACTTCTGGAAAAGTTGGTAGTTTCCTGATAGTTTTACAGCAGAGGCCTAAAGACATTTAAGTGGAGCCCAGGTAATATCTCTTCCAGTTGGGTTAGTCCAGTGGTTCTGAACGGGAGACGGTTTTGTCCTGCTGGCCTCAACTGTCAGAGACATTTGATGATGTCTGTAGATATTTCTGGAGCCATGTGAAAGCAAGTTGACCTACTGATGTCCCATCAATTTCAAACACTTTGATAGGTATTTCCTCAAAACAAGGACTTTCGCCTACATAGCCATACAATAATGATCAAAATCAGGAAATTTACATCAGTACACTACCATTCTAATTTGCAGACCCCTTTCAAATTTTGCCAATTGGCCAATACTTTCCTTTGTAACAAAGGGATCCAGGTTAGGATTTGTTGCATTTAGTTGTCACATCTCTTTACTCTCCTTCAGTCTAAGACAGTTACTCAGTCTTTCCTTGATTTTATCACTTGGCACTGTTGAAGATTACAGGCCAGTTTATGTTTGAGAATGTCTCTCAGGCCAGGCTCGTTTGATGTTTCCTCGTGATTAGGTTAAGAGTTAAGCATCTTTGGCTGGAACACCACAGAAATGGTGCTGTATTCTCTTTCCTGGCATCCTTTCCGGTAGTGCTTGTTTCCATTTGTCCTATCACTGATGATGTTAGCTTTGATACTTTGTCCCATCAATAAATTAAATTAATTGATAAAGATGATGCCTCTACAGTCAAACCACTCACCTTCAAGAATTTTGTGGGAAAGTACTTTGAGACTGTGAATAGCTCATTGTTTGTCAAACTTTCAGAGAATTCATTTAAATATTTGTGGGTTTGAGGTATCTTTATTCATTGGGCTATAATTCATAATTATCACTATTTATTTTTTATGTTCAACTTATCCCTGATTGGCTAGTGGGTATCCAGTCAAGTTGTCTTTTGGATTCTTTTGACATGACCCTGTCCTTCATTGAGCACTTCCTTGCTTTCTGGGACATATGTTAAAGCCCCACCCCCCCAACGTGATGGTATTTGCATGTTAGGCCTTTAGGAGGTAATTAAGCTTAGATGAGGTCATGAGGGTGGGGTCCTCATGGTGGGATTAGTGCCCTTATAAGCAGAGAACAGAGCTTGAGTTCTCTCTCTCTCTCTCTCTCTCTCTCTCTCTCTCTCTCTCTCTGCCATGTGAACTCCAGCCCCCGCCTCTTTCTCTCTCTGCCATGTGAGAACACAACAGCAACAAATAGCTGTCTGAAAGCCAAGATGAGGGCTCTCAGATCAGGGGATATCCCAGCCTGAAGAACTGAGAAATAAAATTCTGTTGTTTAAGCCACCCGGTGTATGGTATAGCAGCCTAAACAGACTAAGACACAGGCCCACATTACATGTTTCCCTGTCCCAGCCCAAGAACCCAGTGACTGTCCCTTAAGCTGTTCAGAACTCTAGACAACGGTGCTCTTGTTGCTCGCCTGGAATTCATGTCATGCTTTGGGCTTTTTGCCCCAAATTTGAAAATCTATCTCATTTCCACAGACTTCAACCTCTATATTCTAAATCAATGTGAACAGAAATCCACATGGACCTAATTAATGGCTTGTAATGCTATAACAGTGTGCTCACATTTCCATGGAAATTTCCATCCTCGAGGCTCCATGATGCAACCATGAGTTTTGGCTCTAGCTCTTGGTAGTGTGCTTGTGTGGCAGCCGGGCAGGTAGAGGCCTCAGGCTAGACTGCTCCCCTGGCCGCACACTGTACTGTGGAGCTATGCAGCCTGGCTGGGTACAGCGCCAGCCTTCGCTTTGCCACTGAAGGAGAACAAAAGGTGCCAGCTGAATAAAAACATCCGAGCCTAGTTTCTCCTTGGCTCACTGCTGTTTCCAACTAGATATTTCATCTGGACTCCAAGGTGAAATACCCTTGGGGTGGGGGAGGGAGGCTGGTAGCATGCTCTCCTTTGGCATTCTCTCATGTCGTTTTTCTCCTGGGTTTCCTCTTGATCTGCCTAGTTGCTTGCTGTAATATTGGTCTATGTTAAAAATAGTAGCAATTTCTTTTAGACAGGAAGGGGGATGTCAAAAACGAAGTAATTTTACCAGTTAGGAATTCATTGCCATTCGCTGTTTATTTTCTTTGTTGTTGTTACAATAGATAGGTGTTTTAAAATATGCTTTAAGAAATCAAGGAAAACCACATGAGAGTAATATTGGTCTTTTGGGATTTTAATGAAAACAATTACTGAAAGCAATCTCCAAATTCACTGGCGATTTCTTGGGTAGATCACGTTTGTTATGATCAAGTGGAAGTCACACCAAAGAACATTTTATCTGGCAGGATTTGTCACCGGTTGTTCCACAGGGCAACCTTTCTTCACACGGATCTCCTTGCTCACTTAAATCTCAGAATTGAGAGTGACAGTGGCAAAGTGACCCTAAAACAAAATGTGAGGCATCCAAGGATGGGAGTGCCCAGGCCCTCCCGCCACGAGCCTGGCTGAGCCTCCAGCTTCCCAACCCGAATGCACGGTTTTCTGAACGTATGTTTTATTATAAGGTGTCCTAACAGATGAACTGTCTTCATTTCAGTGATGGGCTAGGAATTGGTGCTGGGGAAAGCGTGAGTGGGCTAGTGGAGGGGAACAGAGGAGGAAATGGGACCCCCAGGGTGGGCCCTGCTTCGGTGAAGATAAGTGTGCCAGGTGCCTGAGTGGGGATTCTGAATAGCATGAAGTCACTGGGCACCTATGGAGAAGGAGGGACGGAGGGTGGATTGGGACACAGAGCCAAGGATTAAACAGCCTTGCAGAGAAAGGATAGCTTTAACGTGGCCACCAATAAAGTGTGATGTTCCCTAGAGCCAAGAATATTAGCAGTTTCCAGGGAGCACAGGCTAGACCTTGTAGCTGTGTTGCCTACAAAGGGGTCTTATAACATACGTCATCTCTCCTCCTGGCTGTTCACTTTTGTTATATTTGTGTGATGGTGTAGCTACAATTTAATTAATTGTTATTTACCAGACACCTTATAAACAGATGGTATCTACTATCTCATTTAATCCACTTAACACTCTATGAGACAGGTATCATCACCCTTAAAGTAGCATTTTTTAGGTGAAGAATCTGACCTTAGAGGGAGAAATGAAATAATTAGCTCAAATTAGTATAGCAGAGCCAGAATATTACCCAGGTCTGGCGATTTCAAAGGCCAACCTTTATTTCACAGAGGTAGTATTCTACAGTGCTTCCAACTATGTCCTGAACTATTGTTCTGTTGCTTTTTTTAAGGTCACAAACCAGGGTTATTGAAGACTTTGACACTTTAGAAATTCTGGACTTAGACCCTAGCCTTACAAGCACTATGTTCTAAGTAACTGAGCCAACCAATTACTTGTATCAGTTAACTTTTGCTATATATATATCCTGAAACAGGGGCTAAAGAAAACCCCCCATTTAGTTAGTTCGTGATTCTGTGTGTGCAAAATTTGTTTGGGCTTGCTGGGCAGTCCTTATGATGAGGACTAGGTTAAACTCCTCTTGGCTAGACTCTGTCACATGCCTGTGACCTCAACTTCAACTCTAGGGATGTTGACTCCATGTCTGTCATCGCTCAGAAGACTAGCTTGAGCCTGTCCACATGGGGCGGAAGGGTTTCAAGAGCACTCAGAGGAGCTTGACTGTACAAGCACCTTTTAAGTGTCTATTTGTGTCAATGTTCACTGATGTCCAATTGGTCAAAGCTAGTCACATGGACAGCCCAGATTCAAAGAGTGGAGAAATAGAACTTCCCTGCCCAGAAGAATTTTCAACATCATTTTGCAAGGGCATCACAATGCACAGGTGTTACATTACAACGCTGTGGATGCAGGAGGGGAAGAATTTGTAATCATGTAAAAAACTTACCTCATTCTGCCCAGTTCTTTTAAAATTTTTGGTACTTTCCGTGATGGAAATCAGATAAAAACTGAGGGTATGCCATAGAAAATATTCATCACCACTGAATATTGACTCACAAATATGAAGTCCTGTCTGGTTGGTCAAATTGTAAAAAAATGCTCCTCGGCCTTAAGCAAATAAAAAAGGTTAGAATTCCACAGTCATTTCTCCTGCTTCTTTACAAATTTCATTTTTTCAATTGGCAGGGGAATTCTAAAAATTGTTTATAAGTCACATATACGTTTTCACAAATGACTGTAGAAAGACATCTGGAGAATAAAATAAATAAAATACCCTTTGTTCCAACATGCTCTAAAACCCTAAGAAGCCTGCCTATTGGAGCTTTGGATTTTCCCCATGAAGATTCAAAAGCAGGTGATTATATAATTTAGAGAAGCCAACTCTTAAAAAAAAATAACAATGACATGTACCTTCAGGAATAAAAGTTGTCATTAAATGTCATGGGATAAACAAATTACTATGAAAGATAACCTCTGCCACATGAAAAAAAAAAAAAAAGGGGGACTTCACTCAAGATTTGGCACCTCTGACATTTGTTTGGTGGTCACATGGCAGAAATGTTTTAGTGAAGTTCCCTTTCCTTCATAATGTTCTTGATTTCTACTGGGTCTGATTCTCTCTGCCTGAAAGTGCTAAACTATTTTATCTTACCAGGGAACTGAGGATCCGTTCACATTTTGGCAGGGGAGTTGAAGCAGAAGCTCCCTCATCTTCTCTGCAGGGGGGGACTTTGTGATTGAGGGTAATGAACTCTCTCACAATCAATCCTTGTCAATGGGAGAGATTTTATTATGTGAAATAAAAGCCCATACTGGATGTATAGACAGTGTGAGGCATGGCTGTGTTCCTGCATATATGTCTATGGAAAGCCACCAAAAGGGATTGCAGACAGTGAAGCAGAACATTTTTTTGATCCTCAGCTCAGAAATGTGCCCCCACAAAATGTTAAATACACACACCACCACAGTCTCAAACTTGGCTTTTCCAATTGTTTCAACAACTGAATATGTGTATTCTCCCCACTCCATCCCAACCCTCCCCTCCCCCCCGTGGCAAAAGATAGGCAAATTGTTTTAAGTTAAGCTCTGGGAATTGCTCTTTTGGCAAACATTGGCTTTGAAATGCAAGTCTCTTAAGTCAAATACATTCAATGGTCATGGCTTGAGATGATGTTGAATAATGCATTTGATATTCTCTTGTGGCTTCTGTGGTTCACGTATTATTGGCTGTGGGTTCATTTGCTAAATATCAGTTATCAAAGGCAAGTTTCCAGAAGCTAATTTACCAAATTGTAGTCTCTAAATGGCAAATTTGCAGTGTGGTCAGTTTCTGAATTGAGTGGAATCCATGTTGCTGAGCTCATGGATTTCTTGGCTCATAACCTCCATTCCTACTATTGTGGCTGTTTTATTTATGAGCCCATTGGCTAATACTAGAGGGGGCTAGGGAAGGAAGCTAACCGATACCCAGAGAAAGCTGTCATCCAATCTACATAATTTTTGAGATTCTCCGCACTTGAGGTCATCCTTTGGAGAGCATCACATGAGACACAAATATCTTCACATTCTGTTTCCATTCATATATATCCACATGCCTCTTTCTCAGACCTCCCTGTCACCAATTTTCCAATTGTGTTTCTTCCCAGTCCCTGACTTTTTAGCCAAACCATTTGCCACATAGTCCATGGTTTGCCTACTTCTAGATGACCAGATTCACTGCTCAAAATTCTGCCCACTGGGGGCAGTTTCCCCTTCTCCACAGTCCTGCAGAGCTGTCTGAGATGGGCTTGAAAGACCGCTACAGCTGTCCTCTTTAATGTGATGCCTATAATTGGGCAGGACCATCTATCTGTAAACCAAGTCTGGACTTTTTTATTCTCTATTTAGCTGGCCACAGAGAGCTTCATATGAGCCATGAGTACAGGTTGAGAGAAAGAAGGAAAATAGTAAGAATAGGGCCTATACAACTTAGGCCTTCTGTGTCTGTGCTAGTTCAGTTTCATCTTCCATTTTATGATGGAGTGCATGCTTAATTGTGTGTCTTGGTGGGCTAGACCACACCCAGTTCACAATTGGCAGTTTAGGTCACCTGGTAACTTGGTGGCTCATGGTCATGTGACTAGTCTCCGTTAAAGGCCAAGTTTAAGCCAAAAATATATTTGTCAAAAAAATAGTAATTTTCAAAGAATGGAATGTTTTTGTTTTAATCCCTAAGGGTTTGTGCTGTATTTCCTTATAAGAGTCTGTCAAAGGCTTCATATAACATCCTTGTCTGCCACTGATATTTCAAGCACCATCAAATCTGTTGGGTCATATAACTGAATCAGTGGAACAACTTTTATGAAAGTGAAACTGTTGTAGGTCCTTCTTTTATACAGGGCCCCAGTCAAAAGTGGGGGTTTTCAGGCTCCTCAGTGGATGGATCAGAGTAGTTTTCCTAAGTGAAGCACATGTGGCCTCCCAAACAAAAGAAGTCCACTAGACACTGTACCTTTTTCTTGGTGTTAGGAGGGGTCAGATGCAGTGTTTTTCATCCTGGAAGGGATTTCGCTGATGTGGCTGGCTCTTGAGATATTTTGGGATTTACTTCCCGATCTCTGGCAGGCAATTGTCTTGCTAATATGTGTAGAGTGGCCACAATATAGGCTAAGCAGGTCCACTCAGCACAATTTCATCAATGTAAAGGACTAACGTAATTCCATTGGAATGAAAAGGCAATCAGGTCCCTGCAGACTAGGTTATGACATAGTGCTGAGAGCTGATAGAGCCCTAAGATAGGACATTGAAAATATTGTGCTAGCCATGCTAGATGAAAACTAATGACTTCTGATGCTCTTTACTAGCAGGTATGCAAAAATATAACATTTTCCAGATCAATAGTTACATAGCAGGTACCAGGGAATGAGCTGAACAGCAGCTGCAATTGCTTGATAATGTCTATGATAATTTACTGTCATTGTCTAAGATCCATCTGTCTTCTGCACAGGCCAACTAAGTGAATATGGAATTTTGCTTAGTGAGCTTACATTAATCAGTTCTGCCTTGTCCAACTTTATATTCCACCTTGATTCTACACCTACAATATATATTATCATACATATTCCTCAAGCTTCTATAATATAAATTGACAAAGTCATGCAATTCTTTTGGTGTGTATTGCATCTCTACATGAATCATACTTTGAGTCTCATTCGTTGGGGCACATTGAGATGTGAGTGTATTTATAGCTATAGAAGCCAAGGGAGGCAGTAGGAGGATCAGCAGGCCTGTGCAAGACAGCTACTCAGGGGAGGCCATTACGGTTTCTTCAGTCAATGAGAGACTATCTTAGGTAGGGATGGCAAGAATGCTTCTAATGGCAAAGGAAGCTCAGCAGAATTTAGAACTTTAAGGTTCAAGATATGCAACTTTATTGCAATCTGTCCCATATGTTCCCAACCCAATTTTCATTGTCCATTTCCTTCCCAATGAATGCTCTAATTTTAACAAAAGAGACAGCGTGACATCAGAAGTTCAGTTTGTGTTGTGAGTTAGCCATGTATAGATTTTACTTTGGGTTTGATGTTTAGAAAAGTTGGCCCTAAACTCAGATTTTTATAGGGGTTAGAATATAGAATGTAGGAGCTTCTTTTAGGGCAAACATAGATGTTTTCAGCTCCCTTATGTGAACCAGGAATTTAAAGAAAAAACTTTCTTAAAGTTTTTAAACTTATTTGGAAACAACCAACGAATCCCTAAGATACTCCTTATTTTTATTGAAATGTATGGCAGCAAATAGGTGGTCATCCACAATCTTGCCTCTCCAGGCTCTTGACTACAGGTATTCTCAGATGATAATTTGTGTTTGTGGTGATCCTGGTGTAAACACACGTTCTGTACTGCCAGTTGTATAAAAGTGAAACATATAATTATGTCCTGTCCGTGATACTTGTTAATGAAAATAAATGACTATGTTACTGGCTTATGTATGTACTCTACTGTACTTTTTATCATTATTTTAGAGTGTACTCTTTCTACTTACAAAACAGTTTGCTGTAAAATTGTCTGCTGTGTTACACTGGCAGCAGCCTCATTCATCTCCGGTTTACCGTGTCTCCTGAGTGCATCATTTTTTCTTGTGCTTGATTTAATTGTATTGCTTTGTAAACGTAGTATAGCCTACGTGCCCAGCGGTTATGAAGTCTGTGGAGTGTGCAGTAATGCCCCAGGCCTTCACATCCACCCACCACTCACTCGCTGACGCACCCTGAGCAACGCCCAGTGCTGCACACTCCAGTCATAGTAAGTGCCCTAGACAGGTGTGCCATTTTTAATCTTTTATCCTGTCATTTTACTACGTGTTTTCTATATGTAGATACACAATAGGTACCAAGGTATTAGAACTTCCTACAGTAGTCAGTACAGTAGCATGCTGTTCCTCCATTTTAAAATCTTCTTTGTTATTGTTGGGTGACCTAATAGATTACTTATGTAAAGTCCTTTGAAATCCTTCTTTGTTTGACTGAATTTGGTGAGGCATTAATTGGGCTGAGTAAGGGGAAGTCTCAGATTTGGAGCCTTCAAGAAAAGTGTGTAGTGTTGCAGTAAATGTGCAGGAAGATCCCAGCAGTGATAAAGTGCGCTAGTCATTGTGCCCTAGCCCCTTGATGGCCGCAGGTGTAACTTTGCCTCTGGGAGATGCAGAGAACAAAATGTCACATCTGTCATTTATAAGTTGATCTGAACATTTGTACAAACAGTTTAGTTAATTGCTACTGTTACAGCATGACCCTTTTATCTCTTTGTGACTTGTGCATAAATGTTAATTTTGTTATAGAATGTTTTGGCAGAAACTTTATATTCTAATTCTTATAAAAATAAAAGATGCACTATTTTTCTATTTGAGCTACTGCTTTCTATTTCATTACGTCCAAATTTTTTTAAATACTGTGGAAGGCTGAACCAACTTTATAATAAAAAATAAGAAAAATTACATAAAGTTTAAAATCTGGAATATTATTTTATATTCAGATTTCAAAGAATGCCTTGGGTCTATATTTTAAGAAAAGTCTGAATTCTAATTTTGAGTTCAATTTAATTCAGGCAGGCACATTTAAAAGAAAAAGGGTGTGGAACTAATTTTTCACTTACTGTGAAGGAAGGGAGAAAAATGAGGGGAGAGGGCCGTTGATCTGATGATAACAGGCTAAGAGATCATAGAGAAAAATTAACTTCATAAAGAGAGAGTGAGAGAAATCCTGCCAGTTCTTGTTTTGCAATTTCCCTTTCATCTGTCCTTTCTCTCCAATTGCTCTGTTTTCATCCATGCTGAAATGCCTACTGCTTCTATCTTGCATCACAATAAGAAATTTAGAGCTTTGCTACCTCTAATTCTTTCTGAAAAACATACCATTAATATAATTCCAACATGAAAAACTCCCAGTGGCTTCTTTTTGCCCATAAAGCAAATTCAAATTTGATATGACCAGTTCTGTCCAATTTTATCTCTCATGATCCCCAATGTTAAACTATTTCTCCAGCCAGGCCTGGGCACCCCATCCCTTTGAATATGCTATTATATTCCTGGCCTTCTTCATATGGATTGATTGTCCAAATCTGTCCCTATCTTGATCTCCCTCTTCTCTGAGCAATTTGGCGTGCGTTTGTATATAATCTTATGCTGGAACCAGAACTAGTTGTTAGTTAAGTTGTTATTTTTTGTTTAGATCTTCTACTCGGGGGAAAGTGTCATGTTTTACGTATCTCATTGTCACAGTGCTCAGCACAGCATATTTACCCTGATTCTGGGGTAGAGAACTGGACTGATCTCTGGGGTGTCCTTGTGGCTGCTGGAAGCACTCCCAAGAGGCCTAGCAAGGGAGGAGGTTTACAAAACACAGGCTCCCTGGGACTTATGCTCAAGGTTGAATGAATCCCAAGGGCAGAGTTCTATGAACTGAGGAAAATGAACAGATGGAGATTTCAAAAGATACCTCTCAGTCTTCACTAGTTCTAGTTTAGAACTGCCATACGTATTTTGGAAATAAGTTGATAGAAATAAAGAAATGAAGAAACTCGGAAGGAAGGAAGGAAGGAAGGAAGGAAGGAAGGAAGGAAGGAAGGAAGGAAGGAAGGAAGGAAGGAAGGATGGAAGGAAGGAAGGCAGATCCTATTTTGTATGTTGTATGTTTGACTAAGGAAGCCCTGAGAGTTCTGTGAGAGTTGTCTTTTTTTATTTTTAAACCAGGATTCCTTTAGATATGTCTACACTGAATTCAAACTATGAATCTATCAAGGAACTGTGGTCAAGCAGGAATCACCCCTGCTTACACTGAACACCCATTAAAAAGATCATTCTGACATTTATATTAGGCCTGAGAAGTTGAATTAATTACTGAATTAATTTATGTCCTGTCCTAAAGCAGTCAAGGCATCTTTAAAAATTTTATTAAATATAGCAAATTAACATATTGTAATCAATTAGAAAAATAAAGTAAGGAGGGAAAAAAGAGGTAAAGACCTCTCTATAAACTACCAAAGAAGTTTTCTGTGTCTCCTTCTTATCCTTTAACTGTGTGAATAGCCCTTGTTTCTCATTATCCCCCTTCAAGGCATCAGTGCAACCTAGTTATCTTTCAAATGGTTGGAAAAGCATGCCTACTTCGGGTCTTATTTTGTTAGTCAATACATTCTGTTCATTAGATTCCACAAATAAGTGAGATCATATTATATTTGTCTTTCTCAGATTGGCTTATTTCACGTAGCATAATATTTTCCAAGTCCATCTATGCCAGTGGTTCTCAACCTTTTTAATGCCACGACCCTTTAATACAGTTCCTCCTGTTGTGGTGACCCCCAGCCATAAAATTATTTTCGTTGCTACTTTATAACTGTAATTTTGCTACTGTTATGAATCGTAATGTAAATATCTGTGTTTGCCGATTTTCTTAGGCGACCCTGCTAGTGGTTCTCAACCTGTGGGTCGCCACTGATCTATGCTGTCCCAAAGGGTAGGAGATACCTCTTTTTTATAGCTGCATAGTATTTCATTGTGTAAATGTCCCACAGCTTTTTTATCCACTCATCTACTGATGGACACTTAGGCTGTTTCCAAATCTTAGCTATTGTAATGGAACAGACTGACATACCTGATGTGGGGTTGGAGGTATGAGAAGAGATAAACCAAAGAACTTATATACTTACTAGAGGCCCGGCACACAAAATACGTGTGTGGGTATGGTCCCTAGGCCTGGCCTGCGATCAGGGCCATCTTCCCCGGCTGCCCGCAGCCAGCCCCATCTCCCGCTGCCACCCACCCCTGGTTCCCCATTTGTCATCAGGTGATCGGTGCCTGACAGCCGGGGAAAGGGACCAAGAGGTTGGCTGCTCCCAGCTGCTCACCGACCCCGTCCCTGCCACGAGTCGCCCTCTGTGTGTGGGGCAACCTGTGTGGTGGGGGTCTTGGCCTGGCATTGTCTGCATCCCCCGCCACCCACTCCTGGTTCCCTGTTCGCCATCAGGCGATTGGAGCCTGCTGGCCAGGGAAAGGGACCAAGAGATGGTCAGTACGCCTCATAGTGATTGGTCTTTCTGGGCATTCTGCCATTAGGGTCAATTTGCATATTATCCTTTTATTATATAGGATAGTCATAGCCCATGGATAATGAAGATATGGGGGTGGCTAGGTAGGGGCTGGGAAGAGGGGGGTAAAAGTGGAAAAGGGGAGATATCTGTAATATTATAAACAATAAAAAGTTTATTAAAAAAAGAAAAGAAAAAGCATACCTGCAAGGGCATTTCCCTTCAATGGCGTGTTTTTCCAGGTTATGATCAGTGAAACCTTCAGCAGTTGGGCTGCCTGCCATCTTGTATCAGGAGCCATCGATGTCCTAAATACCATGCAGAGTCTTTGTCAGGCCAGCCCTACAGCTCCAATACCACCTGTATCAGTTTCATCTTCTGAGAAGCACCCCAAAACAGGATTAGACATCCAAGATTTAATGAGGAAGTGCCTGTGGAGGGTAAGGAGGAGCCAGTAGGCATAGGCAGGGAGAATCTCCAGACTCTCATGCAGGGTCTGACACCTGTGGGAGAGAGGGGGAAGAAAGGTTGGGTTAGATAGGAAGAGTCTCATGTCGTGGCGCTGTTTTAAGAAAGTTTGTCCAAGCTAAAGGGGAGGCCAGGAGCCAAAGCTGACCATTAGAGGAGTCTGCCATCTGCTGTAGCCTGGGCCTCTGTTTGCACCGTCACCATGCAGACCGGGGGCAGGAACACAGTGCTGGATCCAGAGGAGGGCAGTGGGGAATGTCAGTGAATGGTGCCTCCCCAGCAGTGTATTGATTTCCAAGGCCCCCACAGATGGTAAGGTCTGGCTTATGGGGTATGTCATCTCTGGCCTAAAGCCTCTTGTATTTGAATCTTAGGTGACCATTGAACAGTCAGGATCATGAAAGTTTGTGTGTTGTTTCATGTTGTTACAAATGGGTTAATATTACCTTTTATAACCTGGCTAATTATGACATTAAATGATAATGTCCAGTATGTCTGTGTTTTGCCAACAAATTATCTTGGATGAGACGTGAGCCTTTTTAGAGCTCAACACACCTCCAAGATCTGGAGCTTGGTGAGTAGCATGATGGGCCATATGCAAAGTCAAGACCTAGGGGTGGGGATGTTAGGCACTGATGAGTGAAAGTGAACAGTGAAGGTCAGAGAACATCAGTAGAAATATAGTATACAGGGTGAGGCAAAAGTAGGGTTACAGTTGTGAGTATGGGAAGCACAGAGTTTATTCTTGTATTATTATTTATTAATTGTTGTATTCTTTCCCATGTGAACAACTGTAAACCTGCGTTTGCTCTACCCGGTATATATGAAACCGACTTTTAAAAGAGGAAATTATAGAAATGCAGTGAACACATCAGGCACCATTAAATTTGTAAAAACAATTTCCTTTTCTGTTTGGCTCTGTAAGAAGTCATAACCAGGTTTCTGTGACATCAACCTTTTGCACTCGGATGTCGAGTGTGACTCGACACGGTTAGCATCGGTAGCAGCTCGAGAAAAAAGCAAGCGAGTGCAAAGGGTTAATAGGTAGCCTAACTTTTCTGCCTTTGAAGCTCCTTCATTATAATTACATGATTCTTCATTATAATTGCATTAATTCCAATTTTAAGTAAATTGACAAATTAAAAATCTACTAGAGGAATGTTAATAACATAGTGTCCTCCCCAAATAGTTACAAATTTCTGAGTCCTGCTATTAGAACCAGTGTTTTCCCAGAAATAAAAGTTTTCTGTGAATGAAGATTTTTTTGTGTCACACAATGGGAGCTCCCACTGGAGAGTCAGGATCAGCAATGGGGATGCTCATGGTTTCTTTACTTTATTCTTGTGTCGATATGAAGTTGCAAGGACATTTAGAGGGTTTCAAAGACAGAAGAGAGAAACGTAAATTAATGGTAAATCCTCTAAAGTTGTGAATAAAAAACACTGTGCACTATGTGATAGAAACATAGCAAGTTGTTTTAATTTTAAAACACAGCTCTGAAGCTTGAAGAAGTTAAAGATTGGAAAAAGAAAGGATAGCTCCCTTTCATTTTAAAACGAGTTAAGAAATGAACTCTAGGGAATTAAAAAGAAAAGCAAGGTTATCATAAACTTCAGAAATAAGGGAGGTGAAATGAAAACTTCAGGCAAACCCTGCAGCTGAATAGTAAGGAACAGGAAAGCTGCCCCCGCCTGTAAGTCAATGTTGAACTGAGAGAACTGGACACAGAAACAGGATGCCCTTCAGCGAACCTGGCCCAATATGAGAATCTAGCAATCTAACGGTGATTGATTATTCCCCCTGGGGGTCAATGTCATCTGAAGCAAGTTATATGTCAGAAGTGTTGTGATCTCTATTTTACAAATAAATCAAATATGTTGAATAGTGGGGTAAGAGCACTGCTTTTCTTTCCCGGTAATGGTGATTACAGGAAGTGACTTATGCCCACATTCACATCTGCTGTCAATTTATGGGATGGCCGTATGGTCAGTGAGAGCTCTGAGGCTCTGAGGCTCTGGGATACAACTTCATTCTTTTATGCGAAGAGGACTGACCATAGACGGAACTTAGCTTCCTTGATGATGTACCTACTGGGGTACAAATCCTTTGGGGAAGAGGCATGCATATTCATCTTTCTCTTTCCCTCTTCTGACTCCTAACTCAGTACTATGTACAGAGCAAATAATTGTTTCATATCTTTTGGGAAAAAGTTGGAGAAATCATACAGAAAAATCTAGTCTAATCTTGTGTTGCAAATGAGGAATCTGAGTGGTTTGTTGTTGAGTAACTTGCCCACCATCACATGGTCAGCCCTAGAAGCTTTAGCGAAGAGTAGGTTTCATTTATAAAAGAAACGAAGGTGGGAGCTTTGGTTGAACTAAGAAGGAGACTTTTTATTATTGTGTGCTCTATATATTAAATATTTCTATGCCTACAGGACCTTTAATAAGCAAATAAAGTAGGTGTTGGCATGAAAGTCTTATATTTAAAGCCAAGAAGAGCTTTCATGCCATTTTAGCAATCTCTAGTAGAAAAATTTATCACCAAAGGGAAATATCACTGAATCAATAATGAGAAACACAAATAAAAGATATATTTTTCTAATAATTTATTTTATTAAAATCAATTCAAGATGTGAAAACTTTATTGGAGCTTATATTGTCTACTTCAACTTGCCTAGAATTAGATTTGATATCCAACTGTATTAATTTATGTTTTTTAATTATTAGAACTTAATGAAATTCTTCTGAAATAATATTAGAATTTCTCATTTTGAAGTATGTCTTTTTCAGGCCTGCTTTATTTTTTTATCTCTCAAGGAGTGAACTAATTCTTTAAATCATTTTTTTCTGTCTATGGATAAATACTAGTTACTAATAAAAGTTATTTTTTTCTAGAAAATGTGTCCAAACTTACACACACACACACACACACACACACACACACACACAAACACACACACACATAAAATATGATAATTATAAAGTCATATTAAATTAAATAGTAGGTGAATATAAGAGAACATGGAAAGGGAGCCATCATTTATGTCTACTAAGCATGTATATGTTTACATTTATACATACTATGTTCCATTCTCTGTCCTAGGTTCTTTATATACATAACTTAATTTACTCTTTATAACAATCATTTTTGTTTGTGTGATTATCTCCATTTTATAGATGAAGAAATCGGGGCCGAGATAAGTTAAATATGTGGCTTAAAATCACATGTCTAGGGAGTAACAGAGCCCTTATTAAAAAGCCTTTCTGTTTCTTTCATTCATATACCTTTCACTAGGCCAGAAAATATAGATGAGAACTGAAAAGAGGCATAAGGAGATAAAAATGAGGACTCTAAAAAGCAGGTCCTGATACCAAGCTTATTCCCTTTAAAACATCTGACTTTCAACTTCTTATGCTCTACAATAACTTTTTCTTCTTTTCCTATTTATTTTCCCTTCTCTCCAGTGATCTCATTATCGTTTTCCTGTCACTATGGGTTCATTAGAACAGCTGACATAGACAAGACCAGAAAAAAACAGGATCTAAGGGTAATTAGGTCCTCATTCATCAAAGACAAGTTCAGAGAAAAATAGACACGATGAAAATGAGTATCACACATTATGGAGAAAGCTTAGCAGCTGTCATCATGGTAAAAAGGATGGTTGAGTGGAGGTGGGGGTTGGAAAATTATATTTACGTGCATAGCCACACATGGCAAATGATTTACATTTTTGTTTTCATTGGATGGGCCATTGAAAAAAAAAAAGAAATTGGTTGTGCTCTATCAATTTTGTTGCCAGATCAGATTAGATGGTATCACTAACAGGAAGATCAAGCCCCTTCAAGGTTTACAAGCTCCTTGTCAGTAACATACTGATTTTTAATATGTTCTCTTACCAGTAAATTATCATGGTTCAAAATATGGGAGAAATTGAATGACATCCCGTTAGAGTTGGAAAGGTGAAGGATAAAGTTGAACAGAAGATATGAGGCCATAGAGGATGATATGCTATAGTTTGCAAGGATGTCAATGAAATCTAAATGTAGATGGGAGGGAGTGTTGCACAATGGCGAGGGGTCTCTGCAGTCACACTGCCACTTATACTTGTGCCATTGTGTTGGGAATGACCTTGGGAATGTTGCTTCACCTCTCTGGTGGCAATTCCTCATATTAAATGGGGGTAAATAATAATTGTGATAATCAAATGAGCGAACTCATGTTAAGCCTTAAGACAATGCCAGGTATATAATACGTCCTTGATAAATATTAGCCACTTTTTATTAATATCAGAAGGAAGTAGCCCAGTTGGGGTGGGGGGGGGGGAGGCCCTAGATATTCCCTAAGAAATTAATAAGCCGGGAGAAGGCTTTCACTAGAGCTGCTGAATTTGCAGTCCTGTTTTATTTTCCCCCTCCAGAGTCACTGCATAGATTGAGAAAATAGAGGGATCTTAATAGCTGGAGCTGGTGGCTCGGTATATTAAGCCTACTGGTCCTTCTGAATGTGTCTACTTTAGTGGTGTATTTGAAAAAATGAAATTACTACAATTGACTGAAGGTAAATTGCTTTTCAAAGTAATATCTGCTTACTGTGATAGTCAAAACAAACCTTGTCACTTTGGGAGTACTTTTAGGACTTAGGGGTGGTTATTAAAGCACACACATACTCCCCCTCCCCCCCCGCCGCCCCCCCCCCCCCACCACACTTACTCCTTTTACAATGCCCTGAAGAAGGGTAATTGGATTAGACTGTAATTGTAAATTCTTCTCAAGGGAGATGTTGATACTGGTCAAAGCTTCTAATAAAATTAAATTTTTATTTGTATTCCTATGGTCATTATTTATGGGACTTTTGGCACTACCACATTAATCAATCACTGTTCAAAGACCCACTTTGTCATTAGCAGCTGCCGTCCATATACACTGCTCTTGGCTGCATCCTGAGAAGGGAGAAAAATCTTTTAGCAAGTTTGGTAAAGAAAATTAAAAGGAATACTACTTGGGCTTTTTCAGGCAGAAAACAACCTAAGTATGATTTTTAAGAAATTGGGATGATTGATCTTTGAGGATTGTTGCCTGGGTTTGCCTCTGTCTGCTCCAAGACAGCAACAGCAGGATACTCTATGGGTAACTTAGTTTACTGGTCCATTTTTCATTGAGTATTGCTTATGGCACATATTTTGATGTGCATCTTTTGTGTGTCTGAAAATATTTTGTGCATTTGTAATAAAAACGTATGCACATGAAGAGAAGGAAGAAAGAGAATTTGATTGGAATTAAGAACCCAGCCACTTCCACCATGCCTCCCGCTACCTCCCGTCCCAGCCATCACCATCCTCGGCTAGGATTACTATAATAGTTGGGACGCTTGGCCCCTTCTTCTATGCTGCTGCTATTTCCAATACAGCTCCCTTTAAAGGTAGATCATGTCACTCCTCTGCTCTAAACCTCCATGTACCTTACAGTACAACTCAAGCACCATATCAATTGGGCCCCTGCGGGCTCTGACTTCTTCTCCAACCTCTCACCCCTCATTCTCCACTTCCAGCTGCCCTGGCTCTGCTGCTATTTCTGTTCTCTGCAACACCATTCCCACTGATATCCACATGCTTACTCTCTCATATCCTTCAAGTCTTTAAGTGCCACCTGAGCAAAAAACCTTTCCTGACCACCCTGTATACAATACCAAGTCTGAATTCCAGCATGCTTTACCTCCTTAACTGAGGGTTATATTTCTCCATAGCAACTGTTACCATATGTCTCAGTCTACGAATGTTCATTTATTTCTTGACTCTCTTTTCAGCTAGAATGTAAATACCCTGCTGGTAAGGACTGTGTTTTATTCGCAATCTTGTTCTCAATAATTAGAATAGTGCTTGGTCAACAGTAGGCACTAAATAATTTTTTTTAAATGAATAGTGGAAGCCTACTTGTTCCTAACCCTAGAAGATAGAATGATTTCCTCCTGACTTAATTTCTCCTAGTGAGACAGGGATAATTGTGATATATTCTCCATCACTTAGAAGGGTAATAAGGTCTAGAGCATAGATGTGCAATGCTTAATCTTCCTCCCTCCTTTCCTTCCTTCTTTCCTTCCTTCTTCCCTTCCTTCCTTCCTTCCTTCCTTCCTTCCTTCCTTCCTTCCTTCCTTCCTTCCTTCCTTCCTTCCTTCCTTCCTGGAAAGCTGGATTTGTCCTGAATAAGTGCTTTTCAATGATCATTCCAGTAGGGGTCCTGACAGTGAAGGGTGATATAGTCTATACTAAAAATTTTTTAATTGTATATATTCTATGATTCAGTATCTCACAGTCTTAGAAACTTCTATGGAAAATGCTAGGAGGCAGGCAAGAGGATTTTCACTGTAATATTGTTTGTCATTCGATGACTAAAGAAATATAAGAATTAAAACACTGTGAAGATTTATTTTATATTTCTTTTTTCCATTACATTTGTTATATTTTATTTATATATTTTATCTGTTTATTTTTAATTATGCATTTTATTTATTTTTATTGATATACTTCTTCATATAACATTTTTATTTATTAAATATTTATTTTTATTTACACTTTATATTATTTTCATGTTTCTATTTATACTAGAGGCTAGGTGCATGAGTGCACCAGTGGGGTCCCTCAGCCTGGCCTGCGGGGGATTGGGCTGAAACCGGCTCTCCAACATCCCCTGAGGGGTCCCGGATTGCGAGAGGGCAGTTCTCAGTTGATGCACAGAATGGGGCTCTCTCTTCTCTGGTTCTGGGTGCATCACCCGAGAACCGCTGCTACCAAGTCACTGCAGCTCGGCAGCTCCTGCTTTGAGTGTCTGCCCTCTGGTGGTCAGTGCGTGTCATACCTACCTGTTGGATGGTTGGATGGTCAGACGGTTACTTAGGCTTTTATATATATACTAGAGGCCCAGTGAATGATTAAATCATGCACGTGAAGGGTCCCCTAGACCTAACCTGCCATCCAGGCCATATCCACTGCCCCGCAAAGCCTAGCACGCTCCGTGGACACTGCTGGCAGCCTGCTCCCCACTTTTGATCACGGGGGAGCTGGGTGTCTGTCCGCTGGTGCACCAGGCCTTTCAAAAGCCTCCGGCAGAGGCTTTTGGCCTGGTGCCAGAGCGGACAGACACCCAGCTCCCCGCTTTTGATGGTCGGTGGCGGGATGTGGGCTCGCTGCCCCAGAGGCCCCTTCTGTGCCGCAGCACAGCCATGGCGCAGACGCTGAGCTCATGCCGCCGCTGGCGATGCGAGCTCAGCATCCCGCCAGCCCAATCAGCCACCCCGGCCACCCCGAGTCCCCCCCCCCCGCACCTCCTGGCCAATCGTGGGCATAGCGAAGGTACGGTCAATTTGCATATTACTCTATTATTAGGTAGGACTAGGGGCCTGGTGCACGAAATTCGTGCACTGGGGTTGGGGGTCCCTCAGCCCAACCTGCCCCCTCTCACATACTGGGTGCCCTCAGGGGATGTCCTACTGATGGCTTAGGCCAGCTCCCCATGCTCCTTTGTGGGAGGCAACTGGGCTGATCAGGGGAAGGCACCAGCCCCATCACCCTGCTGCTGCAGCCACTGCCAGTCACCACAGCCACCAAGGTGTTTTCATCAACACGGACTCCAGTCCCTTCACCAAGAAAAAATGACAACTTTCTTTAGACATTTTCAAGATGTGTCTTTCATAGGATATGCATTTTTTTATTTTAATCCTCACCTGAGGGTATGTTCCCATTGGTTTTTAGAGAGTGTGGAAGAGAGAGGGAGAGACAGAGAGAAACATCAATGTGAGAGGGACACTTTGATTGGTTGCCTCCTGTATGAGCCCTGACCATGGGCACTAGGCTGGGGGGCATGCAGGGACCCCTGGGACGCACGCAGCAGTGGCCGCCGGGGGTCTCCACACACCCCAGAGGCCAGCAGCAAGCCACCCATCATGTGCGCCAGGCTGGGGGCGTGGACCCAAACTGCCTCTTGGTGCTGGAGCATTCCCAAGTGGCTGGGGGCACTATGGTGACAGGGGATGTTCCCACCCCGCCCCGCCCCGCCCCCAGCCCCTTGGCGCCTGCACCTATAGGCTCAAAGTGGCCAGGGGGCGTTCTGGGACCCCTGCCACTCAGGACCTAAGCAAGGGGCCTACAGGCTTGGACTGGCCTGGGTCCTGAGGATGTTTGCGGGACCCAGCCCCTTGGCGCCTGCACCCTTAGGCTCCAAGTGGCCAGGGGGCATTCTGGGCCCCTGCTGCTCAGGACCTAAGCGCGGGCCTACAGGCTCTGAGCGGCTTGGGTCTGGAGGATGTTTCCCAGATCCCAGACCTCTGCAAGTGTTTGGGGGCGGAAACATTCCCGCGTTGCTATGGTGATGCGGGAATGTTCCCGCCCTGCCAAGGCTCCCAGTAGCCAGGGGGCATTCTGGGGCCCCTGCCGCTCAGGACCTAAGCGCAGGCCTACAGGCTCTGAGCGGCTTAGGTCCAGAGGATATTTTCCCAGTCCCAGACCCCAGACTGCTGCAAGTGTTTGGGGGCGGGGGGCGGGAACATTCCCGCGTCACTATGGCGACAAGGGAATGTTCCCGCCCCGCCAAGGTTCCCAGTGGCCAGGGGGTGTTCTGGGCCCCTGCTGCTCAGGACCTAAGCGCGGGCCTACAGGCTCTGAGCGGCCTGGGTCCGGAGGATGTTTATGGGACCCAGGCCGCTCAGTGCCCACATATGCAAATTAACCGCCATCTTGTTCGCTCTGATTGGCTGTGGGCGTAGCAGAGGTGCGGTCAATTTGCATGTTTGTCTATTATTAGGTTAGATACACACACACACACACACACACACACACACACACACACACACACGTGGCCCAGTGCACAAAATTCATGCGGGGGGGGGGGTGTTCCCTCAGCCCAGTCTGCACCCTCTCCAATCGGACATCCCTCTCGCAATCTGGGACTGCTGGCTCCTAACCGCTCACCTGCCTGCCTGCCTGATCACCCCTAATCTCTCTGCCTGCCTGCCTGATTGCCCCTAACTGCCTCTGCCTGCATGATCACTCCTAACTACCCTCCCCTGCCAGCCTGATCTCACCCCCAACTGCCATCCTCTGCTGGCCTGATCACCCCAACTGCCTCTGCCTTGGCCCCCACCACCATGGCTTTGTCCGGAAGGAGGTCAGACGTCCGGAAGATCGCTGGTCAACCTAGTCTAATTAACATATTACCCTTTTATTAGTATAGATAGATTATATAGGATAGGATGGCTTAAATGGGTGGTGGGGCCTTTTTCAGCAGGAGGAGATGCTCTTGGCAGACAAAAATACATAATCCCTATATCTGGACTGATAGCCAGCCATATGCACTATACTGCCAAACTGGTCATTAAAAAATTGAACCGCTTTCTTACACCTTACACCAAACAGCTATTGACCTTAAAACCCCTACTCAGCCCCCACCTTAGGTTCTTTTCATTTTATTATTTATTTATTTATTTATTTATTTATTTAAAATTTCTTTATTGATTAAGGTATCACATATTTGTCCTCATCCTCCCATTCCCATCCCAAACCCCTCCCCATGCATGCCCCACCCCCCTATTGTCCTTGAGTACTGGTTAGGCTCATACGTATGCACACAAGTCCTTTGGTTGATCTCTCCCCTTTACCCCCACCCACCCTCAGACCCTCCCTCTGAGGCCCGACAGTCTGATCCATGCCTCCTTGTTTCTGGGTCTGTTCTTGTTCATCAGTCTATGTTGTTCATTATTTCCTCTAGATGAGTGAGATCATGTGCTATTAGAAATACACTTATAAGAACTGAAAATGAGAAAAGCAATAATGGTTATGCTGACAGGCAAATGAATCAGTCTGTGGTGAGTTTCTTTCTGGGCCAACAGTTCTTTTGAGACCCAATTTCAATGTCAAACAGTTCCTTATGTGTACATGTCAGCAATGACATTTCAGTTTTGGATGGTGGAAAAATGGTGGTAATGCAGGTCCGATCCTCTCTGGTTTGGTCCTGGGCAACCTGCAGTGACGCACAGCTGCTAACTGCTAGTATGGCAAGGCGACATCGGCATCTTCCATCTCTGGACTGCTTCCCTTCTGTCTTCATGGCTGGAGTAGTCCTGTTGATTCCTCTCTGTTGCTGGAATCCACATGGTCTTGGAGTTGTTTTCTGAAAATATACAATCATATTCTCGACCAAAAGTTAATAAAGGAATATTTTCTATAAATTTGACTTGGGATCCTATTTCATTTTTTGCCCAAATGATTTTCCTCTGGCTTGTTTTGACACCTTGTGTGTTTTTCATGGGTGTCTTGCTTCTAGCCTTACAATTAATTTTCTAAAGTATTAATTTTTTAGATGTAATTTACTTACAGGTTATTTTTTCTTACATGATATTCTTCTACTATCCCCCCCTTTCTTGATTTAAATATTAGGAGGCTTTTGAAAATTTTATAATATAGTCTTGATGGCTTTTAAATTTTAATTTTTTGCACTATAATATTACTGTTTTAGGTTCATTACATGGTGCACAATTTTATCATGAGATGAACTACCAATAAAAATTTTAGTTAACACTTTAGGAACACCTTTTTGTCCAGTACAATTAATTTTTCTAGCATATTCGCTTGTTTCAACTAGCCAATTTAAATTTGCCTGAAAACTTGACTACTATTTTACTGTCAAATTTATTACTCTAACAACAATCTTATTTTACCCTGTAAATATTAGTGGAAGGGATTATTTGCCTTCTTGAGTAGGTCCTGAGAATTCTTGGTGGTAGGCTGGATTTAGAGATCATAAACCCAGTTCCCCACACCATGGGTACAAGACAACTCAAACAATTCTTGTTGGAGCGAGAGGGCCCACCTTAGGTTCTGCCTTCGCAGTTCACCCAGATTAGGTTCTGATTGGTCGGTTTCTATGCCAGTCAGCATCAGAAGCTCTGTCTCCTAGGCAGCCATTGGCTCCTCGCAGTTCACCTAGATTTGGTTCTGATTGGTTGGTTTCTATGCCAGTCAACGTCTCCGGGCCTATCTCCAGGCCTGATCAGAGAGGTGGGGCTGATCAGTAGTCCTTGTGGAGGCCCAGAGAGAAAGAGAGGCGTGGCTGCTGGCGAAGCCCGGAGAGAAAGAGAGAGGCAAGGACTGATCAATAGCTGCCACGGAGGCTGCGGACCAGATCCTATCTCTCTTTCTGGGCTTCTCTCTGGGCCTGATCCACAGCCCCTTCGGCAGTCAGTGCTGGGTCTCTGCGCCTGCAGTGGTGGCAGTCACGGCAACCCAGCACTGACTGCAGGACTGACTTCCGGTGTTCAGTCGAGCCTTCAGTCATTACGAACCCTGGGTTTTTATATATTAGGATATATATATATATAATTTTTATTTCTTTTTAAAATATTTCTACATATATATAAAGTAGTAGAAATAGTTTTCTGTATGTATATGTGTATTAATTTGTCTTCCTCCAGTCCTGGCCAGTGTGGCTCTGCTGATTGGAGTGGTGTCCCATAAACCAAAGGTGGCAGGTTTGATTCTGGTCAGGGCACATACCTAGGTTGGAGGTTTGATCCTTGGTTGGGCACATTGTGAAGGCAACCAATTTATGTTCTCTCTCATATCAATGTCTCTCACTCTCTCCCTCCCCCTCTCCCTATAATCAATAAGCACATCCTTGGGTGAGGATTAGAAATGAAATAAAATAAAAAATAAATTTGTCTTCCTCCAAAATCATTGTTTTCTTATGTAATCCAAATATATTCCTCCTCCCCTCTTTCATTTTCCTACATTTCTTTTAACATTTTTTCTTTTTCTTTTCTTCTATGTCTAAATTTGGACCCCCTAAAACAGTCATACAATGAACTGAAGCTAACATATAATTTATTACATTTACTAAAAAACAGCTTAAAGTTTTTGTACTTAATTTCCAAAGACAGAATGTCACAGTCTATATTTCTATGTCTAGACAAAGAAAATAAAAATAATAACAAAATCTTCTTATTTGCATGAAATCTCAATTTTCTTGCTCCCATGGGCTTTGATTGAAAGAAAAAAAATCCTATAACCAATTTACTCCCTTTTCTCCTTTTTTATTTACACTAACTTAATACACAAGGTAGTATACAACAAGTTAGACAAAAATTTAGAATGAGAAGTTAAACAGTAGGCATTTTAACAGAGTACATATGAAATGATCTAAATCAGTTTATTTCAAGGTAATAATTCTAATTATTAGTCTATGTTGCTGCCAGAGACTTCAAGAGTATCTATAAAATTCTAATTTTCCAAGCTCTCCTGTTTCTGTTCATATAAATATTAATTTATTCAACAATTATTTATTGAGCACAATTTATGTATCCACACACTTGTTTTAGTTGTTAGGGAAATAAAACAGAAAAAAAAAACCAAGCCAAACCAAAACCAAAGCAAAACAATAAAACCTTCCCTTCCCTATAGAAGAGCAAAAACAGTGAATATAAAAACTAATATGTATTATATTATAAGAAGACAATCTATTCTATGGGGAAAATATAAAGTATCATTCATTTATTAACTCTACACCAGAGGTCTGGAAACATCTATAATAATAAAAGACCAGGAGTCCTTCCGGATGTCCTTCTGGATGACCTTCTGGCTGAAGCTGGGGCTAGAAGGGAAGCCCGGGTCCTGGGTGCCTGCCAGTGGCCAGAGGGAAGGAAGGCCTACTCTTGCATGAATTTCATGCATCGGGCCTCTAGTCTATCTATCTATCTATCTATCTATCTATCTATCTATCTATCTATATACTAGAGGCCCGGTGCACGAAATTCATGCATGGAGGGGGGTTGTCCCTCAGCCCAGCCTGTACCCTCTCCAATATGGGACCCCTTGAGGGATGTCTGACTGCCCATTTAGGCCCGATCCCTGGCAATCCAGGACTGCTGGCTCCCAACTGCTTGCCTGCCTGCCTTCCTGATTGCTCCTAACTGCTTCTGCCTGCCAGCCTAATCACCCCTAACCACTCTGCTGCCAGCCTGTTTGCCCCCAACTTCCCTCCTCTGCCGGCCTGGTTACCCCTAACTGCCCTCTCCTGCAGGGTTGATCACCTCCAACTGCCCTCCCTTGCAGGCCTGGTCCTTCTCAACTGCCCTCCCTTGCAGGCTGGGTGCCTCCCAACTGCCCTCTCCTGCTGGCCATCTTGTGGTGGCCATCTTGTGTCCACATGGGGGCAGGATCTTTGACCACATGGGGGCAGCTATATTGTGTGTTGCAGTGATGATCAATCTGCATAGTACTCTTTTATTAGATAGGATAGAGGCCTGGTACAGGGGTGGGGGCCAACTGGTTTGCCCTGAAGGGTGTCCCTGATCAGGGTGGGGTTCCCTTGGGGCGTGGGGTGGCCTGAGTGAGGGGCCTGTGGTGGTTTGCAGGCGGGCCACGCTCCCTGGCAACGCAAGCGGAGGCCCTGGTATCTGGAATTTATTTTCCTTCTACAATTGAAACTTTGTAGCCTGGAGCAGAGCCAAGCCTGGGGCTCCCTCCGAGGCCCGAAGCCATTTGTGTTGGGGTTATAATTGAAACTTTGTTGCCTTAAGCGGGTGGGCCTGGCCAGGGTGTGTGGAAAGCTTTGCTTCCCCTGTTGCCGGCGGCAACCCTGGCCTGCTCTCTCAAGCTCCATTCTGCCGCCATTTGTTTGAATTTGTTTACCTTCTATAATTGAAACTTTGTAGCTTGAGTGGAGGCTTAGGCCTGCAACGGCTGGCAGAAAGCTTGGCTTCCTCTGTTACCTAGGAAACCTTGCTCTCTGTGGCTTTAGCCATCTTGGTTTGGGTTAATTTGCATACTCGCTCTGATTGGATGGTGGGCGTGGCTTGTGGGTGTGTTGGAGGTATGGTCAATTTGCATATTTGTCTATTATTAGATAGGATATATATATATATATATATATATATATATATATATATATATATATACAAGCCAAGCGACTGGAATGACCAGAATGACTGGTTGCTATGACGCGCACTGCAGCCGGCCAACCAGCCCAATGTGGGTGGGACCAGCTGGTCAACCTCCTGTATTCCTTCCCCCAGCTGGCCTGGCACCCGATCGCTCCTCCCCTGACTGGGGGCAGGGCCAGCTGGCCAACCTCCTCCTGGCCAGCCCACCCTGATCAGCCCAGATCGAAGTGGGCCGGCCGGAACCCACCCATGCACAAATTTGTGCACTGGGCCTCTAATTTATAAATAATATGACAGCATCCCTCCCACTTCTCCATCATGTCTTAAAGTAAATTGCTTTAATCAGAAACTCTTCCTCTCCTCCACTGAGCATACCAGAGCCTTCTATAGCAGTCCTCCCTATGGTTGATAATCTCTTATTGTGCCTACTTATAAATTAAACTTGATCATAGGTATGTTGCATAGAAAAAACATGGTATATATAGGATTTGGTACTAGCCCCAGTTTCAAGCATCCACTGGGGGTCTTGGAATGTATCCTCAGCACATTAGGGGGACTAGTATCTTCAAAGGAATCTTAATGGAAGGTGCAGAATTAAGTTTATGAAATTAAGTGTCTTAAAATATTATTTGTGCTCAAACCCTCTTTAATTCTCCATGGATAATTACATTTGTAATTACCAGATCCATCCTGCTGATGTTCACACCGGTTGTCAAAAGCCACCTGGTGGCCGCTTTTATATCGTTTCTTCCTTGCAGAGCATCTAGGGAGGGGAAATGGCCGTGGTGTCTGAAGCCTACTTCCAGGAGGCCGGTGGCACTGCCGGCGATGCAGGTCCATTAGTGCCTGGCCCGTTCTCTGGAAATTGGACCTGCAATATTGGCTTGAAGGTCTCAAACAGTAATACATACACATACATACTCACCACATCACACCATACACACACCACACACATACACACCCTCTAAATATACAGAAACTATAGAGTTAGTATAAATTATATCTAGAGATTTTTAAAAAAATCTTTACTGAAAATATTTTTCCATTGATTTTTTTTTTTTTTTTTTTTAGAGAGAGTGGGAAGGAGAGAGGGAGAAGAGAAAGAGAGAGACATTGGTGTGAGAGAGATACCACCTGCACATACTCTGACCAGGATCAAACCTGCAACCCAGGTACACGTTCTTGACCAGGAATTGAACCTGAGATCTTTTGGTGCTTGGGCCTATGCTCCTATCACTGAGCAATACCAGCCAGGGCATATCTAAATATTTTTAAATATTAAGTTACTAGAGGCCTGGTGCACGAATTCGTGCATGGTGGGGTCCCTTGGCGTGGCCTGCAGGGATTGGGCCCAAAACAGCAGTCCAATGCCACCTGCCACTCCTGCCTGCCAGTTCCTCTCATCCTGGCCCCGCTGCATCTGCCCTGGGCTTGCGCCCAGTAAGTCCTGATCGGGAGAGGCTCACGCCACCATAGCCGCGCTGAACACCACAAGCCCTGTGTCTGGCACCCGTCCTGAAGGGGTTTGGCAGGGTCGGGACGTGATTGGCCCTCCAGGCAGGCCATGGGATGGCACTGCCGGAGGTGCAGGTCCCTTAGTGCCTGGCCCGTTCTCTGGAGATTGGACCTGCAGGACTACTGAGGGAGTGAGTGGCTGCCACTAGGCTGGTGGGGCGCCAGGACGGGTCAGTCAGCTGAGCAGCACTCCCGCTGTGGGAGTGTACTGACCACCAGGGGAAGCTCCTGCATTGAGTGTCTGCCCCCTGGTGGTGAGTGTGCATCATAGCGACCAGTTGACTGGTTGTTCGGTCTTTCAGTCGCTTAGGCTTTTATATATATAGATTAGGCTCTGGTTACATGGTAACATTTAATAAATTATATGATATGATAAATTCATGTGTTATTGTATTTGGTACATGTTTAAATTTTAGCATATTTATTCACAGCTGGATTTTAGGGTTTTTTTGGCTGGCATTTTAGTTACGTAATAAAGTACAGTGGACTTAATCAAATACATCTGTAATTTTTTCTTTGTAAATATTTTTCATTTTCTTGAGAATCCAGATGTGCACTTTTCTCTCTGTCAACTCTGCCAAATTAACTCATCCATTCAATGCAATACCAAAGTGGACTTTTGTAAATGTTAGTTTTTACTCTTATTACTGCTATGAATTTATTATTATCACGTTATTAATGTAATTATAATCTTTCTGGCACCCTGAGTCCTTTTTGCTGGTTAATTTCTTTTCCTAAAACTTAGAAGTTTGCATTTGACATAAAGGCTGGCCTTCCTGCCACCCTGGATTTTTTACATGGAAATAAAGGAGTGATCTTGGTTTAAAAATTGTGCTTTTGAAATTAATTATATTTGTGACTCTACTAGCTTGTCTTTTTAACGTTATGGTTTTTTATCTGTCCTGGACAGGTTAGGAATCATCACTTCAAACAAGTGAGAGCTTTACTGGAAACAGTACCCTTTCCTCTCTCTTTTAATTGTTCGGCATATTTTTTCCAATAAGATCATGCTCTTCATGTCCTGTCTTGGCTTGCAGTGTTCAGAACATTCTCCCTCCCTCCCTCCATCCACCGTTCCCATCCTCCCTTCCTCCCTTCATTCCTTCTTTTCTTCCTTTCTCCTTCCATTCATCCTCATTGCTCTAATTGTGCTAAACTTTGTTCTAAAGACTAGAACTACTATCGTCTAAGTCTTTAGGATTAGGTGGATTAAAATCTGTTTAACCATCTTGTAGTATCTTGTTAAAACTCCTTGAAGATACTGTAATTTTATTTTATGAATTTTAATTGTAGCCACATATATTTGAAAAACAGCATGTCCATGAGACAGGTTGTTTATTTAAAAACAATGCTTCCTTTGAAGATTCCTGATAAAACTCTATGCTCAAAACTCCCCTCTCCTATCCACCCACAAAGAATTTATGAACCACAAGTTGCAAATCAATGACCCAGGCCGGGGGTTGGGTGGGAGGTCAGAAAACTACATCTAGCAGGTGCAAAACAACTTGTTTTTTTACAGCTCACCGGGTAGGAAATTTTTTATTACATTTTAAAATGGTTGAAAAAAATCAACAGAAGAATAATATTTTGTGGCATGTGAAAATTGTGTGACATTCAAATGTCAGTGTCCATATATCAAGTTTTATTGGGACACAGCCACGTCTGTTCATTGATGTGGTGTCTATGGCTGCCTTCCCTGTAATAGCAAAGCTGAATAGCTACAACACAGAAGCAGGGGCCACAGAGTCGAAATATTTGCTATCTGGTCCTTTGCAAAAGGAGTTGACAATGCTTCCGCTAAGTTTCGTTGTAGGCATAAAACCCCACAACATCTGAAAACTGGAAGTGTTTTCTAGTCATATCGAGAATTCATTTACAGGGAGTTGGAGTTACTTGCAGAACATTATGTGGGCTTGTAAAAATATATATATAGAAAATTCATATTAGAATAGGAAAGAAACAAAGCACTTCTGCATTTGTGCATGGCATGACCTTCAGAAGCATCCAGAGGACTGCATAAGACCACTTAGCCAGGCTCGTGGGCTGGAAGCTACTTCTGATCTCTTAAAGGGCCTTTGGCACATGCCTGCAGGGCTGACTGATAGCCTAGGAAGCTACCTCACAGTCTCTTCCTTTCCACCGAAGGCTTTGGGACCTGGAAAATTAGGGCAGAATACTTTTTTATTCCATTTCCTTTTTCTTATTTCTTCACTTCCTTTTTCAAAATTGTTAATTATTTCCTTATGTTTGTATTCATAGATTCTTTTTCCCCCTTTTTTTTTCCCTCCATCACCCCCTATACTTTCTTCCACCTCACCCATCCTCTTCCCCCACTGTATTCATAGATTCTTAACATTTCCAATCATGAACGTTAGGAAGTTTTTTGTTTATTTTGGTTCTCACTTCCTTTCAGTTCTTATTGTAAAGATATTAGGAAAGTGATTACAATTTCATTTACTGGAAGAACTTAAACATTTGGCTGAACTGGCAAATGGAAGCCAAATGATTTTTTAAAACCCAAGTGTATTTTCCTCTTTTTAAAATGATATAGCAGGTTATTCTGACATGCACACATGCATACAGATTTTATATGTACATATCAACTATCATGGAAAGTAAGTGTACCTACATAGTAGTGGGAATGAAAAAATTTATTTTTTTTATAGAAGCAACAATCAACTAACAAATAATTATGGAATACCCACAGGGAAGGCGCTAATGAAATATTTAGTTGGCCAAAATTGCTTCCAGCAAGGAGATACAGTGACTGACTTTATGAGGCTGTAAATTTTTGAAAACTGTTTGCAAGCAAACAGTCCTGCCAGAAAGATCCAGATTAGCTGGATTTTGTATAAGGGAAATTTTACTGAATGTAATCAGATATGAGAAGCTGAAATCAATATGATAAAATTGTTCCATGTTCCCTAGACCCAATCATGAGATTCCTTTACAGGGAAAGAAAATGATAATGTTTTTGTGACTCACTCGGGAAAACTGAGGGCAGTTTAAAGCTCAGAGCAGGCTGTTCCCAGCCAGCTACTGCCTAGCAGGCTTATGCCAGTGCCCAGCTACACTGGGGGATAGGGCACCAATATCTGCTTGGCATGCTGGTTGGGAACTCTGGGCTAGAGAAGTGACATTTAATGGAATGTATTTCATCCTTTTATGAAGCTTTCTCTTTCAATTCCTTATATTGAACCCCCCTTTTTCTGAATATCTATAATAGATACAGTATGTATCAGACAATTGAGCAATAAAAATGATAAGTAGCCTTAACATAGTCTCTAGTTGTTGAACAAGTGTATTTCTCACCTCACAATTGATATTGAAATCTCCTGGAGAGCAGAGATTACAGTTTTTCATCTCCTCCAAATTACATAGCACATGGTGGGCCAAGAGAAGAGATTTATTTATTTCACTTATTTATTATTTATATTCTGCTTTCCAAAAAGATTTAACTGGTTTGTAATAATAGACTTGCTAGGACCGTTAAAGTAATGATTTTTTCAAAAGCTAAAACAAGAATCACAATACATATTGAAATGGTGACATCATAAAGCCCTGGAGAATTTCACCACAGAATTTAGCCGAGTTTCCTAGTAAAAGGGCTTAAGAGAGAAAACAGTGTCACTAAGTGATGGCTGTGACGCATGGGCAGGAGGGGCAGCAGGTCCCCTGTGGCCTGTGAATCCTGAGCATTGGCACATGTGGCCTGTTTACCCCATGGGGCTTTGCTCCAGGCAAGAGATCTGTCTCACTATTGTGCTCTCCCTTTATGAGTGAATACAAGAGCAGCTTTGTAGGTGGGAAAAAATCAGTTTGCCAGTAGCCTCAGGTCCAGCTAGCTCATTGCTTCCAAGCCATTCATCCTTCTGTTTCTCCCTAGGCCTGAATCCAACAGGGAAGTGTGAAGAATAACACAGTTCTCATGGCACTAAAAATGAAAGTATGAGATTTTTACCAGGAAAACTAAGTTGTCTCTAATATTGAGTGCAAATCCACTTTATTACAAGTGGAAATCCAATCCATATTTTTCTGAGGTGCTAACATGGTCTTGTCATAGTGGAGGTAGAGTTGATTAAAAGCCCTTAAATTTTTTTTAAAAAATTGATTTCACAGAGGAGGGGAGAGGGAGAGAGATGGAAACATCAATGATGAGAGAGAATCATCAATTGGCTGACTCCTGCATGCCCCTCTAGAGATCGAGCCCACAACCTGGGCCTGTGCCCTGACCAGGAATCAAATAGTGACCCGCGGTTCATAGTTCAATGCTCAACCACCGAGCCACGCCTGCTGGGCTAAAATGCCCTTTTAACATAGATTCCCCAAAGAATTTTTCATAACATAATGGACAAGTACTTGAACATGAGTTCTATTTAAGATACAGAATTGCTTTTCATGAGACCAAAGTCAACTTTTCAAATTATAGTTATGTAAGGAATTGCCATGATGAAATGAAGCAATCAAGGGATGTAGCTTTCTCATTTCTATCTTCTTATGTACTAGGAACTGGGGAACCTGAGGAATATCACATTCTTGAGATTACTCATTTCAAGTACTAATTGTGGTATCCAAGAGAATATAAGCTCTAAATTAATTCAGTATTCTTGCTAAAATTAAATAGAAAGAAATTCAGAATTTTAGCTACTGGGTGAATAAAAATACTTAGTGTTACTGATTTAGGTTGGGATCAACAAACATTTTTTCCATAAGGGGCCAGATAGTAAATATTTTAGGTTTTGCAGACATATATCTCTGTTGCAACTATTCAAGTCTGGCACTTTAGGAGAAGTATCTTGGGACAACAGAGGAGTCTGCTGTTTACACATTATTTATTTTAACTCTGATGGCAATCTTAGGAAATGTATATGATGATATGGCATTTTATATATGAGGAAACTGAGCAATAGGAAGCCCTAGAATAATCAATGAATTTAAACACTCCTATAGAATGCACTATAGTTTGATCTAGCTTATTTGGTGAATATTTTCCCACATTTATTTTGAGATTAAGAATTGTACCCCTCACTCTAATAGGAGTCTGGTCAATAGTCGTCTCCTCATAGAAAACACTGTATTCCCTTAAGGAAAGCTAATTGCTTGATTTCTTTTCTGTTATGAATTGCTTAAGATTTGTGTAACATATTTGAGATTATAAAGTTCAATTAATTTTATGTATGAGATCAAGGGCCATTTATTAGATTAATTTCGTAAGTGTTTCTGCCTTTGCAGGATGAGAAGAGTTATATGTTTCACCTTCCAATCCCTGTTCCAGTCCTGCCTGGAATGCTCATGTATTCATTCATCCAACAGGTATTTTCAAAACATCATGATGAATCATGTGTTAACTTTTCCCCCATGATCAGTTCCTTTTCCCCTAGCCTGCCTTGTCTGCAATTCTCTCCAGAATACTCTGGCAGCTTTTTCTAAGACTGCTTAATGGATCAAGCACCCCTGGCTACTTCCTTCTCCATGGTTAGCAGATTCCTTCTCTTTCTCTACACAGCCACAAACAAGTTTGGTCAAGGGTTTGTGTATCCGCATTCCACCACAGTAACTTCCTCATGGTAACAAATTTGAGCCATAAAAATAATTGCTAAAGAAAATCCTATCAATTTGTAGGCAGAAGTAAAACAAAAAGTCTTTCCAACACACCCAAAGCTAAGAAAAGCTTGTAAGGTGTAGCCATGATAGTAAAAGCAGATCTGCCATGTTGGAGAAAGGGAGGAACAAACTTGCCACATGCAATGCTCTTCAGAGCCAATATTCAACTCTCTGACAGAAAGTCTTCCTGACATAGTGTGTAGATGATATCTTAGAAATAAGGAGAAAGGCCTCAGACACTTGATCTATAAAATGAGATATTGGCTTATCATCTCCAAGGTTATTTTAATATTCAATTATTTAAAAATTATCCTTCATATCCTTAAATATTAAGTATATGGTTAATGGGGACACCCAATAAAATACATTTTTATTATCTATGAATCCAATTTGGCCAGGCAATAGTTGGAACTCGAGATTCATGAAGCATAAAATCCTTAAGAAATTGGTCATCATGAATGATAGTGAGCATAGTCACTCCTATTTCTACCTCATTGATTCCTGGACTTAGTAGTCTAACTACTGCAGACATAGTGTCATATAATGGCCATTAATTTGAGATGAACCTTGTATTCTCACAGGGTGTTATTCTCACAGGGTATTATCTCTAAGCTGGAGCCTCAGCTATGCCTTCAAAAAGCAATTCGACTGGTTTATCAGGCCAACAGCTTCTGGACAGTGTTGTACGATGTAGGCCATAGTGGAACTCATAGTTGTTGTCCACAATTGCCTATTTTTTGATGGAAATCAGGTCTTTTGTTTAAGGATTATTTGGCAGGACCTCATGTCAGTAGCTCAGACCCTCTGTGAGTCTTCAAGAGGCTGAGAAATTATGGGAAGGAAAGGCAAAATCATACCCAGAGCATCTTTTAATTTTAGCCAGAATGAATTTTGTATTTCTAGGGAGGAAGGGGTTGAATCTAATCAACTTGCCATCAAGTGGCTGAGATTTATTGACTGAGTTCTTCAAGGGATGATATGCTATCAAGGGGCTTTGGCATTAGTCTTTGTTTTGGCAAGCTGGTCATTTCATTATTTGAAAAAAGCGGGAAACAACTTATTTAGAAACTGGATAAATAAATGAAAGAAACTGACTATTTATGAAACTTTTACTAATAAAACTATTGCCTTGGTATAGTTGATGAGGGGAAATGTCTATTTCTAAAAACATTCCAATTAGAAAGTAGTGGATAGTAAAATTAGTATATCATCATTTTGGAACCTTTAAGGAATTAATTAATTGATTCAGGCAATGCTCATCATTGGCTGCTAACATAATGAAAAAAAACAAACCCAGAGAGTAAGTCAGTATCTACATTAAGATAACACCACCTATGAAACAGTTTTGACACCAACCCCCCACCACCAAAAAAAGGTCACCTGAAACAATTAAGAGCTGAGGTCTGTTAAATGAGTGGAAACAGAAGGCTGTTAACTGACACACAGGGAATGAAATCAGTACAATGCATTGTGGGAAACTTATAGGATACATGCAAATTACTGCAAGGAAACAATTTCAAGAAAAAATAAACCATCACCAAATGGAGCTAGGAACCTGTACATTAATAAAAGTGACATATTAATCAACCAAATTTATGGACCTTGTTTAGATTCTCATCTAAATACCCCAAATGTTAAAAATCATAACACAATTTGGAAAATGTAAACATTGGCTATTTGATGGCATTAAGGAAACGTTTTTTTTTGTGTGTATGGATGTGTTTAATAAAAATATTTCATTTTTGTAAGGAAAGTATTTATCATTTAGAGGTACATACTGAAATATATATTTAAAGTTATAAAATGTCAAGAATTTGCTTAGAAACAATCTGGGTGAAGAGAACTGGGAGGTCGAGATGTAACAGGAATGACCATGAGTTGGTAACTGCAAACTGTATGAGGGGCCCGTGTGGTTTGTTTTATTTTGCTCCCCTCTTTTTCTGGTAAATGTTTGACATTTCCCATAACGATAGGTTACAAATACAAGAGAAATAACATGCTTTTTGAAATAAAATATCTCATTCTATCTTTTGACCTTTCCTTTAAATTGCAATTAGCAGAGTAAAGATGGATAGAAAAATTGTAAAGATTTTTGTGTCTGCTTTTAGCTTTCCCTTCAACAACCTGCAGATCTACCAGCCAATGTTTTACACACTTAATAAGGACCTGACCTTATTTTCTTCAGTTTAAAGGGCTCTCTGTGGCATTACGTGTCTTCAGGAAATCACAGTTAAGTGGTTTCACTTCACATATCACCTGACCTCTCTGGAGAAAAACCCCAAAACACAACCACTTTTTGACTTAGCTAGAATAAATTTTGAGGAAGTGGGCATAGAAATTGTCTTTTTCATTACTTTTCCTTTTATCCTTTTCAAAATTTCACTTTCTCCTTATACCATAAGCTACTTCTTGCCATTTTCTTAAGAACTTATTTTTACCAAGATTCCTAAACAGCAAGAAATGCCTGATTCTAAGTGACCAAGTTTAGCTTTGGTTTGATGATATGTGGCTATATTGAATTACTCAGTCAACACATATGATTCAAAGCACTGAGGGGATTCCTGAAAGTATATTACATACTTCTGCCTATCAAAAAATTTATCATTTAATTGAAGAGAGATAATAAATATGCTCACATATGCAAAGAAAGGAGAAAGCAAAGAGTTTTATTCTAAATTGACTGGCAGTGACTTTTAAACAGAGCATGATGGAAAAAATGGAGAAAACAGTGCAAGTTAATGTAATCGTAAAAGACTTAGGACTTTAGCTGAATTCTCTTTAAATGGATGGAATTCATATAGTTGGAATTGGAAAAGAAAGGGAGAAGAATGTGAACAAAGATACCTGGATTGAAATGACCATGTGAGAGATGGTTAGAATTTATTTAACTGGAAAGGAAGTGAAGTGAAGAACAGAGAGAAATTGGGCTGTAGAGATTGTAGAGGTCAGATTATGTTGGGTCAGGAAAAGCAGCTAAGAGGACATAGTGGTAGCCATACGTGGAAGTGAGATATGAAGTCAAATTTGAAAGTGATCCATTCCTCTGGGGATGAACACTTGGATTGCTTCTACATTTTAGCTATTGTGAATACTCCTGCAATAACTTGGGAGTGCAATTATTTATTTGGATCCTGTTTTCAATTCTTTTGGATATACATATAGCCAGAAGTGAGATTTATAGATAACAAGGTAGTTCTATTTTTTTAAAATTTTTAAAAATTTCTTTATTGATTAAGGTATCACATATTTGTCCTCATCCCCCCATTCCCATTCCACACCCCTCCCCACGCATGCCACCACCCCCCTGTTGTCCTTAACCACTCGTTAGGCTCATATGCGGTAGTTCTATTTTTAGTTTTTGAGGCATATCCATACTGTTTTCCATAGTGGCTGCATCATTCCACATTCCCATAAGCAGTCTGCAAGGGTTCCATTTTCCCACATCTTTGCCAACACGTCTCATCTTTACTTTTTTGGTGATACTCATTCTAACAGGTGTGAGGTGACATCTCACTGAGGTTTTGATTTGCATTTCCCTGGGGATTAGTGATGCTGAGCATCTTTTTATATACTTGGCCATTTGTATATCTTTTTTGGATGAAAGCAATGAAAAGAGACACAAATAAATGAAAAGACATCCTGTGTTCATGGAGTGGAACACAATATTGCTAAACTGCCAATTTTAAAGAAGAATAAATAGAATTTCCATTTGATAGTAGATTGCTAAAGATGGAAAAGAGGCTAAGAATCAAAAAATACTTCAAGGTATCTATGCTTAAAGACTGGACAATTGTGTTAAGGTAGAAATAACTACTCATAGTAGAGAAGAAAGACCAATTTGGGGTTACAGATATGTGTTGGGATATTTGGTAAATTCTCAGGAGTAAAGGTCAGTTATGAAACTCTCCAGCTATCCAGGAATAACATTTGTGTCTTCTTTCTCATATGAAAGGACACTGGAATCTACCTTGTGACAAAAATTTCATACATGACACCTGAAGTTGAGAGTTTAAATTCCAGTTCTTCCATTTGGGCAAATTATTTAACATTGCTGAACCTTGGCTTTATTCCATATGAGTAGAATAAATAGTATTTCCTTCATAATACTATTTTGGGGCTCAAAAGTGATAACATATGTGAAACTGCCCAGCAGAGCGTCCAGAACAGTCAGACTCAACAAATGTGTGTTCCAGTGAAATTAAATGGAACCCTCTAAGGTCAAATTGCTTTGTGGTTCTACCAATCAGATAACCCCATCCTCTTGTCACAGCGTGACAGCAGCTCATCTATCACAGTGCTCCTTTAGGCCTGGGACCCAAGTCTCTGGCCATTATCTTTAGGACGGCAGGATGAAATTTTTTTGTAACTGGACAGTGAAAAATAGAAGGTGTTCACAGCCTCAGTAAGTACACACCTACACTTTGGAAGTCTGCTTCTGATACTGCTTGAGATGCAGGCACCACTAATATCACATTTGTATTGTATGGTGAGGGGATGTCCTCTTCAAAATATAAATTAAAGCATTCAGTGAGCCTTTGAAAAAAGGCGAAGGGAGTCAAGAAAGAATTTAAAATGTAATGATAACTCAATGATTTATTTGTTTAACAGTGTCTTGGCAGCATGTGAGGGGAGGGCTGAGAACACAGTCTCTTCCTCTCTGCCTGCCTGTTTTTATGGTCTTTGTTTAACATGATTAAGTACCTGGTCTGTGCTCAGAAGCATGCCAAGGCCTTCGTTTCTCCCCGTGCCCCAGCCCTTCTGTACCTGTAGTTTGGATTTTGGGGAAAGGAGTTTGGACTCATTGGCCCCTAGGGAAGCAGTGGTGGCTGTGTAGCAGTTCTGTACTCCTTGAACCTACTGGTGAGGGGACAGTGGCCTTGGGCCTCGTAGGGTTGGCTCTGTGTGTTTAATAGGAAAGCGATTTCACTTACTCTGTCTCTGAGGTAGATTGGAAATGCTTTGTCTTCCAAGCAGGAGGAAAAGATGCCCATGGCGACTTACTACTCAAGGGTAATTTATGAAATTTAAAACGTGATTGGAAAGGTCCTTGGAGAATTTACTTGTAGTAGCTTGAAGTTTGCTTAAAGCTGAGGAGAACGGGGTGAATTTTGTCATGATGAAGAGGCAAGATGTGATGCAATTATAGTAGAGATGGTTGGAGTAGTGTAGTGCAGGCCAGGCCGGGGGGCCAGGAGCCAGGAGCCAGGATCCAGGAGCCAGGGGCCAGGGCTGGGTCTCCAAATGCACCCAGTAGGTTTGCACTCTGATGTGATAATGAGACTCCAAGTGGGAGTAGGTGATTCTTCCAGAAAGTGTATGTGAACTGATTCAGTGACTTCTTCTCTATCTTGCCCAAGACTTAGAAGAAGATACACGTAGAATCCTGGGGTCTGCCAGTTAGAGGATTGATAGCTTTAGTGTTTATCATTGTTTGTTGTTTTATTTTCCACTAATGATGAGGCAATTAAGACTCATGTTTACCCATTTACCTTGCAATCTCCCTTTAGTTTTCTTTTTCTCAATAAAACGGAATCCATTCTTGCAACAGTCTGTGTGCACATAGACTTTTTAAAAATTCATTGTATGTTCTTGTTTTCTTCTCACTTCTCTTTGTATGACCCACACTTTTCCCAAAGGCAATATGCATAGTCATCTTACATCCACAGATTCACTTAGATTTGAATTCCAGCTTGTCCATTTACTGCCTGTGAGCCATATAACCATCTGCTTATCCTCTCCCATCCTCAGCCTTCTCAACTTCTTTGAGTGGCTGTAAGGATTAAATGAGATTTGCTTGTTCAATCAGCAATACTTATTGGGAACCTTTAATGTGACATGATAAATGGTGGCAGGGGCTGGGGACACAATGGCTAGAACAGCAGCGCAACAACAACATGTCTCTTCTGATGGAGCTAACACCTGATCTAGGGAGATAGGCGATAACTAAATATACAAATACAAAAACAGGTTTTGGAGTAGTATTAAGTGCTATATAGAAAAAAAGAAAAAAAGAATCAGGGGCAGCGGAGAAGGAGGAGCACGGAGTGCTGATTTAGACTGAGATGGCGATGTGAAAGTCTCTTAAGGAAGCAGAGGTCTCCATCGAGTGCCGGGATGATCTCTGTAAACATCTGAAGAGAGCATGGCAGGAAGAGAAAAGAAAAAGAGCAGACTCTGGGGTGAAACACTGCTCTTTCACGCTGAGGAGCAGTAGGAAATGGTTGTAAGGAAGAACTCAACTAAGTGCCTGGTACATAGTAATTGATTAGAAAACTAACTATTTTTAATATCATAAACAAAGAGACCAGATTTTTCTATTCACGGAAATGACCCTGCACACGGCTCTTCCTCTTTGCAGCTCCTTTGAGCTTGTTAAATTTGCCTGTCTCTTGTGATATCTGAGTTTCCCTTTTGATTTTTATTATTTTCTGTAGAGTGGGAATATAAGCCTTCAGCTTGGGCTCCACATCCAGTTTTCATATCAATGAATTTAGGACCGAGTGAGGATGGCCTTCAGTGTGCTACCAGCTGACTCGGGCATGTTCTCATAGGACCACTTAATATACGACTGTGTAGGTTTTCTGTATCTCATATTAGCTTGTCTTTTCTGTTTACTTTTATTTCTCACAAGCCATCAACTTCTTGAAAGGAGGGACTGTTTTGTGTTTCCACCAAATTCCCAAAATGAGGCACAGGGCTTTGCACATAGCAAGCACATGCTACATTTACTGTGCGTTTAAGAGACTGGGGAGAAAACTCAGGCAGCAGTAAAGCCTTTAAAGGCTTTCATGTCCGACAGAGATTTGCACTCTGGTAGGCGAGAGATTGATGTCTATTGACTTACTGAGTAAATGTGTGTAGGAAGGGTGTGGCCGCGGCCACCCAGTCTCTGGCTGGCAGTGGCTCCAGTCCAGAGGTGGGGTGTGTGCATCAGTGTGAGTTCCTGTGTTTGTCTTTGCCTGCGCATCATCCAGGTGGATTTTCTCTTGGAACAGGCGCAACTTCCCATTTGCATTTATTGTACAGATCCTGGCTGAGGAAGGCAGAGGGGAGCTAGTCCTAATTCCATATCCGCGACTTAACTTAGAATGCCTGCCCACAGTATCTAGATTGTTCTTTTCTTAATATATACCAAAGATACAGCCATGTTTTTGGAGCACAGTCTTTTTTATACAGGTGATTTTATCTTTATTTGGTTAAGACTTTGAAGATATGGCATGTTTTAGAAATTATTATAATACTAATTAAGATAATTAAAATGAGTTATTTCCATTATGCAGTTGTACGTACAATACCTTTCTAAAATGAATTTATCTTGCTTTGGCATTCAATTACGCTATAAAAAAGGAAGAGAAGCTTCTAGTTAATTAAGCAAATAAGCTCAGTGTGTAGTTTTTTTCTGGCACCTTTTTCTGACTGTGATTACAAAGTTATAGTACAAGGAAGTTTAAATCTAATCAGAAAAAAATAAAAACCTTTTTAAGGGAAGTCAGAGAAGAATACTCATATCTTTTAGTTAAATTATTTTTTTAAATGTTCAAGTTAGCAAATGGATACATCCGTGTTTTTAATAGGCCACCACTATTATTTGTATTATTGATGGCCTATGAATGAGAGATTGAATCAGACAACCACATATTGAAAGAACTTTACCAAGTACAGAACACAAATATTGAACACCTAGTGATGTTGTAAGGTACTGTCTCTTACTTAATAAAATAAATAGTTACATAAAATAAGGATTGTGGAAACAAAATGCTTGAAATCATAGGCACGGGTCAAGTAGTGTGGTAAGGGCAAGTCTAAGAGAGAGAGCAATGATAAAATCATACAAATGAACTTGGATGCCACCTTGTACTGTTTGGTATATTGTTACAGCATGGTAAATACGCATTTCCACAACATGTCCATCTGGCTTACCTGAAATCTATCCAGTTTCTGGGACAGTTGGCGCTCCCTGATGAAGCTCCATTTCAGTATTTGCCTTGGATCCTCTGCAAGGACCACATACATGTTTGTTTGTCTTGGGCTGGTTTTTGCAACATTTTTACAGAGTGGGATGGCAGGCTCTGTAGAGTGTTCAGATGCTGGCCAGGATTTCTTGGCCCGGGATTATGGCACCATTTCAGTCCACCTTGGTAAGGCCCATTTCATCAAGATTCACCCACACAGTACTATGCTAATTCTTCTATTAATCAACATGGAACAGGAAATTGCTTGTCTGCAGCCTCAGCTACACATTTTTGCCCCTTGGTTAAATGAACAACATTCAAAGAAATAAACACTATAATTGTATACCAAAAGGATGCTCTAGACATCCAAATTGTTTTCCTGGGTATATTAATGTGTCATCAAGCAAGTTTTCCTTTAATAGGAAAACTTACATAAAATAAGGATTGTGGCAATTGTTTGCTTTGCTATATCTAAATCTAAACATGATTTTATCTACATTGTCTTAGAATGATATTTTATGCAGTTTGTAGAAGACATTTTGGACAGATCACTCACTTATGTCTCTTTCAGATCTTTCTTTATACATACATATATATATATATATATTTATATATATAATTGATTTTTTACAGAGAGGAATGGAGAAGGATAGAGAGCTAGAAACATCGATGAGAGAGAAACATCGATCAGCTGCCTCCTGCACACTTCCCACTGGGTATGTGCCCACAACCAAGGTACATGCCCTTGACCGGAATTGAATCTGGGACCCTTGAGTCTGCAGGCCGACGCTCTATCCACTGAGCCAAACTAGTTAGGACAGATCTTTCTTGAAGTAACTATAATAAAAACATATACAGCCCTAGTTGATTTGGCTCAGTGGATAGAACATCAACCTGCGGACCAAAGGGTCCCACGTTTGATTCCAGTCAAGGGCATGTACCTCGGTTGGAGGCTTCTCTCAGGGCCAGGCCCTGGTTGGGTCTAATGCAGAAGGCAATCAATCAATGTGTTTCTATCACATCGATATTTCTCTCTGTCTTTCCCTCTCTCTTCCACTCTCTCCAAAAATCAATGGAAAAATATCCTTGGGTGAGGATTAAAATAAAAAAGCATATATATTTCTATATATTTGCTTCTAAAGACTGTTACTGAATTTGCTGAAGAAACTTTTGCATTTTTAAATTATTGCAAAATACATTTTAATTTGGTGGTTTTTACTATTGCACTTCCACTTTCTTTATGCAGTGCGCTATACAGTTATTTATAAATTTTAAGCAAGAAAAATATTTCCAGTGGTGCACATAATGTTTTGAATTATGTAGCTAAAACTCATGTTTACAGGCATAGCAGTCAGTATTACAGGTTCTACTGACTACCTAAACAAATTCAAATGATCATGATGGACTCATAGTGGGATATCATCATGGAGTCAACAGTTAGCTATTAGTTCCTTACCATTCTGGCTTGCACTGATTTTTTTCCATGTAGAAATTCTCTAGCTGGAAGGAGACTGCAAACATCTACTCTAAAACATCAGCTTTAAACAGAGAGATACTGAGATCTAAATGGGATTTGAGAAATTATTCAAGGTCACCCAGCTTGACAGGCATAGACTAAAAACCAAAACTCTGACTCTGGTTAGTGGGATTCATGGGCTGTTGGGTCAGCCAACCCCAGATTTGATTTTTTATTTTTACCTAGAATTACTTCATTTCTTCTTCCATAAAATAGGGATAAATGACATGCTATACAGGGTACCATATGAGAAGGTATATAGGAAGTGCCCAGTATATTGCCTGGAGTACTCAGCAAGTCTGGCTTTGCTTCTCTCCAAGGTCTTCGCAGGATAACATTGAGGATCAAATGTTTCCCTCAGCTCTTCTTTCACTTCCCACTGGTTAATCTTTTGTAAGATAAGATTTCCAGCTATATTTATAGGTTTCTCTAAGCACCAGGACTATAAGAATTTGATCTTTACCAAGCATTATAAATCACTCTATTACCATTTGTGTTGACTTGGATTTATCTATTCTAAGCTCTAAAATACAACTTCACAGACATTTTCAAGAGCTTCTGAAGCTTAATTTTAGATTTGGTCCTGAAGTTTAAATTACCTGAGGTGATAACATACTCTTCAAGTCTAGTTTAAAAGTCCTGACCAGTGTTATTTATTCTGTGGCTGAAAGTTCAGAAATCACCAAGTTGAAATAAACTAAAAGAGTTTCTCAGTTCCCTGGTTGTAGTTTTTGTTATTAAGCAAATAGATATTTTTCAGACCAGTTAAAAGTAATCTTTTTGTCATGTAAATAGTTGGCAGGATGGGCATGGGGTATAGTAAGCACCTGATAGATATAAGTCTCTTAGTATCCAAAAAAGGGAAAGCTTTATTAAATACCAGATGAACTTTGAGGAATATTGCCTATGTTCCAAGTTTTCTGCTAGAGAAAACCCACTTTTCTGAGGATTAAACTGATAGCTAAAGTCCTATCCCAAAAACAAGACTAAGCTAAGGTTTAAAAAAATGAACAAACCAATGCTCATTTCTCTTTACCAGTTAACTTTCCAAACCAACCCTTTCTTTGACTCCCTTTGCTACATATAAAATCATAATTCAATCTGAAATCCTATAGAATCAGAACTAAGACGTTATTGTATAGTAGAATTAAAATAACAATATTGATTTCTTTTTATTACCCTGGGCTTATGAGTTTGCAAGCTATAAATTTGTTGCTCTTTTCTAAAAAAAATTTAGGTTTTCAACTAAATTTGTTTGAGCTGCTAGTTGCTCAAATGTTGGCATAATAAAGCAGTTGGAATGTGGCTTAGTGACAAAGGGCTGAGGAAATTCCATCCTTTTAAAGATTGAGCTGTAAACATTCATGTCTGGGAGAAGGAAGTATGACAATATGAATACATTTTTCAAAAACAGAAAAATAAAATAATGGTTTCGAGTATAACATTTAAGTCTTTAATCCATTTTGAGTTTATTCTTGTGTATGGTGTAAGAGGACTTAAATGTTAGACTCAAAACCATAAAAATCCTACAAGAAAACATAGGCAGTAAAATCTTGGACATTTCTCATAGCAATATTTTTTTCTGATATGTCTCCTCAGGCAAGGGAAACAAAAGAAAAAATAAACAAATGGGACTACATCAATCTAAAAAGCTTTTGCACAGCAAAGGAAACGATCAGCAAAATGAAAACATAACCTACTGAATGGGAAAACATATTTGCCAATGATACATCTGATAAGGGATTAATATCCAAAATTTATAAAGAACTTATAAAAGTCAACACCAAAAACAAACAAACAACCCAATTAAAAAATGGGCAAAGGACCTGAATAGACACTTCTCCAAAGAGGACATACAGATGGCCAATAGACATATGAAAAGATGCTCAACATCATTGATCCTCAGAAAGATGCAAATTAAAATCACAATGAGATATCACTTCCCACCTGTCAGAATGGCTATCATCAAGAATTCAACAAACAAGTGTTGGCTAGTATGTGGAGAAAGAAAACCCTTGTGCTCTGTTGGTGAGAATGTAGACTGGTGTAGCCACTGTGGAAAACAGTATGGTTTTACCTCAAAAAATTAAAAATGGAACTACCTTATGACCTATGATTCCACTTCTGGGATTATATACAAGGAAACCTGAAACACTAATTTGAAAGAATATATGCACCCCTATGTTCATTGCAGTGTTATTTATAATGGTCAAGATTGGGAAACAGCCCAAGTGCCCATCAGTAGATGAATAGATTAAAAAAGCTGTGGTACACTTACATAATAAAATACTGCTCAGCCATAAAAAGGAAGGGAATCTTACCTTTTGCAACAGCATGGATGGATTTGGAGAATATTATGCTCAGTGAAATAAGTCAGTCAGAGGAAGACTGATTTCACTTATATGTGGAATCTAATGAATAAAATAAACAAACAAACAAATACAGAAACAGACTCATAGATATAGTGCACAGATTGATAGCTATCAGAGGGGAGGGGGATTGGGGGCTGGGTGAAAAAGGTGAAGGAATTAAGCAAACAAACAAAACAAAACACACAGACCTATGCAACAGTATGGTGATTACCAAAAGGAAAGGGGTGTGTGGACAGGTAGAAGAGAGTAAAAGGGGGATAAATGGTGATGGAAGGAGAATTGACCTGGGATGGTGAACACACAATATAATGTACAAATTATGTGTTATAGAATTGAACACCTGAAACCTATATAATTTTATTAACCAATGTTGCCCCAATAAATTAAAAAAAATAAAAAGATAAAGTAAAATTATGATTCAGGTCTGTATTTGCTAGGACTGTGGTAACAAAGTACCACAAACTTTGTGGGAGGCTTAGGACAACAGAAATGTATTGTTTCACAGTTCTGGAGGCTAGAAGTTAAAATCAAGGTGTTGATGATTAGTTCTTTCTAGGGCTTTGAGAGAGGATCTGCTTCATGCCTCTTCCTTAGCTTCTGAGAGTTTTCTGGCAATCTTTGACTTTCCTAGGTTTGTGGCAACATAACTCCAGTGTCCGCCTGGAAGAAGGGCATTCTCCTTGTGGCTCCACTTAGTCTTTGCTCTGTGTGGGTGCATGCCTCTTCAGATAGCATTCTTGTTATAACTAATTACATCTACAGTGACCCTGCTCTCAAATTCAGTCACATTATGAGGTACTGGGATTAGGACTTCAACTAATCTTTTTTTAAGGGAACACAATTCAACCATAACAAGGTCTAAAAAGCCAAAGTGAAATGGTGTGGCAAAATTAGCTGATGAATTTAAGTCAGATTAAGAAGAAGACACTATTTAGAACAAAACAAAGAGCATGTTTGTCTGCATAATTAGGACTGCAAGAGTCTGGATGATCAATTTGGATAATGCAGGGCAAGAAAGAGAAAGGGGCAACAACATGGAAACCCAAAGAGCATTATGCTAAGCAAAATAAGCCAGTCAGAGAAAGATAAGTATCACATGAACTCACTCATTTGTGGAATATAATGAACAATATAATCTGATGAACAAAAACAGATCCAGAGACATAGAAGCATCAAACAGACCATCAAACCTCAGAGAGAAGGCAGGGGAGGATGGGTGAGGGGGCCAGGGGTGTGTGTGTGTTGGTAAGAGATCAACCAAATAAGTTCTATTCATATAAGCATAACCAATGGACTCAGAAAATAGGGGGGTGAAGGCCTGAGCTGGAGGGCAGAGACGGGCTGGCAGAGGACAATGGGGGTAAAGGGGACATATGTAATACTTTCAAAAACAAGAATTTAAAAAAAAAAAAGATGTACAAATTGTCAGGTACAGAATAGTCATAGGGACGTAAAGTACAGCATAGGAAATATGGCCACTAATATTGTGATAACTGTATGGTGTTAGATGGTACTGGATTTATCGGGATGATTACTTTGTAACTTATATAAATGTTCAATCACTGAGTTGCGCACCTGAAACTATACTGTACCTCAACTCTAATTAAAACAAACAAACAAACAAACAAACAAATAAATAAAAGACAGAGAAAGGGAAGTAAAGGAAGGAAAATGAGGCAAAAAGGGGAAAGAGGAGAAAGGAGTATAACTGGGGGAAGGGAGGCAAAGAGGACCAGGAGAAAGATCACATCAAGCAACGCTCTCATTTGTAGACTGGCTCAAATACTCCCTGTTCTAACTGAGCTTGAGTACAGAGCTCTACGCTCTTGAACTATCTTCCAAATCATAGCTAGTTTATGAGTTTAATAATTACATCTTGTGTCCACTCACTAAAGAGAAATGTGTCTTTAGAGTCCTTTTGAAATTAGATTGCTTCTGTGTGTTTAAACCTACAGGAGCTTGTAATTTGGACCATTTGTTTCCTAATAAAGAGACTTAGTTTTTGTGGTTTTTTTTTGTTTTGTTTTGTTTTCATACGTAGAACCCATAGAAAAAGTCACAATGTGCCCACTCCTGATGTGAAGGAGCTCAGTAGGACATTCAGGGCATATGAGAGCTGGGTGCTAGGATGCTATTGTTTCTACTGTCTCAAAGAGTAGAGCTGAAAATGTCCTATTCATTCATCCAATACATCTTTCTGCCACAATCAAATTACCATCAGCACTCTTCTTTCCAGGACCTTGTATAATTCATGTTTTAAAGCATCAAGATCATATAATTCCTGTAAAACCTGGCCTGTCAATATACTTTATGGGGATGTGATTAGAGGACAGGTATATTATGATTCATTAAGGACAAATGTAATGAGAACAATAAAGATCAATCAGTTTTTGGACGCTTAAGATTACTATACAGTAGTTTGTTTTGCTTTTTGTTTACCAAGGTACTTTTTTTTTTAACATATCAAGATTTTATCTCTATATATAAAAGCCTAAGCGACCATCGCAACCGAACGAATGACCAAACAGACTGTGTGGGGTGACCAGGCCGATGGGGGGGGGCAGTTGGGGGCTACTAGGCCAGTGGGGGTGCAGTTGGGGGTGACCAGGTCAGCAGGGGGGGCAGTTAGGGGTGATCAGACAGGCAGGCAGGTGAGCAGTCAGGAGCCAGTGGTCCCGGATTGTGAGATCAGGCCTAAACTGGCAGTCAGACATCCCCCAAGGGGTCCCGGATTAGAGAGGGTGCAGGCTGGGTTGAGGGTACCCCCTCCCATGCACAAATTTCATGCACCGGGCCTCTAGTTGTCATATAATAAAACAAAATATGAAGCTTAGAACTGGATCACTTGACCCTTTCTCTTCTTATCTCCTCCCAGTTCAAAATGCTTGCACCTCTTAATAGCCAGCATTCTCTTAGGTCTGCAGTTAAGCTCAACGCACTCAAGCCTTAGCACAATCTTTTTTGTAGTTTTAGCCTTTTTCCCCCGGAAAATCGGCTTAGTCTGCCCGCCATAGCCACTCTGCTGCCTGTCATAACACTGCTTTCCCTGTGCACACAGAGAAGCCTTGCCCTTCTTGTACTGTGTTGCTTTGTGGGGTTGATGCTTGCCTCACTTCTTATAGAAAGTTTGGTGGGTTTTAGGAACATTCACCATGTTTGTGAGTGCTATCAGCAGGAAAGGAAGATGATCTACCAAGGTACTTTTAAAATATATTTTCTCAGTTCTTACAGCATTCCTATAAGATAGGTGAACTGTTGTTCTTGTGTCCCTTTCACAAATAAATAAATTGAGAGTCACAAGTGGTGGAACTAAGGCTAAAACTCCTCATGTGTTGTCTCAACCTGTCCCTTTGCCCATTCACCTCATTAACTCAGCAGAGTATCAAGTCTTCCCAGGCTTATTCCTGAATACTCAATAGTTGCCTTGAATATAAATGACACAAACATCATATGAGAAAGTAATTAAACAAAGTCATAGTATGTGAGAAAAAGGAATTTGTCTATGGTGATGAAGAGGGGAAATCATGAAGGGGGTTCTACAACGGAAAGGCTACCTACGCACAATACTGTGTAGGACTAAAAGACATATGTTCCAGCCAGACTTCCTGGGAAGATGGGAAACTAGGATTTGCTTCCAGCCACAATCCTTCTTCTGTTCCAATTATTCCCTTCCAATTTTGTTTGCTGTATATTTGCCACATTACAGTATTTCCATGGTGATAAGCTAGGACATTGCAAACACTAATCAAATCAGTCTGTAGAAAGAAGAAGACCAGGGAACAAATGACTTCCTGGTTATACAAAAATAACCTGTTAATCACCAGTTCTGAGGCAGTTTAAAGGAAAATGAAAGGATACCATAAAACAGAAGGAAATTATAATTATTCAACTTATCGAAAGGTTTTAGATGCAGTAAACATGTCAGCTCTCACACTCAGTAAATTTAACGATTCTCGGCACACTAAACATCATCTTTTTAATACATTGGCACAATTCAAGAGATCATAAATTCAGTGTTATTTTTAAGTGGCTAAGAAGTAGAAAATATTTTAAACATGTTAAAACCATATAAGAAAAAATGTAAATCATCAACAACAACCACAAAACACCCCAAAGTCTCTGTCTTTTCTTAGGAGCTAACACACAGCCCTGCTTCCTTCAATGGGGAAAGCATAGTTCAGGCAGTGATTTATCTGTTCACAAGGCAGGTAACTGTCTGTTTGGATCTTTCAGAAGAATGATGGAGTTTTTCGCTACCCTGAACAGATGATCACGTATTAAAAAAATCAAATGTTATTTATCTGTGTGTCAGGTGATATATGCCACTTATTTCTTTTTTTCTTCTTTGAAGAATGGAATGGTGTTCTGGATCAAGCAAGCCTACTGCTATGGAAGGAGTAGGATTGTCCAACCACATGTACCACTGAATTTCCAAAACAGTAAAAAACCCTCAAAGTTCATTAATACATCTGTTCATCAACTTATTTTTTTATTTTTTTATTTTTTTATTGATTTCAGAGAGGAAGGGATAGGGAGAGAGGGATAGAAACATCAATGATGAGAGAATCATTGATCGGCTGCCTTCTGCATGCCTCCCACTGGGGATGGAGCCCACAACCAGGCATGTGCCCTTGACTGGAATCGAACCCGGGACCCTTCAGTCCGCAGGCCAATGCTCTATCCACTGAGCCAAACCAGCTAGGGCTGTTCATCAACTTATTCACTCAGTTGACACATCTTTACTCAGTGCCTATTATATGTCAGGCCCTGGGGTAGCTGTTGAGATCTCAAATATTATCAAAGCCAGCAAGGAGAGATCATAATGAAAGTTCTATGTTTAGTCTTTCAAAGACAGTTCACTGCAAATGTGCCTGCACTCCACAAACACAAGGACAAGCACATTTCCACACCAACACACTGACATACTTAATCACCCAGAGGCATGAACTGACCATGAACCCATTTAGGAAGCAATATGTTCTCCACAATGACATTTACTTAAATTCTAGATATGGATTTAAGATTCCATAGATAAGAAGAAGAAAAAAGGACAAATGTTGGAATGCTAGCCATTTATGTTTTCAAGGAAGGATATTTAATACTTCTCAAACAAAACCATAATTTACTATCACTTTCAATTCTTTAACAAAAGGATATGAAAACATCCTCTTTTCCTCCAAAAGGGAGGACTGGTTCTCAGAATAAAGCTAGCCATGTAAACGGAATATATTTAGCTGAATGAAAATCTCACCATATTGTTTTCTTTCTTCTTGGTTCCCTTGATGAACACTTGTGTCATTTCTCCTTGTACACACTCCTCAGGCACTGGCATCAGTCTATAAACCACATTTTTGAAACAATAGCAGGAAACACTACAGCTGCAGCTCTGTGATCAACCAAGAGACTCATATCTCAATCTAGTCTCAGGCACTAATTAATGTCAGATGTTGGTCAAGTGGCTTCCCTGTTGTTCAGCTATTAAAAGGGAATTCTAATGGAATTTGTAAGGATTAACTTATATAACCCACGAAAAAATTTCGCAGTGTCTTATAAGTGCCACCAAGCTGAAAGCTATTGTGGCAAAATATCTAAAGTAGCTCTAGATGATCCAAATGCCCCTTCTATGTCCTTCCTGTCAAAAACTGTGATGGTGTCAGAGTTTATACTTCCAGCCTGGCAAATTAATCTGTTGCCTTTTTATGGATGCCAGCAGAAAACACCACTCTTGGTTCAAACACAAAGACAGTTCATTACTCAGTAAGAGGAGTCGCCAGAGTATCAGCATTTGGGCCCATTCTTGAGCCCCAGTTTCCACAGAGTGATGCTAGGAAGGCCAGGAGATTCTTGAAAAGTTCAGTGGCACTCACAGCCACAAGATGGTGGTGCCCAGTCCCCTCAGCCCCACTGGGCCCAGCCATTCCACGCACCTGCCTCCAGAGTCCCCCAGTCCCCTCAGTCCCCCAGCCACCCAGGGCTGGCCCGAGGTGCAGGCAAGCCTCAGATGTTGGCTGCCCAGCTACCCAGGGCTGGCCTGAGGCACAGGCAAGCCCCACAGGGATCCAGGCCTAAACCGGCAGTCAGACATCCCTCTTGCAATCAGGACCGCTGACTCCTAACTGCTCACCTGCCTGCCTGTCTGATTGCCCCTAACCCCTCGCCTGCCTGCCTGATCACCCTAACCACCTCTGCCTCAGCCCCCACTGTCGTGGCTTCATCCAGAAGGACGTCCAGAATGATGTCCAGAGGTCATTCAGCTGTCTGGTCTAATTAGCATATTACACATTTATTATTATAGACTAGAGACCCGGTGTATGAAAATTTATGCACTGGAGGGGGGTCCCTCAGCCCAGCCTGTCCCCTCTCACAGTCCGGGAGCCCTCAGGGGTGGGAGGCGACCCAGCAATCAGGGGAAGGCAATGCCCCATCACACCTCTGCTGCTGCCACTGCTGGCAGTGTAAGCCTTGGCTGGCCCTGGTTACCTGAGCCTCGTGTGGCCCTGGGCGGCTGGGCAGCTGCCATCCGAGGCTTGCCTGTGCCTCAGGCCGGCCCTGGGCAGTTGGGAAGCCAACATTCGAGGCTTGCCTGAACCTCAGGTGTCAGCTGGGCAGCCGCCATCCAAGGCTTGCCTGCACCTTGGGCCAGCCCTGGGTGGCTGGGGGACTGAGGGGACTGGGGGACTCTGGAGGCAGGTGCATGGAATGGCTGGGCCCAGTGGGGCTGAGGGGAGTGGGCACCACCATCTTATGGCTGTGGGTGCCACCATCTTTGAAGGTGGGGCAGTCAGTTAACATATTCCCTCCTTAATGGCTGTGGGCGCCACCATCTTTGTGACAACTTGAGGGTCAATTAGCATATTATCTCTTTATTAGATAGGATAGGAAATAAGTACAGCAATACACAAATCATATGTGTACAGTTTAATGAGTACCTGTATAATCTCTACTCAGGTCTAAAGACAGAACAATATGAATACCGTTATAATCCAGCAGCCTTAGTCCTAGATATGTAACATAGCGTACATAAACTAGGACACATGTACAAGAATGTCTAGTGCAGCATTATTCAATCTTGTAGAAGTGAAATAACCATCTGCAGAACAGGTATAATCTTCCCCTTATTATACACTCACTAGAGGCCCGATGCACAAAATGTGTGCAAGGGGCTTGGCCCTTGCCGCTGTGGCAGAGGCTTGCCTTGGCCCTCGCAGCCCTGGCTTCATCCAGAAGGTCATCCGGAAAGTCATCCGGCTGTCTGGTCTAATTAGCATATTACGCTTTTATTATTATAGATAATTCTCCCCAACAAAACTTACCTCTTCTCTTATAGCCACTGTCCTTGCATATCCTATATAATAAAAGGCTAATATGCAAATCAACCAAACAGCAGAACGACCTGTCACTATGATGTGTGCACTGACCACCAGGGGGCAGACGCTCAATGCAGGAGCTGCCCCCTGGTGGTCAGTGTGGTCCCACAGGGGGAGCTCTGTTCAGCCAGAAGCCGGGCTCATGGTTGGCGAGCTAAGTGGCATTGGTGGGAGCCTTTCCCACCTCTACAGCAGTTGGACATCTCCCAAGGGCTCCCAGACTACCATAGGGCACAGGCCGAACTGAGGGACCCCCCCCTCTCCCGCTCCGACCACATGCATAAATTCTGTACACCAGGCCTCTAGTATGATAATAACACTGTTACTATTCTCTAAATTTTACCAATATACTTTAGTCTTTCCTGGTCTTTGAATTTTATGAAAATAGAGTCATAATTTGTATTCTTTTGTGTCAGCTTCTTTCACTCAACATAATAAGTCTGAGATTTGTCTATATTCTTGGGTATATCTGAAGTTTACTGCTGTAGTTTATTCCTTTTCATTCTGTTTAGTATTTTATTGTATGTGTCTTCTAAAATTTATTTACCTATTCTTTTGTAGATGATTGTTTCCATTTCTGTAATACTAAGGAATGTCACTGTAAACATTCTTATAAATGTGCCCTATTGTATGTATTCTAGATTATATACTAGAAGCAGAATTGATGTATTACAGGCTCTATGTATCTTTAATGATAATAGATCATTGCCAACTGTTTTCCAAATCTTCACTCCTACCAGCAGAGTATTAGGGTTTCTGTTTTACCACACTTTATTTGATTAAAAATTAAACACTTTAGTAATATATGTCAGACAATATTTTCAGCACATTGATTTAAGCTTTATAATATTATAAAGATGAGGTAATATTGTTCTTCCCACTTATAGATAATGACATCGAGGCACAGAGAGGTAAAGTGACTGGCTTCGATTCACACATTTGAAAGTGGTAGAGAATTCAGTTAAAGAGATTAGGCACTATTCTGATATGTGCCTCTCTCTTCTATGCTCACATTTATTTTCATACTTCAAAATTTTTGACAACCCTGTACATCTGTAATGGCAACTTTATTTGTGATTTTAATTTGCATTTTCCTCAATATAAGTGGATTGAGCAGCTTTTTAGATCTTTGTTAAGTATTTGGTTATTCTCTTTTGAGGATTTCAGGGGCAAGTATCTCTGACCTAAGTTTCTATTGGATACTTTGCTTTATCTTATTGATTTGTAGACAGTCTTTTCATAATCCGAGTCCTGGATATTCTGTATATCTATATATAATTTTTTCCTACTCAGAGACTTTCATAATTGGTCTCTCTCAATGAACAAAGTCATCAATTTTAATGTAGTTGAATGTATAAATTATTTTCTCTACAGTGATTACCTTTTTTGTTCTACATTATAAATTATACCCACCAATAGATACACATATAGATTATATTATTGACCATATTATCCTCTATACATTTTATTTTTGATGAGATCTATAATACATCATGAATTCATATTGTATATGTTACGATAATTTTATGTGTCAACTTGTCTAGGCTATGGTGCACTTGTCTAGATGTTGTGAATGTGTTTTGTAGATGTGATTAACATTTAAGGTCAGATGCTGTAAGTAAAGGATATTACCTTTAATAATGTAGATTAGTCTCATTCAATCATTTGAAGGACCTAAGAACAAGAACAACAACAACAAACCTGAGATTACCCAGAGAAGACGGAATTCTGCCTCAAGTTTGTAACGTAGAAATCCTGCCTAAGTTTCAACCTCCCGCATGTCCTATGGATTTCAGACTCAAGACAGTAGCTCTTACCTGTGTGTCCAGACATCTGGCCTGCCATACAGATTTCAGATTTGCCAGGCCCTATAATCACAAATTCTCTTTATGTACAATATATTCTACTGGTCTGTTTGTCTGGAAAACCCTGATTGATACAGATTTTGGTACCCAGGATAGTTCTAGACGTGAGTTTTCTGAGTTGGTTCTGCAGTTTCCAGGATCCATTCTCTAGTATAATTAGATTCAAAGACACTAATGACTCTATTGTCATTAGTGAAGAGGACACTGATACTCCATGGCATGATATGGCAATGGAGATATCATCATTCGGTTGCTACTAAGTGTACTTAATTAAGTAGGGAAAGAAAAGGATGAGCTCAAGTACTCATTAATTCCAAGCTCAAGTGCTGTGTAAATGACCTAAAAGTTTCAGAGTCTGTCCTGAAAGAAAGCCTCATCTGTATCTGCAGAGCTGATACTTCTGAATATTAAATCCAGATTGGTCTTGTGATTGGCTGAATTATAACACAACAAAACTGAGGTTGAATTTCCATGCTCACAAGATATCTATTATTAAAGTGAGGGTATTGATTATGAAGGAATGGGTTCCCACAAATTGCAGTGGGAACATATGGGCAGTTCTTAAATTCTGATGCATCTTCTTTGCCAATGGAAGCAGCCACTCTATCCTCAATTGTGCTTTGCCTGAGAAACCTGTAAAGGCCTCTCCTGAAATAGTTGACTTGCAAGACACCATTGAACCTCTTCAGGATGCCACCACCTGTCTTATCTTCTTCACCTATGAGTAGATGCAAGTCCCAGCAGATTTCTGCCCTCTTGATCCACAAGTTCATAAAAATAATAGCTCAGCCCAGCCGGCATGGCTCAGTAGTTGAGCATCGACCTATGAACCAGGATTCCATGGTTCGATTCCTGGTCAGGGCACATGCCCGAGTTGTGGGCGCTGTCCCTGGTGTGGGCCATGCAGGAGGCAGCAATCAATGATTCTCATCATGAATGTTTCTACTTCTCTCTTCCTCTCTAAAATCAATAAAAAATACCATAGCTCAGTTTTATAGTTCATTTTATCCTGTATGGATAAAAGGCTCTGGGCCAAAGCAGGCTTTGAGTGCTCAGGTTACCTGGTTATCTGGGTTCTTGTTTTCTCAAAAGTTTTGAGTTGATAATTCTTTATTATATTGTAAATACTTCAATAGTGAGAAACTATTTTATTCAGCCTTTTTTTTTTCTTATTTTTAGGTTGGTATGAGTGTGTGTGTGTGTGTGTGTGTGTGTGTGTGTGTGTGTGTGTATGTGTAAGAGGCCTAGCCTGCCATGACTAAATAATGGAAGCATGTTAAACTTGGGTTTGGGGAAAGATGAAATCTTTCATGTAGCCATGAGGGTTGGCAACCATATATTCCTAATCTTTCATTCTATATTGTAAAATGATGGTCCACTTCTGGTTCTTTTTCCCTAAGATGACTGTTTTTAAGGGGGAGGGTGCATTTTTAATGATAATCATAGTGAAAAAGAAGAGAGTCTGAAAAATTCAAGGTGATACTAGAAATAAAATAAGACCAACCATTTAAAAAATATTCTAGTATGGCATTGAATTAATAAATAAGGGTGTAAATGTGTCTTTAGCTCTTTGGGACCAGAAGCCATTGTTCACTTTATCTTACATTGAATACTATATAATTTTGAAATCCAAGTGATTACTGAGTTCTGCCATTCTCATGGAAGGGTTATTGCCATGATCTCAGAACAGGAAAAGGGTCTGCCTTAAATTATGACTGCACAGAAATCTGCAGCATTCAATTCTTTTTCTATATACTATAGGGAATATATGTAGCTATGATACATAGTTATAACAATAGTACCTATAAATATATTTATAAATACAAATATATACTACTAGAGGCCCGGTGCATGAAATTCATGCATGGAGGGGGGTTGTCCCTCAGCCCAGTCTGTACCCTCTCCAATATGAGACCCCTTGAGGGATGTCTGACTGCCCGTTTAGGCCCGATCCCAGTGGGATTGGGCCTAAACGGGCAGTCGGACATCTCTCCCACAATACAGGACTGCTGGCTCCCAACTGCTTGCCTGCCTGCCTTCCTGATTGCTCCTAACCATTTCTGCCTGCCAGCCTGATCACCCCCTAACCACTCTGCTGCCAGCCAGTTTGCCCCCAACTTCCCTCCTCTGCCGGCCTGGTCACCCCTAACTGCCCTCTCCTGCAGGGTTGATCACCTCCAACTGCCCTCCCTTGCAGGCTTGGTCCCTCTCAACTGCCCTTCCTTGCAGGCCGGGTGCCTCCCAACTGCCCTCTCCTGCTGGCCATCTTGTGGTGGCCATCTTGTGTCCACATGGGGCAGGATCTTTGACCACATGGGGGCAGCTATATTGTGTGTTGCAGTGATGATCAATCTGCATATTACTCTTTTATTAGATAGGATAGAGGCCTGGTACAGGGATGGGGGCCAGCTGGTTTGCCCTGAAGGGTGTCCCGGATCAGGTGGGGGTTCCCTTGGGGTGTGGGGCGGCCTGAGCGAGGGGCCTGTGGTGGTTTGCAGGCCGGCCACGACCCCTGGCAACCCAAGCAGAGGCCCTGGTATCTGGAATTTATTTTCCTTCTACAATTGAAACTTTTTAGCCTGAAGCGGAGCCAAGCCTAGGGCTCCCTTCGAGGCCGGCAGCCATTTGTGTTGGGGTTATAATTGAAACTTTGTTGCCTTAAGTGGGTGGGCCTGGCCAGGGTGTGCGAAAGCTTTGCTTCCCCTGTTGCCGGTGGCAACCCTGGCCTGCTCTCTCAAGCTCCGTTTTGCCGCCATTTGTTTGAATTTGTTTACCTTCTATAATTGAAACTTTGTAGCTTGAGTGGAGGCTTAGGCCTGGCAAGGGCAGGTGGAAAGCTTGGCTTCCTCTGTGACCTAGGAAACCTTGCTCTCTATGGCTGTAGCCATCTTGGTTTGGGTTAATTTGCATGCTTGCTCTGATTGGATGGTGGTCATGGCTTGTGGACGTGGCTTGTGGGTGTGTCGGAGGTATGGTCAATTTGCATATTTGTCTATTATTAGATAGGATTGCTTATAACTATATATATCCTATTATATACTATTGCTTATAACTATCAGAAATAAGATTTTAGTTATGTACTGAACACGTGTGACCGCTATAGTTTTGCACTTGATTCATTTCTACATATAAAGAAGTATTTGGCAAACTACATAAGAGTAGTAAAATAATTAAAGTAAACATTTATAACTCTGGGGAAAAAGTTAAAGGCACTAGGGATTATTGGGGGTAAGAGGTAGCTGAAGACAAGACAGCATTCATCTGAGAAGAGACACGGGCAGTAGATTGTTTCTTCTTCTAATTATTAATAAAATTATGTAAAGTACTAGAGGCCTGGTGCACAAAATTCATACAACAAGGGTGTGTGTCTCTAAGCCCAGCATGCACCCTCTCCAATCTGGGACCCCTTGAGGGATGTCCAACTGCCCGTTTGACCTGATCCCAGTGGGATTGGGCCTAAATGGGCAGTCAGACATCCCTCTCACAATCCAGGACTGCTGGCTCCCAACCATTTGCCTGCCTGCCTGCCTGATTGCCCCTAACTGCTTCTGCCTGCCAGCCTGATCACCCCCTAACCACTCCCCTGCCATCCTGATTGATGCCTAACTGCTACCCTGCTGGCCCGATTGCCCCCAACTGCCTTTCCCTGCAGGCCCGGGCACCCCTAACTGCCCTCCCTTCCAGGCCTGGGTCCCCCCAACTGCCTCCCCTGTAGGCCTGGGTACCCCCCAACTGCCTTCCCCTACAGGCCTGCCCCCCACAACTGCCCTCCTTTGCAGGCCTGGGTACCCCCCAACTGCCTTCCCCTACAGGCCTGCCCCCCACAACTGCCCTCCTTTGCAGGCCTGGGTCCCCTCCAACTATCCTCCTCTGCTGGCCATCTGGTGGTGGCCATCTTGTGTGTTGGAGTGATGGTCAATTTGCATATTACTCTTTTATTAGATAGGATTCTCTCACTTGGCCTCACACTATAATCACCAGGGAACCTTGAAAATATACTGATGTCTTAGTCCCATCCTCAGGCTTTACAACTTCATTGGTCTGGGATATAACTTGGACATCAGGGTTTTTATAAAAACTCTCCAGGTGACTCTATGATGCAGGGAATTCTTCACTATAAAATGAATTTAAGGCAAATTTCTGAAGTGCAATGGCTCAGTGTGTAAAATTTAAGTACAGCTGTACTCAGATTTACCATGAAGTAGAGAATACTAGAAGATGGGATTTCCATATATCCACTATAAACAGAACAAAAGATACAGTGTTTCAACTGTAGCAGAAGGAATGCTGATTAAAGAAGAAAAAAAATACATCTTTACAATTTGATATACAAAATTCTGCAATAGCTAACAAAGGCATGTTGTGGCATCTTGTAATTTATTCACATTAATTTAAGGTGGTTTTGCCTCAGACTGTAAACTCAGACAGAGCTGGGCTTGAATTCCTATTCCTGGACTACTTAGGTGCACAACCCTTGGCAAAATTAAACTCTCCATGCCTTAGTTTCATCGTTCATTCAATCATAAAACAAATATTTATCAAATACTGCCAGGCAGGCACTACACCTGGTACTGGAGATACATCAGTGACAAAAGCTAAATGAATTACACACTGACTTTATCAGGCTATTTGCAAAGATTACATGAAAATATATGTAAAGTGCTTAGTAGAGTACCAGGTTATTATTATAAAAAGTATGTAAAGTATTGTCTAATAGGGATGGGTAACATTGGATTTGAGGTAAAATGAGTGGGAATTTTTATTAATGGTTTTTGACAATGGTTGTAAGTTTTGCTACCCTCTGTATTTAAAGTAGAGCTTAAACCGAAAAACAAAGTAAAGAAAGGCACACCCTCTCTGAAACAATCAACCACTACCACCACCACCACCAACAACAACAACAAAAATCCCAAAGCATATGCTATGTCCTGGGACACTTGAGCAATCAAAATGGCTCAGAACCACACTTTGGAAACCAACCATATTATGTTCAACACAGGATGTAATGAATCACTGCTCTCCTCAATCTCCTTTCACTTCTTAGAAAAGAGGATATTACTGATAACAAGAAATAAAATCCATTTCTGTGAATTGGACATCCCCAGAGCATTCCCACAAAGTGTGGAGTTGAACAACTGAGTTAGGGTCAGTCTGTCTACCTCATTAAAATGTTGAGAACTATTCTTTCAAAAAGATGTCCTCGGAAGAGAGTAGAAATTGAAAGCCAAAAAATGTTTAGGAATGTCTAATTTGCTCCTTAAGATGTTGGCAACATACTTATAACTGAATGGAATAGAAATCTAGAGTAGAAATCTGCTATGTAAAGCCAGCAAGTATCTATAGAGCTCTTCATTAGCCACCATCACTGGGAGATGTAAACCATTTACTTCACTTATAGATATGGAAATTTACCACACAGTTAGACACTTAAATTTTCATGTAAAATTTATTCTAGAGCTAATAGAGTGAAAACATTTGAATTTTCTTAAGAGTTTTACATCTCCCGGCATACAATACATTCTTAACAATGTTATTTTCTTCCCCCTCCTTCCCTCCACTGTCTGTACACACACTCTTCTGTGCAATAAAAAATCCCACATTTGTGTTCATCAGTTTATAAATAGATCCAGAGACAGAGAAGCATTGAACAGACCGTCAAAGTTCAGAGGGAAGGCAGGGGAGAGTGTGGGGGTAAGAGATCAACCCAAGGACTTGTATGCATGCATATAAACATAAACAATGGACACAGACACTAGGGTGGGTGATGGCATGTGCAGGGGGTGGGGGTGGCCAGGGAGAGGTCAAAGTGGGGAAAAGGAGACATATGTAACACTTTAAACAATGAATAATTTTTAAAAAAATCCTAGAAAGAATGAATACTGCACTTAACTTTGAATCAATCTCAAGGGCTCCTGTGTCTGTACGATGAACAGCAAAAAGGGCCAACAGGTATCACACCTACTCTCCTGTTTACTTTCCTAAAGGCTTGCTTGTGTACAGTCAACCAAATAGGTCTTAATCTATTTTGGTTGTTAAGGTGTGGAAAGTCTGTGAGTCTGCTTCTGTTTTCTTTGTTCATTTATATAGTTCTTTAGATTCCACATATAAGTGAATTCAAATGGTATTTGTCTTTCTCTGGCTTGTTTTATTTTCTTTGAACTAAACATAAATGAAAACATTTTGACTCTAAGGGGCTATAAATAAAAATTTGTGCTTCCTCATGGTTTAATGATACTGAAAGTGGAAAAAAAAGAAGAAAAAGGGAATTGTTTGGGGCTTGGGCTTTTTCCCTTCATTTCCCATAACAATCACTCATGCCACCAACACCAACCAACCCTCCTTGACAGTAGTGAGAAGGAGTGAGAAAAAGTGAAAATGTTGGGAATAGATCCAATGAAAAGCGATAGGAAAAATGTACCACTTCCTTTTAAATGAATGTCTTCTTACCTCATTTGACCTCCAGATGCAGTTGTAACAGCTGGTGTTCGATACTTGCTCAGTAATTAAGATAGACTTTCAGAGATTCCATTCTAAGAAACTTGACTAGTGTAGCTGATTTAAGGAAGATAGCACTTTGAGGAAAATGATTATCATTTTGGGGAAAAATGTCAAGAGTAGCATAGTCATGATCTAACATCTATTAGGTTACATTGTGCCTGTCATTGCATCAGGTAAAATGTGAACTGAGATGAGTGCTTCTAAATGGCTTTCTAATTCACAGACAAATCTCAGCTGTGAGAAATATAAGTAAATGTTTGTGGAGCAGTATAGCATTTTCTATGAAAATAGTCTAACACTTTTTTTTTTCTTGGAATAAAGTTACTAAAAATCAAAGCAAAAGAGCAGAAAGTCTTAAAGTAGTAACAGTGGCCTTTCTCTGACAATAAAATGTACTTACTTGAAATTTACAGTATCTGTAGAATAAAAACAATCCTCAACTCAAAATTGACTTAGTGCTTTCAGAAACACAAGAATAAAATCTATTAACCGATCAACCGAATTTAATTGAATACTGTGAGTAATAGAAGAGAGGTCCGAGGCTTAGAACACCATGATGACTCTGAATTGAAATATTTAACTTTCTGTGAGAGTGAAGAGATGAGTTCCTACGTGTTTGTGCTGAGTTGATTAAAGAAGCTGTATTACCATGGACGTGGACATACAAATATCGTACTTCAGAGATATTGTGGGTTTAGTTCCAGACCACCACAATAAAGTGAATACCATAATAAAGCAAGTTACAGGAACCTTTTAAAAATTATGTTCACACTATGCTGTAGTCTGTTCAATGTGCAATAGTATTATGTCTAAATAAACAATGTGCATGCCTTAATTAAAAATATTGTATTGCTAAAAAATGCTAACCATCATTTGAGTCTGTTGGAAAAATGGTGCCAATGAACTTGCTCAATTCAGGGTTGCCACAAGCCTTCAATTTATTTATTTTTTAAGCAATATCTGTGAAGCCCCATAAAGCAAAGTGCAATAAAATGAGGTATGCCCATATCGGAAAGAGCCTGTCACTGGCTGGAGAAGGACAGAAAAAGCTCCTACCCAGCACTTGGCTCCCAGGGAACCCTCCCTACCCAAAGACTCTGGCTTCTGATTGGACACTGCTGCCTCCATCTTGCTCTGTGACAGTCAGTGCATGGAAGGCAGGACAGAGAGCAGAAAGCACATTTGGTCTCAGGTAGACTTGAGATTTTGAATTCTGGCTTACATCACTGACTTGATTCGCTTGATATTAATTCTGTTTGGCACTGAATCCAACAAAAACTTTAATACTGTTAAAACAATTTTTAAACATAACCCTAGCCTTGGCCCTAGCCCTAAACCTAACACTAACACTAACCCTAACCCTAGTCCTAACCCTAACACTAACCCTAACCCTAGCCCTATGCCTAACCTAACCCTAACCCTAACCCTAACCCTAGCCCAACCCTTAACCCTAGGCCTAATTCTAAACCTACCTCAAGCCCTAACCCTAAATCTAACCCTAGCCTTAGCCCTAACCCTATCCCTAACCCTAACCCTGACCATAACTCTCCAGGTGATTCCAATGTGCATCCAAGCACCTAGATGCTAACCATTACCCTAACCCTTACCCTAAGCCTCCAGGTAATTCCACTGTGCATACAAGGACCCAGACATAAATCCTAACCCTAATCCTAGACCTAGCCTTAGCCCTAACCCTAAACCTAGCACTAATCCTAACCCTAACCTTTTCCCCTAACTCTAGCCCTAACCATAACCCTAGCCCTAACCCTAGCCCTAGTTCTAACCATAAATCTAACCTTATTCCCTAACCCTATCTAGCCCTAACCCAGACCCTAACCCTAAACTAGCCTTAGCCCTTATCCTAACTCTAAGCCTAACGGTAGCCCTAAACCTAAATCTAGCCCTAATCATAACCCTAAATCAAAACCTATTCCTAACCCTAGCCCTAACCCTAACCCTAAATCAAAACCTATTCCTAACCCTAGCCCTAACCCTAACCCTAAACTAGCCCTAGACCTTATCCTAACTCTAAGCCTAACAGTAACTCTAAACCTAGCCCTAGCCCTAATCATAACCCTAAATCAAAACCTATTCCTAACCCTAGTCCTAAACCTAACCCTAACCCTAAACCTATGCTAATTATAGCCATAGCTCTAGTCCTAACTCTAACCCTAACCCTAGTGCTAGACCTAATACTAACCCTAACTCTCCAAGTGATTCCACTGTGCATCCAAGCACCAATATGCTAACCCTAACCCCAACCTTTATTCTAACTCTCCAGGTGATTCCACTGTTCACTCAAGGTCCCAGACCCTAACCCTAACACTAACACTAACCCTGACCCTAAACCTAACCCTAATCTTAACCCTAAATCTAACCCTAACCTGGGCCATAAACCTAACCCTAACCCTAGCCCTTGCAATAACTATAACACTAATCCTAACCCTCACCCTAACCCTACCATAAACCTAACCCTAGCCCTAATCTTAACCCTAACCATAACACTAACCCTAATTCTAAACCCAGTTCTAAACCAAACCGTAAAACCTAACCCTAACTCTTGCCCAAGCCCTAGCCCAAACACTAACCCTAACCCTAACCCTAATCCTAATCCTAGCCCTAGTCCTAACCCTAACCCTAACCCTGACCCTAACCCTAACTCTAGGCCTAGCTTGCCCTAACCCTAGCCCTAGGCCTAATCTTAACCTTAACCCTAACCCAGTCCCTAACCATAATCCTAACCCTAACCCTCACCATTGCACTAACTAAAACACTAACCCTCACCCTCATCCTAGTCCTAGACATAAATGTACTCATAACTCTAACCCTAACCCTAAACCTAACCCTAGCCTAAACCTAACCCTAGCCCTAGCCCTAGCCCTAATCTTATCCCTAAACCAAACCTAACCCTAGCTCTAACCCTACCATAACCCTAGACCTAAACCTAAACCTAACTCTAGCCCTAGCTCTAACAATAACACTAACCATAACCCTAGACCTAAATTTTTCCTTAACCCTAAACCATTACCCTAGCCCTAGCCCACACTATAATACACAGTCATGGAGAGTAACACACAGAGATGGTGTCAACCTAGTGGTCAAGGACTGATTCCAAAAAAAAAAAAAAGCAACTCTTATCCAGGATTAATTTAATTTTTAAAACAAACACATGCAAACTATTGATTCACTCTTCTCAACTGGACAGTCTACCTATGGTATAACTGCCAGGTAAAAATACATATCTTTGCAACTTGGTGTGAGCATCAACCGAGTGGCTTGGTTTGGAAGTATTGTTTGAATGAGTATCCCAGATCATAAGTTTCTGATCAGCAGCACCTGACCCAAACAGCTTCATGGAGTAGATGCCAGCAAACATCTTCTACTACTGCCTTTCGCCCCGTGAAGATGGCTTCACATCCACAACTTTACCTTTCTTTGGAACAGCACTGATGTCTCAAAGGCAGATGATGTGGTGACCTGAAACAATAAATCAGTGCCCACTGAGATTTGGGTTCCAAGAAAGCCCATAGCCTTCCTTCTGATGTCCACAGAGACTCAGGTTTGGGGTGCACTCTTCAGAAGGATCTGGATTAGAAGGATGTTTTGTATAGTCAAAAACAAGAACATCATTGGATGGAATCTTTGTTGCAATGATGCAAGGGTTCTACAGGATAAAATGTGCCCTGTTTAATTCTCTCTCATGGTTGATCTTGATTTCTATTTCTACTCTTCCTTGATCATACGTTCTTCTATTGCATCACCAAAGGCTGCTTCCTTATTGGCCATGGCAGGCAGGCAAGCCAGGAGGGCTGGTAGGCTGCAGGTGCTCTTCTTGTCCTTATATTTTAAGCTATTGTTGATTGTGTCCTTCCTTTATGGTTCTGCCTGTAATTTATGTGCAAGTTGGAAGATGGTCTATCAAGATATTAACTCAGAAGTCAGGGTCTTCATGTGTAATTAACAGTTTAATGAACGTCCTAGTCATTTTACTATGTACATGGAAACAATGAACAAATGCAAGTTGAGGCAATGTTATTGAGTGTAAAGAATGCCACTGTCAGAAAACTTACAGTCAAGTTTTTACCCCCATTTATTATGTGACCTTCAACAAGTCACTTAACCTTTTGGAATCTGTTTTTTTTTTTTTTTCTTTCATAAAGTGACAATAATCACACTTGTTCTAAGGATCTCACTTGGGTGTCCTGAGGACCAAATGGGCCAGTACTTGTCAGACCTCTTTGTAGTCATTAACATTCTAGACCCAATTATGTCCCACGACCTTGGCATCAAGAGTGGCACATTGAAAAAGCTAAGCTAACTGACCTTCCAGGTCACAGAGTGATTCATTAATATTCACTCTGATTTTTTAAGCCATTACTGAATGTAGGTTTTGGACATGAAAAATAAATGGCAATTGTGAGTACTCTAGCCTCTGTCACTTAAAAAAAAGGAAAAATAGATTTTATTTTTTTGGCCAAGTAGTTAAATTTACATGAATTTTACCTGACACCTCCTGGAGTTTTACAAATAGAAGCTTTCTTTCATATTCTTTTTATCTATAAGAATTTGTGAATTTTCAGACTAACTGTACTGCCTCCTAGTAGCATAAAAGATGGACCGAATGAGACCAAAGAGTCACAGTTAAACTTGCTGCTGTTATTAAAATTGATTAGAGCAAAAGAGTAGGCAGTTAAAATTGGAAAGCATTGTGTAGAAAAGGTAGCAATGACAAATTGGTCTTTAATTGTCTTTAAAGCTAATTGAACACAGGGACTTCTAAATAGAGTTATAATTTACAGGCTAATAAATGTCAGTGACATCTTGTTATTAACATGAAAATCAGCAAACATACAAGAAGAATGGTTTGGAATATGGCAACTCTATGGACAGGGAAATAAAACACACATCAATTATATATTTTATTTTTAATTTGTATATAGTGCTCTTCTCTAAATGGAAAGAATAATAAAAACTTCTAGGGTTTCTACCCTGGTTGCAAATGCCATTGAATAAAATGGCCTGCCTTCATGGCATAGCAAAACACTTATTTTAAGAAGCAAGGTTGTTGGAACATGGCAAAAACCTTCTCTTTTTTTCTTTAGTCTAAAGCTATGAAAAGAAGTCTGTAAAACTATCTTTATTTTCTCTGTAATATGACTTTCCCCTTCATCTGCAGGTAGGAAAACTGAGATAACGAGAAATTGAAGAATATCAATGTTTTCTCATTTTCTACTTTGTGTTATTTTTGCATGTCTTTTCTTCCTAACAAACTAATTATGTCTTGAGGGAAGACCATGTCTTAGCCATCACAGACCACCGCGGCCTTGGTTGGGTTACTGTCGTGTACAGTCACAGAGCTCCAACCCTCTAATGCCTGCTGCTGTGTGTAGAAGGAAACAGTTAACAGTAGGCCTGTAGTTTTTCCTCTAGCCTCTGGGATTCCTTGAAAGTCATCTTAGGAAATTTATAGGAGGATACTGTAAGTTTGGGAGGTTTCCAAGAGCACCTTCACATTCAAGGATTTGCTAAAAAGCCTGATAGAACTAAGAAAGACTGTTCTACTCACAGGTACAGTTTATTACAGCAAAATCGGCATAGGGAATGGACATATAGCGAAGTTTCCAGGAGAGTCCCAGGGGAGTCTTGTTGACAGTGCTCACTTCTACCAGTAATGATGTGTGACTGTACACACGGAGTATTGCCAGGGAAGCCCACTCCAGCCTCAGGGTTCAGATTTGTTTCCCGCTTTATTGAGGAATAATTAAAAAATAAAACTGCAAAATATTTAAAGTGTACATCATAATTAATTGATATATGTATACACTGAGAAAGGATTCTTCCCAGGTAGTCAATCAACACATATATCACCCTATTTATTTATTTATTTATTTAGAACACTTAAATTCTACTTTCTTTGAAATTTCAATTATTCAATTCAGTATTATAGAGAGGTTGGTAAAAGAATACAAACTTTGAGAAATAAGCTGAATAAGCTATGGGGATCTAATGTATAACATGGTGACTATAGTTGATAACATTATATAGTGTAATTGAAATTTTCTAAGGGCTTTAGAAATCTTTCTTGGAGATCAACCATATAGACAGGGCCACTACCCCTGGCTGACCTTAGTCCCAAGTCCCTGCAGAGATCAAGCTGCTACTGCCTGGCCTAAGGCTCCCGCCATAATTCGCATTGTTACTATAGACAACCCACAGTAGCCTCAGACCTCCAATTAAACAAAGATATTTCTATGAGGCATACCATTCCAAGCACTTCAGAGTTTTCATCCCAGGAGCTGAGGACAAAGGGCAGGATTAATCCTCTATTGCATATACACACCGTATCTGCTATTTACATGATCTTTACTATATTAAGACTACTTAGTAGTACATTGTATTCAAAATAAATAAGAATTGGTTAAAGTGCTAAGTACCTCATTGTTGAGATTCTACATGAGGTAATTGTAGCTGCTAATGATGAGACGTAGCTGCACTGGAGCTAGACATAAAAGCTCAAGAGGTCCCAGAGTTGATGGCTTCTCCAAGCTGAAGTGGTCCATGTCTGTTTAGGTAGCCTCTTCTCTTGTGACCACAGGGCCCCAAATGAGGAGACTGTTGGAAATGTATCCAGTGGGAGTAACAAGACCTCCCCCTTGCTGTTGCCAGTTAGGCAGGTTGTTTTGTTTTGTTTTGATCCCATATCCTTTATTCCAGTGAAGTAAACGCGGTGCTAGGGAAAGTCTACTGTGTCTCATGGATTTTATTATCAATCCAAACCTAAGATACATGCTGATGGCTGAGCAGAGTGGATGTTGGATTATATAACTAATAATTTTAATGCCTAGAATGTGATTGACCTCTTTAATTTGTTCAATTAATTGTTTTACTTTCAACCAAACTTTATAGTACATTTATTAACTCTCTTTTGAGATCTTCCGCATTACTATTCCCTTCTCTGACCTGGTGAATTGCTCAGGAAATCTAGAGGCAAACTCAATCGGTGCCACTATGTTCATACTAATCCACCATAAATTGGGAGAGATTGCTATGGCATAGATGAGCCTTGAGGACATTTGTGCAAAGTGAAATAAACCAGGAACATGCAAAAAACAAAAACAAAAACCCACACACAAACACACACACACACAAAAAACAACCCACCTGTTTTAATCTACTTATAGAGATACAGTACATGAAGTAGTCAAAATCACAGAGACTGGAAGTAGAATGGTGGTTGCCAGGGGATGGGGAAGTGCAGATGCAGAGTTATTGTTTAATGCACATAATTTGAGTTTTAGTACCAATGAACTGAACAAGTAAAAATGATTAAGCCTGGCCAGCATGGCTCAGTGGTTGAGCATCAACCTATGAACTAGTCAGGGCACATGCCTCAGTTGTGGGCTCGATCTCCAGTGGAGGGGCATGCAGGAGGCAGCTGATTGATGATTCTCTCTCATCACTGATATTTCTATATCTCTCTCCTCCTTTCTTCTCTGAAATTGATAAAATATATTTTAAAACATGGTTAAAATGGTAAATTTTATTTTGTGTGTATTTTGCCACAATAGGAAAAAGTGGGGAAAACGCTACTGTGATAAGTCGAGAGTTATTCCACAAAAGAAAAGAAAAAAATTATATTTGAGTATCTATAACGGCACTTTTTTCTGCTTTTTATCAAGTGGCCCTGCATTTTTATTTTGCAATGGACCTTGCAACTTATGTAGCCAACCCTGCAATAAAAATTTCACTCAAGCATTAAAATATTTATATTATATGACCAGATCAGCTAAGATAGAGTTGAATTAGCAGACAGAATTCTTCAACAAGTTCAGAAAAATAGAAGCAATGTTACAAGCATACAATGCAATTGAATTTGCCTGCATCCGATAAGTATGGTGGGACCTGGACAGCCTTTCTAGCTAACAATATATCTTAAACAATACTCATTACTGTCATTTTAAGTTAACTCAATCACATATTTTGGGCTAATTTAAAAACCCTGTGGCACAGATTTTAAAAACAGTATTTTGAAAGCAACAACAGCTGGAGTGTGAATTTCTGATTAGGGCACTTTGAAAGTTAACCAACCAGCCCTAGATTAGAGATTAACATTCAGTTGTATGTACACATGCATTCAGCCGGTTCAACTAAAGTGTTGCTCTTGATAATGTAAAACCCAGCCAGTCTCTTGTGGGAGCTCTAGATTGATTCTCTTCATTCCTTTTTAAAGATATTTAAGTCCAAACCATCTTTAAAAACAAAAATGATCCCCATCCCTATCTGACCTCTCCCCGTGACGCACACAGACAACACAAACCAGCTGCCTTGACTCCAAGGTCTCACTCCTATTGCCACCAAACCGTTTAACCTCTCCATGCCTTAGTTTCCTTCCCTATAAAATTAGGACACTAATTTTTACTCTTAGAGAATTTTATATTCATCCTCCCCCTTTCAGTTTAAATATTACTTCCCCTGGGAAGCCCTCCCTGGTTTAGTTATTCTTGCTATTTCCCTTATAATAATCTATCTCTTCTTTTATATCATTCATTATGCTCCAATAATCCTGGACTTGTTTATGTACCTAAAATACCATAAGCTTTGAGACCAGAAAATTAACACATATTACTCATATCTGTCTTTTTAGTACCTGGTAGAATGCCTGCCTAATATGTATTAATTTAATATATTTTTATTCATTTAGAAATTTCTATATGATTTGCAGTAGAATCTATTGCTATATAAAAGAAAAGCTTCTTATTCAGTCTGCCAGTCATCTTTTTTTAAAGATGCAGAAGTTTCTTGTAGCAATTCTCCTCTCTAAATGTTAAGGGCTTATAAGGTTTAGAGATGCCTTCTGGCTAACTTTGTAAAGGACTTTTGCAATATTATATCTATATATCTTCTTCCCATCCATATTCTACCCTCTACTTCTCCCTCCCAATGATATACATCAGTTTGTTTTCTCTGGATGTCTATGATTGATAGCTACAGCCAGAGACTCTCTCCAGGCTTGGCCATAGCAGCCAGAGTGTCATTCAACCAAGACTGGTGAAAGGCTGATTATCACTGTGTATTGAGTTTAATTGTCCCTGTAAAACCTTTCCAATGTTCCCTATGGAAAGACACAATTTGAAGAGTTTAAAGCTGCTGTATCCTCAGAGTTTGAGTTTCTTTCCCTTTGAAAACTAAAATGTAGGTTATAACATATAATTTAAAAATTCTGAACTATTCTATAACATGTTGAGGTTGTCACCATTTCTATCAACAAGCATGAAAAACACGTAAGAGAAAAGTCATACAAAAGTAGAACACTATGCCCCGGCCAGGTGGCTCAGTTGGTTGGAGCATTGTCCTGTGCATCGAATAGGTTGCAGGTTCATTCAGGGCACTTGCCTAGGTTGCGGGTTTAATCCCTGCTTGGAGTGCATGTGGGAGGCAGCAGATTAATGATTCTCTCTTGAATTGTTTAGTTCTCTCTCTCATTTCTTCTCTCTCTAAAAATCAATAAATGTATCCTTGGCTGAGGATTAAAAAACAACAACACTATAGAAAATAACACAGCCCAGCCAGCATGGCTCAGTGGTTGAGTGTTGACCTATGAACCAGGAGGTCACAGTTCCATTCCCAGTCAGGGCATATACCTAGGTTGCAGCTCCATCCCCCATGGGGGTTGTGCAGGAGGCAGCTGATCAATGATTCTCATCATTGATGTTTCTATCTCTCTCTCCCTCTCCCTTCCTCTCTGAAGTCAATAAAAATATTTTTTTAAAGAAAAGAACAAAGATGCCTCAAAATTTTTAAAATGAAATACCATATGGTCCAGCAATTCCACTTCTGGGTATTTATCCAAAGAAAATGAAAACACTAACTCAAAAAGATATGCATCCCCATATTCATTGCAGCATTATTTACAATAGCCAAGACATGGGAATAATTTAAGTGTCCGTCCATGAATGAATGGGTGAAAATAGAATATTATTCAGCCAAAATTAAAGAAAATCCTTTCATTTGTGACAACATGGATGGACTTGAGGGTATAACCTAAGTAAACTAAGTCAGACAGAAAGACAAATACCATATGATCTCTGTTATATATGGAATATATATAAAAAACCACAACACACAAAAAAACAAGCTCATGGATACAAAGAACAAATTGCCAGAGGTGGGGGGTGGAGTGTAGTGGGTAGGCAAAATGGGTGAAGGAGGTCAAAAGGTGTAAACGCCTAGTTATAAAATAAATAAGTCATGGGGATGTAATGTATACAGCATGGTGACTATAGATAATAATACTGTATTATATATTTGACAGTTGCTAAGAGAATAGGTCATAAAAGTTCTCATGACAAGAGAAGAATTTTTTATAACTATGTGTAGTGACGGATGTTTGCTAGACTTATTGCAGTCATTTCACAATATATACAAATATCAAGTCATGTTGTATACCTAAAACTAATATAATGTTATATGCCAATTATGCCTCATAAAATATATATGATAAATTATTGAAAATAATGAAATTATGCCCATGGACAAAAATGAAGTCAGACAATGTCATACAAATTCATGTTATTCAGGGAATTGCAAACAAAATCTCAAATAACCCACTAAAACTAGTATTTTTTTCACAGTGAAAAAAATGATGCAATAATGTAACCCTTTGGTATTGAGTTAAATTGAATAGGAAGCATGTTCATAGAGTTAGTTTATCTAATCACAATTTTTCCATTGTAAGAATTCTTTTACACTTTATTATATGAAAGATGTGTTCCTTCAAATCTTTAATCAAGCTCCATAATTCATTTCATCAACATAGTGAAACATATATCACCAAAACACAATGTGCCATAGATCATTCTACTGACAGAGCTTCATAAACCAAGGAGTCCTGGAAAATAAATCACATTGTCTTCTTTGTTGCCTTGAAAGTAAACATGAATACACATAGAAAGGAAATAGGAAAGGAAAACTGCAATCGGAGGATAAAATGTAAAATATAATTACAGACTTTAATTAACATTCATGCACTTGTGTGAAAATAGACTCTATCACATATTTTTATTCCCCTTTAAAGACTTATAGGCCTAATTCATAACTATTACACATTTCAATTTTGCAACAGTATTCAACTGCCTTGATTCTAAGGTGAAGATGGAGGATAATGCAGTATAACTGAACCCCAGGCGATCCAGACACTGCTGGATCACTGAGGATAATGCAGTATAACTGAACCCCAAGTGATCCAGACCTAACCTGCTTCCAGAAGCCAGTTCCATAAAGTCTCAGTGTGGAGTTGTTCTCTCTTACCCAAACTTCTTTATTCCCTTACCCTCCCCTTCCGTGCCTTTTCCACATGGCTCGCTCTGCCAACAATTTCTTTCCCATCTTTTCAAATGCCAGCTTTGTTATGAATCTTTCTCTCCAGACAAAATTCTTTCAGACCCCGGCCTATAATAAATACTTTCTATCCTCAATTATTATTTTTTTCATACTGGCCTTAACTTCTTTACAAAACCACGAGCGTTGTGAAAGCATGATCCATAAGAGATTAATTTTAGAATCCCTTAGAATGTATTCAATGGAATATTTGCTAACTGAAATTAAATTTTGAATCTTTCAGATTGAAAGAAGAAATTGATTCTCATTTCAGTATTTATCTCCTTTCATGCATACTTGGACTGATGCTTTTAAGAGCTGAGAGATGGAGTAAAGAAGGAAATCATCAAAAGCAGTGAGTTCTCTCTGGGTTTTGTTTTTTTTAGAAACAGAAAAATGGCCCAGCTTTCTGCCTTTAATCCAATAATTACCTGACTACTTACCCACACGTCAGATTTTGAACTGGCACTAAACCTCAGAAATAAGTGAGTTTAAGCAAAGCAAATATCAAACAATTGTGTTAGAAGCAATAAGAAATTATTCCTTTAAGTGGAAGGAAATATAAAATGGAAATGGAGCAGAGTCGAACAAATTCTCACAGTTTCTATGAAAAAGCCCTATGTTCTTCAATGATGAAAAGTTACAAGAACATTTAAAAAGATTAGAAATTTATAAAATTGAAGAAGATATGATATTTATTGCTGACAGTAAAATTACTACCAAAATAAAACTGGAAACAGTAATTATATAGCTCCACATTTTGGAGGGCGGTCACATTTTAGAGTCCAGAATAAAGGTAAATCCTACACTCCCTAAGCAGACATATCTTTTTTTCTAATTTCCCAAACCATTTGTCAACCTGTTTGAAACCTCAGCTACAATGGATTACAACACAGAAAAATCACACTCAGATTGGAAGCAAAGTGAGATTAACCTGGTAGGTCATATCTTATTTTCAAGCACTCACTTCCAGCATCAAATTAAAAAATAAGACTTTTATTACCTTGACATTGATGAAAGCAGAATTTGTTCTGGTGAGTTTTCCTTCTTTTTCAATCTTTTGGGAGAAAATTTTCAATTATTTTAAGTCAGCAGAATAACAAAATCCCAAAAATTTACTATGTAACTCTTCCCAAAGCACTAAGTTTATATGTGGAAGCTTAGAAAATGTAAAGGTTCTGTCTTTGAATTGAATGATTATGAAATTTGGGTCTTCTCTGGCACATCAAGGATATCTGTTTGACTCTCATTTTAATAATAACTTTCACATGATCTAAACTCCCAAATTCATGTGCTATGAAATATATATCTTGGGAAGAACTTTTAATAAATTTCACTCATGAAAGTGGTGATAGTATGTCCTAAATTTTCAAAGCTTGGGGATTCAAATTTTATTCTTTCTTTGTACTTGGGACTACATGACATGATTAGTATCAATCCAACCAAATGTAGCCTTTGACTCTGTTTTGCCATCTTATCACACATTGCTTGTATTCTTCTGTATATAATATTTCCATTAATGTATCTACTCTCTACATTAATCTTCCATAGCCTCTGAACCCATTTTAACTTGGTTCCCTTCTGCCATCACTCAAATGAAATTCCTCCTTCAAGTGTTACTGATGATGCCTTCAATCCGTTCTCCTGGGCCTCTCCACAATACTTGGAACTTCTAGTCCTTGAAACGTTCTCTTCCTCAATGAATCTGATTACTCCTATGTATCTTCCATGATTCTTCTCCTATGAATCAGATTGCTCTTTCTCATTTCACTTCTGGGTTTAGTCTTGGTACTTTCCCTTTTATACCTTACCTCCTTGAGTGATATTAAAGAAAATTCAGATTGAACAGTAGTTAAAGCAGTAAAAACAAGTTTTATTAGGAACTACCGTCATGCACTGCATAATATTGTGGTCAAAGTCAGACTGCATATATGACAGTGGTCCTATAAGATTACTAGTATAATGGAGCTGAAAAATTCCTATCACCTACTGACACCATAGCCATCATAATGTCATAGCACAATGTATTACTCACGTGTTTGTGGTGAAGCTGGTATAAGCAAAGTACTTTTCTCAACAGTATTTGTAGTAATTCTATTTCTACAATATTGCAATGCATGATAGCTATCCATTTTATAAAAGAGTAATTTAAAATAAGCCTTTCAGTAATGGCAAAATAAAACATACACAAAATTATAGATATTTAATTTATTGTTAAAAATAAATTTTTAAGTGACATTTTGTAATGTACATTTTACTAGAATTTGGCATTCTGCAAGTAAGTTTCAAAGGAGAAGAACACTTGGGCAGAAATAGACTCATGTAAACACAGTTAACTGTTCTTTGACAAAGAAGCAAAGACAATACAATGAAAAAAAAGATAGTCTTTTTAACAAATAGTAATGAATGTGAGATTTGACTTGGGGTGAACCCACAATACAATGTACAGATCATGTGTTATAGAATTGTGCACCTGAAACCTGTATAATTTTTTTGACCAGTGTCATAAATTCAATAAAAAGCAAAAAGAAAAACAACAAAAACAAATGGTGCTGAAACATCTAGACATCTACAGGCAAAAAAGAAAAAAAAAGAAAGAAGAAAAATATTGACACAGAAATCATATCCTTCACAAAAAGTAACTTAAAATGAATCATAGAGCTAAAGCTAAAATGCAAAATTATAAAACTCCTAGAAGATAAAATAGGAGAAAATCTAGATTACTTTGAATTTGGCAGTGTCTATGTAGCTACAACATCAGAGGCAAAATCCATGAAAGAAATAATTGATAAGTTGAACTTCATTCAAATTAAAAACTTTTCTTATGAGAAAGACATTGTAAAGAGAATGAGAGACAAGCCACAGACTGGGAGAAAGTATTTGTCAAAGACATATCTGTAAAGAAATGGTATTTAAAACATACAAAAACTCTTAAAGCTCAACAATAATAAAATAAACAACACAATTAAGTAATGAGCAAAGACCTTAACAGATACCTCACTGAAAATATACAGATGGCAAATAAGCAAATGAAAAGATGCTACATATTATATGTCATCAGGGAAATGCAAATTAAAACAGCAAAATACCACTACACACCTATTAGAATGGTCAAAATCTGAATGCTGGCCAGGATGTGGAGCAGCAGAAGCTCTCATTCATTGTTGATGGGAATGCAAAATGGCACAGCCAACTTGGAAGACAGATTGTTGGTTTCCTACAAAACTAAACACACTCTTACCATACCATCCATTAACCATGCTCCTTGATATTTACCCAAAGAAGTTGAACACTTAGTATCACACAAAAATCTGCTAACAGATGTTTATAACAGCTTATTTATAATTGATAAGTGCCAAAATTTGGAAGCAATCAAGATGCTCTTCAGTAGGTGTGGCCAAGTAAACTGGGGTACATCCAAATGGAATATTATTGAGCACTAAAGGGAAATGACCCATAAAAAGACATGGGGGGCGGGGGGACGGTACCTTAAATGCCTATTACTAAGTGAAAGAAGCCAACCTGAAAAAGACTGCATACTGTATGATTCCAAGAATATAACATTTTGGAAAAAGCAAAATTATTGAGATGGTAAAATGATCAGTGGTCACCAGGGACTATCACTATTGTGTTATTAATGTCATCATAATAACATAATTAATGTCCTATTTTTCTATTACCCCCTCACAACCAAACTTTTTGACTTGTTTTTTTTAAACCACCATAAACTCTATTTTGGTCATTCCCTCTGTAAAAGCCTTTTATGACTAACCTTGACACATGTTTATGAACCAGGAAAATGAAATACTTCAAGGACCCCATCATAAATCCCTAGTGTTCTCTTCTAATCCAAGCTCTGGAGTTGCATCCTCAACTCGATTCCTCCTTGAGCCTTAGCTGAGCTACAGCTAGACTTGAACTTTTAACAAATCATTCTTAAAATAAAATACTCCTTTCTGCCTCAGAAATAGTTTACAAATCCTTGAATTTTATTTAATTCTGCAATATTCTTCTTTTTTCTCTAAATGGCACATAGTTTAATCACAATACTAGTTATTTTGGAACTTAAAAAAACATAATTATCTTGATGCTAGAGAAGCTTTTGGAAAATAAACCTTCTTAGCACAAAATCTAAACCCAAATCCTGCTATTCCACCACATTGAATAAAATCCACTTATAAAGTCATCTTTTAAATGTGCTTGCATGCAGAGAGAAGATGATATCTCAAACTTACAGCTGGATATTTAAATTTTATGGAAAATTTCAAGGAGGCCCCAAGACTCCTGACAAGCATATTAAAATTTCTGAGGATTTTTCAAGAGCTGATTTTTTAAGAAAGTGTGAGATGAATCAGTTGACTTTAAACAATGACTGTTTTCTTTAACTCCTCTACTCCCTGAAACCAGCACTAATTAGGCAGGTTGTAGCAGCAAGTCTCCTTCACCCTGGCTATAACATACTGGTGACCACGTGCACTTGAATTTCTGAACTTCATCTGGAGCTTTTTAAAATGACATTTCTAAATATATTGCACCCAAGTTTCATGGAGAAGAGTTCAGGCATCACTCCTTAAAAGTTTTCTTGTGATTCTGATACAATGGAGGCACCAAAGCTGGAGGAGGACAAAGAAACTGATGCAGGTAGTTGAGAATCTATGAGCTGGGTCCTAGAGGTGGCTTGTTCTGTTTCTCAGTTAGGACTTACTAGTAGTTATGATAGAACAGGCATTAAGACTTGTGTTTTTCTTAATTCTTTAAAAAATATATAGAATCCCCTGCATTACAAATTCATGTAGTTTACTTTATCCAGCCTTTTGAAAATTTATTTTAGAAATAACTTTGGGTCTTGGATTGTTTTGAATATATTGTTTTCCTAATGATGTTTCCCAATTTTATTCAGAAATGAGATGTCTGAGTGCATAGAATTTTATTTAATTCTGCAATATTCTTCTTTTTTCTTTAAATGGCACATAGTTTAATCACAATGGTGGTCAGCACACTTCATAGCGAGCGGTCAAACTCCTGGTCTCCTGGTCAAATTCTCAGTCGAACAACCACCTGAGGGGACAATTTGCATATTAGGCTTTTATTATATAGGACAACTTTAAGAATTGAACAATAAAACTATTTCCATAATTATACTCTATTCTTGGTGGTATATTATGGTGTCATTATAGTTAAGAAAATTACTACATTTTCCTTGTTTTGTGTACTTTCCTAGACCTGGCTGTTTAAGAAAATTAAAAAAGTTAAAAAATGTTGTGTTCTTGTGACTGTCATAGAGCAAAGTCAGTATAGCAGCAAAAGAATAAACAGTGTTCCATTGTCACATATATCAACAAAATTACCCCCTGAGTTCAGACCTGCTGTGATTTCAGGTAGTTGATGACATATAGGCCTATAGAATATAACTGGATTCCCAGGTTACAGTTCAATTGATGGCCAAACGTACTTTGATTTGTAAGGAGAAGTATAATGATAGGAAAGGTATTGCCAGGGAATACATAATAGTAAGACAGTATTTTAACTGTTCATCTTAGGCTATCAAGACTTTATCTGATCTGTTATTGTTGGACAATGCTCTAAAAGTGAAGAATGACATCTTTCCTCCAGTCCATTGATAAGGTGTCCTATCTAATAAAAGAGTAATATGAAAATTGACCATCACTCCAACACACAAGATGGCCATGCCCGTGTGGACACAAGATGGCCGCCACAAGATGGCTGGCAGGGGAAGGCAATTAGGGGCAACCAGGCCAGCCAGGGGAGGGCAGTTGGGGGGGACCAGGCCTGCAGGGGAGGGCAGTTGTGGAGGACCCAGGCCAGCAGGAGAGGGCAGCTGTGGGGGACCAGTCCTGCAGGGGAGGGCAGTTGTGGGAGACCAGGCCTGCAGGGGAGGGCAGTTGTGGGTGACCAGGCCTGCAGGAGAGGACAGTTTGGGGGGACCAGGCTGGCAGGGGAGGGCAGTTGGGGGTGACCAGACCAGCAGGGGAGGGCAGTTAGTGGTGACCAGGCCAGCAGGGGAGGGCAATTGAGGGTGACCAGGTCTGCAGGAGAGGACAGTTAGGGGCGGCCAGGCTTGCATTGGAGGGCAATTGGGGGTGACCAGGCCAGCAAGGGAGGGAAGTTAAGGGTGACCAGGCTGGCAGGGGAGAGCAGTTAGGGGCAATCAGGCTGGCGGGGGAGCAGATAGGCATCGATCAGGCTGGCAGGCAGAAGCGGTTAGGGGCAATCAGGCAGGCAGGCAGGCGAGTATTTGGGAGCCAGCAGTCCTGGATTGTGAGAGGAATGTCCCAGATTGGAGAGGGTGCAGCCTGGGCTGAGGGACACACCCCCTCCGTGCACGAATTTCGTGCCCTGGGCCTCTAGTATATATATAATCACCTGAAGGCCAAACCTTTAGAGAGATAGTGTGAATTTTATAGCATGGGTATCTCCATTATTGGCAGGAGTGTTGCAAGTAGAAGTTCAAAACATAGAAGTTTAGCCCTAGCTAGTTTTGCTCAGTGGCTAGAGTGGAGGTCTATGGATTGAAGGGTCCCAGATTCAATAATGGTCAAGAGCACAGCCTTGGTTTGTAGGCTTGATCCCGGCCCAGAGCCTCCTGAGGGAGGCAACCAATGCACATTGGTGTTTCTCTCTCTGTGTCTCTCCCATTCCCTTCTACTCTCTCTAAATCGATGAAAAAATATTCTTGGATAAGGATTAACAAAACAAAACAAGAATATGGTCTGTGTACAAGTTGAAAAATCTTCTATCATCATCTGTTCCCTGGATCTATGTAAACAATGGTAATGACTGAAAGCTTTCAGATCTGTTTCATCTTTCCCTAGGAGCAAAGTTTCCTAATGCTCACTGGTAGAAATGCAACTAATTCCTCTAGTCCTGGTGAGAAGTTCTACTCTTCCTATTGCCACCCTCCTTGCCTCCTCAGTAAGCCTTTTCAAAAGAAAATTAGTAACTGTGTTAGAGATCTGTTTGGCATGAGTGGATATCAGTTCACATTTTCAGGAACAAGGAAGAACAGAATATATGGAATTAGCCCCTTTGGGAAGTCAAATAAAGGCACCAAAATGGAGGTAGACTGTCCCAAACCATAGCCAAATCCATGTGATAGTCTGGAAAAAAATTTCATTGTTAAGGCAGGTAGCTGTGCAGGGGTCCTCAAACTTTTTAAACAGGGGGCCAGTTCACTTGTCCCTCAGACCGTTGGAGGGCCAGACTATAGTTTTAAAAAAAACTATGAACAAATTCCTATGCACACTACACATATCTTATTTTGAAGTAAAAAAACAAAACTGCAAAAACACCCACATGTGGCCCGCGGGCCGTAGTTTGAGGACGCCTGGTTTAAAGTTTGGTTTAAAATGCTTAGAAGCTTTGTAAAGTTGATAGGTGTTACATTTCGTTTCATTAATTCCGAATGGTATTAAGATGTTTAAGGAAGCCAGAAAAGTGTTTAGTGAATTTTATTCTGTGTTCCTGAGATGATATAGGGCAAGACAAAGGTAACATGTATAAATTTGATGTAATCTTAGGAAAATACCTCTTGATTATATATCATTAAACAGATATTTTATAGATGTTGTTTTGTCATTTAAAAGAGACATAAATGTCAAAAAAATAAATATACAGTTTATTTTTTTATGAACATACCCACTAAGATTAGATTTGAACACCCAAAGACAAATCTCCTGAATAATTACCTTAGCCTCTGGCTAATGCACCTGTCCACTTGTCCTCATCCATATTAGATCCAGAGCCTCAGCTTCTTTCTCCTCATCTCATTCACTTGTACAAGAAATACCTGAGTGCTTCTCTGATGTATGCTAGGGATTGTAGATTGCAGAGCATAAACGAACACAGATGTGCTCTTTAATCTGTAGTTCTGAGGAGAAGTTCCACTCTTCCTATTGCAACCCTCCTTGCCTCCTCAGTATGCCTTTTTTAAAAGGATATAACAAATGATTAAATTTGTTTCACAGCTGTAATGCTCATGGCCACGTAGGCTGTGGATGGTGGCTGGGTGTGAATGGGAGTGAGAAAGGGCTCCTGAAGTCCAGGGGTGAGATTATCAGCTCAAATTTGGATAACATAGATGAAAACAGAGAAGCATGGGCAGATTTCAGTATTGCTTTTGTGCTATGTCAATAGATTTTGGTGAGTGGTTTTACATGTACAATGAGAAAGAAAAGTCATTCTTGCTTTCATTTATCTAGCATAACAGGAAATCTACATAGCAGAGAGGATTAATTTTTTTTTTTTTTTTTAGAACTCAGAGAAAAAAATAATAGAATGGCCGAAACCGGTTTGGCTCAGTGGATAGAGCGTCGGCCTGCGGACTGAAGGGTCCCAGGTTCGATTCCGGTCAAGGGCATGTACCTTGATTGTAGGCACATCCCCAGTAGGGGGTGTGCAGGAGGCAGCTGATCGATGTTTCTCTCTCATCGATGTTTCTAACTCTCTATCCCTCTCTCTTCCTCTCTGTAAAAAATCAATAAAATATATTTTAAAAAAATAATAGAATGCTGTATTTATATCTTAGTGCTTCTTCTGTCATGCTGGGATTAAGGAACATATTATTCATGAGATCATTATATAACTCATAAAACACATAAACTTATTATCCTTACAAATAAGTTTGCCAATAATTATTGATATAGCTTAGTGCTTTATGGTTTACAGAATGTTAATACATATTAACTCATCTGATATCTCCTTTGCATCCACGTAAATATGCCAACTTCTTTCCCACACAGTGTGTTTGGTCAAGCTGTTTCTTTTACTGGGAAAGGCTCAACTGTACTCTTTATATGGTTACTCTAATTATGCTTAAAGTCTTGGCTTACCTGTCACTGTCTCATGGACACCTTCCATGTTCCTCCATTTTCAATTATGTCTTTCTCAATATCCTATCATAATATATGAAAAAATACTTTTCCTTCAGAACACTTATCACTCCTTGTAACTGTGTATTTATATGCGTGATTCTATTGTTAATGGCTTTCTTCTCCACTCCATAACATTCATGAGGTGAGTTTTTTGTTCTCTACTGTAGCTCTAGACCTGACCACAATGCCTGACTCAGTAAAAGGTAAATAAATATTATTTTTTTTTAAGAATGAAGGAAAATAATTTTTTAAATTTCCATTTATATATAGAAGACAATATGGCACGTTTTTCATTGTGTTTGACTTGAGATACTCTTAGGACTGTGTTACCATCATCATTATTAATACCATTCTGTATTGTAATTTTTCTGGGACCATTAGAGCATGAATCCCTGGAGAGAATTTATTTATATTCTATTAACCTTTGCACTTGTTCCTTAATTGAGGGCATAAAATAGAGTAGGTACACAATTTGCTGACTGAATGAGTCATTGAGACCATAAGGATATTTTCTAATAATTCAAGAGGTTATAATGACTTGAACTATTGTTGTTAAATTGTATAAATTGAGATAAAATAGAAACAGAGATTCTGTAGAAGTAGAAGCAATAGTCTTGGACAACTTATCAATAATTATATATAACGAATGAAAGAATTAAAGAGTGAAATTTCAAATACAAGGACTTAAGTTTGAGTAGGAAGATGTTACATTTTATTAGATTGAACCATGTGAAATTCCTGGTAAAAGCAGTCAACTAGTATTGTCAATTTCACATGGATCAACAGATACATTTGAGTTTTATGATGTTGAGTTTGAGACATGTATAGCATTTTCACATTCATTCCATATTTAAATGGAAAATTCTCCCAGGTTTTGGAAATACTTATAATTTGGGCTAGATTTATCAGTTTGGTAGTCAGTTGAAATGCAGTTATAGGTATGTAGGAAGGAAAAAGAAAATAATATAGAAAAAACTTGAAGAACACATATACTAGTACTGATGGATACTTAAGCCATTTCTACATTTTTCTGATTATGAACAGTGTCCTACATTTATATGTATGTTTGAACAAACATTTTAATTTTTTGCATATGTCCTTTTTGTATTTACTAAAATGTCAACAATGTCAATATTTTAAGGTAATTGAAGCTAATTCAATTTTATAAATATGTATTTGCCTCGTACCATGTGCAAGGTCCTGGGAATACAGTAGTAAACAAAAGAAATATGGTGGCTGTCATAAGAAATAATGATATTTGTAATACCTGAATCTTATGTAATGAGTCCTTTATTAATTAGTAAAAATTATACTTGTAGTAAGTAAAGAGAAGAGAGGGGTGAGCCTTAAAAATACACTCTCTCTTTGGTTTTTAATTCTACTCATTGGAATTCTTTAATGGAATAATAAGAAATTTGTGCAAAGATTTATGTACAATAGTGTTTAATGAGTATTATGTATAATAGTGCAAATTTGGAAAGAAATGTGAAAAAGAAAGTATGAACATTCAGTTGATGGACTACTATGAGGCTTTTAAAATTCGTATTTTTGAAAAATATTGGCATGAGAAATGTTCATTATGTAAAGTTAAATGAAAAAAAAAGCCACAAATCTCTGAGTACTGCATGATCTTAATTTTTACACACACCTGGGGAAAAAAACTTGTAGAAATGGGCCAAAATGAGTTATTAGTAGTTCTTTCAATGGTGTTGTGTTATGAGCAATTTTAATTTTTTTTCTTTCCAGTCCAGGTACTTTCTCAATCATGTAAAATGAACATATATAATTTTTTAAAATAAATTTTATTGATTTTTTACAGAGAGGAAGGGAGAGGGATAGAGAGTTAGAAACATAGATGAGATAGAAACATCGATCAGCTGCCTCCTGCACACCCCCCACTGGGGATGTGCCTGCAACCAAGGTACGTGCCCTTTGACTGGAATCGAACCTGGGACCTTTCAGTCCGCAGGCTGACACTCTATCCACTGAGCCAAACCGGTTTCAGCTATAATTTTTGTAATTAGTTAAAAAGATGTACCATATTGGTTATTACATGCAATGCCTTCTATACTAATCTCTGTTAGTATAGAACAGCAATGTTCAACCTTTTTTATTTCATTGTACACATATACTAATTACCAAAGTTCTACGAGCACACCAAAATATATCATACATTTTTTGCCGATCTGACAAAAAAAAAAAAAGAGTATAGTTTGGATTCAGTCACACCAGATGGCTATTGTTGTGTTGGCTGTTGTCATATTGTTATTCGGCAATCTAAGAGAAAAGAGGTCAGTGCTTCTGACTAAATAGGTATTTCATGATTTAAAAACTATTGTTGCACACCAGTGTGCCACAGCACACTTGTTGAAAATTGCTGCTACAGAAGAAAAATGAGATATAATTGTTATACCCTTGAGGAGGTTGCACATAAAGTTAAAGAGATGAGTAATACATACATGGGGAGTATATAATTATCTATCTATCTATCTATCTATCTATCTATCTATCTATCTATCTATCATCTATCATCTATACATATATATATAAAACAGAGAAATATGCTAATTAACCAGGATGCCATAACAGGTTGACCAGAAAGGAGGAGGTTGCACGTGCAGTGTCAGGGGCGGGCGGCAGGGACCTCTGCGCCTGCGCTGTGGGAGGCCTGATCAGCAGCAGCTGCAGCTGCTTCAAGGGCTGGAGAGGGAGGCAGGGCCGGACTGGTGACTCCAGGATCACCAGTGGCGCCACGTGATTTCAAATCGTGCACTGGGCTCCTAGTAATAAATACAACAGTAAAAAAAAGATTAAAAGAAACCTAATTTGAACACCTGCTGGTCTGGTACTGTGCTAGTACATTCACCAACACTTTCACATTTCATTGTATCAGCACTCCTGTGACTGATGATTATCTTAGTGATGAGGAAATTAAGCTCATTGAAATTAAGTATCTTGTCTCAGGTCACCCAGAGATATAAAGTGGTAATGCGAGGATTCAACCCCAGGACTGAGTCATTTTTGTAAAAATTGATCGTTTCCACCGTGTGTGCTTGTCCAGTAGGGGGGCACAAGAAGAGATGAACATAACCATTAACCTAAGCATTTCAGTGGAAGCCATGAAAACTCACTCATTTTTCTCAAGAGATTTAGGGATTGTCACCAACTCTAAAAGCTGAAAAGTATTTTTAATCCCTTCAAGGACTAGTCAAGTGAATGTCTTACATACTCAGTGTGTGATGAGTAGAGAATTTTTATGTTTCTGTTGGTCAATTGCTTTAAAAGATATAACATGAATCTCTGTATAGTCATCAATTGCTTCCACAAAAGGGAAGTTCTTAAACACCACAGATAAAGCAGCGATGTGTGATTAATGGCTGCAAGCTGGATTACTTTTCTGGCCGTTCTCCTTATCTACAAGTGATATAAGTTGGCAGAAAGTCAGAAAATGGAAGTTTCAATCAATCCTGCTTCTGTCTGTGACAGATCTCTGCCTAAAAGGAGTGGGCAGTCCTGTGTCTTTCCTCTCCTTTGTCTCTATTACAGGGTCTTGGGCTGCATTTTCTCTGACACCAGAGAAGAATTTATTCAAAATAATGGTTCTCATTTAGATAGGGGAGTTAGATCTATCACTATGCCCAAACAGCACAACCAGACCTAATTCTCCCTCTCTATTAAACAAATAAAACATCACCCTTGTGTCTGCTACTGAAAAATGTCTTTCACCAGCTCAAGATTTATTAGTTTGCCCAAGCCCCCTTTTTAAGAAATCTAGAATTTTTTCTGTTGTTTGATTCAGAACTTTAACCATGTAAAAGGGTTTGGGAGTAGAGAAAAGGGAGAAATGTGGGATATGTTTATTTAATAAAAAAGACATTAATTTTTTTTATTTCACTTTAATTATTATACATTAAAATGCAAGTTTACAATAATTAGTTTTATTGTTTTAAGAACTATCTTCTTTTTATTTCTATTTTAATGTGATGTTAAATTATTGATTTGAGGAAATAGTGAGTTTCTTCACCATCAGAAAAACTGGAATCTCATGTGGAATTTTGCTAGTATGTCTAGTGTCTTGAAATGAAACTATTTTCTGTTATAATATTATGAGTAATAACCATTATTTGTGCATACTTTAAACTCTGAAAAACACGTATTTTCCCCATCACTTTCTAAATGAGGACTGAGACTCAAAGAGTTTGAATATGTTATTCTAGGTGGTAATTGTTTGACTTGGAAAACTAACTGAGTCCTTCTGAATATGGATTCCATACTTGCTCTTTTCCATAGGCAATCCTCTCTTTTATATAAAATGTAATTGTTGAAACACATGAAAATATGCTCATTTCTAGTCATTATGGAAATGCAAATTAAAACCACAATGGAATACCACTTCACACCCATGAGGATGGCTATTGTAATAAACAAACAAATAACAAACATTGGGAAAGATATGGAGACATTGGAACTCATATGAATTGCTAGTGGAAATGTGAAATGGTGCTGCCACTGTGGAAAACAGTATAGCAGTTCCTAAAAAAGTTAAACACAGAATTACCATGTGATCCAGAAATTCCACTTCTGAGTATATACCCCAAATAATTGAAAGTGGGAGCTCAAAAAGATACTTGTACACCAATGTTCAGAGCAGCATTACTCACAATAGCCAAAAGATAGAAACAACCCAAATGTCTATCAACAGATACATCTTATCTAATAAAAGAGTAATATGCAAATTAACCATTGCTCTGCTACACCCACAAGCCACACCCACCAGCCAATCAGGAGAAAGTATGCAAATTAACCTAACTAAGATGGCTGTGGTCACAGAGCAAGCAGGAGGCTTGGGTTTTCCCGGCAATGGAGGAAGCCAAGCTTTCTGCACACCCTGGCCAGCCCAGGCCTCCACTCAAGGCTACAAAGTTTCACTTATAGAAGATAAATAGATCCCAACAAAAATGGCAGCAGCCATGGAGCTGGAGAGAGCAGGAGGCTTGAGTTGCCCCTAGCAATGGAGGAAGCCAAGCTTCCGCAGCCCTGGCCTGCCTTGGCTTTGTAGCTCAAGGCTACAAAGTTTCAATTATAGAAGATAAATAAATCCCAGATACCAAGGCCTCCGCTTGGGTCGCTGGGGGGCATGGCCAGCCTGCAAACCACCACAGGCCCCTCGCCCAGGCCACTCTACACCCCAAGGGAATCCCCACCCTGATCCAGGACACCCTTCAGGGCAAACCAGCTGGCCCCCACCCATGCACCAGGCCTCTATCTTATTTAATAAAAGAGTAATATGCAAATTGACCATCACTCCAACACACAAGATGGCTGCCCCCATGTGGTCAAAGATGGCTGCCCCCATGTGGACACAACATGGCCGCCACAAGATGGCCAGCAGGAGAGGGCAGTTGGGAGGGACCAGGCCTGCAAGGGAGGGCAGTTGTGGGTGATCAGGCCAGCAGGGGAGGGCAGTTATGGGTGACCAGGCTGGCAGAGGAGGGAAGTTGGGGGTGACCAGGCCTGCAGGGGAGGGCAGTTAGGGGCAAACAGGCTGGCAGGGGAGCAGTTAGGCATCAATCAGGCTGGCAGGGGAGTGGTTAGGGAGTGATCAGGCTGGTAGGCAGAAGCAGTTAGGGGCAATCAGGAAGGCAGGCAGGGAGCAGTTGGGAGCCAGCAGTCCTGGATTGTGAGAAGGATCCCAGATTGTAGAGGGTGCAGGCTGGGCTGAGGGACACAACCCCCTGTGCACAAATTTTGTGCACCAGCCGCTAGTGGATAAATAAAATGTGCTATATACATACAATGGAATATTATGCAGCCTTAAAAATTAATGAACTTATGATACATAATACAACATGGGTGAACATTGGAGACCTTATACTAAATGAAATAATCCAGACACAAAATGATAAATATTTTATGATTCCACTTATATGAATACCTAGAATAGATAAATTGATAGAGACAGGAAGTAGAATAGAAGTTACCTAGTTTACTAGTATCTTAAGGTGGGAAGGGGAAAATAAGGAATAATTATTTAAGGAGTATAGAGTTTCCCTTTTGGGTAATGAAAACGTTCTGGAATTGGATAAGGTGATAGTTGCAAAATATTGTTCATGTACTTGCAGCCATTGAATGGTATACTTAAAAATGGTTAAAATGGTAAATTTTATGTTATGTATATTTTACCACAAAATTATAATTGTTGAAAAATGATAAAATTTGAGCTTATAAAGCCATCTCTCTGATATATATTAGAAGTTAAGCTTCTGTATTTGCATGACAGTAAGATTATATCCAAAATATCAGACCAAGTTGTGAGGGATGCTGCTGACTGTATGGAATATGAAGATGTCTGGACAGGGAAAGACAAGTAAACACATCAGTATACCTATACCTCTCTAGTCACATACATTCCCCAAATTTGAAAGATTGGAGAATTCAATACAGCAGTAATAAGATTAGTTGAAGGAAGTTACATAAAGCTTCACTGAGGAAACAGTTTAGTCTATGCAAATGAGGTAAAAGAATTGGATATGAGTGTGGATTTAAAGGCCCTGATCATGTGGTGACTCTAAGGAAGGACTGATAATGTCAGTTTGAAGTTCAGATGGTCACTCTGTATACATGTGGTTCTTACATTTTGTTCCTGAGCTCCCACCCTCAAGTAATCATATTATTATCAGAATTGTCAATCTTACTTCTTTGAAATGCTAAATATGGTTTTCTTGATGATTCTGTAGTTTATCAACCACAGAAAGTTTTACATTAAATACAGATATTATGGAGTGTATTAAAACCCCAAATCATTTATACTTTGAGTCCAAGGTCTGGATTAAGCTTTTAACTGCTGTGGCAGTTTTATATATTTGGCATCTAAAGAATTTATGATGTTTAATAGAATCTGGTAAGTGAAATAATTTAAGTATAAATTAAACTGTAATAGATTTTGGAATTGTGCTTTTAAGCTAAAACTATACCCAAGATTTTGACTAAAGTTTGCAAAAACTGGAGATGCATTCTATTATAATCATACTTTATTATATTTACAAGACTTTAAGATGTATATGCAGGTTTTTCTTGTTACAGTTTTGATTGAGCTGTCAGGAAGTTATTAAAATGCTGTAAAAATAAAACAAATTTATAAGTATAATCTAAAATATTTTAGAAAATGTAATTTACTAAATTTGTCAAAGGAAATAATTATTTAAAGTAGTTTAGTCTATCCCATTTGAGTTAATTGAACAATCATCAAAGAAAATGTGAAAATAATTGCCCTTTGCTTATTAGTTTTATGGAGTAGAACAAGATTTGTTAGTTAAATTAAGAGCTTAAGATACTAGTAAACTAGTTTCCTTTATAATTACAACTTTAATAAAAGTTATAGTAATATACAAACAAAGTAATCAGGCATAGTTTTTGCCATGCACAAAGACCCTTTCAAGACATTTAAGAACTAACATGAAAACTACACTAAAATTCCCAACTATCTATTCTCCGTTCCCACCTCCACATACATTATCAAGATACAGCCTGTGTTCTTTATAGGAGAGCTCACCATTATACCATTATAGAAGTGAATCAGAAATTTTTGCTGTGGGAGCTTCTTGGGTACAGAATAAGTCAATGTTTCAGACCACAAATATACATCGTCTTCTCCTCTTCATTTTCCTTCTCTTTCTCCTTCCCTCCTTCTCCCCTTCTCTTCCTTCTTCTCCTCCCTCACAAAGATAATTTTCTCAACATGAAAGATTTACACCATTCCCAAACTCTTTGCTCACCCAATTTTCTGTCGGCAATTCCACAAAACAATGCCTTCAGGTTGAATTGATTTAAGTGCAAGGAAGAGCCATTCTGGAAAATATCAATTTTATGATTTTGCTTGTTAGATTGATTATACTTTTAAAAGTCAGAAATAATTTGAATGGTGGAAAAAATGCCAAGAAGGCTTGGCATATGAAAAAATAGTTTAAAAAATAATAAATAAAAATTTAAATTTTAGCATACTCTTATAATCCTGTTTTCCTTTCTCATTGACCAGAAGAGAATTATATTTAATAAACAAACCTGATGACCTTGAGTAAAAGCTATAGGATTCATTTTTTCAAATTACTTCATTTCTTTCAGAGGCTGGTTTGAGCTAAAGACTCTGGAAATTCCAAGCTAGTTTGAAAAACTTTTCACTGTTACTGGCCAAGCTCCCTAGACTGTATATTAATGCCATGTGCACCTGGATGGGTCTGGCTTGCTGAAGCACCTGCTGGTTTGCAAATGCCAGACTTAACCCTTTGCACTCGCTTGCTTTTTTTCTCGATTCCTTTATTCTACTGGGGATTTAATGCTAACCGTGTCGAGTCAGACTCGACATCCGAGTGCAAAAGTTTAAAGGCTCTTCTGCTTCTCCTTGCCATGTCACTTGGGCACATCTTAGTCTTTGCATGTCAGGGAATAAGGAACCTGGAGGACTGAATCAGCTTTGTCTATATCACTGTGTTCAGCTGCTGCCATTGCCTCAAACCATGTTGGATGAGCTTCTGGCTGACAATCTCTCCCTATTTCTCCTGGGGAAGCATACCACTACCTTTGTCATACCTATTTTAATGTTTTAAAAACACCACACCAGTTCATTTTTGCTAAAATTAAGTTGCATAACAAATAACCAATAAATCTTAGAGGCATACAAAGTTATATGTTTATTGCTCACATGTCTGAAGTTAGTTAGGGATCTGGTACCAAGATGTGGGAAATTGCATTATTTGACTGTATTAGTTCATCTCTCCCCATATCTCAATCCTTTTGCCATGTAATTTTGCAGCACCCATCCCTATAGACAGAATGACCTGCCCTGCTAAGATAGCTAGGGATCAGCTAGGCAGCTTGCTGATCTTGGTTGGGCTCACTCACGTGTGGGGGTTAGCTGGGTGTCCATTGCTCTAAGCTGCTTTGACAGGTGCAAGGCAATTCACTGTGCTCCATGCATTGCTCCCCCTCCAGCAGGCTGGCCTGGGCATGTTCTCATGGTAATAGCAGAGGCATAAGATAACAAGCAGAGACAGGAAGACTTTTTGAAATTTACGCTTAGAACTGGCTCACTGCCACTTTGGGTTTAATCTGTTGGCCAAAGCAAGTCCCAAATCAAGTAGCAGGACAGGACATTTTGTTTGCAAGGCAGATGATTCTGTCTGGAAAGTTACATGGCAAAAGGATTGAGATATGGGGGAGAGATGAAGTAATACAGTCAAATGATGCAATTTCCCACATCTTGGTCCCAGACACATTGGGAGTTCAGTGAGGGCAAACCAGAGCCTTACTGTTGGACTTTCCTAGTCTCCTTCTGCTGCCTCAATTTTGTACATTCACCTGGACCTGAAGGACCTGGCTCCCTCCTCATCTTCTTATCATCCAGACAGGATCTCCCTTACACATTATTGTATGATCCCTTACACCAAGCAAGCCTCTCCAGTTATGAAAGAGTGAAATAAAATAACTTAGGAAATTCTCCTATGACTAAATTGTTACTAGAGAAACTAAGAAATTTAGGTTTGAATCTCAGAGTTGACTGTTGGCCTCTTTGCTTTAGGCAGTACCCTTGCTCTTCTTCCCTTGAGAAATAAGCCTTAAGATTAGCTTTGAAAATTTAAGGCTGCTAGTAAACACGATTTAATGGAGAAATAAAAATGCATCAGGTTAATATTTACAAAATATACTCCCATTACATTTTATTTCTAGCTTCAGGTACAGATTTTACTTTAGGCAGTGGATTTTATTGCTTGATTTCATAGTTTATTTCAAAGATATTTACATTTTGATACAAGACCTAAGCTATTTCACATCTTTGGGTTTCCATTTCCTTATCTATAAAAGTAAAGGTATTGGGAATGAAATGTTTGAGCTTGATAAAGTTACTTAACTTTTCTAGGTTTTAGTTTTCTCATCTATTAAATACAGGCTACCAGAAATCTCTTGCAAGCCAATACCCTGTTATACTTAAAATCCAAACACCCTCAAGACCTAAACTCAATACTCAAACAGTAACAGTGGAATAATTTTAAGACTGGTCAAATGGGAAGCTGGCTGTTTGGAGACAAAGGCTTTCTTCAAAACAGTTCAAATCCAACAAAGGAACCATAATACAAGTTCTAAGGCCAGTTCTGCTGGAGACTGGAACACTGCCTGTGCAAAGACATGGAGAATGTTGACTTCCTAAGGAAGTGAATCAGAGATACCCAACCTACTTGAACAGAAAGCAGCTAAGCAATTAAAAGAAGATTGACAGACCATTTAGGTAGAAGGAAAGTCAACTGAGAGCATATGAGATAGCCATAGAGGTGACAAAAACAAAGTTTATTTATCAATAATACTGTAATTTATTACACTTCAGTATTTCAGGCACTATACCTTCATTTCTCCTCTAATATTCACAAATACTCTGCTGTCTGTCACTTGCAGTAGGAGCAATATATTGACACACTCAGAGAGATATTAAGAGGATTACTAATAATGTGATAAAGATATTTATGATGTAAATAAAATTATTAATATGAGCAATCTGCAGGCATTTTGATGAGAGACATGACTCCTGTAACTATCTATACTAATAAAAGAGAAATATGCAAATTGACTGTACCTTCGTGATACCCACCAGCCAATGAGGAGTGAGTATGCAAATTAACCCAACAAAGATGGAAGGTTAATTTGCATATGCAGCCAACGAGTGGCTGGGGGCGGGGCAAGTGGGGCGTTCTGCACCACCCCAGTTGCTCCAGGCCTCTAGGAAGCATGATAAGGTGAAAAGGCGGCTCCAGGCCAGAGCGAAGGTGGTGCCAGCAACCAGGGGAAGGAAGGCACATTTTTGCACGAATCTTCATGCATCAGGCCTCTGGTTAGTAGATATAAATGTAATTAATATTGCTTTCACCTAAGTCAGTTTCTTTAGATGGTTAATACTGAGCACAGTAAAGGGGCTTTATATTTTGACTAGAGGCTCAACGCATGAAATTTGTGCACGGGTATGGTCCCTAGGCCTAGCCTGTGATCAGGGCCATCTTCCCCAGCTGCCTGTAGCTGGCCCTGCCCCCACCCCCACCACCCACCCCCAGTTTCCTGTTCCCCATCGAATGATTGGAGCCTGCTGGCTGGTGGGAAGAACCAAGAGGTTGGCCATTCTGCCTGCTCACTGGCCCCATCCCTGCCTCAGGTTGCCCTCTGTGTGTGGGGCAACTGGTGGGGCTGAGGCCTTGGCTTGGAGCCACCCACGTCCCCCACCACCCACCCCTGGTTTCCCGTTTACCATTGGGCAATTGGAGCCTGCTGGCTGAGGAAAGGGAGCGAGAGGTGGTCAGTGCGCCTCATAGTGACTGGTCAAGTGGTTGTTCTGGTCATTCTGCCTTTAAGGTCAATTTGCATATTACCCATTTATTATATAGGATAGAGGCCCAGTGCATGGGTGGGGGCCTGCTGGCCTGCCCTGATGGGGACCCTGGATCATGGTGGGGGTCCCTGCTGGGGAGCGGGGCCAGCTGGAGCGAGGGGCCATGGGCAGTTTGCAGGCCAGCCACAACCTTGATCAGGGTGGGGGTGCCTACTGGGAGACAGGATCAGCCAGGGCAAGGGCTTTTCAAGGAGGCCATGCTCCCAATCAGGGTGGGGGGTCCCCACTGGGGCATGGGGCTGGCTAGGGTGAGGTGCCACATGTAGTTTGCTGGCTGGCCCCACCCCTGATCGGGGTGGGGGTCTTCGTGGGGGAGCAGGCCAGCTGGGATGAGGGGCTGTGGGCTGTTTGCAGTCTTGCCATGCCCCCAATGGGATGGGGGTCCCCGCTGTGGGACAGGGCAGGCTGGGGTGAGGGGCCAGGGGTGGTTTGCTGGCTGGCCCCACCCCTGATCAGGGTAGGAGTCCCCCTGAGGGTGGGGCCGGCTGGGGTGAGCAGCTGTGGGCTGTTTGCAGACTGGCCATGCCCCTAATGGGGTCTCTGCTGGAAGGGGGGGGGGAGGAGCTGGCTGGGGCAAGGGGCGGCAGTCGTTCTGGCCTCTGGTCATTCTGGTTTTTCCGCTGTTTCGGTCACTGGGCTTTTATCATATAGGATATTACATACTTTTCTTTCATTAACAAACATGGTTAAAAACGCCTAAATAAAAAATTAGCTAATTAATTCCAACCATATGTTTTTTTCATCATGATTAAGTACAGTTACTTTTAAGGCATAATAAATTATCCATAAGCATTTTATTTTGCTCTAGACTTTAGGGGTCAGGATGTGGAGAGGACTTACTGCAACAGTTTTCACTCGGAGTCTCTTTCCACTACGGGGAAGATGTTAATCTACTTTACCTAATAGTAAAAGGCTGTGAACTTCAGCTTGGCCATGTGTTAAGAAGAATTGGGGTAATGTAAAATGGTCTTTTTATAATCTGATAAGAGACTTTAAAGACTATTGTCTTGCATGGGACTCAAAAATCCTACTTACCTATCAAAGCTGAGAAATAACTTTATTGTTCTAGCAGCTAGCTGTCTTTCCACCAGAAAAAAGTTGGGAACCACAGAGCAACATAGTCTACAATTTAACCTGATATGAAAATGCTAAAATAAAAGCAAATGGAGATCCACTTGGAAAATTCCTTGATTGCTTAGTTGTACAAGCAAAGCTTAATTCAGCTTACTTTGCAATACTAACTTTTTAAAAAAATTATTATTGATTTTAGAGAGGAAGGGAGAGGGAGAGATAGGAACATCAATGATGAGAGAGAAACATTGATTGGCTGCCCCCTACTGGGGATCAAGCCTACAACCCAGGCATGTGCCCTTGACAGGACTCAAACCTGGGACCCTTCAGTCTGTAGGCCAATGCTCTGTCCACTGAGCCAAACCAGCTAGGGCTGCAATACTAACTTAACTTGAGTCATTTCTTGCTATGTATCTGGAACTAATAAGCAAAACAACTTTCTCACTGGTTAAGCTGCTTTGTCCCAATATAACCTTGAGCCTCAGTCCATGTTTTTGGTTTGAGTACTCTTGATTTTCAAGCTGTCTTTTTGATGTGCACACAATAAATATTTAGCAATTACCACTTCAGGGATTTATTGATTTACTTTGGCTACTTATGGACTTTTACAGAGTTTCACATCTATTTTTTATTTACTACCAATTGCACCAACTACATTCTAAGTGCTGGGTTACACTCTTAGCTATGGAGATGAATAAGATAATATTTCTGCCCTAGAAGAGTTCCTAGCCTTAGGGCATATACAGATGTGTAAAGAGCTAATGGCCATTTTACATAAGTAGTCCTATAATGATGGCATGAGGAAAGCATCATGAGAACAAAGAGAAACCTCAGCTAACAATACTCAGGAAATTGTTGCACTTTAAGCCTCAAGATAATACTCCTGCTAAAATAGGACCATTTCACTGCAAAAGATAATATAATTTAGAAAAAGTAATGTGGTATAGTATAACCACAAGACAGAAACTGTCAATATCCTTTACCTTAAAGGAAAATAATTTCTTGCCAATTCAAGATGTTTGACCTAGTGTCACATACGGAAAAACCAAACATCTTTTGGTATTCTTGTTTTTTGTTTGCTTGTTACTTTTTTTGTTTTGTTATGGTTTGGTTATATTTATTAAAAGATTACTTTATAAAACTCCATTGTCCTTGCAAATCAAAACCACAATTAAATATCAAAACCACACCTGTTAGAATGGCTGTTATCAACAGATAGGTAAAAACAAGTATTGGAGAGATTTTGGAGAAAAAGGAACCCTCATACAATGCTGGTGGGACTATAAACTGGTACAGCCAATAGGGAAAACAGCAAAAAATTAAGAAAAGAGTTACCATATGACCCAACAATCCCCCTTTTGGGTATCTATCTGAAAAATTTGAAAACATTTATTTATAAAGATACATGTACCCCTATGTTTATTGCAGCATTATTCACAGTAGCAAAGACATGAAAACAACCTAAGTGTCCTTCATTGGCAATTTGGATAAAGAAGATGTGGTACATATACTAGTATACAATGGAATACCACTCAACCATAAGAAAGGATGTTGTACCATTTGCAACAACATGGATAGATCTTGAGAGTATCATGCTAAGCAAAATAAGTCAGGCAGAAAAGGGCAAAAACCATATGATTTTACTTATATGTGGGATATAAAACTGAAAACAAAAAATGAACAAACAATTAGATTCATAGACATGGACAATAGAATGAAGGGTATCAGAGGGGAAGGGAGGTTGGAGGAAACTGAATGAAAATGGTAAAGGGGGCCAAACATATGGTGACACAGAGAGACTAAACTATGGGTGGTAACACACAATGCAATATACAGATGATGTATTATAGAATTGTGCCCTTGAATTTATGTAATGCTATTAACAAATGTCACTCCAATAAATTTAACTTAAGAAATACATCATTTTTCTAAGATGATTTAGTTAAATATACATATAATTTTGTCTTTAAAAATTAAATGTATCTCTTTATAAAATTTAAAATCCTCTGATCATTATTTATGATTGCCTATTATTTGTGAGATGTTGATGAAATGCTGTGGAACACATCAAGATAGAAAAATAATCGGTTTCAGGCCTTATGAGGCTTCTATTCTAGTGCAAGAAAAGTGGTGCAAAAATAATATTAGGTAAAAGAAAACTAATTTTATCAAAATGTTATGAAAAATGAGGTGAATGTGCTTTGAGTTTTGATCTTCATGTTTATTGTTTTTTGTTACTGCCAGTCATCTCAACAACATAATGTAACTTCCGGTTTAGGTTTTTAGTATTTTTATCACTTCATCCTTAGAATAGAATTTTATAACTGGAAGTAATTCTAGATGAGGACACTGAGTGTCAGAGAAGTTCAGTTATGTCTGTGGTCATATGGTTAAGTCACAAGGTTCTGACACAATGTCTTACAGTGCTTACTCTCTAAAGCAGGGACAGCAAGGTCATTGCTAAATCTGCCCAACTGCTATGTCTTAATGTTATTATTTTTAGGTACTTCAGTATTTCAGAATAACTTATTTGATTTACTCCTGGCAGGACATGCCATGCATATATGAATGATTTGAGCATTTTACAATGGTGAGCCTCCAAGGGCATCTGAGTCTGAAATTCCTGTGGAATTTAGGCTCTACAGCACATGCCATATACCACATGAAATGTACTACTTGCAGTTCCCAGAGCCTACTAGGTTCCACTTAGCTGCTGGGTCTTTAAATTTATAGCACCCACTTCTTGGGACAAACATTCCCATCTTATCTTTTCTTCAACCGAGTATTATTTATATCAAGACTCTGCTAAGGAGCCACTTCCCTAGGAAGTTGGATCCGTCAGGCTTTGCCATGTCTTCTACTCATGAGCATTGCATCCTGAAATTATCTCTTACAAAGCATGTCAACTCCACATAATCATCTATTTACTTCCAAACAAATTGAGGACAGGTACTGTCTGTTCATCCTGGAATCTCTAGTGCTGTGCAACTTCTCTGGCATATTGAAATATTTCAATAAATGTTTGCTGACAAATGTTATTTTATCAAATAGTGTAAAGATGGTAAAAATGGCATGAGAGTTCCATATTTATATGTACTCTCTTAGAAAAGGACTCTAGCTTTTAGAAAAATACTCTAGAATAACCACTTTCTTTGGATTTGTGATTTAACATTGTGTGCTTTTTAGTGTTGAATAATATGTTAAAATATCCTAGGGAAAATAATTATAAATATTAAATTACATAGTCAACATGATATTGAAAAAGGTGGAAGAAGCAAATAAATTTTGCTACCTGAAAAAGAAACATTTTTGAAAGTATCCTATATAATAAAACCCTAATCTGCAAATTGACCAAACGGCAGAACTAGCGGTCACTATGACATGCACTGACCACCAGGGGGCAGGCGCTCAACGCAGGACCTGCTCCCTGGTGGTCAGTGCGCTCTCACAGGGGGAGCACTCCTCAGCCAGAAGCCGGATTCATGGCTGGTGAGCGCAATGGCAGTGGTGGGAGCCTCTTCCACCTCTGCTGCAGGTGGGTGGTAAGGAGAGAGGGGTCCGGACTATGAGGGCCCCCAACTGTGAGAGGGGTCTGGACTATGAGGGCCCCCAACTGTGAGGCGGACATCCCCTGAGGGGTTTCAGACTGCGAGAGGGCGCAGGCCAGGGTGAGGGACCCCCCCACCCTGAGTGCTTGAATTTTGTGCACCGGGCCTCTAGTGGCTTAATAAAGTTGGTTCTAGGTCAAAGGGAAAGAAAATATACAAGAGTGTAGAAGAAGAAAATCAATAACATTTAGAGTGAAGGCTCCTGCAGTAAAGGCTCCATTGAGCTGTAAATCTCTCTGGCTGAAGAGTTGCCCAACTGCAGACTCTGCAAAGGGAGGCAGCTTCCACTGGGAGGTACACCTTGGACTTTGGATTCATCATTCCAATCACAACTAGCTTTGAAGGTTCTTCTCAGTAATGAACTCCCAACTCAAGGAGCTCTTGTGTTTCTCTGGCCTATTTCCCTTCAGAGGTGGTTCAACTCAGACTCCATTACTGAAAGGTGGGAAGGGCACTTATCACATGGAAATGGTATATTCAAGAATGCAACTGGCCTGGCTCCAGTGGCTTTTTGACATTACAAAAAAAAAAAAAAAAAAAAAAAAAAGAAAGAAAGAAAGAAAGAAAGAAAGAAAGAAAGAAAGAAAGAAAGAAAGAAAAGAAAAAGGCAGCTATTTTATTGGGAAAAACGTTATCCCCAACTTCACTGCTTAAAGAAAAGTTACTAGATTTTCTTGATTCAATGAGATTCCCTTAAATGCCTAGGACTTATAACTTGACCAAACTGAAACCTGATGGTTTCTACAGGATTGCAGCCACATTTCAGCCATAGTCCCAGCTATACAGAATAAAAAATGGACATGGTTACTTTGCTCTGTTGCAGGACTCAAGACATTTTTTATAGCTCTGTCCAATACTTCCCTCAGTGAACCTTGTTATACTTTTATTCACTCTTGACTTTTGTCAGTGGCCTGGCTGTATGTATATATATGTATGTATATATCCAAAAGTATACAATGGCAGATTAAAGATAGTTCTCTTTGGGGTTCATGAGCTTTAGAAATAAAGTGATGATTAATGATGATACTTGTCTGAGTCACACATGGAGGCTTCTCCACTCAGATGCCACTATTGCTCTCTGATTCACACATATATCAGACAAGGCAATACATTCACCCTCAGAGACTTGACTGAATTTAAAGGATTCTACCTTTTTTATTCAGAGGGTACGACTATCAGACTTGTGACTCTTACCAAAGTTGACCCATTTGTCTTGCAGTAAGGGAGATTATCACATAGGACATTGTACCTGCTGTTCATAGAAAACTGACTATGTTAGACCTTTGAATGTTTCAAGGCTATCAGTAATATCTCACTGCTGTTGACATGTTTTTTAGTAACAATGTTATTTTCCCAATCCAATCACCCAACTCTAGTCACTTTATTGTATCCCTTGAAATGAATCTATATCACACTTCTAGCTTTCTGGACCATTTTCTTTTGAGAAATCATGCACCTTTTATTATAGAGGCCACTCAACAATGAGGAATGATCACAGCATTCAGAGGACTTTCCACACTTTCCACCATCCACAGATACCTGGCGTTTATGAGTGTTGGAATAGTTCCTCAAAAATAATCTCAAAATAATTTTAGATTCTCTCATATCTCCTCCTTGTCCACAAATCTTAGTAGATGGTTTGGTCACCAAATGTAACTCTCCCCTCTCAGCCACTTCTTGAGTAATAATGATCAGGACAAAAGGGAAGTGAGAGTATATAGACTTATTTTTTATTTATTCAATTTTAAATTTTTCTTTGTTTGAAAGTATTACAGATGTTCCCTTTTTTGGTCCATTGATCCCCCCTCCACCCTGCACCATTGTGTGTGTCCATGGGTTATGCATATATGCATATAAATTCCCTGGTTAATCTATCCCCACCTACCCCCGCCCCCATTCCTGCTTTCCCTCTGAGATTCATTGATCTGTTTCATGCTTCTATGTCTCTGGACCTATTTTGTTCATTCATTTATTTTGTTCATTAAATTTGAACAAATGAGTGAGATTGTGTGACTTATCTTTTCCTGACTGGCTTATTTTGCTTTCTTATTTTGAATATGGAAAATGTTGGTGAAAGTAGGGCATCCCTAGACCACAAGAAGTACCTTTTGTAAGTCGTTAGGTCTAAAAACAAACACCCTCAAACTTGGGGTCCATTGCAAAAAAAATAATACAAACCACTTGAAACCATTTTTAAAATTTTAATTCTTAAATAAGCACATTTAATCTTTAATGGGATGTGTGCACTCATTAAACACTGAAATCTTGAAACCAGACTGGATATCACCACCCTCATCTTCTGTTTCACATTATTGTACTGCAGTACTTTGTTCTTATCATTTCAATCTATGAAACTCAGCAGTTTTGGAAGCTATGTGTCACTCAAAGGAATTTAACGATCTAAAGCTAAAACTGAAATTCCTTGAGCTAGTAGTTCAAACAGTATCTGACAGATCTCAGAAATTAGCGTGTTTCCACTGAAAAATCTAAACATCCTCCCCACCACCCTTGTGAGTTTGCCGCAGTGGACCAGGGCATGGTGACCCACAGCATCTCCTGGTTTGCAGGGCTCCTTCAACTCTAAGATGCTAGAATTCTATGTTAAGAGAAGATTCTTGCACAAGAAGACATTCTGTGTTTACAGCAAGTAGATGTGAGGACAGCATTACATAGAGGAGTCAATAGTTTGAAGCCAAGCACCTATGCATTTGTATCCTGCATCTACTACTGCTCTCTGGGGGCCAGCGAATCGATTCAATTCTCTCAGCTTTTTCAAGTGAAAATTAAGATAATGTTACACACACCTCACTGCAGCACTGTGATGATTAAATAATGTAAAGTTCTCAACCAAATGCCTAGTACATTATATAAGTGCTCAATACATGTTAACTTTTAAAATGAAAATTTTAGCCATTGGTTGAGAAATGTTTTTAATATGTTGAGTTTTTCATAAGTAAATAAAGTATATCACTAAATTAAATTAGAGAATTGAGACTGAAAAATAAAGATTTATGAACTTATTTAAGTAAATATTAATCATTTTCTGAGTGTATTCTATCTTGTTTAAGAGGATACCAACTTTAAAAAATATAAGTCTGCATAATTTTTACTTATTTCATGAACATATAACCCTCCACAAAAATTCTGTTTTCCAGATTGTCCAGAGAATTACAAGATGGCACAATCCTAGGAAATTATTAACAGCATTGATCACTTGTCTTTTTTAAATACTTAAAAAGCCCTATTTACATAAAAGTTTTGTTTAGTAAAAATTTATATTAATATAGCATTCCATTCATCAACATAAAGAGTAAAAGATTGAATCTTTCTTTTTCCCCATTTAAACTTATTGCCAGTTTCTGAAACTTTCCACTCTGCGCCTGTCAAATATCGTTTCTCAATATGAGCAAAATAGATCTTGAAAACTATGGCATGTCTCATTTTCCTTCTGAAAGGAGAGTAGAACTTAGAGAGAAGAAGGGAGAGAGGAAGAAAAGAGTGAGGAATGGGGAAAATCAACCTATACCTATACTATAGATATATACTCAGGGGTAAAAGAGAAAACTTGTTATACTGGCTTTTCACATTCTTATCAGTTTGCATGTCATTTGTGATAGTTGTGTTTGGTTGAAGAGTTACTTAAATATCCTTGAGTCATATCCTAATTTCTAGATAAGCTTCAGATCTGACGGGAGTACAGTTAATATCACGTTTGACAGTCTTGCAGCTGTGAGACATGATGAGTTTACCGCAGGACCCAAGCTTGTGATTCTTATTGAGCAGCATTGTCCCTATAAACTCTGACTTCACGGAATAATAAAGGGTAACAACCAAGGGCTGGAACAGAGCCAGTCAGCAGTGCAATAACATTATTGGGGAGTAGCACCCTGGTTGATTTGGTGGGGTAGGGATTGCACAGCTCTAGTGAAGCAATCACCTCTGATACAGTAGGCAGACGATGATCTATAGGACTGAATCTGCACGCTAAAGCACACGCAACTGGAGAACAATAGCAAAGGACCAGAATCAACTAATATTCTTGCCACAAAAACATGTATGAGATCCAAGAAAAAACAAAAACAAAAAACTACTTACCCACCCGCAGAGAAAGCAACAGTATCCCAAGGGGAATCAAAAAACCTTTCTCTAAAATCTTGAAAAATTTATATACGTATTTTCGGTGCGTTTTTCTCTACCTCTGCTCTCTCAATGTTACTCTAAAGAAAGATTTTCTTTCTCTGGCTCTACAGTGGGAGAACATGGAAGCAAAATAATGACCCATAGGAGCCCTTTACACGGTCATCTTTCTGTGTAAAGGTACACAGAAAGATGACCGTGTACCTTTGCAGATTTTTGTCTGTGTAGAAACTAAATTTGATTGGGAATGGGGGTGGAGAAGACAGATAGAACTGAAAGGAAGGGTCTGGCTAAGAGGTAAGAGATAAGCAGTATCATGAGATAGAGACTCAACATTGAGCAGCCTAACTATGTACTGGTAGACCCTCTCTGGAATCCAATGTCTGTGTCCAGTTCCCTTTGCAAAATCCTAGACTTTTGTATGCCCATCTGTGAGTGGAAGTATCTTAGGTGGAGATGAAGGCATGAAAGGAAAATTCTACTCCTGACCAAAGTGAAAATAAACAAAACCATTTGGGCATCTCTCTTTGAACCTGAGCAATAGTTAATACACTGCCAAAGTTAAAATCTTCATATGAGGCCATTAATTTCAAACAACATTATGAGTTCTAGGAAATTCTGAAAAATTCTGCAACAAATGTCAAAATATATTTCAAATGTTGAATAAAATTTTTGACAATAGGAATTACATAAATAAATGGGTTCTAATGAAATTGATGGGAATTCTCTGGAGCCAGGAATGAAGCAAGAACACAAGTCCAGGAGGTAACTGAATCCTGAAGCAGCCCAATGACCCAGGGAAAGATACCTCTGGTAGCTTAGAACTTTGGTTTTTAATGATTGAAGACAAGCAAGACAAAGATTAGAGCCATTATATAGTGAGGAATTAGACTGAAGACCCTTGTGTAAAGCCCAGAGTTGTAAATACCTAAATCATGGAACGGATGAAATAGGAGACATCTCTGACTAGAACTGACTTTGGCTAAAGGGAGAAGCAATAGTTTTTCTAAAATATTTTTGTCCATAGACCTGCTCTTTAGTGGGCTTGTAGCTTTCTGGGACATAGAGGAAGTAGGCACATTCTTTCTTAGTGAAACATTCTCATATTAAACCTCAACAAACTTCTACAGAATTTTACCAAACGTATGCTCAGAATCAAAGATCATGAAACATAGAAGTAAAACAAGGGGCCCAATCAGGGCAGGCCAACCAGCCAACCCCCCGCCATCTCCTCCTCCTGACAGGCCCAGCCTGATCTGCCGAATGGGGCCAGGCCGGCCGGACCCCACCTGTGCATGAATTCATACACTGGGCCTCTAGTAATCTATAAGAGGATGGAAAAAACTTTTAGACAACTGTCTGGATTGTGAAAATGGATTCATGCAGTTGTTGTTCCTGAGAAATATGAGCATCAGTCAAATCTATAGAACAGGCTAAGAAGGAGATAATTTCATGTTATCCTATATAATAAAGAGGTAATATGCAAATTGACATTCACTCCAACACACAGGATGGCTGCCCCCATATGGTCAACGATGGTTGCCCCCATGTGGACACAAGATGGCTGCCACAAGATGGCCATTAGGGGAGGACAGTTGGGGGCAACCAGGCCTACAGGGGAGGGCAGTTGGGAGGAACGCAGGCCTGCAGGGGAGGGCAGTTGGGGGGGACCAGGCCAGCAGGGAAGAGCAGTTAGGGGTGACCAAGCTAGCAGGGGAGGGCAGTTATGGGTGACCAGGCAGGCAGGCAGGTGAGTGGTTGAGAGCCAGCAGTCCTGGATTGTGAGATGGATGTCCGACTGCCCACCGGAATCGGGCCTAAATGGGCAGTCAGACATCCCTCGAGGGGTCCCAGATTGGAGAGGGTGTAGGCTGGGCTAAGGGACACCCCCCTCCCCGTGCACGAATTTTGTGCACCAAGCCTCTAGAGTAAAAATAAGAAGCTAGGAATTAAAGGACTATTGGTCAACACAATGGCAGTAACATGATGAGCCCTGCTGAAAATCTGATGCAGAAAATCTGTGCACTGAAGAAAAATTTCAGAGTTCTCTTAAAATAAGGAACAAAATAACAAGGTGAAGGAGATGATAAAAGGACGGTAAACATGAAAAACAGAGAAGAGAGATACAATTTTAAAAGTATAGAAAGTGCTGAGGAAGGACAAAAACAGTAGGAATATCCACAACATACTTATTGAGAGCCTCCTGTTTGTAGGAACTGAGTTGATATACACATGTCATGTCACTTACTAACAGGTGAGGTCAGCATTAGTTCCCCAGTTACGTAAGAGGAGATTAAGCCTCAGAGAAAGGTTTACTAAAGATCAATTAGTTGGAATTTGAACCCAGGATTTTCTGATTCAAGAGTTTGAACTGTTTATCTTTCCCAATAACATCAGTAAAATTAAAATTCAAGTTACTTTAGATAATGGAAGAGTCACTTTGTATGCATAACAGACAAAATCAATGAAAAAAATATTAAAATTTCATATTCCAAGTAATATAGCATGGAAATATTATATATGTGTGCATATATCATATAGATCCAAGGAGAAAATAAAGACACCAATATAATTTATGAGTGTGCATGCAGAACTCTAAAATAAAATCAACAACTACTGAATTCAGTAGTTGAGTTGCAAAAGAATAAAAACCACATGCATTGTTTAATCCAAAATTTATATAATATTGGATTTAGATATGTCATGGGAGAAAATGTATTATAACATATCATTTATATAAACGAAAGAAGTTCAATTACAAGGTAATCTCAGTTGTACCCTAAAGGCATTTAATAACTTAAAACTCCTCTATAATAAAATGACTTAATAAATGAGAATATACTTACGTGTTTCATATGATGAAGAATATTGGGTGTCCTAAAAATGTGTACATACTTTTTGAATAATTATAAAGGCAGTGTTTATTAAAATACATTTTGTTTTCAAAATTGAGCTATCAGCTGTTAAAGTGTGTATATATTTTTGGGGACACCCTTTATTTTTCTAACCAACAGCCAAAATTACATTTAAAGCTTAAAATATCAGAACAATTTCCAATCAAATCAAGAAACAAGGGGGTGCTGCTCCTTCATGCACTCTCCAGGGAAAAGAGTGTCTTGATGAAATAACAGTTATTTGATTGTATTTGATAGGACAAGGGTCTCAAGGTCAGGGCACTTCTTACTAAATGCTATTTTTGCCAAATGTTAAAATGTATCACAGTATTTTGCAGATACAGCTATAAAGAAGATAAGCTTGAGAGGGGCCCAACAAGATAAGTATAGACAACTGCAAAGAAGAAATTAACATGCAATTAACCAACTAGTGTGTATAAGCAATGGCTAAGCCTCCCTTTCCTGAGACAGAACTTTGGATATGAATCCCCTTGTTGCAAGTAAGTGAAGCTACTTAAGGACAACCGCGTCTCTTTCTTGAGTAGAGCACCCCAAGTGGTGAACCCCACTGAGTTTGGTAACAGTTGGGCTACTGAGAAGCAGGACAAGTGATATCATACTATTAACCCTTTGCACTCACTTGCTTTTTTTCTCGATTCCTTTATTCTACTCGGGATTTAATTTTTTAAATACCCCAGATTTTACAAAGCTCGGCAGTAGAATAAAAAACTGGAGTTTCTTTTCATACAAACTTATTTATTTGGATTTTTTTATATTTCAAATTATTGATACATTCAAAGAATATAAAAAGAGCTGCTACCGATGCTAACCGTGTCGAGTCACACTCGACATTCGAGTGCAAAAGGTTAAGCACTCAAATATATAGCAGAGCCTGAACCATATTAAAATTGCTGAGTTTAATATGGTGAGGCCTCCCGACAACCAAACAGCTGACCTTTGCTGGTAACAGCCTAGCCTCAACCTGTTCACCCTGATGAAAACTTGATCATGTAAATTATCTCTTTCTTACTGATTGATTTGAGAGAGAGAGAGAGAGAAACATCGATGTGTTGTTCCACTTATTTATGCTTTCATTGGTTGCTTTGTGTATGTGCTCTGACATGGGATTGAACCCACAACCTTAACGTATTGGGACAATGCTCTAGCCAACTGAGCTATCTGGCCAGGGCCTCATGAAAATGATCTTAAATTAATTCTCATATTACTTTGAAAGTATGTTATGCTTGCCAACACTTTACATGTGGAAACTGCAGGATCACACAGAAATTAAATGGTGAATCAATATTTGCGTCTAGATCTCCCTCTTATTCTCGAAAGCCCCATGTTCCTAGTATGTAGTTACTGCCAACCATGTGCCAGGAACTCAGCTCTAATCCCAAAAGTGACATCACAAACAAGGGATTATTAAACAAACAAACAAGCACCCTCTTTTCTCTTCAATCTGTGGCAGCTCAAATACATTTATTTATCGGGTTTCTGAGAGGCTAATCATTGCCAAGCTTGTACCACATCTCAGTGAGGAAACAGATACACATCCAATACATGCCAGTACGAACAAGAACAAAGGAATTATTCTAAAGGAAGAAGAACATGAAGTTAACATGGAAAGTCTCCTTGAAAGGGAAATCTCTTGAGTTGGCCTTTGAAAGAGGATTTGGCTTAATGTGTCAAATAAATATTAACCAGAAAAAAAAAAAAGAGCCAGAGAGGCACATTTAAAGAGACAGAAAACTAGGAGGTAGCCAAATGATGTGTTCTTCAGGGTAAATATAATTATACACATTTATAAAGAGAGATGAAACTCTGGTTCAGCTAATGAAAAGCTAACCCTAAGGAGCTAGTGTCTGATTTTATAGGCAGTTACCCTAAGGTTCATCTGTGAACCAGTATGTAAAGTTCGTATTTGATCTTTTCCTATGCGAGTCAAAACAGTGTTATCTTCTGTTTCTCTAATTAAAAAAGCTGTTTTACTGCTTATTCTTTTTTTTTTTAATATATTGTATTGATTTTTTACAGAGAGGAAGGGAGAGAGATAGAGAGTTAGAAACATCGATGAGAGAGAAACATTGATCAGCTGCCTTCTGTACACCCCCTACTGGGGATGTGCCCACAACCAAGGTACATGCCCTTGACCGGAATCGAACCCAGGACCCTTCAGTCCGAAGGCCGACGCTCTATCCACTGATCTAAACCGGTTTCGGCTTACTGCTTATTCTGAAGCCTTTTTTTTTTTTTTTTTGAGACTTATTTTGTTAAGATTTTAGGCGCAGACATGCTTTTTTCCCTACTTATGAAAAAATTATTTAGTACACAAAAAATCTGATGACTCAGTTATAAAGCTGAATGATATAGGTTCCCAGAAAAATGTGCATTTCACCATTACATTGAAGTACTATCACAAGATCATTTTAATTGGCTGTGTTTTTTCCCCTATTGTTGTTTATTGATTTAGTCTCCAAGGAAGTATATGTAAATTTGTGTGTATTTTATTGAAACACAGGTGGAAGTATGAAAATGTTACTTTATGTTATTTATTTAGCTAAATGTCCTTTGGCACATTATTTATTGAACCCTACTTCTGCCGTATGTAAATTGAAAATAACAACTCTGATCTTGTTGAGTTTAGTTTTGGGATTAACGATGATGGATATTAAGCCACAAGGGTATATACAACTGCCTTATTTAGGCAGTGAGTAATATAACCATTCTTAATCATATAAGGGCTGATGTTCAGTGAGCTTGCAAAATATTAGGGAAGATGTGGCTTTGCTAATCGAGATGGGTTCAAATATTGGATTCAACACTTAATTTCTGCATGATCCTGGACAAGTTTATCTTAGATCAGGGGTCCTCAAACTTTTTAAACAGGGGGCCAGTTCACTGTCCCTCAGACCGTTGGAGGGCCGGACTATAGTTTAAAAAAAACTATGAACAAATTCCTATGCACACTGCACATATCTTATTTTGACGTAAAAAAACAAAACGGCAAAAACACCCGCATGTGGCCCGTGGACCGTAGTTTGAGGACGCCTGTCTTAGATCTCTAGTTTCCAAAAGAAGCCAAATGGATTTAAAACTAGACACATCTTAGAGTATTTCTCAATTGTGCCATGCTGATATCATACAAAAATCTTTTCTCAGTGGATCCTCATCTGTGAGTTAAATTTGTATGGTTAATGGTACTTGCTTAAGTAGGTCAGAGTCTTTGAGACTTTAATTCCAGGACTCCTTACTCTCAATTTTTGAGTACACAAGAATAAGTATATATCTGGCATGAAAATTCCCATTAAACCATCATAGCAGAAAAAGTAGCTAATTCAGCTCTGGCTGGTTTGGCTCAGTGGATAGAGCTTATGTCGGCCTATAGCCTGAAGGGTCCAGGGTTAGATTCCAGTCAAGGGCACATGCCCGGCTTGCGGATCAATCAATGATGTTTCTATCTCTCTCTTCCTCTCTAAACTCAACAAAAATATATAAAATAAAGCCAGCTAATTCAGATGGTATTGTGATATTACCTCAAAGTAATTGTGATAGAAAATACTAGCAAAGATTTTTTTGTATAGGGTTAGCTGCAAATCACTATTTGTAGTCATATTAACCTACAAAAATCAACCAAACACATTGTAAACTTAATATGGCAATTATGTCACATATTTTCCCTTTGGACAGGAGGGATTATACCTTATACTGTACTACTTTATAAAATCTGTGTCATGTAGTAAATTCTGAATGCAGGGTTAGCAATCAGTAAATGCTAGGAAAAGGATGATTTGATAGCATCCTTTAGGCCTGTCGAAGCCTATTTTGAATCCACAAATATTGTATTTCCCAAACTACACATTTTGTAAATGCAAGCAAAGGTAGGTTTTAAATGGAAGATCTGTATTTTTAGGGGCTAGACAAGCAAAAGAAGGAACAAGGCTTCCAACACAATTCACATATCAGTAACTAGCTCTTCATGTGTGGATGGAAGTACCTTCAAATACTATGCATAACGATTTCCAACACTTCTTCTATTTTCACTATGTGTGAACATAAAAGTAAGCTTTGCAAAAGTAAGATTTTCCTTTGCTCGCACTATAAATTCATGTCTTACTTATGTTTCAAATAGAACAATATTGCCAACCCTCCCGTTTGAAAGTCATTTTTTTTTCTTTCAGGGAAATGGCCATTCAATGTTTTTGTGAATTTCTGACTTTGTGCAATCAATAGTAAATTTTGAAATGCTTTCTTGGAACATAGCACCATTTTCTATGTGCAGTATTGGGCAAGAATCCAAATAGGCATAATATTACATCTACCTAAAATTTGCTTTGCAGTTTCAACTGCATGGGGGTGGTTATTTCTGTGGTTTGTTTAATTAACACAGTGTTTATTGACAACTCTTTCTTGTCTGGGATCAATGCTGGTTTTGGCTGAGTCCTTAAAAGGAATATTTTGAAATATAATCATTATTGTCCCTTTTAATTTAAGATCTACAGCTGAGCAATTTTAGTGATATCCCTGTCACTTCTTAAGACATCAGTCCTGATGTCTGCTATTGGTTAAATATTTCATTAGATAAAAAGTACATAGTTTCTCTATGCCCCAGTTTCTTTCAAAATAAAGTAGAAATATAGGCTGAGTTTCTTTGTAAGACTAATGCCTCTTCCTGGCAATGTCTTCCAGATTCCTTTAACTAGAGTTTAAATTTGAGATTCTCCAGAGAATGTTTACATGACTTTGTCTTCATTTTAATAAATCAAGCTGTAAATGACTATTACTGGGTGAATAGTAAAGTTGTACAGCTATTATAAAATACTAGCGGCCCGGTGCACAAATTTGTGCACCGGTGGGGTCCCTCAGCCTGGCCTGCAGGATTGGGCTGAAACCAGCTCTCTGACATCCTCTGAGGGGTCCCAGATTGCTAGAGGGTGCAGGCCAGACAGAGGGACCCCATCGGTGCATGATCAGGGCCGGGGAGAGACGTGGGAGGTTGGCCAGCTGGGGAGGGACTGCAGGAGGGCTCTAGGGTGTGTCCAGCCCGTCTTCCTCAATCCGGATCAGCTGGACCTCAGCAGCAAGCTAACCTACTGGTTGGAGTGTCTGCCTCCCGGTAGTCAGTGCACATCATAGCAAACGGTTGAGCAGCCTTAGCATATCATTAGCATATTACGCTTTGAATGGTTGAAGACCACTGGACACTTAGCATATTAGGCTTTTATTATATAGGACTAGAGGCCTGGTGCACAGGTTTGTGCACTGGTGGGGTCCCTTGGCCTGGCCTTCAGGGATTGGGCTGAAACCGCTCTCCAACATCCCCCAAGGGGTCCTGGATTACGAGAGGGCACAGGCCACTCAGAGGGACCCCACCAGTGTATGGTCAGGGCCTGGGAGGAATCGCAGCAGGGCTCCAGGGTGTGTCCGGCCCATCTTGCCCAGTCCCAATGGGCAGGACCCCAGCAGCAAGCTAACCTATGGGTCGGAGTGTCTGCCCCTGGTGGTCAGTGTGTATCACAGCGACTGGTCAAACTGTTGGACACTTAGCATATTAGGCTTATAGGTGAACCAAACACAGAGCATATACCATGACAAAAATAATTATTTGATGATTGTGGCTCTTCTCCCTCAATTAGCATTGATAATTTATTGATAATTTATTCCAGAAGCAAGTAATGTGTCTTTAATAATAGTTTGCAAATGTGTTTTCTGGAATACAAGTTATATATAAAATTAATTGGTTCTTAGACCAATATATTTGAGAAATAAGTCAAACAATATCAAACAGGATTTTTAATTGTAGGGTTCTCTGGAATTTTTAGTATGCTGGTAGTCATTTTGGACTTTCTAAAAAGAGTTTATATTTTTATGAAATCCAAATATATTTTTTTCCTTTCATAGTACTTTTTTTTGTGTTCTGTCCAAGATATTTTCATTTACCTAAAGATTGTAAAGTTTTTATTCTATGCTTTCTTCTAAAAGGTTTATATTTTAGTTTTTACATTTAGGTCTCTGAACTATTTTTGTGTTCATTTTTATGAGTGATATGAGTTTAGGAATTGAAAATAATTCTTTCAACTAAAAATCTAGTTATTCCTATATTGTTTGTTGAAAGATTATTATTTCACACATATCCTACCACAACTGCCAAAACCAAATGACCATGTGTCTGTGGATTTTTTTTTTCTGAACTCTTTATTCTGTCCCGTTGATTTTTGTGTATATTTTTATGCCAGTATTACACTGCTCAGGTCTTTTGTAGCTTTATATTGTCTCGATATCTGGTAGTATAAATCCTCCCACTTTTTAGAAAGTGTTTTGCCTCTTCTAGGTTCTCTGTATTTGCATATCAGTTTCAGAAGCACCTAATCAAGATGTACAGGAAAGCCTGCTGGATTACATTGAATCTATGGATAGGTTGGGGGGAAAGTGGCATCTTAACCTTGAATGCTCTAATTCATGAATATGGTATTTCTTCAAACATTTAGATAAAGGACTGGCAAATGTCTTCTGTAAAGTGTAATGTAGTAAATATTGTTTATGCTTTGCTAAATTATACGGTCTCTGTTGAAATTTCTCAACTGCCAAAGCTGCCATGCCCAAATGATACAAATGGGTGTGGCTGAATTCTAAAAACAAAATAGGCTAAAAGCTGTAGGCCATAGTTTATCAACCTTTGATTTAGGTCACCTTCAGTTTCTCCCAGCAGTATTTTATAGTTTTCAGCATACATGTTGTTAAATTAATGCTTAAGTATTTTATGTTGGATACTTTTGGAAATTAATTTCTTAAAACTTTTAATTTCTAACTATTGATTGATGTATAAGACATATAATTTATGTTTATAAACTTATATCCTGCTAAATTCACTTACAGCACTAGGAATTTTACTGGTAGGTTCCTCAGGAACCTATTCTTTGGAAATAAAGACACTTTACCTATTTCTTTCCATACTTTATGACTTTTTCTATCTTATTGCACTGTCCAGGTTCTCCAGTACCAGTTGAATAGGAGTGATGAAAGCAGAGATCTTTGGTCCTAGTTGATTTTAGGGGTAAAGCATTCCTCTTTCACTATCAAGTAAAATGTTAGCTACAGACTTTTTTGTAGTTACCCTTTATTAGATAGAGAGTTTTCCTCCATTTCTAGTTTGCTGAGAGGTTTCATCATGGCTGAATGTTGAATTTTGTCAAATGCTTTTTTTTTCTTTGTTCAATTACTACTGAGCTTTACATTGATTGGCTTTTACTGGTAAATGTTATCATTTTTATACATTAGGTTAGAGTTTTAATATTTTGTTAAGAAATTTTGTGCCATGTTAAAAAATATTCTGCTGTAGATTTCTTTTCATATAATATTTTTGCTGGTTTTGACAGAGTAATTAATGGCCTCATAAAATAAGTTCCTCCTATATTTTCTTAAAGAGTCTGTATAAGATTGGCATTATTTTTCCTTAATTCTTTAATAGAATTTGTCAATGAATCCATTCAAGTCTATATAGTTCTATTTGTGGGAAGGATTTTAATTATGAATTAAATTGCTATAATTGATATAGATTAATTTAAATATTGTGTGTGTGTGTGTGTGTGTGTGTGTGTGTTATCAGCTTCGGCTTTTAAGGAACTTGTCTCTTTAAGGTGTCAAATTTATTGCCACAAAGTTGTTTTTTATATTCTTCTTTTTGTTGTCTATAGTGTATGTATTGATGTCTCCTTTTTCAATGTTGATATTGATAATTCTGCATTTTACCTATATTTCCTGATCAATTTAGCTAGAGATTTGTCAATTTTATTGATCTTTTCAAATGAATAATTTTTTTCATTGATTTTCTGTTCCATTTTAGCTTTTATCTATTGTTTCCTTCTTTATCTTTGTGGGTATATTGTCTTCTTTTTTTCCTGGTTTCTTAAGAGTGGAAGCTTATTCTATTAATTTTAACCTTTTTATTTATTATACATTCTTCTCTAAGACCTATGTTAGTTTCATCCCTTAAATTTTGGTATATCTTGTTTTCATTATCACTCAGTTCAAAGTATTTCATAAGGTTAAAAGGTGTTTTTTTAACCTCTGTGATTTCTTCTTTGATAAATGGTTAATTTGAAAGCTTTTTGTTTAATTTGGAAAATTGTCAGAATACACTTTTGGAAAACTATTAAACACAATTCTTTTTTTAAAAAATATATTTTATTGATTTTTTTACAGAGAGGAAGGGAGAGGGATAGTTAGAAACATCGATGAGAGAGAAACATCGATCAGCTGCCTCCTGCACACCCCCTACTGGGGATGTGCCCGCAACCAAGATACATGCCCTGACCGGAATCGAACCTGGGACCCTTGAGTCCGCAGGCTGACGCTCTATCCACTGAGCCAAACCGGTTTCGGCTTAAACACAATTCTTGTTTAAATCTAGGACATAAGGCATAGGTAGAAGGCCTCAGGACTAGCTTAATAATTCACTCTCATATAATCTTTTTTTTATGTAGATTAGATAGATATTGATATAAATATATACATTCTCATGTTACATATCTAAGTAAGGGAATTTGAACTATATTTTGATTGATAAGGTCAGCCTTAAAAGACAGTTCAGAGTAGTATTAGAACATCATTTCTTAATTTTATTTAAACCTCTTCTCCCTATTACAAAGTACCAAAACATTAAAGATTCCATTTACTTTTAAATATATTAAAAATTAAGTATGTTATTACCTAACTATTTTTAATTGCTCTCGATCTTGAAACTAGGTGTCCTTTGCCCACTTCCATGGGTACAATTTGATACTTCATTTCAAACAAAATCAACCATCTCTAGTAGGACCCAGCCAGAGTCTGAAGGCTGCTAGTTCTGCTGTTTCTAACTCTGCTAGCCTTTTGTTAGTCATTTTATCAAAATACCCTATTTGTAGTGGCACTGTAACTCCCAGACCAGCTTCATTACAGAAACACAATGAGATCAGGAAGCATAAATTCAAGGGAACTGATGAGTTTCCTCCCTGGTGGTGGCTAAAACTACTCTCAGGAACTTTTTGTGTTGGAAGCCATGGTGAGTATGTGTCAATTTAGAGGCTGCAGAGCGTAGAAGGTGCATACTCAAGCCAGACCTGAGTTCAAATTTTTGCTGGGCCACTCAATTGCATGTGACCTTAGGCAAGTCATGTAATTTCTCTGGGTCTTGGTTTCTCCATCTGTAAGATGGACATAATAATAGCTCATATCTCACAGCATTGCCATGAGGGTTTAATGAATTAGTATTTGTGCTTAGCAAGTACCTGGGGACACACCATAGAGACTACAGATGTGTTAAAT